>NC_091629.1:13643606-14352356 GCF_027580195.1 Bos mutus
TCTCTTAAGGTGACCTTCAATCCAACTGACAGAGTCCTTATTAGAGATGAAAGAGGACACAGGCGAGAAGCCTCGTGAAGATGGAGGCAGAGGTGGGAAGGAGGGGGCCACAAGCCCTGGGACCCCTGGAGCCCCAAAGCAGGAGAAGGCAGGAAGGACCCTATCCTGGAGCCTCTGGAGGGAACTCAGCCCTGTGCCACCTTGATCTCAGGTGTCTGGTCTCCAGGACTAGGGGAGGATGAACTCCTGTTGCTTTAAATCACCCAACATGTGGTCGTTTGTTAGAGAAGCCACAAAGAACTCACACAGGCCCTGCTCTGTAGGATCCTAAAAGTGTGGGTCTCACTAAAGGAAGATGGAGGCTGGATTACAGAACCCTTAGAGTCAGAACTGGGCTCTCAGAAACGCTAAAGCAGTGACTGGACCCCAAAATGTTGAGGGGTCAAGTCTGAACCCTGTCCCTAGGGTACTGGCTGCACATGCCTCCCCAGGTTCTTACACCTGTATGTGGCGTAGTAAGTATCTAGTCCTGACTGAGAAAATTTAATGTCACTTTTAGCATTGCTCATTAAGAACCCACCAGTTACACAGGTGAAAACCCAATTAGGATTCTTGCTACACCAATGAGCAATTCTGAAGATGGTCAGGGGTGGGGACTTATGTGCAGATGGCAGCCCTTCCACCCTCCCACCCCTCATCCACACTGCCAACCCCCTTCTCCAAACCCCTGACCCCCTCCTCTACCCTCCCAACCCCCCTAACACAACCCCATAACCCAACCCTAACCCCTAACCCTAAGCCCTAGCCCTGAACCCAAACCCTGAACCCCAACCCCTAAACCCTAACCCCAAAAAGCAGGAAGGACCCCATCCTGGAGCCCCCAGAGGCCCACACCGCCTTGACCTCAAGTGTCTGGTGTCCAGGACTGGAGGAGGATGAACTCGTGTTGTTTTAAACCACCCAGCTTGTGGTCATTTGTTAGAGGCCACAGAGCAGCCACACAGACCCTGCTCTGTAGGATCCTGGAAGTGTGGGTCTCACTAAAGGCAGATGGAGGCTGGATTATGGAACCCTGCACTGGCCCCTTAGAAATGCTAAAGCAGTGGCTGGACCCCAGAATGTTGAGGGGTCAAGTCTGAAGCCTGTCCCTAGGGCTGAACATGCCTCCCCAGGTTATTATACCTGAACAAGTGGTGTAACATCTCAGTCCTGACTGAGGACATTTAATGTCACTGTTCACACTGCTAATTTCACCAGTTACACAGGTGAAAACCCAGTTAGGATACTTGCCACACTGATGATCAATTCTGAAGATGGTCAGGGGTGAGGACTCACATGCAGCCAGCAGCCCTTCACCGTCTCCAACCCCTTACCCCACCCCCTCACCCCACCCCCTCCTCTACCCCACTCCCCAAGGAGCATCCTCAGTGGGAAGTTGGGGGACCCATCAGAGGCCTCTCTAAGTAAATCTTGGCTGAGCCCCAGGCTAGCTGCTCCTGAACGTCACCCAACGTTCCCAGGTAAAACACCCGAACATGAGCAAAGACCTCACAGGCTGGAGGGAAGGGCTTGGGGCCGCCCTAGCGACAGCATGCTTGCCGAGTTGGTCCTGACCCAGGGGCTCTTCCGGAAGTCTTCCATCCCCCTCCCTGAGTTGCCTCTCCAGTCCTGCTCCCACTGCCTTTTCTCTTGCTTCCTCACCCCTGCCCCCAGCTGCGGAAGACGTCCAACAGCAGGCACAGGTGACACGCCGCTTCCTTACCCGGTCTAGAGAAGACCTGATCACAAACAGCAACTGCAAGGCCGTCTCGCCAGCCCAGCCCACACGCCCCGCAGAGTATGGCACAGAGTCCAGCTGCAGGCGCTTCACCCACTTACAGAGGCTTCAGCCCAGGCTCACCTCGAAGGGCTGGCCCGGAGTCAGTGAGCCAAACACCCCCTCCACCATCAGGGGCTCTCAGCTGCAGAAAATGGGCCTTACTGTGCCCACCAGGTGCAAGGAACAGGTGAGGGTCAGGATGGACTTGGGGCTGGAGCTCTGGCTTGTTTTCTAGTCATTTTATTTGTCCCACCTGTGGGTTGTAATTTCAAGACCATCTCCTAATGAGAAGAACCCAGGAGTCAGGGAGAGGAGGGGTATGGAGACAGGCCCCAGTGCCCAGGTGCAGTAGAAGTGTCTGGAAGACTTGGTGGAGGGAGGCTGTGTAGTGAGCCCCAGGGTCACTGCCCTGTCCAAGAGCAGCCGTTTGTTCATTCAGGTCCTGCTGAGGGGCTCAGGGTGAGGTCTGACCAACAGGTGGGCTGGGGGTGCTCTGCAACGAGGGCCCTGTACTCAGTTCCTGGGTGCTGAGCCCTGCAGATACCTGCCCAGGTGAGCCCCATACCCTGGGAGGAGCCTGCCCACCAGAACCCTGTGCTTCTGGGAGGGGCATGTGAACGAGTGCCCTCTCTGAGCAGCAGGCACAGAGTAGCTCCCCCACGGGCAGCACCAGGATGAGATGAGAACCAGGCACACAGTGGAGCCCTGAGCCCACCCTGGGGCCTGAACCTGCCCTGGGGCCCTGAGCCCACCCTGGGCCCCTGAGCCCACCCTGGGTTCTGAACCCGCCCTGGGCCGTGAGCCCACCCTGGGGCCCTGAGCCTGCCCTGGGCCCTGAACCTGCCCTGGGCCCTGAGCCCACCCTGGGCCCATGCACAGTGAAGAGGGCGGGAGGCGGGTGCTGGCCGCTGTGCTGTGTGGGAGGCCCCACCTGACAGCATGGGGCCTCCCCAGGACAGCAGACAGCCTGCCCTGGGCAGTTGGAGCTCCTGCAGACCCTGCAGGGGCCCTGAGAGGGAAGGGCCAGGCCAGAGGGGGGTGAGTGCCCAGGCAGAGCCAGGGGGCACGGGACCCAAGTGGGCCTTTGTTGTCTGAGGGGGAGTGGGCGAGCCAGCGGTGAGTGTGACCCAGGGAAGTGGCCCTGCTGATGGGAGACTGAATCCACCTCAGAGGTACAAGCCTTCCGGATGATCCTAGAGACAGGATGTGAGACAAGAGTCCTGGTAAAAGACGGTGAGTGAGTCCCTCTAAGATGAGGCTCTGTGAGCTGCCCTGGGAGGGGGTGAAGGGCAGACGTGGACCTGCTGTGAGTGGGAGGGGGTGAGGGGGCAGATGTGAATGTGCTGTGAGCGGGCGGTCACCCTGGGCGGGGAGCACTGACCCTGCTCCATGGCTGCAGTTCTGTCCTTCTGGGTGGGTCACTTGACTGCTCAGAGCCTCAACCTCTCAGCCTGCTTGTGGGCTGATGGTAGCACAGACTGACTAGTCATTTGCTCAGAACAGGGCTGAAAGGGGCCTTGTGGAAATTCCACAAAACACGATCAGAATGGGACTCACGGCCCTGTTTCCTGCAAGCCTGTCTGCAGGATCCAGAGAGCAAAGGCGAGCAGACTTGCAGCAGAGCCTGGGACAGGCTCGGTGTGGTGGTTGGTTGGAGTGACCACTCCCGTCCCCAGACCCTGTCAGCATGAGCCCTTCAGGCTCCAGATCAGGGAGCCCGAGGGCTGTGGGTCCAACTGTGCCCACCAGGGAGGCCTGGAGGACTTGGCCACTACTGTGGCCCTCACCTGAAAACTTACTGAAAACTTCAGTAAGAAGCAGGAGTTCCCATAGCTGAAGCCTGTTTTCATGTCAGTGGTCTGTCATTCTCCCACTTTATAATCTCAGGCAGCCTTTACTTCTTGAAATAAAATTCCTTTTGTAACTGAATGGGACAAACATGTTAGGACAGATGTACATATTGAATCATCAAAAAAGCAAGAGAGCTCCAGAAAAACATCTATTTCTGTTTTATTGACTATGCCAAAGCCTTTGACTGTGTGGACCACAATAAACTGTGGACAATTCTGAAAGAGATGGGCATACCAGACCACCTGGCCTGCCTCTTGAGAAACCTGTATCCAGGTCAGGAAGCAACAGTTAGAACTGGACATGGAACAACAGACTGGTTCCAAATAGGAAAAGGAGTACCTCAAGGCTGTATATTGTCACCCTAGTGATTTAACTTATATGCAGAGTACATCATGAGAAATGCTGGGCTGGAGGAAGCACAAGATGGAATCAAGATTTCTGGGAGAAATACCAATAACCTCAGATATGCAGATGACACCACTTTTATGGCAGAAAGTGAAGAAGAACTAAAGAGCCTCTTGATTAAAGTGAAAGAGGAGAGTGTAATAGTTGGCTTAAAACTCAACATTCAGAAAACAAAGATCATGGCATCCGGTCCCATCACTTCATGGCAAATAGATATGGAAACAGTGGCTGACTTTATTTTTTGGGGCTCCAAAATCACTGCAGATGATGACTGCAGCCATGAAATTAAAAGATGCTTACTCCTTGGAAGGAAAGTTATGACCCACCTAGACAGCATATTAAAAAGCAGAGACAGTACTTTGTCAACAAAGATCCATCTAGTCAAGGCTATGGTTTTTCCAGTAGTCATGTATGGATGTGAGAGTTGGACTATAAAGAAAGCTGAGTGCCGAAGGATTGATGCTTTTGAACTGTGGTGTTGGAGAAGACTCTTGAGAGTCCCTTGGACTGCAAGGAGATCCAACGAGTGCATCCTAAAGGAAATCAGTCCTGAATATTCATTGGAAGGACTGATGCTGAAGCTGAAACTGATGCAAAGAACTGACTCATTTGAAAAGACCTTGATGCTGGGAGGGATTGGAGGCAGGAGGAGAAGGGGACGACAGAGGATGAGATGGTTGGATGGCATCACCGACTCAATGGACATAAGTTTGGGTAAACTCTGGAAGTTGGTGATGGGCAGAGAGGCCTGGCGTGCTGCAGTTCATGTGTTTGCAAACAGTCGGACACAACTGAGCAACTGAACTGTACGGACATGTCGAATAAGCCAACCCATTCCGATGTGCTTTCCTGACACTATGTGCTCACTTGAGATATAGATAGTATTTTTGTCCAGGTATAATGATGTAATAACATGATAATATTGCACAAAATGAAGGGGAAAATATTTTAAAAACTTTAAATTCTGATATGTAAGTAATTTTACTGCTGTGCAACCTTGGACCACTCAATTGCTTTCTCGAGACTTTAGAGTCATAAACAGTTGACTCTCTTTAGGCATGATACCTTATAACCACAATGATTTTACAGACCTGCTAAGCACTGATACAGGCCAGAAATTCAACAAAAGCTCAGAATAAAAATAAGGTCTTCACCCAGGTAGGACTAATTATCTAAAGACATCATCGTCCTTAAAATTTCAAGTTCACAAGGACCTTTATACCCTCTTCATATATGTTAATTTTAAAATATTAATGGTAATGTTAACTTGGTGTATTGTTTTGCCTCCATTTTACAAATGAGGAAGGAAACTGAATTATAGGGCATAAAGTAAATAGTTGGATGGTTGGACAGTATCACCAACTCGATGGATATGAGCTTGAGTGAGCTCTGGGAGTTGGTGATGGACAGGGAGTGCTGCAGTCCATGGGGTTGCAAAGAGTCGGACATGACTGAGGGACTGCACTGAACTGATGTAAATAGTTAATAAGAATGAATGAATAATAACAAGTTTCATTCTGTGTAGTTAATATGAGTGCTTTATATGTTGAGTACTTTACACTGTAAATTACTGTATCCTTGCCACAACCAAGTCAATGATGTTCCAGTTTTCAGATGAGGATACTGAGGCCCAGAGGCATCACAGCCTAATTGCGTACTTACTGTTCTGAAAAGATCTAGGCTGTTGGTCTCCTTGGAAAGCAGTCTGGACCTGTGCTTGACATGGCAGAGGGCAAGGGACTGCACACCATCAGCCTGCTGAATAAGCACACTACTGGTCACATATAGGTGTCTCCAGGAGGGTGGACACTGGTCTTCAACACTTTGGTCTTTTTCAATCCTGGCCACACTAACATTGCCTGTGGGGAATCTATGGAACAGGAAGGTCAGTTGCATGCTTGTACTTGGCTCAGATCACTGAAGGGGCCCTTGCAAGGCTTAAAAGTAGATGCTCTTGCAAATGGGGGAGACGCCACCTGTGAGACAACACAGAGGAGCCCAAATCCAATGTGAACAAGTCCTAAGCACCTCCATTGACAAGCCACGTCACCTCCTCTTCCTTAGAGTTTGAAGATTACATTCTGATGTGAGCTTGATTATGAAGCTGATTTCAGATGGAAGACAATGAAGTTACAGGGTCCATGGGAATTTGTAAGGAGGCCTGACTCCCACTCACACCTCACGACGCTGCTTACTGACTCTGAACCCTAATCCCTGGGCTCTCATTGCACTTGGGAGGAGGGAGTTGCCCCTGTTCTCATTTCAAAGATGAGGGTGCTGAGCCCAGAGCCTAAGTGCCTTGTTCAAACTCCATGGCTGGTCAGTAGAGTTGGGGTTCTTAGACAGGAAGTAAGGACCCAGGATCCGTGCTCAGTGACCAGGATCAGCTCTGTCCTCAGTCCCTGGACAGGGAAGGGTGTATCACTGCTCCCAGGACAGGCCAGATGAAGGCAGGCAGCACAGAGAAGGGGAAGGAGCACATGCTTTGGGGTCACACTCAGCCCAGGTTTGCATTTCCAGACCCTCCACTGCATGAGCCTGGACATCTCAACTCTCTAAGCCTCAGTTTCCTCATCTGTAAAATGGGAATGATCCTTAATTATCAGAGTTATTTAAGAAAGTCAGTAAAGTACCTCACCTAAAATATAGTACTCACTCGGTAAGTTGTAACTATCATCATCATATATCCATTACAATCATCTGAGAAACCTTTAGTAATCATATTTCTAAAGGTGACAGAGGAGAGGGCTAATGACTCACTCAAAGTCCTCACAGCAAACAGAACTCACAGAGCTCAGGAATTCTGACTCCATGTAAACTGTTCTTTCTGTTATATCACAGCTGCTTCTATTTCTCCATAGTTGTCCCCATTATAATCAATAACCTGCAACACTTTCATACTTTCAATCCAATTCTGGGCTGGGCAGCATTGAAACTATACACAGTCATCAAAGAGTCCACAAATATATAGGAAACAATGGGAACAGTGACAAACTTTATTTTCTTGGGCTTCAAAATCACTGCAGATGTGACTGCAGCCATGAAATTAAAAGACGCCCCTTGAAAGAAAACCTGTGACAAAACTAGAAAGCATATTTAAAAGCAGAGAGATTACTTTGCTGACAAAGGTCTGTATAGTCAAAGCTATGGTTTTTCCAGTAATCAAGTATGGATGTGAGAGCTGGACTATAATTAATGCTGAGCACTGAAGAACTGATGCTTTTGAACTATGGTGTTGGAGAAGACTTTTGAGAGTCCCTTGGACTGCAAGGAGATCCAACCAGTCCATCATAAAGCAAATCAGTCCTGAATATTCATTGAAAGGACTGATGCTAAAGCTACAGGCCCAATACTTTGGCACCTGATGCAAAGAGCCAGTTCACTGGATAAGACCCTGATGCTGGGAAAGACTGAAGGCAGGAGGAGAAGGAGACGACAGAGAATGAGATGGTTGGATGGCATCACCGACTCAATGAACAAGAGTTTGAGCAAGTTCTGGGAGAAGGTGAAAGACAGGGAAGCCTGATGTGCTGTATGTAGTCCTTGAGGTGGCAATGAATCAGACAAGATTGAATGACTGAGCAACAACATTTAACTTCGCCATCTCCAGTCCAGGCTGCCCTCCATTTTTAACCTGATCATTGGTGCAGCCTCCAACCTGGACTCTCTGTCTACATCCTCTCCCTCCTTATTCTATCCTTTACCTTGCAGTCAGAGGGATGGTTTTAAAGTTGTAAATCTATGTCAGTTCTGTTTAAATCATCCCAGAGCTCATCATTGTCTTTGTGATAAAGCTTAATCCTTTAACTGGCTTGTGAAATCCTACAAGATCTATGCCAGAATTTGGAAAATATTTTCTGAAAGGGTCAGATAATTAATATTTTGGATTTGGAGGCACACGGCCTTCGCTGTGACTTCTCAGCTCTTCCTGGGGGCTTCTACCTGCCCTCTGGTTCACTAGCTTTCCCAATTTAACCCGCATGTTCTGCACTGTCTGGTTCCTGTGAAGTTCATGGTGCTTCCTATTCAGGAGTTAAAAGACCCAGTGTCCCTGGTCAGCTACAAGACAAAGGTGCCAATGAGGCAGTAAGGGCTAAAAAAAAGTATGCACTCTTTGGAGGTTTTGTTGTTGTTCAGTTGTTCAGTCATGTCCAGCTCTTTGAGACCCCGTGGACTGCAGCACACCAGGCTTCCCTGTCCTTCACTGTCTCCCGGAGATTTACCCAGGTCCCAGTGAGACCCCGTGGACTGCAGCACACCAGGCTTCCCTGTCCTTCACTGTCTCCCGGAGATTGACCAGGTCCCAGTGAGACCCCGTGGACTGCAGCACACCAGGCTTCCCTGTCCTTCACTGTCTCCCGGAGATTTACCAGGTCCCAGTGAAGCAGCGTTCTTCAGTGGCAAGCTTGGTCCACACTTCCACCGCGTGTTTACATGCAGATGCGCTAACACTTGTGGATCCAGGCCGAGAGTTCAAATGGAGATCCACCCACTAGGTGTCTCAATATTGAAAGCATAGAACTCAAACTAATAACTAAAACAAGCCCTATCCTGCCACCTTATATACTGTAAGAGCAATAACTACAAGCAAATATTAAATTAATATTCAGTAATAAAAAAGCAAAAATTCAGGTTTCAGATGACCGAGTTGGAAAATGATTAAAGATGATGAAATATTATTATTGTGGTTGTTTGAAAGTTCTCTCCATGACCTAGCAGTGTTGGAGGATTGAGTAATAAAGATAGACATAACTCATATATACATTTTAATTTTTAATAAAATTTTACTGGTGTACAGTTGCTTCACAATGTTGTGTTAGTTTCTCTGCACGGGGAACTGAGTCAGCTTTATGTGTACATATATCAGGCTTCCCAGGTGGTTCGGATGGTAAAGAATCTGCCAGCAATGCTAGAGAACCTGCTTTGACCCTGCATTAAACCCAGGGTTCAATTCCTAGGTCAGGAAGATCCCCTGGAGAAGGAAATGGCAACCTTCTCCAGTATTCTTGCCTGGAGAATTCCATGGACAGAGGAACCTGGCAGCTACAGTTCGTGGGTTGCAAAGAGCTGGACGTGGGTGAAGTGACTTAGCATAGCACAGCAGAGTGTATATAGAGGGTTCCCAGGTGGTGCTAGTGTAAGCACCCACCTGCCAATGCAGAAAACAAGAGACATGGGTTCAACCTCTGGGCTCAGGTGTATAAGGGCACAAGCCAGTCTCTGCATCAGGAAGATCCCCTGGAGGAGGGCATGTCAACCCACTCCAGTACTCTTGCCTGGAGAATCCAATGGACAGTGAAGCCAGGCAGACTACAGTCCATAAGGTTGCAACGAGTCAGACATGACTGAAACAACTTAGCATGCACGCACACAGTGCACATATATGTCAATGCCAATCTCCGAATTCATCCCACTGGTTGTTTCCTGGCTTGGTGTCCATATGTTTGCTCTCTGCATCTGTGGCAGTTGACTTTTGAATTAACGACCAGGGCTAGCGATGCAGGAAAGCACTTGCCAGGGCCCGGACAGTGTCAGTCATGAGAGCAGATGTCCAGAGTGAGGGGTGAGGTGTCGGTCTGAGCACCAGATCCTGAGGACAAGATTCACCTGGGTGACACTGACTGTTTACTGACATCATGCTTATGTGTGTGTTATGCAGGGCCTGCAGAGCTGAGAGCAGGGACTCTCCTGCTCAGTCTAAATAGGAAATAGTTGATAGGCATGCAGGATTTCTGTTAGCTTACTTTACTGTTTGGCTTCAGAAGAAGAGAAAAGTGATCTACAGCCTTCCAAAAGACAGGAGAAACACAAGGAGGATGAGAGAAGGGGAGACCTGGTCCAGTTGTCTCCTGGCCTGTTGCTTGGAATAATTTACGGCTCGGGAATATAAGGGCACAGCCAGAAGCTGAGTGAGCTGTTTTCTTGCACTTTTGTGTAAAGGGGACTCAGCAGAGCTTCTCTGGGCTTCATTGATCCAGGGAAGCACTGAGCAGAAGGGGACATTGTCCCTCTCCTTCCTGCAGGGCCCCCTGGTCCGTCAGAGCAGGCAGTGTTGCCAATCCGGCCGTTAGGACACTGGCATTTCCCTAGAGGACACTGGCTCTGTGGTGAAGTGCTGCACAAAAATCTCGTGTGATGTCACTTATATGTGGCATCTAAATGACATGGTACAGATGAACATATTTACAAAACAGAAGCAGAGTCACAGATGTAGAAAACAAACTTGTGGTTCCCAGGGGACAAGGAGTGGAAGATAAATTAGAAGACTGGGATTGACATACGCACACTACTATGTATGTAGTAGATAGCTAAGAACTTGCTGCAGAGCACAGGGAACTCCATTCAGTGCTCTTTAATGACCTAAATGAGAAAAGAATCTTAAATAAAAGTGGATATATGTGTATGTATAACTGATTAACTTTGTTATACACCTGAAATTAACACAACAATGTAAATCCATTATACTCCAGTAAAAGTTAAAAGGGACTTGCCGGGTGGCTCTGGTGGTAAAGAATCTGCCTGCAAAGCAGGAGATGCAATAGGCCCGGGTTTGATCCCTGGGTCAGGAAGATCATCTGCAGGAGGAAATGGCAGCCCCCTCCAGTATTCTTGCCTGGGAAATTCCATGGACAGAGGAGCCTGGTGGACTACAGTCCATGGAGTTGCAAAGAGTCGGACACAACTGAGCAACTGAATATGCACAAAAGTTAAAAAAACAAAAACGAAAACCACAATTCATTTTAAAGAAAAAAAAAAAGTGCTTCACAGAGGACAGTGACTTTCCTTAGGTTGGAGGCTATGGAAGACTCAGGAATAGTACATCAGAGCCTTTGGGGACTCCCAGGTTGAGGGCTGGTATTGATCGATTTTGTGGGGGAAACTGAAGGTCCCAGATGAAGACATGGGGCAGCTCCCCAGAGACATTTGTATCACAGATTTCAATGTGACTGTATGCCTGGGCTGGTGAAGCAGGGGGCATTTGGATGATACTTCAATACCTTCGGAGAAGGCAATGGCACCCTACTCCAGTACTCCTGCCTGGAGAATCAGTAGGTGCTGTTTCAGGCATCTTGATGACAGAGGATGAGATGGTTGGATGGCATCACCAACTCAATGGACATGAGTTTGAGTAAACTCTAGGAGTTGTGGGTGGACAGGGAGGCCTGGCGTGCTGCAGTCCATGGAGTCGTAAAGAGTCAGACATGACTGTATGACTGAACTGAAATGAATGCACTGTAGAGCACAGGGAACTCTGCTCAATGATATGTGGCAGCCTGGATGGGAGAGGAGTTTGAGGGTCAATGGATACATGTATACATTGCATGTACGTATACATATGGCTGAGTCCCTTCCCTGTCAACCTGAAACTATCACAACGCTGTTAATCAGCTATTTTCTTGGTCATTGAGTCATGTTGGACTCTGTGACCCCATGGACTGTAGCTTACCAGGCTCCTCTGTCCATGGAATTTCCCAGGCAAGAATACTGGAGTGGGCTGCCATTTCCTCCTCCAGGGGATCTTTCCAACCCAGGGATCAAACCAAGTCTGCTACTTCTGTTGCGTTGGCACAAGGGTTCTTTACCAATGACCTGGAGCAGCAAGGAGACAGGTTCTCTCTGGGAACCTCTGGAAGGGAGCTCAGCTTGATCTTAGCCCAGTGAGACCCATTTTGGTTTCTGACCTGCATAACTGTAAAGGATTGTAAGCCTCTGAGTTTGTGGTAATTCATTACAGCAGCAATGGGAAAAGAATAAGACTCAGTTCTCTGGCATTTGCTTCCATCCAGAACTCTCTTTCTTCGAGGGTACATCTAAGGGTTCTCTGGATGTTCGGAGACCCTGCAGAGTCCCCAGACACAGATGGTCCACTCAGACTTGTTGCCGGTGAGCCCCTCGTCTTGTTCCTACTCTGGGGACAATCCATGGCCTCTTCTGGCCATGTCTCCTTGCCAGGAAGCCTATGCCATTACTGAGCATCCTTCCAGAGGGTTCCGGGTCCTCTGGGGGGGCCTGAGGCTCTCGGGGAAGTACACACCCTGCCTCCCCAGCAGTGGGGATGCAGTTACTTCCTCTGCCCCTCCCCCTGCCCAACACACAGACGGAACCTTTCAGGCCAGTCCCAGACCCCACACCCTCCGCAGGATGCAGGGTGAACTGTTTGGATAGTTTCCTAAAACCCTTTCTTCCCAGGTTGGACACAACCACCCATGAGGTTGCAGAAGAGGTCACAGAGGCACAGAAAGATGAAATGACTTGTCCGTGGTCACGCGGCTACAATGTGTCAGAGAGTAGTTGAACCAAGGCAGCAGAGATGCTGGGGGCTGACCTGGTTAGTGCCATTCCCTGCAGTCTGCACCCCGCCCTTGCAGGCGTCACAGCTGCCCTAATGCAGACTTCTGCAGAGCGCCTGATCTGGGTTTCTGGGGTCAGTGTGGGAGAGCCATTCCTCAAACCCCAGGCCCCTCACTCCTGTCCAGTGCTCACTCCATCCTCAGCATTTCTTTTTTGTTTGTAACTGATACTTTTTTTAAAAATTACATAAAATAGAAAAGAGAAATATCAGAATGCATTACATACAATAGGTATATAAATGTATTGTTTCATAGTGTGTGTGTGTCTCCATCTGGATTGTGGTATAATGTTTCTTTTAAATATGAGTTATGGTGAAGAACACTGGAAAAGTCAAGGTTTTAGGGTCGACCAACATTACTTCTTTCTTTATGTATTTTTTAAACTGGAGTATAATTGCTTTACAATGTTGTTAGTTTCTGCTGCACAACAAAGTGAATCAGCTGTGAATATACATATACCTGGGCTTCCCTGGTGGTTCAGTGATAAAGAACCTGCCTGCAATGCAGGAGTCCTGGATTCAGCCCCTGGGTTGGGAAGATCCCCTGGGGGAGGGCAAGGCACCCCACTCCAGTATTCTTGCCTGGAGAATGCCATGGACGGGGAGCCTGGTGGGCTATAGTCCATGGGGTCACACGGAGTCAGACAGGACTGAGCAACTGAGCACCAGCATCCTACATATACCTGCTCCCTCGAGCCCCTCTCACCCCCATCCCACCCCTTCTGTGTCATCACAGAGCACAGAGCTGAGCTTCTGCTGCACAGCAGCTTCCCACTAGCTGTCCATGTACATATGGGAGTGCATACACTTCAGTGCCACTCTCTCAGTCTGCCCCACCCTCTCCTTCCCCTGCTGTACCAGCATCATCTTGACGTTGGGCGTCCATAAGAGCCATTTGATGACCCGACTCATCAGCCAGGTGCCTCCCCTCTGCAATCACCATATTCCCATCTCCTCTGTTGTCCTGTGGATCAGACTGGAAAGCTAACCTCTAGTGTGCAGAGGTCTTTTGAGAGGCAGCAATTTCTTTCACTGAGAGCAGCTTCAAATACTTGATTGAGTTTTCTTTTGAGCTTTGGGATTCCTCCTAAATGTAGAAATATTCATAATGAAGGCTCTTCTGTATGAAGGAAAAGTGTATTTGTTCAGAGGGTAATTTAATGTCTGGCCAAAAAGACAAAGCCTCCACCTTCAGATTTTTTCTCTACGAAATCTGCTTTCCACAGGGAGCTGAACGTTCTCATGTGCCCAGCATCAAGATGAGGGAGAATCTGGTGCTGCTTTAGGCCTGGTCACTTCTTTGAATCTCTGGGAATGTGACGAGTCCAGGGAGAGGGCAGTTTTTCATTGCAAAGGAGGCAGGGTGCTGGTGAATTCGGACAATTAGTGGAGACAGGCAGCTGGACCCTTGGCTGGACTCTGGCTCAAGCGTATTTAAATTATGCAGGTGTGTTTCTTAATGAAGGGATTTTGCCAGAGGGAAAGCATCAACCTCATTTCTACCATGTGCTTTCTGCCTCAAGGGGTGACTTGTAGACTAAGTAGATTGGCCTCTGAAGGGCTCCTACCAAAAAGTGGAAAAGGTTTCTGCTGATCCTTTCTCAGCAGAAGAGAGGAAATGAGCCTGTTGTATCGCAGAGGGATGACAGGGGATCAGCTTCATTTTTCACATTCTAACGGCTTCATGGCCATGCTCCTCATTAAAGTGTGAAAGCCAGGAGCCGTGGCTGGGGAGTTAATTACTGATCTGAGATAGTTTCGGAAAACAGTGTAGAGAACTTGCCGTAGCTACAGATAATGACTATAATTGATAGCTGGGAGAAGATGATTCTGTACAATGAAAATGCCAGCTGTAAACAATCACATCCATCTATTTCCAGAACGTGAGATGATTCAGGACACCTGGGGTAGATTATCCTGTCAAGGGCAGATGTGTCTGGGAGTCACGGTGCTGCAAGGTGAAGAGAGCTAAAGCCACTTCCGTAGTGTCTGACTCTGTGTAACACTATGGAAGAGCCCCAGGGCTCTTCAGTCCATGGGATTCTCCAGGCAAGAACCCTGGAGTGGGTCAATATTATATTTATATCCCAGAGATGAATTGAAGAATTGAATAAATGATCCAGTGAGGACAAGTCGGAATAGAAATTAAAGGAGATCTGAGTGCAAAGAGATCCAACCTGTCCATCCTAAAGGAGATAAGTGGTTCTCTTCTCCAGGGGATCTTCCTGACCCAGGAATCGAACGCACGTTTTTTATATCTCCTGCAATGGCAAGCAGGTTCTTTACCACTTGTGCCACCTGGGAAGCTGCAAGGAGAAGAGAGAGACTGAGATTCAAGCCCCAAACCCACTCAGTTCGGCTCGGTCGCTCAGTCGTGTCCAACTTTATGTGACCCCATGAACCGCAGCCAGGCCTCCCTGTCCATCACCAACTCCCGGAGTCTACCCAAACCCATGTCCATTGAGTTGATGATGCCATCCAACCATCTCATCCTCTGTCATCTCCTCCTGCCCTCAATCTTTCCCAGCATCAGGGTCTTTTCCACTGAGTCAGCTCTTCGCATGAGGTGGCCAAAGGATATGAGTTTCTGCTTCAATATTAGTCCTTCCAATGAATACCCAGGACTGATTTCCTTTAGGATGGACTGGTTGGATCTCCTTGTAGTCATACCTCCTTTAATTTCTATTCTGACTTGTCCTCACTGGATCATTTATTCAATTCTTCAATTCATCTTTGGGATATAAATACAATATCAAATATAAATAGAAATGTAACCATAAAGAAGACTGAGCACGAAAGACTTGATGCTTTTGAAATGTGGTCCTGGAGAAGACCCTTGAGAGTCTCTTGGACAGCAAGGAGATCAAACCAGTCTACCCTAAAGGAAATCAGTCCTGAATTCTCATTGGAAAGACTGATGCTAAAGTTAAAGCTCCAGTACTTTGACCACCTAGGGAAGAGCCAACTCACTGGAAAAGTCCCCTGATGCTGGGAAAGATTGAAGGCAAAAGGAGAGGGTGTCAGAGGATGAGATGATTGGATGGCATCAACTCAATGGACATGAGTTTGAGCAAACTCTGGGAGATAGTGATGGACAGGGAAGGCTGGAGTGCTGCAATCCATTGGGTCACAGAGTTGTACTTGATTTAGTGACAAAACAACAACAAATTAAGAACTAAGACAATTTTTTAAAATCATGAGTGGGATTTTAGGGGCTTAGTTTGAATAGTTCAAAGAGGATGAAGGCTGGGTGCCATGGCCAGTTGGGCAGGTTGTGTACTGCCCAACTCCAGAAAGTACCTTGTACATCATGAACACCTAAGATTTTTATATTTGTTAGGGGCTTCCCTCATAGCTCAGTTGGTAAAGAAACTGCCTGTAATGCAAGACACCCCAGTTTGATTCCTGGGTCAGGAAGATCTGCTGGAGAAGGAATAGGCTACCCACTCCAGTATTCTTGGGCTTCCCTTGAGGCTCAGCTGGTGAAGAATTTGCCAGCAATGTGAGAGACCTGGGTTTGATCCCTGGGTTGGGAAGATCCCCGGAGAAGGGAAAGGCTACCCACTCCAGTATTCTGGCCTAGAGAATTCCATGGACTGTATAGTCCCTGGAGTCTCAAAGACTCGGACACAACTCAGCAACTTTCACTTGCCTGTGGCCTTTAGGAGAAATATTCTGACAAATGATAATAAAATATCTCTGGGAAAAGGATACCTTTATCTAATTTGCATAAATGTGAAGTGTGGGCTAGGATTGTAACCACAGAGGCTGTAAACATTCCCAGAGCAGAATGTAGCTTGTGTTTTCTTGCTTGTTTGTCTGTTTAAATTGCAAATGGAGCTGCATGTTTTTAGAAGCTTTGAATTATTTGGTAACATTTAAAAATCAGTTACATTGACACAGAAATCTAGATTCTTGGTTTCTCTAAAAAGACTTTCCCACATAACAATAAAGAGCTGTAGCTGGTGTTCAAGGTTCCCTTTCGATCAAGACAGGGCTCTTCAGCCTGCCATGGCCCTAGCACGTGCTATGAGGTCTCAGAAGGCGAGGGCCAGTGTCAGCTGCTATTTGCTGTTACACTTGCTCTTCATTGTTCTCATGGAATTAAGAGGAAACTGATAGAATTCGCAGGCCCATGTCTCTCAAGTATTGGAAAACCAAACATAGACAGAGAGGGTGTAGTTTTTCAATGAAACAAGTGTTGGAGAGCATAATTTTCTATTGAAGAGAATGTTCCTGTGTGTTTAATATACAAAATGTAACTGTTGAATGAATAAAATATCTGGCCCTGTAGGCATTTCAGTTTGCACCTCTGAAAAGATCTATGATAATACAGTTCAATGGACTCTTAATGGAAAAATCTGAGAAAAAGAAACAGAACATCTCGATGGGAAGAAGCATCCCAGTAGCATTTCTGCAGTCACACGCGGTGTGCTAACTTTTCTCTCCAGCCATTGGGGCAATCTGGGGAACCCCACCCCCCTTCCCCAGGAGCCTCAGCACTTCTCTGCCCGGGGCGTGGACCTCCCTGTCTGCGGTCTGTGTCAGTCCCGGGGGCAGCTGCAGGGTCCACTGCGGCTCCCATGGCGGGTGCTCCACTCCACACCTCTAGGCATTCATTAGAAAAGTCACAGAACGTCCTTTAAAAAGAATGAAATAATGCCATTTGCAGTGACGTGGATGGACCTAGACAGTGTCATACAGAGTGAAATGAGTCAGACAGGGAAGGGGAAAGATCGTATGACATCCCTTGTATGTGGACTCTAAAAAGAAATGATGCAGATGAACTTACAAAACAGGGAATCACAGACTTAGAGAACGAACTTATGAACTTATGGTTGTGGGTAGAGGGGAAGGATGGGGGCAATGGCATAGTTAGGGAGTTTGGTATGGACATGCATACACTGCTATATTTAAAATAGATAACCAACAAGGACCTACTACACAGAACTCTGCTCAATTTTATGTGGCAGCCTGGATGGGAGGGGAGTCTGGAGGAAAATGGATACATGTATATGTGTATGACTGAGTCCCTTCACTGTTCATTTGAAATTCACAAGATTGTTAATCAGCTATATCTCCAGTACAAAATGAAAACCTTGAAGCAAAATCACTGAATGTGACTCCTACATCGGGAGAAGCAGGCATGGGGCTGCTGAAGAGTCTGGATCTGCAGTGGAGATGATGATGCCTTTTGGAATTTAGGGGTTGCAAGACATGGGAATCAATCTTTTTTTTTTAATTGAAGTATAGTTGATTTGCAATGTTGTGACAATCCCTGCTGTGTGGCAAAATGGTAATCCCATGGATGGAGGAGCCTGGAAGGTTGCAGTCCATGGGGTCGCTGAAGGTCGGACATGACGGAGCGACTTCACTTTCACTTTTCACTTTCATGCATTGGAGAAGGAAATGGCAACCCACTCCAGTGTTCTTGCCTAGAGAATCCCAGGGATGGGGGAGCCTGGTGGGCTGCTGTCTATGGGGTCGCACAGAGTCGGACACGACTGAAGTGACTTAGCAGTAGCAGTAACAGTATGCACATATATACTTTCTTTTCAAACATTCTGTTCTCCTATGGTTCATTGAATAGAGCTGCTATGCTATACGAGCTGGTGGCTCAGTTGGTAAACTGTCTGTCTGCAATGCAGGAGACCCAGGTTCAGTCCCTGGGTTGGGAAGATCCCCTGAAGAAGGAAATGGCAACCCACTCCAGTACTCTTGCCTGGAAAATCCCATGGATGGAGGAGCCTGGTGGGCTACAGTCCATGGAGGTGAAAAGAGTTGAACAGGTCTGAGCCACTCCACTTTCATTTTCATGCTATACATCAGGACCCTGTTCTTCACCCATTCTACATGGAATAGTTTGCATCCACCAACCCCAAACTCCCAGCACATCTCTCCGTCCCCCTCCCCCCAGCAGTGGTAAATCTGTTCTCTATGTCTAGCAGTCAGTTTCTGTTCTGTAGGTAGGGTCATCTGTGCCATATTTTAGATTCCACGTATAACTGATATTGTATGGTACTGATATTTGTCTTTCTCTTTATGGCTTGCCTTACTTAGTATGATAATCACTAGTTGCATTCAAGTTGCTGCAAATAGCATTATTTCATCCTTTCTTACCTCTGAGTAGTATTTGAAATGGGATTTAATCTTGTTTAACTTACATTGGAGGGTTATGAGACCTTTTTAGATAAAAGGAAACCCTGTAGAACCTTTTCTTTGGATGGAATGGGGCCCCAGGCAGCTCTGGACATTCATGATATCATCAAATCAAGATCAGTTGACTGTTTTCTGGCCTGCGGTAATTGATTCAAAAAGAGGGCGATTCAGAATCTGATTAGCTGTAGTTTGCATCAATCACCAGAGGTGGGCGGGGAGATATGATTGACAGTCTCAGCCAGACCAAAGGCCTGGGTGGCAGGGGTCTCTGGAAGGAAAGGGTCCTCAGAGCCAAGAAGCTCCAGCCTCCACGCAGAGTGTCTGCGCAACCGGTCCCCACCCCGCTTTCTCTCCAGGGGTTTGGCGAAGTCTGCTGATCTCCCTTCTCACCTCCAACCACACTTACGGCAGGTAGGTGATGACCTGACCTGGTCATCCATGAAACTTTCTAGTGCTTAGTGATGTCACCCTATGCTCACACCCGTGCTCTCCTTCCGGGTTAGATCTCCTAAGAGTCATCAACTTTGGAACTGGGCATCGGGATAGACAGTGTAGTAACAGTAGGTGTTTTTCTTGCTCAGCCCATGAGCTGGGTGCTGAGCTGTGTATTTACCTGCAGTATTCCACTTCATCCCCAAGCGATACTAAAGATTAGAGTCAGTAGCCAGTAGAGTTCGAATCTAAATGAAGTTGGTTCAAAGCCCAGGGTTCTACCTACCACACATACTAACTGACACAGAGTAGCCTTTGAACTCCGGTTAAACCTCAGGCGGTTGGTAGGCTCTGAGCTATAGGTCTTTTGGAGGCAACTTGTCTAGTAAGTTCCAGTTCATTGGGGGCTTGGGATTTTGGTTGTCATGTACAATTGTTGTTAACATTTTCTGGCAATGGAGCTTTCCCCCAGAAATAAGATGAGATAACTCACAAGTCTGAATTCTGCCCAAAATGCATCACATTCTAATACTCCATGTCCAAACAAGGTGACTTGATAAAAAGCCCCAGGTGCCAGAGTTTAGTTTTTTTCTCAAATGCAAAGATTTTACTGGTTGTTCAGATCATATAGAGATTCTTCATAAATCTAAATTTATTCTGTGTAAGGGACTGTGTTTCATTCTGGGATTATATTGGTGTATCTGTACCTTTTGGTGATAATATCCTTTCTTGTCTGAAAAGATGATGTTAGTAAATAATGTGTTTGTTGTTTTTTTTTTTTTTTTTAACATAAGAAATTTATGCCATTTCCAACAGTCCTTATGCCATTTTTGAGGGAGGTGAATTTTGAAATGTTACCAGTTCATGAAATTCAAAAATGAAACTACTGACCTTATCTAATACCTATTAAGGCTCTCCTGAAGGCTCAGATGGTAAAGAAGCTGCTTGCAATGCAGGAGACCTGGGTTCGATTGTTGGGTTGGAAAAATCCACTGGAGAAAGGATTGGCTACACACTCCAGTATTCCTACCTGGAGAATTCCATGGACAGAGGAGACTGGTGGGCTACAGTCCAGGGAGTCACAAAGAGTCAGACACGACTGTGTGACTAGAGAGAGAGAGATCCAAAATCTAAGACTATGATGAGGTGTAAAGGAAAATATAAACAAATTTTAGAGATAAGTATACATAAAAGTAGAAAAATATTTGTCATTTTACTGCTTACTAGTATATAATGGTACTAAATATTCTGTTCTTTTCATCTTGGCCATTCTGGTGGGATTACAGTGTGAAGTCTGTTTATTAAGGTCAGTTATTTATCCATTCTGGTGTTGAAAGATATTGAGTTTGCTTCTGATTGTTTGCTGTGAAAAGCTGTATCATATTGAACATTTTTGTAGAAGCCATCCTGTTTTTTCCCCATCTATTATTTTTTTTTATTTTAATACATAAAGAATCAGCCTGCAGATGTATATAACAGTCTTTTGGGCTCTGTGGAAGAGGGAGGGGGGCAATGATTTGGGAGAAAGGCATTGAAACATGTATAATATCATATAAGAAACAAATCGCCAGTCCAGGTTCGATGCAGGATACAGGAAGCTTGGGGCTGGTGCACTGGAATGACCCAGAGGGATGGTATGGGGAGGGAGGTGGGAGGGGGGTTTAGAATGGGGAACATGTGTACACCCGTGGCGGATGCATGTTGATGTATGGCAAAACCAATATAATATTGTAAAGTAAAATAAAATAATAATAATAAAACATTTAGAAAAAAAAGAATCAGCCTGCAATGTGGGAGACCTGGGTTCAATCTCTGGGTTGGGAAGACCCCCCTGGAGAAGGGAAAGGCTACCTACTCCAGTATTCTGGCCTAGAGAATTCCATGGACTGTATAGTCCATGGGGTTGCAAAGAGTCAGACACGACTGAGCCACTTTCACTTCCAACTCAAACTTCCAAGCAGAGAAAAGCAGAGTGTGGTATCAAGAGTACTTATATTTACATCTCTTGTGTTTAATAATTGTTAATATTTTGCCATCTTGGTTTAACCTATTTTGGGGACTAGATTTAAAGTGAATAAGACATTATAGTATTTTACCCCAAAATATCTCAGTATATATCTCTAAAAAATGAAGATGTTTTCCTGCATGACCACAATTTTGTGTCATCCCTAACAATAGCTTCTGAATATCTTGTTCACATTCAATTTTTCCTAATAGTTTCCCAAATGTGTCTCAAATCAGAATCCAGTCAAGGAGTCTACATTGTACATTATATCTCGTTGTTATATTTTGTCCTGAAAGTCTCTTTTGATCCCACTTTAATCTGTCTCAGGGATGTTGATAAGACCATTCTCCTATAGAATGTCTTATCTTTTAGATTTTGAGATTGTTTCTTCATGAATAATTTTTTCTGCTATCACCTAAATTTTCTGCAAACTGACAGTTATTTCTAAAGATTTGAGTAGATTCAGGATAAGTTTTGGGGGAAGAGTATTCGACAGAGGTACCAAATGCATACTCCACGTTGCATCACAACAGAAAACACCTAGCATCTGGCAGGCACCCCACCCCCCGCATTAGAGCTTCTGCTGCTGCTAAGTCGCTTCAGTTGTGTCCGACTCTGTGCAGCCCCATAGATGAAGCCCACCAGCCCCGTCCCTGGGATTCTCCAGGCAAGAACACTGGAGTGGGTTGCCATTCCCTTCTCCAAAGTGAAAGTGAAGTCGTTCAGTTGTGTCCGACTTTTAGCGACCCCATGGACTGCAGCCTATCAGGCTCCTCCACCATGGGATTTTTCAGGCAAGAGTACTGGAGTGGGTTGCCATTGCCTTCTCTGATTAGAGTTGCTAATGGTGATAATTAGGTTAAGATTGAGGGAGTCACCTCCCTGCATTGTCAAGTTACAGATTTCCTCTTGAAAATGGATAATAATCTATGGAAGTGTATGTTGGCACCAAGCAAATGTCCAGCTCCCTGTCATTTGCCCAAAGTGCTGGTACTCATCTCTGTCAAATATTTCATTTGCAATTGCAAATTTTGATTTGCAATTTCTCCCATATCTCCTGCACTGATGAACTGATGACAGTCATCTGTAAAGAAGAAATTTCTTTCATTTACTGAGGTTATAGAGTTTTAGTTCCTGCTAGAAATTTAAGACCAATGTTTAATTATTTCCTATTAATTACCAAATTTTAGAGTAAAGAGATGGTGTTATAGTCCTTTTCAGTGATGGCGGATACGTTTGTTTTGTTTTGTTGGCACCTTTCTCATGTATCAATATGGATTCATGGATTTTTATGTATTTGCTCTATTTTAATCAATTATAGCCGTTACTGTGTTTCATATTCTGCTTGTCTCAACCTTGGCTCTTGGGTGCCCCTTCCTTAGGACAGGAGCCTGTTACTGAGTATTTTCTTGCTTTCTGGAACAACAGTATGTCATAGATTGTACTCATGTTCTTGTGCAGAAATGAAAATGATTGTCTAGGCTTAATTCTGAAATGAGAACTGTTGGGTTATGTGCATTTAATATTTTGAAAACGAACATCAAATTGCTCCCCATAATTCAGAACGCATTTACTGTTCCACCTGCACCGTGAGGGTCCTGGGAGGACCCTGTCTCCCTTCACTCTCATCGGTCCTTGACATTGTTAAACTTGAGTAATTTTTCCAATCACATAGGTGAAAATGGTATTTAATTGGTGTTTTAATTTCCCTTTCTCCAGTTGCTAGTTGTATTTAACATCTTTTCATATATATGTATTTTCTGTTTGAAAAGGTTACTCTTTCATCTCCTTCTTTGTATACTTGGCCCATTTTTAAATCAGTGACTCTCATGTGTGTTTAAAAAGACTTGGATCCATTACATCATTTAAAGCAAAGGCCTGCAAGGGGTTTTTATCAGCAGCAGTTCCCAAAGGCAGCTTGTTCCCCGTTACTGCCACTAGGTGTCGCTGTCCACCTGTCTGGAGAAGAGGCACCCATCCTGGGTTGTAGAGACGGAAGTGTGGTTAAGATTTAATAGATGCCCTCCTGGGCTTCCTTCTGCTTGCTTGGGCACAAGGCATTCGAAAGACAACCTCATTCTATAGGTCTATTCAGCCTCCTGTACATATTTTGGAGAGGATTAAACTTAATCACAATCAGGTCAAATGGCAGTATGCCACTCTCTGGGTCCTTCTAAGACTCCAGAAAATATCTTTCACTTAACATGACGGCCAGCAGGCAGAGGAATGACCCCCAGCCACCTTTAAAGATCTTGGGATAGACTTGCACACAGATTAAGACTCTTTGGCCTTTTGGAGGATGAAATATTAATATTTCCTCTTGCTAAGAAACCTGTGGATGATAAGATATGCATCTGGTTTTTGGTAAGATTGTGGGTGTGGCATGCAGTCTGATTTTTCTCCTCTCATCTGAAAGGTGTTTTCAACCTGCAGGGGCTCCTTAGCTATTAACTGGAGAAAAAGTCACTAAGTGAATTACACCAATTAAAACCTCGTCCTTCACAGGAGCTATATCTATTTTTAAAAACTCTGGGGATTATAATATGCAAATAGGAGGCCCACACCACAAGTGCAGTTTCAGCATGTGGAAGCACAGTGACGGTCACATGCTGAACACGCCCATGTAAAGGGAAATAGAAGGTGATCAGCCGTCCCAAAAGCTCTAGACACCCCTCCTCTGATCGCCCCCCGAAAGTTACCACTCCCGACTTCCGTATCCAAAGGTTAGTACATTACTCTAATGGGCTCTGACAGTATGCACAGAAGTTTGGCCTCTCTCTCTTAATATTGTGCTTGTGATATTGATTCATATTGAGTATGAGTAACATTTCTGTAGTGTTTTTATATTCCACTGTGAGAACATGCAGTGATATATTCTATTACTGATGAGCATTGGGGAAGTTCTTCGATTCTGGCTACTGTGAGTGATACCACAGTGAACATTCTAGGGCTTGTCTTTTGAGGAACATGCATGGAATTCCTGGGACCTCACGTGACATGAATACTACCAAAGAGCGTTTTTCAAAGCGGTTTGTACCCACTGACTCATCCTCTGTTGACACTCTCAGGTGCTTTGGATCCTCACAAGCCCTTGGAACGTCTATCTCATCCACCTTTGCTGTTCTGGTGGGAGTGTGTGTGAGCTCGACTTGTCAAGGCCGCTTATTTTTTATGGGGAGGTTGAGGGTTGATCTCTCTGCCCACCTGAGAGATCAAGGAAATACAATACCTGTAAAAGAAATCGAAGGTGGTAAAGGGATGATTGAGGCTTAGAACATTTATTAACTCATGAATTGCTGTTCAGGAAAAGCTGTAAGTGAATTCACTCTGATGGAAGATGTAGTTTTAAAAACCTCACACCCCTACCCATGCACATTGGTATACCTGTAAAAATAGAAAAGAAACAGTGTAGTTTCCTTCCTTCTTAACTTTCAAGATTATAATTGCTGTTTTATTCTGATTATAAGGAAGATCCATGACCATTATAAAATTTCAAATAATATAGTACAACAGAACCTTGAGAAAATGAACCCTGAAGTATCATGAACGGTGATGTAACCTAGCTGCTGGATGACTCTCTTCTTCTCTTTGCTTCTCAATAAGGCTGAGCTCAAGAGTTTAACTTTTTTAAGGAAGGGGGAATGTGGAGGAGCACAGCTAGTCTGCATAGAAGCCAGGGGCCCCAGCCACAAACGACACTGTGCCCGGAAGCAGAGTGGGGAGGGCCCAGGTCCCAGAGTTCTCCCTGTTCCCTGGATCAGGCTGGTGAAGTGGGTGTCAGATAACAGAGAAGTTCCCAGTTCCTGGCAGAACAGTCAGTCAGTTCAGTCGCTCAGACGTGTCTAACTCTTTGTGACCCCGTGGACTCAGGCCTCCCTGTCCATCACCACCTCCTGGAGCTTGCTCAAACTCATGTCCATTGAGTCAGTGATGCCATCCAACCATCTCATCTTCTCTCTTGCCATTCTTCTCCCGCCTTCAATCTATCCCAGCATCAGGGTCTTTTCAAATGAGTCACTTCTTCACTCAGGTGGCCAAAGTATTGGAGCTTCAGCTTTAGCATCAGTCCTTCCAATGAACACTCAGGACTGATTTCCTTTAGGATGGACTGGTTGGATCTCCTTGCAGTCCAAGGGACTCTCAAGAGTCTTCTCCAGCACAACAGTTCAAAAGCATCAGTTCTTCAGTGCTCAGCTTTCTTTATTGTCCAACTCTCACATCCATAAATGACTACTGGAAAAACCATAGCTTTGACTAGACAGACCTTTGTTGGCAAAGTAATGTCTCTGTTTTCAATATGCTATCTAGGTTGGTCATAGCTTTTCTTCCAAGCAGCAAGTATCCTTTAATTTCTGCAGTCACCATCTGCAGTGATTTTGGAGCCCCCAAAATAAAGTCTCTCATTGTTTCCATTCTTTCCCCATCTATTTGTTATGAAGTGATGGGACTGGATGCCATGATCTTAGTTTTCTGAATGTTGAGTTTTAAGCCAACATTTTCACTCCTCTTTAACTTTCATCAAGAGACTCTTTAGTTCTTAGCTTTTTGCCATAAGGGTGGTGTCATCTGCATATCTGAGGTTATTGATATTTCTCCCAGCAATCTCGATTCCAGCTTGAGCTTCATCCAGCCTGGCATTTCTCATGATGTACTCTGCATAGAAGTTAAATAAGCAGGGTGACAATATACAGCCTTGGTGTACTCCTTTCCCAATTTGGAACCAGTCTTGTTCCATGTACAGTTCTAACTGTTGCTTCCTTACCTGCATACAGATTTTTCAAGAGGCAGATCAGGTGGTCTAGTATTCCCATCTCTTGAAGAATTTTCCACAGTTTGTTGTGATCCACACAGTGAAAGGCTTTGGCATAGTCAATAAAGCAGAAATAGATGTTTTTCTGGAACTCTTTTGTTTTTTCTATGATCCAATGGATGTTGGCAATGTGATCTCTGGTTCCTCTGCCTTTTCTAAAACCAGCTTGAACATCTGGAAGTCCATGGTTCATGTACTGTTGAAGCCTGGCTTGGAGAATGTTGAGCATGACTTTACTAGCGTGTGCTGCTGCTGCTTCTAAGTCACTTCAGTCGTGCCCGACTCTGTGTGATCCCACAGACAGCAGCCACCAGGCTCTCCCATCCCTGGGATTCTCCAGGCAAGAACACTGGAGTGACTAGCATGTGAGATGAGTGCAATTGTGTGGTAGTTTGAACATTTTTTGGCATTGCCTTTCTTTGGAATTGGAATGAAAACTCACCTCTTTCAGTCCTATGGCCACTGCTGAGTTTTCCAAAGTTGCTGGCCTATTGAGTACAGCACTTTCACAGCATCATCTTTTAAGAGTTGAAATAGCTCAACTAGAATTCCATTACCTCCATTAGCTTTGTTTGTAGTGATGCTTCCTAAGGCCCACTCAACTTTACATTCCTGGATGTCTGGCTCTAGGTGAGTGATCCCACCATCATGATTATCTGGATCATGAAGATCTTTTTTTTTTATAGAACTTCTGTGTATTCTTGCCACCTCTTCTTAATATCTTCTACTTATGTTAGGTCCCTATAATTTGTGTCCTTTACTGAGCCCATCTTTGCATGAAATGTTCCCTGGGTATCTCTAATTTTATTGAAGAGATCTCTAGTCTTTCCCATTCTATTGTTTTCCTCTATTTCTTTGCACTGATTGCTGAGGAAGTCTTTCTTATCTCTCCTTGCTATTCTTTGGAACTCTGCATTCAAATGGGTATAACTTTCCTTTTCTCCTTTGCTTTTCACTTCTCTTCTTTTCACTGCTATTTGTGAGGCCTCCTCAGAGAGCCATTTTGCCTTTTTGCATTTCTTTTTCTTAGGGATGGTCTTGATCCCTGCCTCCTGTAATGTCACAAGCCTCTGCCCATAGTTCATCAGTCACTCTGTCTATCAGATCTAATCCCTTGAATCTATTGTCACTTCCACCGCGTAATCGTAGGGATTTGAGAACAAGAACTGGCAGAAGCAGTCCCAGAGCCCAGAGTCCACCTAATCATTACGTCAGAGCAGATTCCTGCCACCAGGTGGCACCCTGTGCTGGCCGCGGGCTCTGGGCTCTAGTGGGGGACCTGGCTGTGGAGCTGCTGCTGGGCAGGCGTCCTGTTGTGGGTGAGTGGGCGTGATCAAGAGGATGAGAGACCAACCCAGATTGGAGGTAGGGGGCAACTTTCGGGTGTTTGCTTGCATATGGGTTAGCAGGTCATTTTGAAATGAAAGTTGTAAGTGGCAAATGGGGACAGGTTGAACATGACCTTGAACACCAAGGTGATGATTTGGGACTTTGTCCTGAGGGCGGTGGAGACCACTGATGTTTTGTGAATGAAGAGTCAGAATCAAAGCAGATCTTCAGCAAGATTAATTTCTTCCTGAAATGTGTTCCAGCAGAACGGGAGGTGGGAGACAGGCTGAAGCTGGGGCTGTGGGCTCTGCGTTCAGGCAGCCTGGTTTCCTGTCTCGGCTTCTGCTGCTGACTAGCAGCGTGGCATGGCTCCGTTTTCTCATCTGCAGAAGGGAACTTTCTTTAAAATTGTATGTATATATTATTTTTGGTTGTGCTGGGGCTTTGGGCTTCAGGTTGAGTGCTGAAGAATTGATGCTTTTGAACTGTGTTGTGGAGAAGACTCTTGAGAGTCCCCTGGACTACAAGGAGATCCAACCAGTCCATCCTAAAAGAGATCAGTCCTGGGTGTTCATTGGAAGGGCTGATGCTGAAGCTGAAACTCCAGTACTTTGGCCACCTGATGTGAAGAAGGGACTTATTTGAAAAACCCTGATGCTGGAAAAGATTGAGGGCAGGAGGAGAAGGGGACGACAGAGGATGAGATGGTTGGATGGGATCAACCCCCGGGAATTGGTGATGGACAGGGAGGCCTGGTGTGCTGCAGTCCATGGGGTCACAAAGAGTCGGACACAATTGAGCAACTGAACTGAACTGAACTGGGTCTTCACTGCAGCAGGAGCTTTTCTCTAGTTGCAGTGAGCGGGGTCTCCTCTCTAGTTTGGTGTGCAGGCTTCTCATTGCAGTAGCTCCTCTTGTTGCAGAGCGTGGGCTCTGGGTGCATGGCTTCAGGAATTGTGGCTCACAGGCTCTGGAGCACAGGTTCCATAGTTGCGTCTCGTGGGCTTTTTTGCTCCACGGCATGTGGGATCTTTCCGGATCAAGGATCAAGCCCATATCTCTTCAATTGGCAGACATGTTCTTTACCACTGGGGAGCCCCGGACGGGAACTCTATTAGTACCTATGTCACAGGGTTGGTTCCTGTGCAGCATAACTCAATTAATTGTCAAAGGTAAACAGTGCTTTGAACAGTGCCTGACATGCTGTGCTCCTGATAACTCTTAGCTGCTGTTTTTTCCTACTGAATGGGTCCTGCCTTTCTCCTCTCTGTTTTTTTCCTTCCTACTCTGCAGTTCTCCCTGCCTTGGGGATCCTTTGCATCCCTCCTTCACAATGTGTCTGATATTTCTTAGGAGAACATGGCTTGTTCATTGTTACGTCATGGAGTCTTGTTTTCTAGACCTCAGCTAAAGGAGACCAATGAGTAGAAATTGCTTACCTATTTCACTTCTGCTGCATCATGTCCTTGGATGTTAACCTTTATCTTCACAAATCTGCTTCTTCATCCTTACAATGTGGGCTACTAAGAGCATGCAATTTTTCAGGTTGTTTGAGGATGAATAGGTGCCTCATGTGAAGAGCCTAATGCAGTGTCTGCGACCGGGAGCTCAGTGAAGTGGCAGGTCCGTCCTCTGTCCTCGTTGGAGCTCTGGCTCGGGCCGACTCTGCACCTGGATGCCATCCTCCTGACGACTCTTCCACCTCCACCTGTTGAATTACCACCCGGCTTATAACCTGAGAATAGCTTTGCCACAGAACGTGATTTCTTCTCTAAGTAATACCTTTCTGCTGTCACATTTATTTTCTCTCCCACTGATTAGTCTACTTCAGCTCCTCTAACAAAGTGCCATAGACTAGGTGGATCAAACAGAAGTGATTTCCTTGCGGTTTGGAAGGCTGGGAGTCCAAGGTCAAGGCGTCGGCAGGCTTGGTCTCTCCCGAGGCCTCTGCTTGGCTTGCAGACAGCTACCTCTCGCTGTGTGCTCACGTGGCCTTTTGCTCTGTGTGCTCACACCTCATATCTCTGCCTCTTCTTATAAGGACTCTATTGGATTAGGGTCCTGTTCTTCTGACCATGTGTGTGTGTGTGTGTGTGTGTTAGTTGCTCAGTCATGTCTAACTCTGCGACCCCATAGAGTCTTTGCAGTTCCATGGACTGTAGCCCACCAGGCTCCTCTGTCCATGGGATTCTCCAGGCAAAAGGAGGGAACTGGATTGCCATTCCCTTCTCCAGAGGATCTTCCAAACCCAGGGATTGAACCTGGGTCTCCTGCACTGAAGGCAGACCCTTTACTGTCTCAACCACCAGGAAAGTCCTCTCCTGACCTTGCTAGTGCCAGTGACCATAATTACCTCTTTAAAGGCCCTGTCTCCAAACACAGTTAAACCAAGAGTTGGGGCTTTAACGTAAGAATTTGGGGGGACACAATTAAGTCCATAATAGACACCCATCTCATACTCATATCTCAGCTCTCTTTGCAATATAATTTGTTTGCTCATCACATACAAATAAGATGATTATGCTAGGTCAGATAATTATTTGGCAAATAGAATTCCTTCCCTCTCATCTCCATGGGTATCTGCCCCTGACTTTGGTTTCGGCCATGTGACTTTCTTTGTCCAATGGGAAGTCAGCAGATAAGAGCAGAGCCTTGGAGTGTGCTTCCCAGGTTACAGTTGCCCCCTGAAACAACATTTCTCCAGAAAGAGATCGTGTCTCTGTAGCTACCCAGCCTAGGAGGATGAGAGAGACATGGAGTAGACCTAGGCCCAACCTCACCCTGAAACCAAGCCAAGCTGAATTCCAGCTCAATTGTGGATGTGTGTGGAGGAGATAAACCTTATTATTGGATGCCTCTGATTTCTTATGCATCGTCATTAGGGTAACAGCTGGCCAACTGTGCCAAGTCACTTCAGTCATGTCTGACTCTTTGTGACCCCATGGACTGTAGTCCGCCAGGCTCTTCTGTCCATGGGATTCTTCAAGCAAAAATACTGAAGTGGGTTGCCATTCCCTTCTCCAGGGGCTCTTCCTGACCCAGGGATCAAACCCAGGTCTCTTACATCTCCTGCATTGGCAGGTGGGTTCTTTACCTCTAGCACCACACTAGTCCGACTATACATTAAGTATTTATTAATTTCTTACCATGTTCAAGAACCTGTGCTGAACAGTATATAGACATTAGCCCACTTAGTTGTCAAAAGATCCCTACAATGTAAATAATGCTTATTCTCTCCATTTAGTAGATGGGAAAATTGAGTCAAGGAGGTCTTATCCAGGGCAATGTGGCTGGTCGGAAGCAGAACCAGGGTTTGAGCCCAGGCCAGTCTGGGTTATAGATTAGAGGGTTCTACACTGTGAGTTGCAGGCAGACAGATGTGGTCATTTTTTTCAAAGCCAGATTGGAATCTCTTAGTTAGCTTCTGCTTTGCTGTCCTCTCTCCCCCCACAGAAAGCTGCTATTTGTAGCTTCTTCCTAACCCCCTTGGGGAGGGGAGTGTGGATCCAGTAGCTCTTTTTACTTGTCAGGACCAGTTCTGTGGAATTGCTCTCTCTTTGAGATGCTGCGGCAGCAAGATGCATCCTGCTAGCATCATGTGTGCTGCAAGCAGCCTGCGAAAGCTCATTTGATCTGTAGGAAGAATCTCCCAAATCTCTCACCAGCCACAATTTTCAATAACTCTCCTGCACTTGTCTCCTGCACCTTGCCTGCCCAGCAGACAACACGCCATGTCTTTATCTTTGTCTTTTTTTCCTCCACTGCTGCTTCTTTCTTTGTCTTTTTCTACCTGTTTGCTGATTCTTGGTTTGGGGGCGGACGGTTGAATCAATTAATAGAGGATTTGCAGAATCACAAGTGTGGTTATTAGAGGATGGTGTAATTAACTTCTTCAGACTAATTGAAAATTTCCATTTAAAAGGAGAAGCCAAGTGCCTCTTTGCTTAAATGACTTTCTCTCATAGAACAGCCCTCATGAAAAGATTCTTTCATGTGTATCCATAAGCCAGAGACCTCCAGGCTGCTGTGAACCCGTGGGAAAAGAATGAAGCCATCTCCCTCTTCCTCTGTCTTTGTCCCCTGCTCTCCTGTGAACCCGTGGGAGAAGAATGAAGCCATCCCTCTCCCTCTGTCTTTGTCCCCTGCTCTCCTGAACGTCCTCAGGGTTACACGGCTCCCTGCACTGTATCATGCGACTTCTCAAGCCGCCGACCAAGGTCAGGAAACAGGGACCGGAGGAAAGAACATCAGACCCGAAGTGCCATTCAACTTGAAGAGCAGAAAGCAGAGCGGTGACTTGCGGGCGCCTGCGGCCCTGGTGTGGCTGGCATCTCCCGTGGCGTCCTCCAGTGCTAGCGGCCGGCTCCTGGATCTCCACTTGGAGGACTGCGGTCTCCCTCTCTCTCTCAGATGGGGCTTCCCATCCTCAGGGTGTGGGAATGCTCCGGTGACCCTGGTCTGTCCAATCAGATGAAGGCCCTTCTTCATCACTGGTGCGGGGTTAGCATGTGACCACCCCACCCCAGTAGACCAATGGCACAGACTGAGGTCTCTACTGAAAGGACTGAGTGCCAGAGGCTTTGTTCCAACCAGGACTGCTGAGCAGGGGTGTCTGCCTGCACCTCCTCATGTCATTCAGCTGTTGACAAGGCAAAGCATTGTTGTTGTTTAGTCAGTAAGTCATGTCTGACTCTTTGTGACCCCACGAACTGTAGCCCACCAGGCTCCTCTGTTCATGGGATTCGCCAGGCAAGAATACTAGAGTGGGTTGCCTTTCCCTTCTCCAGGGGATCTTCCCGACCCAGGGGTCTAACCTGAGTCTCCTGCTTGGCAGGTGGATTCTTTACCAGAGAGCCATGTGGGAAGCCCCAGGAAAAGAATATCTGAGCATAAAGCTCATACCCAGGAAGGTGGAGTCAAGGAGTAGATGTCAACAGAAAGATTTAAGGACCTTGATCCTTCTTGCCAGAATTAACCTTTGCCCCTGAACTTTCTAGTTGTATGTGCCAGCAAATTTTATGGGGTTTTTTTCCCCTCTTAATCCAGATTTGGTTGAGTCCTATCCTCTCTTAACTCACAGACACTGTTTAATGCAGCAGTTAGATAGTCAAGTACTGACTCTGGGTTACAACAGGGTCAAGTTATGCTAATGTCATAGGTGGTGATGAGTGTGAAGCACACCTCTTAAGCTGGGGAAGTAGCTGGTTTTGGAAACCTGGAGGGTGCAGGCTGTTATTCGGGGCTTTTGGTCTGGCCTCAGGGATTCTTGGGGTGTGTGCTCGTCTCTATGAAGGCTAGTGAGGACAGCAGCCAAGAACCCACAGTCACGGGCCTCCACTCCTGCAGACGGACTGATCGCCGGCAGAAGGGCTCTGTTTCCAGGAGACTTTGGTTTGAAGCCCAGTTCTGTCTCCTGCAGGGAGTGTGGTTTGGGGATAAAGGATGGTCCTTTCTGAGCTACAGCATCGTCACAGCTGCAGTGGGAGACGGTTCTGTGGGTTCATGTTTATGCAGTGCGTAAGCCTAGCTTGGCACTGGGGAGGTGCTGAATGTGTTGGCTATTATCGCCCTAGGCAGGCTTTGCATAACTACTGTGTTTAATGGAGAATCAGGACAGTCAGAAGTGGCTTGACCGCAGGTGATCTCAGATCATGAGTGGGAGGAGTTTTTAGTAAGGAGAAGGTTCTGTCAATTTGCCTGCTGTTATCCACTCACTCAAACTCCTAAGGAGACACTCAGTTGGGGTTTCACAGTGAAAATAGTGTCAACTGATGCCCGCCAGGGGGCAGCCGCGTGTGATCAGTGCAGAAGGTTTTGGTTCCACCAGGGGGCACAGGATGCAAGGCGATTTCAGCAGGTGGCCAGGGGTTCTTGAGGCCGGGGCACCCGGGTGAAGAAAAAACGATGCCTGACTGTTCAGAGCAGCGGGGGAGCTCTGTCCACAGCCTCGTTCCTGCAGGGAAACGTGGGGCTTCAGCTGAATGGTAACAGTCTTTGTTTAATCTTTACAAGAACCGCAAGCAGTAGATATGACTATTTTCTCCATTTTAGACTAAGAGGAAAAAAATGTTTGGAGAGACTGTGCCACGTTCCTGCAGTGGCACCTGGCCCATGGGAGGGGAGACAGGGATTGAAACTGAGGTCTCTCAATGGCGTAACCACTGACCCACATGGTCTACGTGGTGGATCTGCTCCTGGTCACCAGAGAGGAAAACCCTGGACCCTCACCTGCTTTCCTGTGTCAGGCTCTCCTTCAGAACCAGCCTGGGTTCCCTCTGCCAGCATATGCATGAGGCTGGCCAGAAAGTTTGCTTGAGTTTTTTTTCTGTAAGATGTTATGAACATTGTGGCCAACCAAATATAAGCCTGTTTTGCAAGGAAACAAGAGAAAGTCTGGTGGGCCCCAGCTCACCGTGGCTAATGGACTGGCAGTTAGTATGTATTTGTTAAACGAGTAGCTGATGAACTCAAAATGCACCTTCAAATCTGGGAAATGTCAGCTCCCTGTGCCCGGGGTCCATTTAGCGTCAGGTCCAAGTTCATGGGATTCAGAGCCAGTCTACCTGCTTTCAAACCCTGACCTCTCTGCTCACAGGCAGCGTGATTTTATCCCAGTGACTTGGCCTCTGTCAGCCTGTCTCCCCATCTGTAAAGTGGGGGTGCTGGAGACATTTCCGTTTGCATAAGGGCCTTGTGGGCACTGTGGAATAATGCATCGTGTCTGGCATTTGGTGAACACTCCGTGAGTGTTAGTTCTCTCCACCGTCTCAGCTTCACTGCTCTAACCTCTGCAGAAATGAGTGCCTCCCGCCAGTGGGGTTGTCCACCCTGCCTCTCAGTCCTACTCCTTATTCTGCCCCATTCTCTGAGACAATCAGGGAGAGAGCAATTCAGTTTTAAAATTAGCATTTGTCTTTGCCTTTCCACCTAGGCGCTGTGTCATCATAGCAGCCGTCAGGTGTTTATCTGAAAAAGCTCTTTGGTTAAAAATAAGCAGCTGGACTGTGAGGCAGCCAGGAAAACAGCACTAAGTAAACACAGCCGTAACCTTCTCTTCTCTCTGCCTCTCGTGCTGTCTGAAAGGTGCACAGCTTCTCTTTCTGCGGCTAAGGCATGAGTGGAAGGAGCAGGTAATAAATATCAGGAGGCTGATGGATTTCCAGGGAGCCCGAGAAGGAGGGAGGGAGGCTAGGGAAAGCCAGGGCTGTGTGTAGAGGACCCTGCAAGCCCACCTCACCTTCTGCAGGTGCCAGAGCTGGATGAGTGACCCCGACAAGGAAAGGCAGGGTCTGTGCCCCTGCAGAGTTCCATTGGGGAGGCAGGCCTGAATGGAAGCTATCAAATTAGCTAGTGCTGGTCCTGGGTGTGTTTCCAACCGTTGGGGCTGATGATGTTCAGAGCGGAATGAAACCTTCAGATGTGTCCACGGTGCAGTGAGAAGTGGACTGGGGCTGGGACACCTGGGTTCTTTCATCCTGCCTCCCTAACCCTGAGGAGAAGTTTCCTCTCCAGATCCCAGTTTCCCCTTTTATAAAACTGAGTAGTTTGGATTAGTTCTCAAAAGTGAAGACAGTGTTTGTTGCTCAGTCATATCTGACACTTTGTGGCCCCATGAACTAGAGCCCTCCAGGCTCCTCTGTCCTTGGCATTCTCCAGGCAAGAATACTGGAGTAGGGTGCCATTCCCTTGTCCAGGGGCATCTTCCTGATGCAGGTATCAAACCCGGGTCTCCTGCCCAGCAGGCAGATCCTTTACCATCTGAGTCTCCAGGGAAGCCCCCTTGAAAATGATGAATGACATTTATTAAGTGCTTAGTCTGTGCCTGGTGATTGATCAATGCCCTTGATTTATAACAATTCACTTAATTCCCACAACAGACCATTTCCCTTTGCAGATAAGAAAATCAAACACAGAGGGCAAGCAATTGAGCAGTGTCAGTTGTCAAGCTGGGAAATGAACCACGACTGTCTGACCCCCACCATTGCCAAGCTCAACTGCTCTGCCACGTGGCCTTCTGATGGATTCTGTGTCTGTACAATGGGTACAATATGCCAACTCTGTTCCAGGGTTGATGTGAGGATTCAGTACACAGTCACATATAAAGCACCATATTTTCCTGGAGAACTAATCTCAGTATATGATTCTGGGTGGCTTTACCTACCCTGGCTCCAGATAAGGAAAGCTGACTTGGCCTTATCTATGAGAATACTGTATGCCCTGGTCACAGTGCTTAGTTCACGGATGGTCAAGTCACTCCAGAGAGAAAACTAACCCAATTCCTAAATCATGACCTAACTACAGTATTGGAAAAGAGGAACTCTCCTGCCCATCAGTTCAGTTCAGTTCAGTCGCTCAATTGTGTCCGACTCTTTGTGACCCCATGGACTGCACCATGCCAGGCCTCCCTGTCGATCACATCTTCAGGAGCTTGCTCAAACTCATCCATTGAATTCGTGATTCCATCCAACCGTCTCATCCTCTGTCATCCTTGTCCCCTTCTCCTGCCACCTTCAATCTTTCCCAGCATCAGAGTCTTTTCCAGTGAGTCAGTTCTTCACATCAGGTGGCCAACGTATTGCAGTTTCAGCTTCAGCATCAGTCCTTCTAATAAATAGTCAGGACTGGTTGGATCTCCTTGCAGTCCAAGGGACTCTCAAGAGTTTTCTCCAACACCACAGTTCAAAAGCATCAATTCTTTGGTGCTCAGCTTTCTTTATAGTCCAACTCTCACATCCATACATGACTACTGGAAAAACTATAGCTTTTACTAGATGGAGCTTTGTTGACAAAGTAATGTCTCTGCTTTTTAATATGCTGTCTAGGTTGTTCATAACTTTTCTTTTAAGGAGCAAGCATCTTTTAATTTCATGGCTGCAGTCACCATCTGGGTGGTGTCATCTGCATATCTGAGGCTATTGATATTTCACCTGCCAATCTTGATTCCAGCTTGTATTCATCCAGTCCAGCATTTCTAATGATGTACTCTGCATATAAGTTATATAAGCAGAGTGACAATATCAGCCTTGATGAACTCCTTTCCCAGTTTGGAACCAGTCTGCTGTTCCATGTCCAGTTCTAACTATAGCTTTTTGACCTGCATACAGATTTCTCAGAAGTCAGGTCAGGTGGTCTGGTATTCCCATCTCTTGAAGAATTTTCCAGTTTGTGGTGATCCACACAGTGAAAGGCTTTGGCATAGTCAATGAAGCAGAAATAGATGTTTTTCTGGAACTTTCTTGCTTTTTTCATGATTCAGCGGATGTTGGTAATTTGATCTCTGGTTCCTCTGTCTTTTCTAAATCCAGCTTGAACATCTGGAAGTTCACAGTTCATGTACTGTTGAAGCCTGGCTTGGAGAATTTTGAGTATTACTTTACTAGCGTGTGAGATGAGTGCAATTGTGCAGTAGTTTGAGCATTCTTTGGCATTGCCTTTCTTTGGGTTTGGAATGAATATTGACCATTTCAGTCCTGTGGCCACTGCTGAGTTTTCCAAATTTGCTGGCATATTGAGTGCAGCAGTATCACAGCATCATCTTTTAGGATTTGAAATAGCTCAACTGGAATTCCATCACCTCCACTAGCTTTGTTCATAGTGATGCTTCCTAAGGCCCCCTTGACTTCACATTCCAGGATGTCTGGCTCTAGGTGAGTGATCACACCATTTTGATTATCTGAGTCATGAAGATCTTTTTGGTACAGTTCTTCTGTGTATTCTTGCCACCTCTTCTTAATATCTTCTGCTTCTGTTAGGTCCATATCATTTCTATCCTTTTTTGTGCCCATTTTTGCATGAAATGTTCCTTGGGTATCTCTAATTTTCTTGAAGAGATCTCTAGTCTTTCCCATCTATTGTTTTCCTCTATTTCTTTGCATTGATTGCTGAGGAAGGCTTTCTTATCTCTCCTTGCTATTCTTTGGAACTCTGCATTCAAATGGGTATAACTTTCCTTTTCTCCTTTGCTTTCACTTCTCTTCTTTTAACAGCTATTTGTAAGGCCTCCTCAGACAATCATTTTGCCTTTTTGCTTTTCTTTTTCTTGGGGATGGTTTGATCCCTGCCTCCTGTACAATGTCATGAACCTCCATCCATAGTTCTTCAGGCACTCTATCAGATCTAGTCACTTGAATCTATTTGTCACTTCCACTATATAATCATAAGGAATTTGATTTAGGTCATACCTGAATGGTCTAGTGGTTTTCCCTACTTCTTCAATTTAAGTCTGAATTTGGCAAAAAGGAGTTCATGATCTGAACCACAGTTAGCTCCCAGTCTTGTTTTTGCTGACTGTATAGAGCTTCTCCATCTTTGACTGCAAAGAATATAATCAGTCTGATTTTGATATTGACCATCTGGTGATGTCCATGTGTATAGTCTTCTCTTCTGTTGTTGGAAGAGGGTGGTCACTATGACCAGTGCATTCTCTTGGCAAAACTCTATTAGCCTTTGTCCTGCTTCATTCTGTATTCCAAGGCCAAATTTGCCTGTTACTCCAGGTGTTTCTTGACTTTCTGCTTTTGCATTCCAGTCCCCTATATGAAAAGGACATTTTTTGGGGGTGTTCTAGAAGGTCTTGTAGGTCTTCATAGAACCATTCAACGTCTGCTTCTTCAGCAATACTAGTTAGGGCATAGACTTGGGTTACTGTGATATTGAATGGTTTGCCTTGGAAACAAACAGAGATGATTCTGTCATTTTTCAGATTGCATCCAAATACTGCATTTCAGACTCTTGTTAACTATAATGGCTACTCCATTTATTCTAAGGAATTCTTGCCCACAGTAGTAGATATAATAGTCATCTGAGTTAAATTCACCCATTCCAGCCCATTTTAGTTTGCTGATTTCTAAAATGTCAATGTACACTCTTGCCATCTCTTGTTTGACCACTTCCAATTTGCCTTGATTCGTGGACCTAACATTCCAGGTTCCTATGCAATATTGCTCTTTACAGCATCAGACTTTACTTCCATCACCAGTCACATCCACAACTGGGTATTGTTTTTGCTTTGGCTCCATCCCTTCATTCTTTCTGGTGTTATTTCTCCACTGATCTCCATAGCATATTGGGCACCTACCAACCTGGGAAGTTCATCTTTCAGTGTCCCATCTTTTTGCCTTTTCATACTGTTCATAAAGTTCTCAAGGCAAGAATACTGAAGTGGTTTGCCATTCCCTTCTCCAGTGGACCATGTTTTGTCAGAACTCTCCACCATGACCCATCCATCTTGGGTGGCCCTACATGGCATGGCTCATAGTTTCATTGAGTTAGACAAGGCTGTGGTCCATGTGATCAGATTGGTTAGTTTTCTGTGATTGTGGTTTTCAGTCTGTCTGCCCTCTGATGGAGAAGGATAAGAGGCTTATGAAAGCTTCCTGATGCGAGAGACTGACTGAGGGGGAAACCTTTTCTTGTCTGACTGGTGGGGCCATGCTCAATTCAGCTCAGTCGCTCAGTCATGTCTTATTCTTTGCCACCTCATGGACTACAGCACGCCAGACCTCCCTGTCCATCACCAACTTCTGGAGTTTTCTCAAACTCATGTCCATTGAGTCGGTGATGCCATCCAACCATCTCATGGTGAGGCCATGCTCAGTAAATCTTTACTTCAATTTTCTGTTGACAGGTGGGGCTGTGCTCCCTCCCTGTTATTTACCTGGGGGGCTTCCCTTGTGGCTTAGCTGGTAAAGAATATGCCTGCAATGTGAAAGACCTGGGTTCCATCTCTGGATTGGGAAGATCCCCTGGAGAAGGGAAAGGCTACTCACTCCAGTATTCTGGCCTGGAGAATTCCATGGACAGTCCATGGGGTCGCAAAGAGTCGGACATGACTGAGCAACTTTCACTTCACTTCCATCTATGGTTGGAGGTAATGAAGATAATGGTGACCTCCTTCAAAAGGTCCCGTGTACGCATTGCTACACTTAGTGCCCCTGACCCTGCAGCTGGCCACCGCCGAACACGCCTCTGCCGGAGACTTCTGGACACTCACTGGTAAGTCTGGGTCAGCCTCCTGTGGGGTCACTGCTCCTTTCCCCTCAGTCCTGGCACACACAAGGTTCTATTGTGCCGTCCAAGAGTGCCAAGGTCCAGCCCTGGCTGATCCAGGGTATCCGAAGGGGAGACAGCGTCGGCGACTATTTACATATTTATCAAAGATATAAAGAATAATAGAATGAGGATAGCTCAGTAGGAAAATTCAGTGGAGAAAAGAGGCTGAGTAGCTTGGTTTACGCGGAAAATCAATATAACCTGTGACACCAGGTTAGCTCTAACCAAGGAGGCCGCAGGCGCCCTCTTGAATAGCGGAAGGTGCCCCACCTTAGACACCTTCTCGAGTGGGTCTTAGAAGCCCAGGCAAATAAATGGTCGCAGAGGACCTCTGCGCTCCAGATGGAGACTTCAGCCAGAATGTGAAAAGAAAGAATGACATGGGGAGACCAAGCTCTGGTGAGCAAGGCCCGTAGCTTTATTTTCAACAGGGGCTTTTATACCCTAAGTTACACATAGAGGATAATAGGGGATACAAAGTCAGCAGTTTTTGATCCTTATCAAAAACCAGGGTTTCTTTCCTGCAAATTTATTGTATATAAATGGTTTAGGTGATTTACATCATCTTCTGGCCAGAAGGCTTATTAACATTTTATGACTCTTGACAAAGACTTATCAACAAAGACTTATTTTCCCTAAGAGTAATTATTTTAAGGTTTGGCGCCATCTTCTGAAGATAAAATTGCATTCCTATAGGGCGGATGTGTAATGGGTTTACAACAAAGGAAAGAATTTATTACCTTAAGGGTCTAAAGTTACTAACACCAAGGCCACTACTTATTTTTTCTACATACCAACTATATTAATTAATACACATTCAAGGATACAATTCAGGGGATGTGGAAACTTGGCAGCAAGCATTGGCTCATCAATGAAATCCTTTACTAGTGTATTCTGACAGTTTCTAACTCTCTGAGAAATTCTAAGCTATTTGAATATCTTAAGCTTCCCATGCCTCTCAAGGCTGGGAGACTGTAAACAATCGTATGCATAGCTGTAGGAGTCCGGGTAAACTTGTCAGGCAAGTTAGAGAGCCATCTGAGGGGTTTGGATTTAAACACTCCTAATTGCCCAAGAACTTTATTAATTGGAGCTGTAAGTTAACTCTGACAGAGAAAGCGAGATGGTGGTGGGGGACAGCCCCCAGTAAAGTCAGAGGTGAGAGCACAAAGCAATAAAGTAGGCAGACTCTGGTTTTTTGGGGGTAGATGCTTGAGAATATCCGGGGGGGACTCCTGAGGCTCCATCCCACCTTTGCGTATGCCGAGCCTCCTTCCTCATGACCTTTGTCACGAGTGGAATGCCTCACCGGCTCCCGGCACAAGAGTCTTTTTCCCCGTCCTGTGTAAGTTCTGGCGGCTCTATGGTGGGGTTAATGGCGACCTCTTCCAAGAGGGCTTACGCCACACCCAGGTCTACTGCACCCAGAGCCCCGACCATGCTGCAGACCACTGCTGACCTGCACCTCCTCAGGAGATACCCAAACACAGTTCTGGCTCAGTCTCTATTAGGGCTCTGGGTCCTGGTGCACACAAGGTGTGTTTGAGCCCTCTGAGTGTCTCTGGTGGGTATGGAGTTTGATTCTAAACATGACTTCAGCCTTCCTACCATCTTTCTGGGGCTTCTCTACCCTTGAACGAGGGGTATCTTTTCAAAGTCGCTCCAGTGCCACACAGCTTAGAGAGGGGGGTTATCAATGCCCATGGGGGCTATCAATTTTGCCAGGTTTAAGTCTATGCTCCTTAGAGGTCTCACATAGAGTCTGGCTTCCCTAGTGGCTCATGCAGCAGGCAGAGGTTTGATCCCTGGGTTGAGAAAATCCCTTGGAGAAGGAAATGCCAACCCACTCCCGTATTCTTGCCTGGAAAATCATGGACAGAGAAGCTGGTGGGCTGTAGTCCATGGGGTCGCAAAAGAGTCAGACATGACTTAGTGACTAACCAACAACAACTAGTCTATTCTCCTTAGAGCTCTCACATAAAGAGGCTATTTGAAATAAGACTAAAAGGGAGGAAACATAGAACAGAGAGAGAGGGAGGCAGGGAGGAGGAGAAGGAGGAGAAAGATTGATTTGTGATGACATCATTAGAATCCCCAGAGTAGGTATGTCTGGAGTCATCAATTATTGATTAACAAACCTTTTATGCTTAAGATAGTTTGAATATAGCTACTGTTTCTTGACACTGAAAAAAAAAATCATGCCTTACACACATCACATTACTGATCTTGGCAAAAAAGGAGGACACTGTAGATTGTAGATCCAACCGTTGGCACACACCTGCCATTGTTCTCCGTTAGGGTTTCCCAACCTCAGCATAGCTGCAGTTTTGGGCCAGATTGTGGTGGAGCTGCCCTGGCACTGTAGGGGGTTTAGCAGCACCGCTGGCCTCACCCACTAATGCCAGTAGTAACCCCACCCCCCAGCCCTAGATAGATACAGATCTGATTTCTCTTAAAACCTGTTTCTTGGGCCTCATTTTTTCAGTAGGCACTAGGAACATGCTTGGAGAGGGAAGTCAAGGTCTCTCAGAACTTCTGCATGGGGCAAACACGATCAGCAGCAAGGGGCTGCAGGAGGGGGTGCTGGGAGCAACAAGGACTCCGTGTTTAGGAGAATTTGTGACAAGCAAGGGGTCGGCCACTAAAAGGTCAAGTCGTTTAGCTCTGAGGTTGGCCAGCACATCCTGGTAACAGCCCTTGTTGGCTGGTTAGGGTGTGTGTCACCAGTGGCAGCTGTCAACCCTACTTTGGCAGAAAGGACCAGGGCTGCAGACCAAGCCCACATGGGGAATGGCATCCTACAGGGTCCTGGACTCACTGCCTTCCACAGACATGTTATAACTGAACCACCCCATAACCAATCTCAGAGTGGGCTGTGCCCGCTCTCTGCCAAGCCACTCCTGGACTCACTGCCTTCCACAGACATGTTATAACTGAACCACCCCGTAACCAATCTCAGAATGGGCTGTGCCCGCTCTCTGCCAAGCCACTCCTGGACTCACTGCCTTCCACAGACATGTTATAACTGAACCACCCCGTAACCAATCTCAGAGTGGGCTGTGCCCGCTCTCTGCCAAGCCACTCCTGCTCAGCTGCAGTGGCACTTTCCCAGGGAGGACTTCCCGCCAGCCCCTGATGGGGTTAGGGTCCCTTGGACCTTAGTGGGTGCTGTGGAGTGCCATGCACATCCCCGTGGCCCCTCTGACTGCACCGAGGGTTCCCATCAGCACCAAGGCTGCCTTGCCTAGTCAGGGAGCCCGGGAACACCTATGCTTGTATCTCCCAGGGCAGCCCTTGGCTGAGCGCAGATGGCCTGGGGTGTGATACCCTGGCTTCTCGGCCGCAGTGAGATGACTCGGAGCCATAACTTGCACTCCTGAGGCCCCTGCAGGGCCGGGCTGAAGCTGCCCCCTTTGCTTGGCCCCTCCCCCACCTTTCATCGCCTCTTCTGTCTTCCACTGTCTTCCTGGTCTCCCCAGCATTAGGGGAAGATCCATCACTTTCACACCAAGACACCCCACTCTAGACTCTCTGTTACTGCTCTCCCAATGCTGTGGACTCCTCCTTTGAGGTCCTTAGCAGAATTTTAAATTAAATGCCAAATTGTTTATTGCCAGCTTCTTCCAATAAAATATACCCTCCAAGAAGGCAAAGATCATTGTCTTATTGATCACTAAGTCTCCAGGGCCTGGCACAGGAAATGTATTATTATTATTTTATTAATAGTTACATAAATACTAATCCTAGCTCTCTTTTTAATACACTGTAAGTTATTTGAAGTCAGGATCCATGTTTGAGAAACTTTAATTCTCCACTTCATCTGTCATTGGACTTTGCTGCCAAGAGATCACTCAGTGTTACTGGATGAATAAATGAACTGAATGCTAACATTGGACTTCTTTGGTGGCCCAGTGGCTAGGACTCTACACTTAAGCTGTTGGGTGTCTAGGCTCAATCTCTGGTTGGGGAACTGGGATCACACAAGCTGAATGGCATGGCCAAAAAAATAAAAATTTAAAAATGAACACTAGCATGTTTTGAATGCTTTTTGTGTGTCTGAACTGGTGGCAAGTTCCTCCCCTGTTATAACACTGGATCCTTACAACAATCCTATGATGTAGGAACAATAACCATCCATGTCTTATGGTTAGAACTGAGGTTGCAGAGAGCTTAGGTGTCTTCCCAGAGACACACAGCTAGCACACAGCAGAGCAGGGTTATGAATTTGGGTTCTATCTGGTGCCAACCCCTCCCGCCCAGCTTTGCTAGCTGTTTTAGCTGGAAGGAATCCTGAGCAGTGTGTTGCTTTGAGTCTGTTTAACTGTTTTCCGTGACTCAACTCTTGCGGCGAGTAGGCCTTAGGCTGAATCAGGTGGGAGTAAATGATAGCATAGCCCAAGTTCGCAGTAACTTCATTGCCCACCCCTGCACCTTATCTTCATTCCTAGGACTTCACTGTCAAGGGAGATTTGTTCTTTTTGACAGCACTTATTATCCTCAGAACAATGCCTTTGAAGTATTGATTGATTTGTGGCATTAACTCAGTAGGTAAGACTGTGAAACTAATGAGAGCAAGGTTGTAGCAACTATTGACACGGTTAGTCGTTAGTCATAAGAAGGACCCAGGAGAAGCTGATAAGGGGACCATCCTTACAGCTGGACAAACAGTGCAGTGCTGCTGACACTGAGTGCTTATTAGCCAGCACTCTGCTTTAAACTCCTTTTTTTAAAAAACATTCATTTATTTGGCTGCATCGGGTCTTGGTTGTGGCAAACCCTTGGGAGCAGCATGTGGGGTCTAGTTCTCTCATCAGGGATCAAACCTGGGCCCCCTGCACTGGGAACAGAGTCCTAGCCCCTGTATGTGTCACGGGTTCCACCTTGGGCCAATCACTGCTCAGAATCAGAGGGCTTGTACTGGCCAACCCGAGTCACATAACTGACCTGGGTAACTGCGAGGGTCCCCCTTTTGAACTTTGATAAATTTTGGCTCAATGAAAAGAATTTTAAGGTTTTCTGATACCATATCCATTCTCAGATGATGACTAATGGCCAGTGATGTTGTCCTTTGGGATGTTGAATGATTCAGTCTCTAGTCTCCTCATTTCTTTCCAATTTTTTTTCAGTCTCTCTTTCAGGAAGAATTTATTGAATTCTTAATTCAATAAGTCAACACAAAGTGTTTTGTCAGATACAGATTCTTCTTAAGGACATTATTTATTTATTTTTTTATGTTTTCAATTCACTTTATTTATTTGTTAGTTTTTAAATTTTTTTTAATTTTATTTTATTTTTAAACTTTACAATATTGGATTGGTTTTGCCATATATCAACATGAATCTTTATCTTTAAAAATTATTTTTATATATTAGTGGGATTCTGTAGGGTAATTCTGAGTACTATTTAGTCCTTAAAACAAGTTTGTTTTACCTCTGAAAACACTTTGATAACATTTATTTATGCTATAACATACATTTGAAAAGTATTAAGCTCTTGTCTAAGAATAACTCTGTTTCCTTGTTTGGCTATGCTGGGTCTTTTGCTGTGCAGGCCTGTCTCTAGTTGTGGCGAGTGGGGGCTACTCTCTCGTTGAGGCGCGTGGTCTTCCCATTGCAGCTGCTTCTCTTGTTGCAAAGTGGTCTCTAGAGCGGACGGGCCTCAGTAGTTGTGGCTCCTGGGCTCTAGAGCAATAGTTAAGGCACACGAGCTTAGTTGTCCCAGGGCATATGGGATCTTCCTGGGCCAGGGATCAAACCTGTGTCTCCTGCCTTGGTAGGCAGATTCTTTACCACTGAGCCACCCAGGAAGCCCCTAAGTTATACACTTTTAAGAATATTATAAAGTTCAATCATTCTATATTTCAGAGCAATATTTAAGCCAAACTTCTCTTTTCTAGATGTTTTAGTGTCTTGTTTTCATTTTAAGTTACAGCTTTCAGATCAGCTCTTATTTTTTTAATTGAGATATAATTAACATATAAAATTATATTAGCATCAGATGTATAATGTAGCAATTTGATATTTGTATACATTGTGAAATGATTACCAAGAGTCTAGTTAGCATCCATCACCATACGCAGTTGCAGAATTTTTTTTCTTGTGATGAAAACTTTGAAGATTTATTCTCTTAGCAACTTTCAGCATGCAGTAGAGTGTTATTGACTATAATCACCATGCTGTGTGTTACATCCTCATGAGTTAGTTATTTTCACCAGAAGTTTATACCTGTTGCTTCCTTCATGCTTTCTGCCTGCCTCTTCTTCCCCATCGCCCACCTCTGGCAACCACCAGTCTGCTCTCTCTATCAGTTTATTTGTGTCCCTTTAGGTTCCACAGTGTTTGTACAATATTTGTATTTCTCTGTATGACTTATTTCACTTAGCATAATGCCATCAAAGCTTCATCCATGTTGTGGCAAGTGGCAAGTTTTCTTCTCTTTTATGGCTGGATAATATGTGGTACGTATGCACCACACTTGGCTTTCCCGTTCGTTTATCAGTAGACACTTAGGTTGTTTCCATGTCTGGCTATTTTTGAAATGCTGCAGTGAAAGTGGGGTGCATATCCTTTTAAATAGTAGGGCTACTTTTGAGTGCATGCCCAGAATTGGAATTGCTGCAGCATTTGATAGTCTTATTTTAATGTTTTGAGGACTCTCAATATTGTTTTCCATAGTGATCACTTCAATTTCCATTCCCACCAACAGTGCCCAAGTGTTCCCTTTTCTCCATGTCCTCTTGAAAACTTTTTACCTCTTGTAAAAAGGTAATAGCCTTTTTTGGTAATAGCCATTCTAACAGGTATGAGATGATACCTCACTGTGGTTTTATTTTTATCGGAGTGTAACTGGTTTTCTGTGCTGTGATAGTTCTGCTCTACAGTGAAGTGAGTCAGCTCTATGTATGCATCTCTCCCTTCCCTCTTGTACCTCGCTCCCCACTCCACTCCTGTCCCATCCTCTAGGTCATCGTAGAGACAGAGCTGCACTCCATATGCTATTCCATAGGTTTTCAGTAGCTATTCTACACCGGTGAATTATTTATGTCAAACCCAGTCTCCCAATTCACGTCACCCTCTCCTATTACCCGGGGTCCACATGTCTGTTATTTATGTCTGTGTTTCTGTTCCTGCTCTGAAACTAGGTTCATCTGTACCATTTTGATTTTGATTTGCATTTTCCTTATAATTAGTACTGTTGAGCACCTTTTCATGTCCTTGTTACTGTTTGCATGTCTTCTTTGGAGAAATGTCTATCCAGGTTCTTTGTCCATTTTGTGGTTGGATTTTTTTTTCTTTGGAGTCTCATTAATTCTTCATATGTACTTTGGATATTAGCCCATTATCAGATGTATGATTTTTCAGATACTTTCTCTCATTTAGTTGGTTGCCTTATCATTCTGTTGGTGGTTTACTTTTATGCAGAAGCTTTCTTATGATGCAGTCCCACAGGATATTTGCTTTTGTTGCCTTTGCTTTTGGTGTCCTAAGAACTTTTGTACGTGTGGTGATATACATATGGCGTAAACATCCTACCATCTTCAAGTGTACGGTTCAGTGGTATTGCATGCATTCACAGTGTTATGCAGTCATCACCACCATCCATCTCCATAACTCTTTGCATCTCATAATACTAAAACTATAACCATTAAATTATAGTTTCTCATTCTCCCCTCCCTCTAGCCCCTGGAAGCCAACCACTTTATTTTCTGTTTCTATGATTTCAGCTATTCGTGTCCATGAAATCATGCAGTATCTGTCTTTTTGTGGCTGCATTTTTCACTTAGCACGGAGTCCTGAAGATGCATCCATGCTGCAGCACGCGTGAGGCACTCCTTGCCGTTAAGACTCTCCTCTTTTAAGCGTTTCCTGAGCAATGCTCCACTGTATGCCTGTGTATAACACATCTTGCTCATGCTCTCATCTGTCAGTGGATCTCTAGGCTGCTTCCATGTTTCAGCTGTTGTTCATAATGCTACTTTGAACATGAGTATGTGAATATCTCTTTGAGACCCTGCTTTCAATTATTTTTTGTCTGTTGTTGTTTAGTGGTTAAATTGTGTCTGACTCTTTGCGGCCCTGGGGGCTATAGCCCAGTAGGCTCCTCTGTCCGTGGGATTTCTCAGGCAGGAATCCTGGAGTGGGTTGTATTTCCTTCTGTCTTCCTGACCCAGGGATTAAGCCCACATCTCCTGCATTAGCAGGAGGATTCTTATCACTGAGCCATTTTGGATATATTGATATTGCTGTATTATATAGTAATTCTATTTTTTTTTTTTTGAGGAAATGTCATACTGTTTTTCATTTATATTCCCACCAACAGTGCAAAAGGGTTCCAATTTCTCTACACCCTGGTCAACTCTATGCTATTTTCTTTTTTATTCATAGTGGTCATTCTAACGGGGGTATGGTGACCCATTTAATTTTTACAAATTAATTAATTATTTTTATTTAAAAAAATATTTCCCTATTTTTGCTTGGGCCGGGTCTTCATCAGTGCCTGTGGGCTTTCTCTAGCTGCAGTGAGCAGGGGCTGCTCTTGATTGCTGTGGGTGGGCTTCTCCCTGCAGTGGCTTCTACTGTTGCGAAGCACAGGCTGTAGGGTACATGGGCTTCAGCTGTCGCAGCTCTCGGGCTCTAGAGCATGGACTCAGTGGCTGTGGTGCACGTACTTAGCTGCATGTGGAATCTTCCCAGACCAGGTATCGAACCCATGTCCCCTGCCTTTGCAGGCAGATTCTTTATCACTGAGCCACCAGGGAAGCCCAAATTAATTTGTTTTTAATTGGAGGATAATTGCTGTACAATATTGTGTTGATTTCTGCCACACGAAGCAGCCACAGGAATACACATGATCCACCCTCCTGAACCCCCCTTCCATCTCCCACCCCATCCCACGCCTCGAGGTTGGCACAGAGCGCCAAGTTGAGCTCCCTGTGTCAGACAGGAAATTCCCACAGCCTATCTGTTTTACAAATGGTTATGTATATGCTACTCTCTCAATTCCATTTAATTTTTAATTTTACTATTTAACAGGGTAATCCAGTCATGTAGATTAAAAAATGATAAAAAGATAAGCAGAGGAAAATATTTCTCCTGTCCTAATTCCCATGCCCCCCAAAACAAATTTGCAAACCCTGTTAGCAGATTCTTGTTTATTCTTCATGTGATGTTTTTATTCATCTAAATTAAAAAATACTTTTAAAATAAAAAGTCATCCAGCTGTACATAGTGTCCCACACCTACCTCTTCTGCTTTCATGATATATGTCTTTTGATTCCTTTCATATTTGAATATAAAATGCTCCTTTCTTTAAAAAAAATTTTTTTGGAGGCTACACCACCTGGCATGTGGGATCTTATGTTCTCTGTCCAGGCATGAAACCCGCGCCCCCTGCAGCGGAAGCGAAGGGTCTTAACCACTGGACCGACAAGGAAGTCCCTTTTTTAAAGCTTTATAACACTTCATTGTATGGCTGGTATCATCATTTATTTAACCAGACTCCTAATGAGGGACATATAGGTTGTTTATAACTTCCTGGTACAGAGATAACATGGCAGTGAATACCCTTTGGCATCAGTTTCTTTGTATGTGTAAATATTACCTGTATGTAAATAAGAAATAACATGGCAGTGAGTAACCTTTGGCATCAGTTTCTTTTATGTGTAAATATTACCTGTATGTAAATAAGAACATTCCTAGAAGTAGAGTGGCTCAGTCAAAGTGTAAATGCATTTGTGATTTTGATAGGCATTGCCACATGCATATGAAGAGATTGTGCCCAATTGTATCCTGGGAATGGAGCCCAGCAGACACGGCCTCACCAGACAGAGAGGGGGTGACCCCTGTTCTTGACTCTAGCCGACATGATTGCTGAGAGACTGCCTTTCCTCCCAGCTCAGGGTTCACTCTCATGGTGAAGATACACTTTAGCATCCTTAAATGGAGCAAAGAGCATACTGATGAAACTCGGGAGCACGCTGAATTAAGAACCACCGCAAAGAGCAATAATGAAAGCCAACATAAAGATGTGAGAAGTGTGGCCAGGGAACGAGAGGAAAATGAGCCACAGTTTGGACAGAAAATGACTAATGAAGACTAATGTTGAGATGACATCAAATTGGAAGATGGGTGGGGAGCCGGTGATGTTCTTGAACTTCTTCAAATGAGCTCATGGTTTCCTCCGAAGGGGATGGACATCACTGGGTGCTGAACATGCTCTCAGATGGGCTCAAGAAACACTGCACACTCCCACAGCACTTCCCCGTCTGCAAAATGGGGATTTGTTATCAGTGGGGCTTTGTTATTAGGTGGCCTTGAGGGTAAAATGAGACAGCAAAGTGGAGACTTAGACAGCTGGGTGTGGTCCTTTACAGACACGAGGCAGATGGGCTGGAAAGCCAGGAGGGCAGCGGGCTGGGGACTGCACCCAGCCCCTGTGAGCTCTGTGGGTGCTGCGGGGCCCCACTGTCCTAGGTGGTGGCTGAGGCCGGGCCACTGGAGGAAGCATTTCTATCTGAGCGGTTTTGGCAGACTTCCTAGAGAGATCTAAAAAGGGATGTGAATTTCCAAGACATGTATGATTTCTTTTCTCATTTTAATACATATGCACTTCCATACTGTGCTGTTATGTTCATCCTTTGTATCCTTTTTCTTAAAGAGGCTCTCCAAAATTGTATGGGTTACCACAGTCTTAACTCTGCCTCTGATGAATCATTATTATCCTGATCAGAAGGTTTAGGAAGAGGCAAATGGTGTCCTAATTTTTGAAAGCATAGACTTCAAAAATTAATAAGCAGCCAAAGGGATGCAGACACTTCATTCTCAGCCCCTCCACCTTCCCCCTTCCTTCTTCCCTCCCTCCTTTCTCACCTCCCTTTCTTCCACCAGCATGCTGTTCCAAACAGAACTACTAGAAATAGCAAATCCTCACCTTCACGGATCTTATATTGTAGTTGAGGTAACAGATAAGGAGACGAAGCACAAGGAATATGTTTTGCATGGCACTGAATCCTGGGAAGCAAAGCAGAACCAGGCAGTGGAGAAAGCAGGGAATAGTGTAGGTCAAGTGGTATAGAAAAGCTTTTTAAAGTGGTGACATTTCGTCTGAGACCTGAGCGGGGAGCACGAACCAGTCCTGGAGATCAGAGGAGCATTCCAGGCAGAGGAAGGGCAGTGCAGGGTTCTGAGGTGAGAGGAGGCTTGAGTGCGGGGAAGGTGAGGGCAGACAGCTGGGACCAGGAAGAGAGAGAAGAGGGGACGGGTTGGTGGGGGGTACAGGGGTGGGGTCTGTGATGGAGTTGGAGCTTTAGGCGGTGGCCATTTCATGCAAGGGGAGAGGGGATTTGCTTGCTGTGGTCAGAAGTGTGGATATTAACCCAAATGATATGCGAAACCATTGCAGGCTCTAAATTGTATTTATACAGAGCATTTATAAGCACATCGAGAAGAAAACAATTGTTTGAACGGTTCCCATGGGTTTCCTGTGAACAAAGTGTGCCAAGTAACTCTGTTTCCTTTCTTGTAATATTTATGAAAGCAAGAGATTAAAGCAATTCTGTAGACATTGTGGATCATGTTTATAAAAGCATTTAATGAGGTAACTTGGGATAGGATAGTAGAACATGCAGTAGACAGTAATGCTTTGCAGAAATTTGCACCTATTTGGTCAATAGATTGAGGTCAAGACCCAGCTGAGCTCAGAGAATCTCTGCTTATCACAGTTCTAGAGTCAGTGCTGGGAGCAGAGTGAACAGACCTGATGACAGATCAGAAATGAAATGAAAATACATCGGGCACTACCGTTTGGAACAAGTGTTAATAAAGTTTAGTTTAATCATTCCTTTTTGGAGATTTGTCTGTATTTGGTCAGTTTCTACCCTCCCCGGCATCTGAAAATGTCTGTCTAGAGTTTTTTTGTTTTTTTAAAGGGAAAGTAGAAACAAAATTGGTTAACAGATATTCTTAGAAAGGAGAGCCTCGGGGAGACTGAAATAACACTAATTTGAAGGCAATTTGTTTTTCAAGAATAGTGCTCCTGGAATTGGGAAAGTTAGTGTCGGTTGGTTGCAAGCAAATGTTTGCTTAAGCTTTCTAATGTAAGATGAAGGGAGGGCTGGAGCCAGGCTGGGCAGGTACCAGAAATCGGCCACTGCAGAGTCTTGCTACCAGGGTCCATGCGTCTTCAAGAAGTCCTGCTTGGGAAGACCCCCTTTTGGAGTTTTCCTGGCCAGCTCTGAGAAAGCTAGGGTTGGGCCAGGAGAGGGCAGGATACATTCCAGATTCAGTTCAATCAGACCAATCAGGAGGGACAAGGTGGCTCCTATAAAAGGGATTGGGGTACTCTCCCCAAAGACAGGAAGAATGGATTCTGGGTGGCCTGAAATAATGTCCTTTCTAGGCATCAGTTGAGTGTTAATACAGCAGTGTCATCTGTATCCTCTTTTACTTTCTCTATACCTGTCTGTCTATCATGTGCCCATCTACTTATTTATTTAGTGTGCATTGTACCTGGAGATCGGGAAACCCCGAAGACTTGAGAGAGTTCTTAGAAGGTGACGGGGAGCAGTGTGCGTCATTGTCGAGCACAGCACTCCATCTGTGCTGAACGTTCGTTATAATGGGGCTGAGAAGCGGGATCCCGACGTCCACAGGGGCCGCCGGACAGGTCTGTGTTCTGTGGCCTGCAGACATTATTTGGTTAGCACGTCAGTTTTTGCTGCATCTCCAGTTACCCTTTACTCTGCTCCTCAGTTGTGGGCAGTCGCAGCCCTTGTATGAGCCTGGGAAGACAGAGCATGAGCTGTCTGATGCCAGCTCCCCAGCACCACCTCTCGAGCACAGCAGCCTCAGGCACGCCGTTTTCCTTCCTAACCTTTGGCTTTCTAGTCTGTGGAATGGGTGTGCAGCCCCAGTTGGCGTGTTGCCTTTCTCATTAAGGGTCTGTTTTCAGGGTGAAGAGAACAGAGCCTGGAGGGTAAACGTGTGGCAGCTGTTACCGTCAGCAGCAAAGGTGGGGCCAGACACCCATCCTCAGAAGTACAGTAGTTAAGACAGGATTTGGAACAAGATATATCTGATTTTCTAAAACTCCACTGTCCCTTACCAACAGTGTAAAATTGGTATTCTAGCAGAATCTACTCTGTGATGATATGAATATGAAAAATGAGATAAAACTGTAGCCCAGTGCTGGGTCTTTAGGCAGTCCTAACCCTGTCTGTAGTGCTGACTGTTTTGTTTTTTTGTTTGTTTGTTTGTTTTTTTTCCATCACTGTTCACTCGTCTAGAAGTAGGATATTATTAGCAAGCCTGAAAAACTAATATGGACTGTTTTACTCGCCACAGAGATGCTTGGGGAGGATTTTTTCTGCAGTTTTTTTTTTTTTTTTTCCATTGCTTCTGTAAAGATTAGAAGAAATAGTATGACGGTGAGAATTTGGGAGTTCCAAATGTCTCAGATCCATTTTTCTCTTATTTTTCTGAAGGGAGAAAACAGAAGACAGAAAAGGAAGGAGCACCTCTTGGGAGCAGAGGTTGGTAAACATTTTCCGTGAAGGGTTAGAGAGTAAATATTTTAGGCTTTTTTTTGTTTTTTTTTTTAGGTCAGATGGTCTGTGTCCCAAGTGTTCCACTCTGATGTCTGCCACAGAGAATGTGTAAACAAGGGAGCACAGCTGTGTTCCAATAAAACTTTATTGACAAGACAAGCATCAGTCCAGATTTGGCCTGCTTTAGAAATTAAAAAAGAACGCCTGAGTATGCCTACTTGAGCAAGGCTTGGGTAGAATTTCACATTTTAAAGATCACCTTCCTTGATATATTATTCATGGGAAAACCTCCTAGGGTTTCAAAGCATCAACATTCATCAAAAAGTCCGGCCCTTCTAACCCAATGTCAGATGTGAGCTTCTGGCTTTTCTAATTTTAGATCTAGCCTTTGTGTCTGCTGTATCATTCTGGCAACAGGGGAACTTCAGTTCTAAGCTTATGACGAGTTTCTGGCCCACTTCAGGGCCTTCCCAAGCCCCCTTCCCTCTCCCTGTCCCTCCCGCCCACTCCACTGAAGGGTCAGCCAGTATGACCCATTGCTGCTTCCTGTGCGGCACTGGTAATGCCCACACTTTGCTGTTTCAGCCTCTCATTTTGTCATGATTGCAGTGGGGAGATGAGTTCTTCCTGTCTTGAGATGGATACCTTTGAAAGGAGAGAGCTCTGCAGCGTGTCCAGACAGTAGGTTACTCATCACAGGCTCTGTTGTGTTTGTGTAACATCTGGGTGTCTGCCAGGTGATTTGCCTATAAGCTATGCATAGAAGAAAGAAACTACCTATCTAAAGTATTCAGATTTTGGCCTTAATTAAAATGCAGAATAAATATGTAAAGGCTAAAGAGCATGAATTATAGATACCAGGGTTTCTATATAAAAATCTGCTTTCATCCATAGAGGCACACGTGTGTTTGTGGCAAGGAGGAGGTGTCCATACACGTTGGTGAAGGCAGTATAATTACAGCTGTGTGTGCTGAGCAAGATGGGGATCGGTCTATTGAAAGAGAATGCATCCTCAGCTGCCTTTCTCATTTCACCGCCTCCACTGATTTTTTTTTCCACCTCGATTCTATGAAGGGCTAATCCTGACCCTTATTATTTAAGCTGCTCCAGCAGGGCTGGAAAAGCTGCCTTCAGCCTCTTAAAAACCCTCACTAACTGGCTAACCAGGTTGGCAGAGCAAAGCCCTTTCTATTCATCATTCCTGTGTTGAGTGCCCTGAGGATGGGGCCAGGGGATCTCTCAGCCTGAGTGACAGTCTTGGGTCTTAAGCGAGGCCAGGCCAGAGCCCATTCACCCTGAGAGCTGGAGCCTCTGGGCTTTTCCATTAAGGGTCTCAGAAAGATGCCCAAAGGGCTGAAATCAGGTATCCAAGTGTGTGGCTCTCTTATTAATGGCTAGGAAGGATCAAGAAAAAGAACATTGAGGGATCAAAGGAAAGATCAAGGGAGCTACCCGAATGCCCATTTCATAATTGGGCTTTTTTTTTTTAACGTTCGAATTTTACAAATTGGTATTAATAGGATGTTACATTAACACAGTTTAAAGAATAGCATTGGGAAAAACCACGTGGAGAATTAATTCCTGTTACTCAAGAACTTTGGAAAACACACGAATTAAATGTGAAACTAGCAATTATATTTTAAATCAGTATGGGTGGAGGGAAGGTGGCTTTTGGTAACAGAAAGAGCTGAGTCTTTTAGAAAGCCTCACAATTTGTGTGTGTGGGGGGGGTGGGATTTAGTTTTAGAGAAAAATGATGCTTTAGAAAAATCCCAACTCCTGGAACGTACACACATACCAGGCATTATCAGCCTGTGGAGTGAAGCTCCGGATTCTGCTTGGACGATCCTGCTAAGGTGGTCTCTGGGGTAGAGTTCATGGTGTTTCCTGCCAGCCTGGTCAGAAGCAGAGCTGGGGTGTTTCCTGGGACTGGAAGCAGATGGGGGCTATCAGAGGCAGCCCCCCATTCCCTCGGCCTCTCATCAGACCTGCCCACATGGCAGGAGAGACCAGAGATTGTTGTTTAGTTGCTGAGGTGTGTCTGACTCTTTTGCAATCCTGTGGGCAGTAGCCGCACCAGGCTCCTCTGTCCATGGGATTCTCCAGGCAAGAATACTGGAGTGGGTAGCCATTACCTTCTCCAGGGGATCTTCCTGATCCAGGGATGGAACCTGTGTCCTTTCTCTACCACTGAACCACCAGGGACCTAGGACAACCGTCCTCTTATTTGAAATCATTTTAGGCAACTCTGCCATGACAGGTCCTAGAAAGTATATGCCGTGGCTTTGTACAAGGAAGATGGAATACCCAAGATAAAAGTAATAAGTGAATAAAGCTCTGCTGTATTTGTTTTTTTTTTTCTGTTTGAAGCAAAATTTCAGCTGTTACATCGGTTTTATCCAAACAACAGATGGCCCATAGCGTCTCCAAGGCTCTGAAGTTATATGGAGTCAGCCCAGCTACCAGGGCTGGGGTCAGCAAACCCCAGCTGGCCACGTCCGGCCTGCTGCCTGTTTTTGTTAAACAAAGTATTGTTGGAACTCAACATTGCTCGTTCACTGTAAACGCGTGGCTTCTCACAGGCTGCAGGCGCAGAGTTGAGTAGTTGTAGTAGAGGCTGCAGGGCTGCAAACCCGGAAATAGTTACTGTCTGGCCTCTTATGGAGAGCATTCATTGTCCCCTACACGAGACTATGGAGAAAAATCAAACCCAACTTGTTTTATAAGTGCAGATTTAGTGCAGTTTTTTAGATAATGTATTTACTTGCTGTGCTGGGTCTTGTTGCTGCCCGTGGACTCTCTAGTTGCGGTTTCTCCTCATCGTGGTGTGTGGGCCTCTCACCCAGTGGCTTGTCTTGTGGAGACGGGCTCCTGGGTGCATGGACTTCAGTAGTCGCAACACGAGGGTTCAGAAGTTGTGGCACACTGGCTTCATTGTTCCAAGGCGTGTAGAATCTTCCAGGACCAGAGATCGAACCCTTCTCCCTTACGTTGGCAGGTGGACTCTTATCCACTGTACCACCAGGGAAGTCCAAATCCAACTTATTTTTGAAAACAAAATCTGGAAATTTCAGTTTCTGTCACTGTAGGTCCAGGAAGCCTTTTCTCTGCCCCCAAGCCAGCTCTTAGTTCTGGGAGTCCCTCTGTCGTACCCCATAACAAGAAAGACCGTGTTGATGTTTCAGTGGGGGAAATGAACGGATGTAGTTTTACTCTTTTTTCTCTCTTTCGCTTTTTGAAGCTATATAACAGAAATGAGGGTGTGACAGGCAAGTTCTTGACTATGAAACGATAAAGGTCAAACTGCTCAAACCTTCTTTGCAAGTAAAATGCCTGGCTAACTGAAACATGTCAGAAACGTCAGCCGGTTATCAGGTTGACAGGTAACATGAAGCGCTCACCACCGGGGCTGCCTTCATTTACCTAGTGGGTTTCGCGGGCACCACCTCCTCTGTTGGTCTCTATGGCTATTTATTTGGCTGCTCGAGTGGCTCACACCTTACACCGTTGCAGCCGTGAAGATCAAGAATGTGAAAGACTGTCATCAGCTGCCCCTGCCATTGTTTCCCTTTCTTTTCAAGGAAGCGCTGCGTGTCAGGGTCCTCACAGAACTCAGCACATCTGCGGATGTGTGAGATGCCAGCCCACAAGGGACACTTCATAATTTTGCAGCTACAGAAACAACCACTTCTTGTTTATGCCTCACACAGACTATGCTTACTGCACCTTCAACTTCAGAGCTTTGAAAACTGCAGCATCTCACAAGCAAATATATTTGGAGCAAGCTTTCCCCTACTGTCCATGAACAAACCTGTCCATGCCTTCACTATAAACCTTCATGGTTACAGAACTTTATGCTTTCTGTTTGCAATTTAGAATGATGGGATCATCTAAATCCCTGCCTGTGGCTGATGACTTTTTAAAAAAAACTATAAAATGAAATATACTGAAAAATAATAACTTGTAGTTGTTGTTGTTTGGTCACTAAGTTGTGTCTGACTCTTTTCAATCCCATGGACATCAGCACACCAGGCTTTCCTGTCCTTCATCATCTCCTGGAATTTGCCCAAACTCATGTCCCTTGGGTCGGTGATGCCATCCAACCATCTCATCCCTTGCTGTCTCCTCTCCTCCTGCCTTCAATCCTTCCCAGCATCAGGGTCTTTTCCAATGAGTTGGCTCTTCGCATCAGGTGGCCAAAGTATTGGAGCTTCAGCTTCAGCATCAGTCTTTCTAATTATATCCAGGGTTGATTTCCTTTAGGATTGACTGGTTTGATCTCCTTTCCAAGGGACTCTCTGTCCAAGGGACTCTCAAGAGTCTTCTCCAACACCACGATTCAAAAGCATCAATTCTTCAGTGCTCAGCCTTCTTTATAGTCCAACTCTCACATCCATACATGACTACTGGACAAAACATATCTTTGACTATACAGACCTTTGTCAGCAAAGTGATGTCGCTGCTTTTTAATATGCTGTCTAGGTTTGTCATAGCTTTCCTTCTAAGGGCAGTCATCTTTTATTTTCATGGCTGCAGTCACCATCCGCAGTAATTTTGGAGCCCAAGAAAATAAAATTTCTCACTGCTTCCACTTTTCCCCTTCTATTTGCCATGAAGTGAGGGGACCAGATGCCATGATCTTAATTTTTTGAACGTTGAGTTTTAAGCCAGTTTTTTCACTCCCTTCTTTCACCTTCATCAAGAGGCTCTTTAGTTACTGTTCACTTTCTGCTGTAGAGGTATGTGCAAAATATATTGCATCTTCAGCTTCAGCATACAGAAGAAACCACAGTTTTGATAACTGTAATTGGGTCCCTGAAGCAAGATTATGCTTGGAATAAGCAAGGCATATTTCTTTAAAGATGGCAGAATTTGGCCTTAGGAAATTTCTTTTAATTCTAATATATCAAAATTACTGGCTGTTTACATAAGAGCTATCCTATAGAGGATTATCTACTTAAGATGTAATTGTGTGCTAAGAATGAATCACAAATATAGAGCAAGCTTAAAAATCAGATATAACAGGTAGAAATCACTCAAAGGTTTATTTATTTTATTTTTGTACTTAACATTTGCTTTCCTCCCTTCTTTCCTCATTGTTTGGATGATTTTAAAGACATTTCTTTGGGTGGGATCAGGTATGAGAGTTTTGAAGAGCTTGTGATGAAGCTTCTTTAGCTGGGTACTAGTGGGAAAGAAGACTTCAAAGCCCCTGGTGGACATGCTGCTGCCCAAGTTCAGGAATCCTGAACCCATGACAACCGCACGCTATACATTCACTGTGTCCTGAGTGCAGAGCCGGGGGAACAAGTCTGCGGTCTGGGCTGATTAAGAACCAACCTGTGGTCCTGCTCCACCCTGATGAAAATGAAGAAAGTGGAAGTGAAGTCGCTCAGTCGTGTCCGACACTTTGCAACCCCATGGACTGTAGCCTACCACTCTCCTCCGTCCATGGGCTTCTCCAGGCAAGAGTACCAGAGTGGGTTGCCATTTCATCCTCCAGGGGATCTTCCCAACCCAAGGACTGAACCCAGGTCTCCTGCACTGCAGGCAGATGCTTTACCCTCTGGGGCAATAGGGAAGCCCTGATGAGAAGGATTTCCAAATGTTGTCAGCCTCCCAGAGGAGTCCAGGTGGGGTGGGGTAGTACAGACTGGGAACCCCCTCCCTGAAGCCACTGTTTCTCTGTGTGCAGGGTCTGGACAGCTTACCTGATGGCAGCTTCCCCGGGCAGTGGGGAGGCCTGATAGCTGAGGTGAAGACCTCCCGGAATGTCCCTGTCACTTCCGCCAGCTGCTTCTCCATGACCGAGAGCCTTGGCAGCTTAACGTTTAAGGCACTGGAGCTGGTCATCTGTGGAATTGTAGCTTTCTGTTGTTTATGACCTTGGTGGCTCTTGATTTCATTGGGGGGTCATTATATTGAGTGTTGAGGGCAGTTATAGGCACCTGCCTTCTGGTATAAATGCTGAAGGCCCAGACCCTGGCCCAACCTGAGACAACCTAGGTATGTCTGATGTTTGGTGTCTAAGTCAGTGGTTCTCAGTTGAGGGGGTAGTGTTGCTCCCAGGGGACTTTTGGCAATGCCTGGAGACGTTTTCAGTTGCCATCTATTGGGTAGATGCAGGGATGCTGCAAATGTCCTACCACGTACAGGACAGCCCCTCTCGACCGAGAGTTTTCCAGCCTCAAATGTCAGCAGTGCTGCAGGAGGGAAGTCCTCAGCTGCGCACACGTGTTCTCCTGACATAGAATTCAGAGTCAGCCAAGGAAGCAGGTGGCCCCACGGGGAGCTGCTCCTTCCAGCCGTGGCCACACTGGCTGTGGGCTGCCTAAGTCACCTGCTAGAGCAGCTGCACATCCTGCTGAGGCCTGGCTTGGAGAATTTTAAGCTTTACTTTACTAGCATGTGAGATTAGTGCAATTGTGCAGTAGTTTGAGCATTCTTTGGCATTGCCTTTCTTTGGGATTGGAATGAAAACTGACCTTTTCCAGCCCTGTGGCCACTGCTGAGTTTTCCAAATTTGCTGGCCTGTTGAGTACAGCACTTTCACAGCATCATCTTCCAGGATTTGAAATAGCTCAAGTGGAATTCCATCACCTCCACTAGCTTTGTTTGTAGTGATGCTTTCTAAGGCCCACTTGACTTCTCTAGGTGAGTGATCACACCAGCATGATTATCTTGGTTGTGAAGATCTTTTTTGTACAGTTCTTCTGTGTATTCTTGCCACTCCTTAGTGTCTAACAAAAACCCCAACTGCCATGTGGCAGGTTGCAGGGAGCAGTAGAGTGTGGGATGGTCCCCCAGCTTCCAAGAGACAAAGTGTCTATGTTCTAAAAGCTGGTTCCACACCCCACTACTCCCTACACCCCACCAGGAAATCTTACCCAGAATTTCATTTCCTGATTCAGGGGGGTCAGAGCCGGTCAGGTGAGTCATCTGGTCTCCCTCCACTTCATTCCCCGTTGCTGAGTTCCCACACCAGCACCTATGAGGAGCTTTTTATGAACTTTAAACTTCAGGAACCCGTTTATAACCCTTAGCTTAAAGCACTATAGACACCTGTTAAATTGCACCCCGAGGGATAGAGCGTGTGAGCTGTCATCAGGCGTCACACCTTATGTAGGATGAGTTTATGTGATCACCTGCCTTCTGAATGATCAGGCATCCAAAGAGGAGGAAGCAGAAGCAAGTTACAAACAGGTTGGGGGCATTGGACTAGCCTTTAGGGGAGGATCTAGTTCATGACGGCCGTGGAGCAAGGCTTGGCAAGAAGATCCAAGTCCCAGGAATGCTGCCCACCCAGGCTCACAACCACAAATGCCCGCGGTGCCAGCAGGTGCACAGAGAGTGAATCAGGCAGGGGTTTGCGTAGAAAAGATGGAAGATATTCTTCATGTGCACACAAAAGGTATTTGCCTTTTTTGCCTTGAAATTTGTGTCCCTTTTGGGCTGTGTTAGGTTTTTCTTCTTGTGATAGACACTAAGTTACAAAAAGTAGCTTTTATTCCAAGAAAAAAGGGGTGCATGTTTAAGTTTAAATGACAGCTTGACTTCAGTGCTGAGTAATAGAGGGTGATGGGTACTGTGGCAGAGAGAGAGGGGATTCCTGACTAAGGATAGCAGCTTCTATCCAGATCAGACAGGTGTTGCTGGGGTAGGGGTGGATGTGACTACAAGGTGATTAAATCTTCTGATTTTATTGTTTATTTTTGGCTGCACTGGGCCTTCAGTGCTGTGCATGGGCTTTTTCTAGTCGCAGTTCCTTCTCTCTTGTGCAGCTCAGGCTCAAGGACGTGTGGCTCAGTAGTCGTGGCACATGGGCATGGTGGCTCTGCGGCACGTAGGATCTTCCCAGATCAACCCCAGGGATCGAACCCATGTCTCCCGAATTGGCAGGCAGGTCTGGACCATCAGTCCCAAATCTTCTGATTTTAAGAGAGAAGCTAGAGATCTGAATTTTTCATATGATTTCTCCATATTAAAAAAAATTAATGCAAACGTATCTATGGGTTATATTTGATTTGTTGAACACCCGCTTGAGACTTCTGGTTTTTCTTTTCAAACAGAAGAAAGAACTGTTGTTAGACAGCTTCAGCACTGGGCTCACTGGCTTCCTGTTCGTGTTGCTCTCTCTGTCTTAGACTATTCAGAAATTGGCTTCGGGTTTTGCTCTCAGATTTCCTTTCGAGGACTCTTCTTCCACTGCGTTGTTTTTCCAGCTCACTGTCACTAGCCTCTTGGTTGAAGATTCACCCATAGATGTGAGCAGTGGACGTTAAAGGGTGGATGAAGGTCAGAAAAGGGTGACCGCAGGCTGGGCAGAGTTTTGAAAGGAGCGAGGAGGGCGTTTCTGGGGGCGCGGGTGTGAGCGCTGTGCGGAGGGAAGGCTGGCGCTGGCCTGTGTGGTGTGCAAGCTTCCCGCCAGTGCCCTGTGGCCTTGGACTGGAATAAAAGATTGCGACTGCTGTTGTGTTCGGACGACATCTGGGTGGGCTTACCTACTCCACCTTTCCCTCCCCCACATCTGTCTCTGAAACAGCCACAGTTGTGTTTTGAACAATCCATAACGCTGTCCCAAACGCAGCTCTGGGCTTTGTTCATATGTATCAGAGAGAAGTGCAGCGCTGTGGGCCAGTGTTAGCACACGGTGACAAGCAGCGATCGCAACCCAGGACGGGGTCAGGCTGCTCCGTGTTGTATTCGGGAGTGTGTGTGTGCGCGCTAGAGAGAAGGGGTATTCCTACTGGATTGGCACTTTCTATCTCCTCCCATCGTCTCACACACACACACACACACACACACGCCCACACATGTGTGTGTGTGCTTACCCTTAGTCGTGTCCAACTCTTTGCAACCCTTTGGGTTGTAGCCTGCCAGGCTCTTCGGTCCATGGGATTTTCCAGGCAAGAATACTAGAGTGGGTAGCCATTCCTTCTCCAGGGGATCTTCCCAACCCAGGGGTCAAACCTGCATCTCCTGTGTCTCCTGCATTGCAGGTTTATTGTTTACCCGCTGAGCCACAAGGGAAGCCACATACACACACACACTCACTCTCTCTCTCTCTCTCTCTCTCTCTCTCTCGCTCTCTATTGGTTGACCTTCTCCCCTCATGCTAAGCTGGGTAGCGAACAAAGATTTATCTCCTGGTGATTTCACTTCCAAACATGGGCACCCTGTATTTTGAAATTCTACAAGAGCCCTGTGTATTTGATATTGTGCAGGCTCTTGCTGGGTTTCAAAGGTGGATTACATTCACAGCTAGGTGTCGGTAGAAGGTAAAACGTTAATGAGATTGTAATTTGTTGATGGGTCTTGGAGATGTAGCTTGGTTGTGGACAGCCTTCCTTTCCCTGCACAGGGAAGGGCGGCCCATCCTCGTGTCTGGCTAGCTGTTGTGGATTAGTGAGAAGCGAAGCGAGAGAACTGTGAATATGGTGGAAAATCAGTCAGAGACTCTAGGGGAAGGATAGTGCAGAGGCGGCTGGAAAGCACCAGAGGCACCTTTGTGGGTTTGGAATTAGCGAACAGAAACATAAGCCAGGGTTTCCAGACAGTCTCAGCTCCAGCTGTGCGGTTGGGAGGTGAGGCTCTCGGCCTTCAAGGTGGGTCTGGCAGTTCCCTGAGGGGCATCTGGGAAATGCTCCCGACCTCCCCCACTTCATTTTTGTAAACAGTCCTTCACCTTGTCCTGAGGATTTTACCTCCTAGAAGCACCCTGACTCTCTCGACTTCTGTCCATCACAGTGACTCCAGACCAAGCTGCTTCCTCTCCCTGCTCTGGAGCGGCCGCCCTCCTGGGCCTGTGGGACCTTGCATCCACTCTGACCTGCAGCCAGACCGGTCTCTTCATGAGGCCAATCAGATTGCATCTTCACCATGCCTCCCTTCCTCCCAGCCTGCACTGTTTCATTAGCTCCCTGCTCTTTTCCAGGTGAAAACTGGAGCCCTTAGTGGGCACAGTTTCATCTGAAGCAGCCGCAGCCCTCACCCTGCCCCTTCCTCCAGGCAGGCCACCTCATGGTCCTCACTCTCCCTGGGCCATTTCCCTCCTGTGGTCTCACCTGCCACCGTTGCACTGTCCCAGACTTCATTTTTCCTGGTGCCAGCTGGTGGCTCTTCAGAAATCAGCCCAATTGATCCATTCATTCAGCAAATATCGATTGAGGACCTACTATGTGCTGAGCACTGTTCTAGGTGCTACCAGTACAAAGAAAGAAGACAAAACTCCTGTCCTTTGCGGAGCTTGTGTTCTCTCAGCAAAGGGAGGCACGTGAGAGCGTCACGATCCCAGTCGTGGCAAGTGAGCCGAGGCCACTGAGGCAGAGTCAGGGGCGGCAGTTAGGAGAGGTGGGTTGACGGGTCAGCTACTTTGGGGTCAAGGGTGAGTTTTCAGAGGAGATGACAGTGAAGTAAGATCTGAATGAGCAGAGGAAGTCAACTGGGATTTGCGAGTCCCCAGGGAAACCTTTGAATGGGTCCCCCACAAAGGACCGTATTTCTTTGCATTGTTAATCATGGTTGGACAGTCTACACATATGTTTGCATTTTGTGATCAACATTTGTCTCTTGAACAGATTCTTAGATCCACAAGGGCATAAATTTCTATCTTTTCCTCTTCCCATCAGTCTTTTATTCCCAGCAGTCTGTTTAGCAGACAGAATGCACTCAGTAAATATCTGTGGGGTCAACAATGGACATATAAGGGGAGTCCCCCGTCCTGACCTTTCTCTCTCTCATCCCTGGAGGACCTACCCTGGGAGGCTGCAGATCCCAAGGCAGCAGACCCCTCTGAGCAGCCCACACTCCTGGGCCGGGGTCTCTGCCCCGCGGGCCGGAGCGGGGTGCCTGCAGCAGGAGGTGAGGCGAGGCCCAGGCGCACGGCCGGGAGCTGGCTTGTGGCTCTGGGACATTTGAATCGGTTAGGGTTGAAACAGACTCATCACCTTCCGACAGCAGGAGTCCTCTGCGACACAGCACTGCCCACTCTCCCAGTCTGTCTTTGTCAGAAGACCCAGCAGACAGATGAGACTACAAAGAGCGAGTGTTTCTCCGGGGCTGGGTTGGGGAGGCGGCAGCCCGGCTCCTTTCTTTAACTTTGGCGATGATAAATATTGCATAAGTTGCTTAGTGAGGTCAGACCTAAACTATGAGGCTCTGAGTACCTTTCGCTGGAAATAAACTGTGAAAACAGGCTGTCGTTAACTGTTGGGAGCCTTTGTTTCATGAGGGGGTCCAGGAAGAAGAGAGGGAAATGGGGCATACCTCACCCTCTCATCACATGCCTCCGGAAAACACCTATATTTTGAGACGCGTTGGTAACATTTCTGCGCAATTACCGTAAGCAGAACATCTACTGGGTTTTGATACATTTACCTGTGACATTACACCAAGTGAGTCTGTTGAAAGTGGGAGGATTATGCCTTGTTCCAGATGCATTTTGGCACTTGGGCGAAAAGCAGTGGGGATGCTGGGTTGAAAAATAGAATGGAAGCTACAGACAGCATAAGCCTAGAAGCTCCCAGGCCACCCTCCTGAGAGTCTGCTGACCACCCCGTGTCCCTGCCTGCTGAACCAGGAGGCCAGGCACCGGACACCTGGTTGGATCCATCCCAGAGGCTTGAAGAGAAGACGGGAACGGAAAGTAGAATCTCAATTTAGTGGGGACATAAGGATATAGTATTCCAGTTTCTTTAGAAAGTGAATTTGCCAGGGTCTGGGAAGAAGAGGGAAGTGAGGAGGTAGAGAGTGAAGCCACCCGTGTGACACGCAGCGGAAGGTCCCTGTCGTCGTCTGTTTGCCAAAACCCACGGCATGTGCACACCAAGAGTGACCCCTAATACAGGCTGTAGACTTGGAGTGACGATGCCGTGTCAGCAGGTGTAGGCTTAGCTGCTGTTTAATAGATGTCCCATCTGGTGTGGGATGCTGATCACTGGGGAGGCTGTGCTTGTTTAGGGGCCGGGGTTATATGAGAAGTCTCTATACATTCTGCTCAATTTTGCTGTGAACCTTGAAACTGCTCTAACAAACAAAGTATATTAAAAACTAAATTTATTGAGCACCCATTGTGTGTCAATATAGAGCTCCCAGGGGAGGCAGCTGTTTAAAAATTAACTGCATAATGTAGTTGCAATTGTAATAAGAGCTGTGAAGGAAAAGCACTGGGGGTTCTGAGTGGATATAGTAAGGAAGATCTAACCTTGTGAATGGTCAGCATCAATTTCTCTGAAGATGGGATCTTTGAGTTGAAGTTTTTTAAGTAAATCAGCAAAAAGCAAGCAAACAAAATCAAAAGAAATTGTATTTTAGCTCATGGAATTGAAAAATTCAGGACCTTCAGCTTCAGGTGTGGCTTGATCCAGATGCCTTATCAGTGTCACCAGCTCTCTCGTCCCCATTTCTCAGCATTGCTCTCTTCTCTCCTGTAGAGGCAGGTTCTTTCCTACGGTGGCATCTACCAAACTGGCACCAAGCCTTATGCACTGGAGAACCCTCAGAGCTAAGAGAAGGCTGGCATGAAAGGGAAATTGAATCAATGTCTGTTGAATAAATGAAGGCACATTTCTGCTTGTACCACCTTCTGTGGGTGACGTTGATTGAGTGCCTACTACACCTATGCTGCACTTTGCAATTCCATGAGCCGATAAATACTCCTTGTTTCATTTGTCTAATTGCTTGACGATTCTCTTAAGCAGCTTCCATGGAAATACCACTTTTTCAGAGAAAGATCTCTAAGCATCCAGTATAAGACCTGACCCACTTGTGTAGCCGCCCATACCTCCCTGTGCCTTGCCTTACTTTTCTTTCCTTCCTCTCTTCACCTGTTGAAATATACTCCATTTGTTAGGGGCCGAGTTGTGTCCCTCCATATTCACAGAATGAAGTTCAACTTCAATACCTCAGAATTTAAAGAGGTGTTCAAGTTAAAATGAGATCATTAGGGTGGTCCAGTGGCTAAGACTCCATGCTATCAATACAGGGGCCTGGGTTCAATCCCTGGCAGGAGCTAGAGCCCATATCCCCCAGCTAAAAACTCTGTGTGCCACCATTAAGACCTGGCACAGCCAGATAAATAAAGCTATATTCTTAAAGGAGGTCATTAGGTTGGGCTATAATCCCAAATGACATATAAAAAAGGGGATTAAGACACACACACACACACAGAAGACAATGTGAAGACACAGCAGAGTGATGGCCATCTATAAACAGTCAAGAAGAGAGGCCTCAGGAAGAATCAACCCTTCTCTCAGACTTTTTGACACCTTGCTCTTATACTTCTAGTGTCCAAAAATGTGAGAAGTTAATTTCTGTTATTGAAGCCTCCCACAGTCTACAGCACTTTGTTATGGCAGCCCTAGCTGACTAATACCTACTCCTCAAATTCAATTCAAATCTTGTCTCCTCTATGAAGGAAGAGAATAGGGGTTGTCAAATCTGGTGGTGACCTGATTGTGTAATAAAGTTTTATCGGCACACAGCCATGCCCATTTTTTCACTTACCTGGATGGTTCTGTGCTACAAAAGCACAGAATATGGGTAGTGCCAGCAGGAAATATGTGACCCATAAAGCTGAAAACATTGTCTCTCTGGCATTTTAAAGAAAATACATGCTGACACTTGGTCCAGAAGAGTGGTTGGTAGCCTGGGCTGTGGATTCAAACAGGCTTGGGTTCAAGTCCCTCCTATGTGACCGACAATCTGGGTCAATCTCTTAATCCCTCTGAGCCTCGTGTTCCTCATCTGTAAAATGGGGATAATGATAGATCCTATTTCATAGAATTATGGGAATCAAATACATATTATAATATTTGTACTTTCTGCTACTTTAGAAAAAACATCTATTTTTATTCATTTGGTGTGCGGGGGCTCAGCTGTGGCGTGCAGGGTCTTCAGTCTTCGCGGGAGTGTGTAGGGTCTTCCACTGTGGCCTGCAAGCTCTAAGTTGGGGCCTGTGGACCTAGTTCCCTGTGTGTATGTATGTGTGTGTGTTAGTTGCTCAGTCGTGTCCGACTCTTTGCAAGCCCATAGACTGCAGCCCGCCAAGCTCCTCTGTCCATGGAATTCCCCAGACAAGAGTACTAGAATGGGTTGCCGTTCCCTTCTCCAGGGCATCTTCCCAACCCAGGGATCAAACCCAGGTCTCCTGCATTGCAGGCAGATTCCTTACCATCTGAGCCACCTGGGAAGCCCCAAAGTGTCTGTAGCTCAAGACAATGTTCTGGTTTCCTTTACATCTAAGTCCTTTACCAGGTGTTTGCTTCTGCCAGGAGGAGGGGCGCCTTTTGCTCTGGATGGGCCGGGCAAGCAGAGGAGCATGAAATGGGTGCAGGCCAGTGTCTTTCTTTTCTCATGTGTTGGGGAGATGATTCTGCTCTTACTAGGTGGTGTCTAATCTCCCTGACCAGGGATCAAACCCAGGCCCCTTGCATGGGGAGCATGGAGTCTTAGGCACTGGACGACCAGGGAAGTCCTGAGAATCTAATATTATGTGGATATAAATGGTTTTGCACTAGGCTTGGCACAACAGCAAAGCCTTTTTTAGCTATTATGATAATTATTAATACTAACACCATTTTGTTAGTGGAGGTTACAGTCCTGAAACCCCAGACTGCAGAGGCCTTGCTGAATTGGTTTCTTTTCTAACTGGCAGTTTTTTTCTTGATTTAGAGAATAATTGCTTGACGATATAGGAAACTACGTCAACTGCAACTCTGAGTTGCTTGAAGGAGCGCTAAAAAGACCACCAGCCTCCTCCCTTGTTTGTTCTTGTGTCTCATTCTTTTCTCTTCCTTTTCCTTTTTTCTTGAAGCACAAGCACCAAAAAAGTCTCCTCTCAGCTCTCGAGGTAGGCTGTGTCAAACTCGCACAGTGTGTGAGCAGAAAAATCTGAAAACGTTCCAAATAAAGGAAGGTGATGGGGGCAGGGGGCGGGGCAGGTAACTGTCCTGCCCCCGGGCTGTACGGAGCCTTCACTGGTGCCTCTTGATCCTGATCAAACATGGGCTTAGGATAAGCTCTGTTTTGGCAAATCTGATTTAGAAGCCAAAGGAAAATATAAAACCTCAGAGACACTGAGAGCAGGTCAGTAACTGCTCCCCGAGTTCAGTCTGCTTCTCTCCGATGTGAAGTCCACAGGCAGTGGGTGACTGCAAGCCCGGCCCAGGCGTAGTCTGGTCAGAGATCAAACCCTGAGTGCACCATTGTATGACCCTGAACAGTTTACCTAACTTCTCTGGGTTCCAGGTCTCTGTGAAGGAGAGGTGGTAGTAACAGCCTCCTCACAGCCTAAGCTGAGAGTAAACTCAGGTGACCTGTAAAGCGCTTGCCTTAGTGTCAGTCCATTGTTCTCGCTCAGCCGCTAAGTCACGTCCCACTCTTTTGCGACCCATGGACTGTAACCCACAAGGCTCCTCTGTTCATGGGATTCCCAGGCAAGAATACTGGAGTGGGTTGCCATTGCCTTCTCTAGGGAATCTTCCTGACCCAGGAAGATAACCTGCGTCTCCTGCATTAGCAGGTGGATTCTTTACCACTGAGCCACCAGGGAAGACCACAGGGAATGTTTGATAATGATTAGCTGTTATTATTGTGATGGGTTGACAACATTTTGTGTATGTCCTCTTTGCCTACAAACTCAAGACATTTATACAGGTGAATTTGTTTGTGGTGTTAACTAGGTGAGCTGAGTAATACAGCTTAACAGATCACTCAGTTCTTATTCCTTGGCAATCTTTGAGGGCAGAGATGTGTGACCCCAAAGTCCTCATTTAAGAATCCTCAAAGGAGGCAGGATTCAAGAACGGGAGAAAAGGGAGGTTTCCTCCTGAGAATGCTGGCTCAGTTTGTGTGAAATTGTTTTCTGAAGTCAGACTTGCAAATGGTTTTAAAAATCGTTGCTCCTACAAGGCCAGGCCTCCAGGACTTCCTCTCCTCTCCTCCCAGTTACCAAAACCACTGCATCCTCCCCTGCCTTTGCTTTCTGGCACTCAGCAGCCCTCGTGCCTGGAGGAAAAGTTGATGCTGACAGAAACTGTGGGGCAGAGGCGTTTCCATGACTGTCAGAGCTACGAACGCTGGGAGTCCTACTTCTCACACTGAGAAACCTAAACAGGATGTCATGCTTGTTATGGAAGTTGTTTGTTCTGACCTATGTTCTATACAGCGCCTAGCAAATAAATAAGAGACTAGGGGGAATGGGCAGAGGCCAGCTTATATTTGATTTTCAGGAAATATTAGTTGATGGAACCAGTGACAGTTTTGATCACTGGTATTTGGTCAAACTTTTGTAGCTGTATCCCGAACGTCTGGTTTCTTTTAGTAATCAAAGCACGTGTCCTCACGTGGCTCCCTCAGAATCTGAGACCCTGACCGGTCAGCTTTGGAAAAATTCAGCACTTTGGACAGGACTGAGCCATGGTGAACAAGTGTGTGTATGTGCTGTCATGTCTGAATCTTCGCGACCCCAAGGACTGTAGCCCTCTGGCTCCTCTGTCCATGGAATTTTCCAGGCAAGAATACTGGAGTGGGTTGCCATTTCCAATTCCAGAGGATGTTCCCGACCCAGGGATTGAACCCATGTCTCCTGCATTGGCAGACAGATCCTTTACTACTGTGCCCCCTGGGAAGCCCAGTGAATAAATGGGAGAATGTTATTAAGAAGACACATCCTTTGGTCAGAATGATGTCTCTCTAATTTTTACTTAAGTTTATTTACTCCCTTTTGTTTCTTGCCCAGATAGTTATTAGCTTTACTATCGAAAATCTGAAGGCAGTAATTTAGAAATCCCTTAGGCATCTCTTCTCTATGCTGATCCATTCCCAGTTCCTTTATCTTGTTTCCTTTGAATGAGTTATAAACTCTGTTCTTGATAGGTGTTGGGCTATTTGACCCTACTCAGCTGGAAAGCTCCTTAGATAAATGGGGTAATAATTCCAGAGCCACTGAAGATAATCTGCAAGGCAGAAAATCCAATTATAGGTAATTAGAAGTCACCCCAAGATTCTTTAGAAAGTAGCTTGGTATTGCCCTGTGGCCATAAACAACTGAATCTGAATAAAAATCAATTTGAAAAGGCTTGACTACTAGTTTCTACCACTATTTATACATTCCCTGGGTTTTTCTTATTGCCATGCGTTCAACTTTATTATCCTCAAATGTAAGAGTTACAGATGTCAGAACATATTCTTTAGTTCTTTGGGACTGTTTCCATGCTGCTCACATGATGTTGAGACTCATTAAGCTTTCGTAGTACTAAACGGTGTGAACTCGCCTTTCAGATCTGGAGCAATACCTTACTGTTCATCCTCATTCCTGTCTCTTTCCGCCTATTCACTATTTCAAAACAGAAATAGCTTTTTAAAAAATAGTGACAATCTCACATGTATTGAAAAACTTCAGAAAGTTGCAAGCAATATAAATCACATTTAATTCGCCACCTAAGGATGATCTGGGTGAACTTTTTGGAATAAGGCTTTCGTCACTTCGTGTATCCTGTTGTCTCCTCCTCTGTTTAGAGACATGAAGTCATCACATCTATTCTGTTTTATAATGTGGTTTTTATTATTTCATTAAGTGATTAATTTTTTATCATTTCATTAAGTGAGACTTTATTAAGTATCTTTCCATCATCAATAAATATTGATCTTTATCATTTTAAATGACTGTGGAGTAGGATTCTGTAATATGTGTATTAAACACTTCTGTCATTATTTAAAAACCATCTCACTGCTGCCTCTCACTGCAGCAACTTCTGGGAGACCATTTGTGTAGAAGCTTTGACCATCTTAGTGCAGAGGTGATTCAGTAGCCCAACATCTACTGAGAATACAGCTTGAAACTAATTCAAAAGGAACTGCCCTGGTGGCCCAGTGGTTGAGAATCTATCTGCCAATGCAGGGGACAGGGGTTCAACGCCTGGTCCAGGATCTAAGATCCCACATGCCATGGGGCAGCTAAGTCCATGCTCCACAACACGAGATCCTGCATGATGAGAAGCCTGTGCAGCTAGAGAGAGCTGCGTGCAGCAGTGAAGAGCCCACGTGCTACAACAGAGACCAGTGTAGCCAGAAAAGCAAGCAAACAGCAATAATAAAAACTGACTCAAAGATAAGAGAGATTGTCTTTCAACAAATGGTGCTGGAACAACTGGATATGTTTATGCAAAAAAAGAAAACAAACTGAACTTAAGTCCTCACCTCATTTCATACGCAAAAAATAAAGTGAACTAGACCATAGACCTCAGTGGAAGATCTGACAATATAAGATTTCTAGAAAAACAGGAGAAAATTGTTTTGATCTTGGGTTAGGCAAGAAGTTGTTAGGACACAGAGAATGATAACCATGATAGAAGTGAAGAACTTTTCCTCCTAAAGGATACCGTTAGAAAATGAAACATTTAGCCAGAGAGAAAATATTTGCAAAACAACTATCTGATTTATTTGGACTTGTATCCCAGTTATATAAAGGACTCTTACAACTCAATAAAATAAGACAGCCTACTAAAAATATTGAGAAAAGATTTGAATAGCTATTTCACTAAGAATTATGTATGAGTGACAAGTAAGCATGTGGAAGAAAAAAAGTTACATGATTATTGGTCAGTAGAGAAGTGCACGGAGAAGGCAATGGCAATCCACTCCAGTACTCTTGCCTGGGAAATCCCATGGACAGAGGAGCCTGGTAGGCTACAGTCCATGGGGTCTCGAAGAGTCAGACACAACTGAGCGACCTCACTTTCACTTTTCACTGTCATGCACTGGAGAAGGAAATGGCAACCCACTCCAGTATTCTTGCCTGGAGAATCCCAGCTATGGGAGACTGATGGGCTGCCGTCTATGGGGTCGCACAGAGTCGGACATGACTGAAGTGACTTAGCAGCAGCAGAGAAGTACAGTGGATATCATTTCACATCTAGAACGACTTAAATTAAAGACCAACGGTAGTGTTGACAAGAATGGGAATGCAAAATGATATAGCCTCTTTAGAAGACACGTGTGTTGTTCTTATAAATGTGAACAACATTCACTGCATAGCCAAGCAATCTCCTCAGTATTTTCCCCCCAAAATACAAATATATGTTCACCTAAAGACTTTTACTTGAATATTCATAGTAGTTTTATTCCTACAAGCAGCAATTTGGAAACAAGCCAAATGCCCTTGGATAAACAAATTATGGTATGTCCATACGAGGGAATACTACTCAACAATCAGAGTGGTGAATAACAAATACTACAGACAAGAGAAGTCATGTGAAAATTCTAGAATAGGCAGGAATTATACCAACAGAAAGTGGATTGGTGGTTGCCAGCATCTGGAGTGGGGGTGGGAACTGACTACAAAGGGCCATGTGAGATCCTCTGGGGTGATGACAATTTCTATATAATGATTCTGGTAGTGATTTTGTGACTGTCCACATTTGTCCAAATTCATCAGATTGCATATTTAAAATGAGTAAATTGTGTTGTATATAAGTAATACCTCAAAAAGGGAGATTAAAACAAAATAAGGTCATTCTGGAAAATCAGCTTGAGGAATGTGCCTTGGTTTCTACTCTGGTAAAGTGGTTTGCGCCCGCCTGCAGTTCAGGATTCTAGAATCATCCAGCAGGCATTTCTGTTAAGCCAGAACACTTTAATAATGGCATCCATAAAAACCCAGAGTTACATGTTGCTGTCAGGGCTAGAGATTCTCTCTGTTAACTCATCAGGGGAGAAATGTCTTGCCAGGGGCGTCCTGGGCCTCTGTCTGCATGACCAGAATTAGTGCTGAGCTGTGCAGTGAGAAGGTCTAAACAGCTGCCTCTGATTTGGAATCTTGTCTTTCCTGTTCATGAAAGATTCTGAGGAGCTGGAAGTAGGCAGTGGGGATTTTCCATTGACATGACCCAGCCTGGCCAGTATCTTAACAGTATTGGGGTTTTTCTTTCTTTAACCCCCTCCTAGTATCCTTATCCCCACCCTGCCCCCCACCATGGATTTAATTCCACTTTCCTGTCATCATCAGTCACCAGGTTTTTCCTAGAACATTCAGATGTGTAGTTAAGGAATTCTGTGTAGTTAAGGAATTCAGATGGGCAGTTAAAGTTTGCTCTCTTGAACTGGGATCTGATTTTCCCCCTTCAATTTACCTTTGCATAGTTGGATACACATCAGTGGCACTAAATAAATAAATCATAATTAATACGTATTTGGCTCTTATACTGTTTATTTTCCTCTTCTGAGGCTCAGATTAGAATATGCATCCCACAGCTTGAATGTTTAAACTAAACCAAAGGGACTTTGGTTTATCCCTTCCTTCTCTTGTCTTGTATTAAACTAATTGTTTTAACTGGAGGAATGTCATTGTCCCAGATCCCTTCCATTTGGACTCGTAGTAGAGATGGCTTAAAAAGAATATATTTGGAGAAGTGAGAGTTTAGTAAACAAGCTACAATTATATGCTTAAGGAAAAAAGATGAAGTGCCGAGGAATATGAATTTGCATTTAGAAAAACATCCCAAATAAGCAGTGATGTGTTATAGATCCACAACAGGAATCTTAAAGAGCCACACCCAGAAAAGACACTTACCAGCGTCATTCACGAAGTTTGCTCGTTGTTGTTGTTGTTGTTCAATGGCTGAGTTGTGTCTGACTCTCTGCAACCCCATGAACTGCAGCACACCAGGTTTCTCTGTCCTTCACTATGTCCTGGAGTAGGCTCAAACCCATGTCCATTAAGTAAGTGATGCCATCTAACCATCTCATCCTCTGCCGTCCCCTTCTCCCACTGCCCTCAATCTTTCCCAGCATCAAATACAACACTAAACGAGTGGAAGGCCTGATGGTGAAGCTGAAACTCCAGTACTTTGGCCACCTCATGCGAAGAGTTGACTCATTGGAAAAGACCCTGATGCTGGGAGGGATTGGGGACAGGAGGAGAAGGGGACGACAGAGGATGAGATGGCTGGATGGCATCACTGACTCAATGGACATGAGTCTGAGTGAACTCCGGGAGTTGGTGATGGACAGGGAGGCCTGGCGTGCTGCGATTCATGGGGTCGCAAAGAATCGGACACGACTGAGCAACTGAATTGAACTGAAACTTATGGTAAATGAAGAAATGTGTCTGGTGTGGAAACAATGTTCCTGTAATAACCTCTAGGGAAGCACCATGAAATAACCCTCCACAGTATCTTCTGGTGAATGGAAGGGAATTGAGCAGTTGTTTTATCAGAACAAAATCTTTGTTTAATGCTCACTAGGTGACAAGAGCCAAGCACATATTCTGCTATCTGATCTTTGTAGTAATCTTACAACCTAGGAACCAATATTACCTTCATTATACAGATGGGGAAACAGAGGCTCATAGAGACTGATTTACTTGGCCAAAGTAAGTACAGGGTTTGAATCCAGCTCCGCCTGACTCCAAGTCTGAGTTCTTAACCATTGCTCTCCTACTCACCCAGTGACGGATCCTGTAGGAATTTGACCATTGTCAAAGAGCAGCATTGGTGCCTCACCACTGGAGCTGGCAAAGAATTTTCTTTCCAGCAGCCAACAATCAGAATGGCAGTCAGATAATTAACTTGTCTTCCCTGAAGGAGCTTTGTTCATGGGACAGTCTTCAAATGCGGCATGAAAAGGCACTTGGCAAATTGCAAGAGGAAATAACACTTCAAAGTGAAAAATTGATGCACATTTATCAACGGTGGGTAACAAAAGAGCAGGCACCATCCTTGTGGGGCCATCGCTGAAATCAGTTACAAAGAGTTATACTGATGATGAAAATGGCTGCATTCCTTGATTCTAATCTACCAGAGCAGAGACGATTTCCTGATCATTGCGTTACTGAGGCCCTGCAAGGGCTCCCTCTTTGTTTCATGTATTTATTTTTGGTAGCTGTTTTAATAATGGCGAAACACACCAGGGTGTCCTTGCGGCCGTTTGCAGTGTGCAGTGACAGGCTTTTAAAATGATTTCTTCCAGAATGATCTGAACGTAAAGTCACTTTGAACACCGAGAGAGAGAATCATCAAAAAGGAGTTTGCTTTATTTTCCAAATTAAGTCTCGTGATGGTGGTGGTGGGGCGTGATGCAATATTGGGTCTTGTGGGCACTAGAATCATGAAATGAAGGTGACATCCCTGGGAACAAAAAGAAAGTAAGCTCAAGAATTCTGTGGTGACCATTGTCTTCCTATTGATTCTTCTGGGTATCAGATGAACAAACAGGACAGTTTATTTTTCTTTTCTTTCTCCAGCTCCTTCAAGCAGGTCTCCCCACCTTGTGTGTTCAGAACCTCAGTGTGAGGAAAACAGGTCCCAACCCACGAAACCCATCCGAAGATGGTGCACACGTAGGGCAGAGGCCGCTGCTCAGTCTTTCTTAACAGAGCCAGAGGAAAGTGTATTTGATGCACATTTTAACTGAAGGAAGTAAGAATTGGCTTTAATAATGAAAAATGAAATTGAACCCTTCCCCCTAGGAATTAAATTAACGGATCCAACTGTTTTTTTTTTTTTTTTTTAAAGCACCACTTTCTAGAGACTGCAGGAATTCAGCTGTATGCTTTCCTTAGCCCTTGTGTGTGTGTGTGTGTGTGTGTGTGTGTGTGTGTGTGCACGCGCGCATGTGTAGGCTCTGTGTGTCCAGCTCTCTGTGACACCATGGACAGTAGCCCAAACTCCTCTGTCCGTGGGCGTCTCCAGGCAAGAACACTGGAGTGAGTTGCCATTTCCTCCTCCAAGAGAGCTTCCCGACCCAGGAACTGAACCCATGTCTCTTGCACCTCCTGCATTGGCGGGCATGCTTTTTACTAATTGCACCACTTGGGAAGCCCCTTAACCCTTAGCTAGGGCTGACTGCGTATCTACCAAGTGGCCCACTCTACGTATTGTTTGTTTTTGCCTTTTTTTCCCTACCTGTGCTTTAAGAGACTGATCTGAGGCTTCCCACTTGATCGCAGTAACTTCCTCCTCAAAATTTTCAAACGATAGAGTTCTCTGCTGTTGTGAACTTCTGTACCAGCTCTTGACATTAAGTTGACTATAAACAGACAGCTTTGCCACCAGCTGCTGTGATCAAAAGACAGCACGTTTTTAAGTCTATGTACAGAAATGCATCTTGAAAATACATTTGTGAATAAATAGGATGAAAAATACCGTTTGTGAATTTTCAGTCTTTCCCTTGCCCTCTTGCTGTCTAAAACAATGATTTTTGCTTGGGGCAGCAGGCCCCAGGTTTCCTGGATGAAGCAGAATCTGAGTAATGGGATGAGAGAGCAAAGATCAAAGGAGTCAGGCCCAAGGAAACTGCATAAGGAGCTGTATGAGCAGATAAATAGCACATGGGATAAGGAGGAGGTGGGGAAAGAGTCACCGGAAGAACTGGTGTTTCTGGAAAAGATTTCAAGAGAAGAGTCCAGGAGCAGTCCATTTTCATGTAGAGGATGGAAGTGTCAGAACTGGGTACAAAGCATTTTTAAAGATGTCTGATGAATGTGAACAATGTTTTTCTTTGATCACAACTCATGCGTATGTGTGTGCGTTCTAAGTCTCTTCAGTTGTGTCTGACTCTGCGACCCTGTGGACTGTGGCCCACCAGGCTCCTCTGTCCGTGGGATTCTCCAGGCAGGAACACTAGAGTAAGCTGCCATTCCCTCCTCCAGGGGACCTTCCTGACCCAGGGACAAGCCCAGGTCTCCTGTGTTGGCAGGCAGGTTCATAACCGCTGAGCCCCCGGAAGCCCATTTGTTAGGCTTGGGTGTTACCCTCTGTGGCTTGTGGCTGCTTGGCGATGTGCCCTTTTGGTCAGGGGTGGGGGGCGCATGGAAGGGTGTGTGGTCAGCTTGTGCGGGATTCTCTGACTAGCAGGTGGGGTGGCAGGGGTTCACATTATCAGTCCTTCGCTCCAGGAGGCCTGGGGCATTGTGCTCTGGTTCTGAAGTGGTTAACACCTTCTGTTTGGTGGGGTTTTCACACAACTGTTGTTTCAGAACAACTCAGGAAATCTGCATCACATACTGTTACCTAGGTACTTCAAAGAGCAGATAAAGCAGAGGATAGAAGAAGGCCTGTCTCCTACCAACCCAAAGGCCCCAGGGGGTCCCATTTGGCCAGCAGCTACGATTTGTTTTTAAATAAGTTGCCAATACTTAAAAAAAAATCTAGAGTGTATTTTACATAAAACTCAGGAATTGGGGGTTTGGTTTGAAAGTGAATCCGCTGCAGCTGCATAACTGTTACCGTTTTTTGTTTTTTTTTTTTTTCTGGGACAGAGACTCTCTCATCCCCTAGACCCCCTGCCCTCTCCCCTCAGGCATGCCGTCTAGCCCTGATTCTCCTGGGTCTCTGCTGGCCTGGGGTCCCTGCTTCCGCCTTGTCCTCCAGGAGTCCCCCGCCCTTACAGCTTTGCCTGGATACCTGCTGCTCTCCTGCCCATCCCACCTTAAGTTCAAGTTGCGCATCTTCTGGGAGTCCTTAACTGAGTGATCTGGTCAGTCTTTCTCATTTCCTGGATACCTGAGATGAACAGTGGGGAGACAGTCTGTCTATTAAGGGAGGAGCATTTTATCACCCATAATGTTTGGGGTTTCCAGGGTTTGGTGACCATAAAAAGCAGACTAAGTCACTTTTAAATCTCCCAGAGACAAAGCCCCCACTTCTCCTTGCCTGAAGGAGCATCCATTCAACCCACTCACCAGCCATCGTTCTTCTCAATAACAGCACAGGCAGCTTCCTCTGTTTGCATAACTGTCGATTCAGAGCTGTCTCTCCCCTCTACTTGCAAGGACTGGCTCACCGTCTGCTGAACCCAGCACATGTCCTGGCCCACCAGGCCATACAGTAACACGCATTTATTGACTCAATGAAAACCTGAGTAGTTAGACTCTTCAGCTGAGAAAGGAGGCTGCATCACTGGCCAAGTATCCAGATTGGTTACAACATTGATTCTGTTTGATATTTTGGTGTTTTGGCTGTGAGGAGTGTGGGATCTTAGTCCTGAACCAGGGATCGAACCTGCACCCCCTACGCTGGAGGGCGGAGTCTTAACTATGGACCCACACCCCCTGCGCTGGAGGGCGGAGTCTTAACCACTGGATCTGCAAGGAAGTTGCTGGCCAAGTGGGTTTGGTAACAGAAAGTTTCTAAATAGCTGTGTTCCTCCCAGAGAAGATGGGCTCCATCAAGGCAAATTCCTACTTTCTCCTCTAGGGGAAATTAGAAATTAGGAAGAAACTTTGCACCCCTGGATCAATATATGGCAAAATTTCAGCTCTGTAACCTTAAAACCGGAGCAATTAGCTTTGTTTGAAAAGGTCAGTGGTGGTTATGCTCCCTCCCTGACAGGATGAGCTGTCCAACAGCATTCAGTTTGAATTAGAACTATCTCTGGCAAAGTTAATCAGGACCTTGTTTATACTGTCAGACTACAGGGAGGTGAACATGTTGGGATTCCGCGCTGCTCTGGGGGAACTGCCAGGGCTTTCCTTTGCCATCTGACTGTGGTGTGGGAATTTTGCCACCACCTGTCAAATAAAAGAACTTGTCAGTAAAAGCAGCTGCTTTGTTTCTGTTGTTTTGGTGAGTGTCTTCTCTGGGCCAGATGTTGCAAATCCCTTTTTATATATTTCTTCTGAACTTTGCATCACCTGTGATACCCTGTGTATCCCTGATACTTGTGTTTCAGGCAGGTGACACTGAGGCTCAGAGAAGTTAGGCCACTTACCCAAAGTCACACAGTGAGTGGTGGTGTCATTCCCATCTGGTTCTTCTAACCAAAGTCTCTCCAACTGGGGGCCAGGGAAATGGACCTCAGGTGCCTGAGGGAAAGTTGGGCCGTTCTATCATCTCATCATCATGTCAGCTCCTCACCTCTTGCTTGGTTGTTGGGCAGGCAGTGACTTTTTTAATTTAAAAAGACTCCAAGTGGTCTGCAGGGAAAGTGTGGGTTGTGCAGAGGAGAATAGAAATGTGTAGATTAAAGAAACAAAGCGTATCTGAATGGCCAGCACTTTCCTCAGCTTCCTCCCGTCAGACTTAAAAAAATGCACAATGTAAAAGCTGAGAGTTAAGTTTTATTTGGGGCAAAATGAGGACCTCAGTCTGGGAGACAGCACTTCAGACAGCTCTGAGAAATTGGACCAAAGAGGCAGGGGGAAAGGTCAGTATATATATATGCTTTTTGGTGAAGGGGGAGATACATGCAATCCAGCACATATCTTTCCAGAAGATTTCTATTAATGCTGGTATTACGAAGCCTCTGCTAGTCACGAGGAGCAGTCGTCACCATGAAGGATTTTGGTGCTTTTCTATATATGGGGAGATACAAGAAGGGCTCATAAAATCGGCTCCTGACAATATCTATCTGAAGACCTGTCTTTCAGATTTCCCCCAAGCACGGACCCCTTATCTCTTCTCTCCCCCTGAACTCCTTTCAGGGGTGCTGAGGGTCAGCAGCAGCAGTTACAGAAATAGAGGGAGAGACGGCAAGTGCCGTCTGTAGTTGGCACTCCCGGCCCAGTCTTCTTATGTTAGTCCTTGTCCCTTAATTCCATGTGTGTTTATGGCTCTGGGAAAAAGCAATCCCAAGATAGTCATTCAGGGCCAAGGAGACACTCAAAGGAGCTTGAGAGAGTCAGGGAGTTGAAATGGAAAACTCTTCTGTGGGATTCAGCATAAAAAGTATGCATTAATATTAAAACTCTGTCTCTGTTACTAGACAGTTAGCAGGTCGTGGTGGGGAAGAATATGGATTTTGGAACCAACTGGCACACAAGTTCAGATCTCAGCTTTTCAACAAATCAGTGCAGGGCAGAGATGACGCCGACCTGTTGGCTCCAGGTCCCCCGAGGACACGACTGTGGTTTCTGAAGGAAAGCTACAGGCTCAAGAGAGCGGGAGTCAAAACTCCCCTCCAGGCCCTCCCCACCATTCTACACAGTATAAAGGACTTTCTCCCCCAAAGAAAGGAAAGGACATTAAGACTCATTACTTTCAGCTCCCAGCCAATCCCAGTCTCTGGCCGGTCTCAGGAATTCCTTACTCCAGTTGTTGAAAGCTAACTAATCAAAATAATCTTGAGGAAAAACAGACCCCCTCAAAACGACGCATCTCCGCACAAATATGCTTTCTATGTGTACCCGCCCTCTTCTTGACTTGGCGCAGCAGCCCGCTGATCTGACTGCTGCCCCTTCTCCCTCACCAAGGGTGGTATCTTCCTGTAAAGTGCTGGTCTCACTTTTTTTTCCCCGAACCTCACCTTCTCTAACTCCCTTACCTTACAGTTTTCATTTTCAACTCTGTCCCCAAGGCCTTGGAAGGGGGTCCTCACCAGGATGTGAGCCCTGATGGTCTCTCCCCAGAATCGTTGGAGGGCGATGGCTCTCTGACACTGTTCCACAACGAGGACCTTTCCAGAAGCAGGAAGGGTGGAACCTTTCACTGGGGTTCCAGCCATGAAGGCTTTTCCACACAGGAGGGCAGAGCCCTTCACAGAGCAGGGTGGGGATTTTCACGTGCTCTTCAACCCGGGGACCTGAGGGTTGTGTGTCCCGGCATTTCCCCGAGAATGGCATCTGCTACCTGGGGAGGAGATGATGTGGTTTTAAGTAGTACTTGGAAGATTTTAATGGCAATAATTATTTCTTGTAATGTGCATCAGCCCCACAAACCATGATTTATGGCTTTATTGCTGCAGTTCAGTTCAGTAACTCAGTCATGTCCAACTCTTTCTGACCCCATGGACTGCAGCCCACCAGGCCTCCCTGTCCATCACCAACTCCCAGAGTTTACTCAGACTCATGTCCATTGAGTCGGTGATGTCATCCAACCATCTCATCCTCTGTTCTCCCCTTCTCCTCCTGCCTTCAATCTTTCCCAGCATCAGGGTCTTTTCAAATGAGTTAGCTCTTCGCATCAGGTGGCCAAAGTACTGGCATTTCAGCTACAGCATCAGTCCTTCCAATTAATATTCAGGATTGATTTCCTTTAGGATGGACTGGTTGGATCTCCTTGCAGTCCAAGGGACTCTCAAGAGCCAACAGTATTGCTTAGGGCTAGGCTTTAGGAGGGTCGAGGAACACACTGTCTTCCAGATGGGTATCTTTGCTTTACATAACAAGATGATTGTGGATGCATTACTAGGTGACTTTAGCATAAAATAAGATTGAATAGCACCCACTCCAGTATTCTTGCCTGGAGAATCCCAGGGATGGGGGAGCCTGGTGGGCTGCCATCTATGGGGTCGCACAGAGTCAGACATGACTGAAGTGACTTACCAGCAGCAGCAGCAGCAAGATTGAATAGCAGAGTTGGAAAGTTACTCTCTTTTCCATTCTTTTTTTTTTAATTTATTTTTAATTGAAGGATAACTGCTTTATGATTTGTGCTGGAGTCTGCAGTTCAACAACGTGCGTCAGCGTCAGTGTGCATACGTCTTCACCCTCTTGAACCTCCCCAGCCCCCACCCCATCCCACCCCTCTAGGTTGTCACAGAACAGGCCTTGAGCCTCCTGTGCTATACAGCAGCTTCCCATTAGCTATCTGATTTACATATGGTGGGCTTCCCTGGTGGCTCAGACCGTAAAGTGTCTGCCTACAATGCGGAAGACCGGGGTTCAATCCCTGGGTCAGGAAGATCTCCTGGAGAAGGAAATGGCAACCACTCCAGTATTCTTGCCTGGAAAATCCCATGGACGAAGGAGCCTGGACTCTTTGTCCATGGGGTGGCAAAGAGTCCGACAGGACTGAGCGACTTCACTTTACATATGGTAATGAATATGTTTCAATGCTAATGTTTCTGATTATAGGAGAAAAAAATCTCACTTATTGCTGGAAAACTTGCCAGTCCCCTTTTGTATTAGGAGACACCAAGAGGCAGACTCTACAGGAAGCAGGGTCAGCTGGAACCCAGTAATGAAGCTGGTTCCATCGTGTTTATTTTGCTTGTTGCTGTCCATTGACGCAAGTGATGTGGCTTCCGTGGTGCTTGTGATAATAAAATTTCAACTAAAGTAAATGTAAGGGAGACATTGAGTTGATTTAAAGAAAGTGAAGAAACTAACACAACAGTGGATGTAAGCCTGCAGAAACGATGGTGAAGGGCACAGAGGTCAGAGTTGGGGAGCCCTGGTCTAGCCTGTCTGATGGCAAGGGCGGGGCCTGCCCGGCTAGCAGAGCTGCGGTCACCGTTGGGTTGTGGTGTCCACCCGGGGACCTTCTAGTTCTTGGCCTGTTTCCTGTTTCCAGTCCCTTTCCCTGACTTTGAATCGTGTCCACCAGCTGCTTCTCTGCCAGAGATGCAGACCTCGCAGGCCGTGGTGCCCCAATTACTCCCCTCTACGTGGCCCTCTCGTCCGCATCCGGGACTCATTAAACCACCGAGGAACAGCTGCAAACACGGCGCACAGTGCTGCCCTTTCTGAGAACCATAATCTGAGGTCCAAATATGTTTCTGGGAATGTCACCAGGTCCAGAGTCCCATCTTCTTCTTCCCCTCCTTCACGCTCTTGCACATTCAGAAGCCTGTCTGGGCAATGTGTGACCCCAAGGGAGAAAATTCCACGCGACTGGCCTCCTCCGCCAGCGCCAGCCCCTGAGTGTGCTCAGACGTTGGCAGCGGCAGCGCTTGAATGGGCGGGGCTGCTCCTTCGAACCAGGAAGCCACACGTGGTGCTGGCAAGTGAAGCTCACTACAGCTCTGCAGGGCTGAGGCACGTTTAAAAATGGGTTAGGTGATATCTCTGTGGATGATTCCAGGATCCTCTTGGGGGTCTGCCTGTTGAACTAGGGGCTACTGTACTCCTGGGGCTGTTGACAGTAGAGAATAGCATTTGGGTCGGGTTGGTCTAGCGCAATGAGCTCTTGCTGGTGCTGTCCTTGGGGAGCTCACTCCTGGCCCCTTACTGTGGTTCACACAAGTTTGTTGTGGTTGTTCAGTTGCCAAGCCTTTGAGACTCTGTGGACTGCAGCACACCAGGCTCCTCTGTCCTCCACTATTTCTTGGAGTTTGCTCATATTCATGTTCAATGAGTCGGTGATGCCATCCAACCATCTCATCCTCTGTTGTCCCCTTCTCCTCCTGCCCTCAATCTTTCCCAGCATCAGGGTGTTTTCCAATGAGTCAGCTCTTCGCATCAGGTGGCCAAAGGATTGGAGTTTCAGCTTCAGCATCAGTCCTTTCAAGGAATATTCAGGGTTGATTTCCTTTAGGATGGACTGGTTTGATCTCCTTGCAGTCCAAGGGACTCTCAAGAGTCTTCTCTAGTACCACAATTTGAAAGCATCGATTCTTGGGTGCTCAGCCTTCTTTCACATAAGTGCCTGCATTTAATTCTAATGGTAGTTTTATGTAGTGACTGGGAAGTTTTGCTGGTGAAGAAACTGAGGCTCAAAGATGTTGGCCCTTTCCACAGAGTTTGGCCTCTGGACCTGTGCTGATCTGAAGTTGAAGGGCGTCTCCTGTCTGTGCTTAGGCTACCGGGGGAGGCATAGTTACTCTATTTTTTTCCTTCTTAATATTTATTTATTTGGCTTTGTCAGGTCTCCCTCGCATCATGCAGGGTCTTTTGTTCCGGTGCACGGCTCTCTGGCTGTGGCATGCAGGCTCTGGACCTCGTGGGCTTAGTTGCTTCTGGGCATGTGAGGTCTTAGTTCCGTGATCAAACCAGTATCCCCTGGGCTGCAAGGTGGATCACTAGCGAAGTCCTGTTACTCTGGTTTTTCAAAGAGTAACTTTAAGTTCTGAAACTTTGTATCCCAGCTTCACCTCTTTCTAGCTGAGGAGTTATATCTGTCCCTTAGAATTAGATGGCACACTCAGAGGGGATGAATAGAGCGGGTCAGTGGAAACAGTTGCTTGCAAAGGTGTGGACAGGAGGAAGCATGGAAACCAACAGGGATTGGTGGGGCACCCCAGGGCCAGTGACGGCCAAGAGCCTGGAACCCAGAAAGACCTGGGGAGGGGACCTGGGGAGGGAGGGTGAAGGACGTGGTCAGTGTCACAGGGCACCCAGCTGAGCCGAGAGGGGAGACCACTGAACTCCCTGCCTCCTATGCTCTAACTGTCTCCTGCGGTTGCCCATAGGCCAAACCCCAGCGAAAGCCGGAGGGCAAGGGAGCCGGGGTGGTTCAGCCCATAGAGTCCCTTCCAAGGCAGAAAGTAGGGGAGAGAACAGTGAGGCCTGACCCTCACTGAGCTAGTGACCTGTGTGCGTCATCTGTTGCATGTAACAAAACAGCACAGCTCTCAGAGGCTTAAACAGGAACTGACCATGGAGTCCCCTACTCTCAGCCATTTTGGCCTCATTTCCATTCTTTCATTTTGCTTAAGTATTTAAAAAGCTAGATATTTATTTATTTTTGGCTGCACTCCATTGGTAGGCAGATCTTAACCTCTGGATCACCAAGGAAGTCTCCATTTCTACTCTTTGTATGAGCCATGCTTCTTTCTGCTATAGGAGTTCAAAGGGACATTTGGTAACACATGCTGTTTCTCTGCCAGGTTCCTAGCAAACTCCTTCACCGCCCCGCCATCCCCATCCATTTTGCCATATTGATGATTCTGAATGCTTTACTTCTCAATTCTTTTGTTAGCTTTTTCTAACCTCCTTGACCAGGGTGTTTGCTTTAATGTATCTTTTCCACCTACTTTTCCGTTGTAGTGATTGTTGTAGTTGCAAGTTTATACTTGCTTGTGGGATTTTTGTTTAATGTCCATCTCCTCTATTATACTGCCCCCACCATGAGGGCAGGGTATGCCCATTTTGTTCCTAATATCTTTCTAGACCCTGGCTTAGTGCCTGCAGTGCTTAGATGCTCAGTGAATATTTGTGGAATGAATGAACAGGAGTGGATTATTCTCTATTTTCCTCCTTTTGATTATCTAATTGAGTGTCTAACAACAGATGTGCTAAATTCTAGGAAGATAAGGGTGTGTGATATCCAGGCTCTTGTCGTAAAGAAATCTGTTGAAGTTGCCAAACTGAGCATTTCCTTCCATTTTTTGAGCATAGAGGAACTTTTGGTCCCATGGCACAGCTTATGGTGTTAGTGTTTGGTGAGACAAATTTGGGAATTTCTGTATTATCATTTCCCTGAGGAAATGTCATCCATTCATTCACCCATCCACCCAAATGTCCACCCATCCAACAATCATTCCACTGAAGGACAGTGTCATGAAAACTGTGGTGTGTCTGGCAGTACAGACTCTGAGATCAGTGATGTCTGAGATCTGAGGAAGGCTCTGTAAGTTTCCCAAGGATGACACTTCTGCCCAGTTCAGAGCCACCAGGGGATCCCACCTGAGTCTTTGCCATGAAAAGTTGGTGGGGATTCTGGAAGTAAAGGCCATGAAGTTGTGGACCCCTAAGATTGCAGCCCGCACGCTGGTTCATACTAAGCCTTCAGCAGCTCATCAACATTGCCACCTCCGAGTCGCTGCCAGTTCCAGTCGCAGCGGCTGCTGCTCCAGGTGAGCCCGTCTTGGCTGTGACCCTCTGAATTCTTCTGTCTCTGCAGACTTCATGATGGCAGTTTGCGGCACAGCCTCAGTTCTGAGGGCTCCCAGAGCAAACACTGAGTTCCAGCTTGTCGAGCTTCCTCTTGTTAGAAGAATGGCATGACAAATTACTTAACTATTCACACGGGGGACTGAAGCCAGAAGTCAATACACACCTAAACAAATAAAGCCCCAGTGTGGCTTTGTTTCTCCACCGAGGAGTCCTCGACGTTTCTAGGAATTCATTAATGTCCCTAGAAATGTGGGGGACACTGACTACACTGCAAGAAGCTTATCTTCTGCATAATTTTGCACTCTGAATCCTGGACTTAACTCTGCCAAAGTCTTTATATTTTTGTGCCATTGTTTGGGAGGTGAGGAGTCTGCACTGAACTATGTTTGCCTTGATTAACAAGGGCCCAGAGAAAATATCAGCTGGAAATACAAAAGAGTGAGTCGATTTGCATGAAAATTAGACCTTGAATTTGTGCCCTGAGGCTGCAGAATGAGTGTGAATTTCTGCTGTCTAAACTAGGGGCCAGTTCATTGCTAAATGGGTCCATTCGGATGCACAGAGCAGAAAACTTTGGGTGTGGAGAATAAAGAGGGTTCTTTGTGCTAACATCTGTGCCCTGGCAAATGGTTCACCTGTGCACTCCATGCTGGCCTGCTCCAAGTTCCAGAAATCACTGATGAAGTTCTTTGAACAGTCTTTTAAAACCCCGCATTCACACATGGCAGGGTCTGAACTCTCAGACCTTCCTCCTCTGTCAGCCAGCGGCCAGATGTGGACTTTGTCCACTTGCCTTGTTGTGACGCATCTGGAGTCACCGGGCATGACTCCTTTCAAAGGGCGAGTTGGAAGTGGTCTCACCTTGAGCCCTCTCTTGAGTGATGATTACTTGGAAACCCAAATGGGGTCTTGAGCTGGAATGAACTCCTCTGGCTAAATTACATGGCTCTGCAGGCTCCGTTGACCTGATGAGCTCTATGATGGGAAGCTCTTTCACTTATTTGGAGAGGAGCTGTTAAGAGGATGTGAAATCATCTGCATAAAATGTTGGCTTTAATTTCTCTAAAGGAGATGATTTGCCAAAGAGCCTTTGACTATTTAAAGGCTGTTACCTGAGCAAGACATTTGGGTAATTGGGCTTGTGATGTTGGTCTGGTGTCACCTCTTTGCATATTGATGATCATGTGCTGTAAAGACCTTGTTTCTCTTTAATTGGACTCTGCCGGGAAGAGACCGACGGGAGTTCTGGCTGCACAAGAGAGTTCTCTTTGAAGGGCCAACGTGGATCAAGAGAGATACCTTTGGCATTCTTTTTCCTTCTGCATTTTAGTTAACACACTTCCAGTTGTCAGAAAAAGAAACAAAGCTATGGTGCATTTAGCAAAAAATTAAAACTGAAAATAAATTTTTTAAAGGAGAGGGAGGCAGTAGTAGTCTTTAAAAAAATGAGGCTATGATAATATCTTTTTGGGGAAACTAATTTTTGTATTTTTTAATTTTTAAATTTTTAGTTTGTATTTTTTTTTTTAAATGAAGTATAGTTGACTTAGTTAGCTTCTGGTATAGAGCAAAATGATTCCGTTATGTAGTGAAAGTGTTAGCCACTCAGTGGTGTCTGACTCTTTGCAACCCCTGGGCTGCGGCCCTCCAGACTCCTCTGTGCATGGCGTTCTCCAGCAAGAACACTGAAGTGGGTTGCCGTTCCCTTCTCCAGGGGATCTTCCTGACACAGGGATTGAAGTCGAGTCTCCTTCATTGTAGGCAGATTCTTTAGCATCTGAGCCACCAGGGATTCTCACACATATATATTCTTCTTCTCATACATGTATACATATGTATGAGGAAAAGGAAAATGAAGTCATTCAGTCGTGTCCAACTCTTTGTGACCCCATGGATTGTAGCCCTCCAGGCTCCTCCATCCATGGAATTTTCCAGGCAAGAATACTGGAGTGGGTTGCCATTTCCTTCTCCAGGGGATCTTTCTGATCCAGGGATCTAACCTGGGTTTTCCACATTTCAGGCAGACTCTTTACCATCTAAGCCACTGGGGAATCCCATATATCCCACTCCAGTATTCTTGCCTGGAGAATCCCATGGACAGAGGAGCCTGGTGGGCTACAGTCCATGGGATCCCACCAGTCGGACACGACTTAGCGACTAAGCCACCACCATATTATATATATATATATATATGTATATTCTTTTCAGATTCTTTTCCATTACAGGTTATTACAAGATACTGAATACAGTTCCCCGTGCTATGCAGCATGTCCTTGTTGTTTATCTATTTTATATATAGTAGTGTGTATCTGTTAATCCCATGCTCTTAATTTATCCTTCTCTCCTCACCCCATGATGTCTTAAGGAAGTTGAATGTTGGCATGTGGCCATTCCTCATGGAACCCGATTTGAGAAGCGGACCGTCAGCAGGAACTCTGGAGGCTGCTCGGACCTGTGCACCTCCCTCCATGTCTCTGTTCACCTGTGCCTCACTCCTTCACGTTGCTGACCAGCTTTCTCGCTTTACTCTGTGAGCACGAGAAGGCTGGGCCTAACCTTGGCAGGTTTACTTTCCTCGTGTGATGTGACTGACTATGTCTGAATCCTAATTCCAGACCCCGAGAGAGAGAATCTGATCAGAAAAAGTGTTTCCCTTGGTCAAGAAGAGGACCCTGGGGGAGGGAACCTCCCAGAGAAAAGAGGTGTCATCTAGAAACATCCCTTCAATATGAGTCCTTATTTATAGTATTGTGTGTATGCAGGCTCAGTCGGTCAATCGTGTCTGACTCTTTGTGACCCCATGGACTATAGCCCGCCACGCTCCTCTGTCCAACGGGATTTTCCAGATGAGAATAATTTCTAGTGTTATCCCCATTCTATAGATGAGGAAATTGAGACCCTGCTTTCCTCACCAAGGTCACATAGCCACTCCTAACTTTTCTTCTAGAATGAAGATTGTTGTGAGGAAATAATTTTACTCTGAAATAGAGATCTGTGCTATTCAAGTTGCAGCTGATTTTAAGGAAGAGATTTATCTTTTAATTGGAACATATTGTTGAGCAATTTTTTTTTACTTTGTAATTTTGTTAAAAGGAGACACACTTTCTCAAAATAAAGTGAGAGTAAATGAGAATAAAATGTTCATAGCAAAGAGAATGATTCCTCAAATAATCTGGATTATATGTCATCATGAAGTTCTGTGGTGTTTCCATATTTAAAAAATAAATGCAAGAAATGAACATGAAGGGAATAACAGTTATTTACAAAAATCTAAGCCACACCATTCACCCAGAGTTTGAAGTGTCCCATGACTTTTTGTAAGGAACAAATTCCTTAAAAACAAACCAGAACTGGAGCCAGGCATGGAATGGGACTTCTAGGGAGAAGCTGAAAGTGACCAGGAGTTCCAGAAGTGGTTGTGAGTTCACAGCAGGGTTTTCAATCAAGTGCTGGGTGTTTTCAAGATGACAAAGGACAGAGTCACGTTCATGGCTGGAGAGCACTTTGGTGAGTGTGAGGAGAGAGCAGAACTGTTGTGGAATCATGTGTGTGTGTAAATTTTTCCTTAAAGTCTACTCTGGAAATCTGGGAGAAGGAGAAAAACTCTCCTTATTTTGTCTCATTCCTCCTGATTTCTGATCTGACTTTTCTTACAGTTTTGCAGTTTTTTCTTCCTTAAGCCATTCCACCTGCTTCTCGCCCCTGAAGTACAGCAGTGGAGTCTTCCCAGCTTGAGGGTATTTCTCTCTTCTGGACTGGACCATATTTTGATTTCTTTTTAAATTCAAAGGAAACCACCAATGAGATGGCAGCTTCGAAACCACATGAGACAGGACAGATTTTAAGAGTTTTCTCATTTCTTTTTTTTTTTTTTTTCTTTTTAAAATTTAATTTAATTTTATTTTATTTTTCAACTTTACAATACTGTATTGGTTTTGCCAAGGACACCTGAACCAAAGACGCCACGCTCTCCACCCCCAGCCATCTGCCTGGAGTCATCTCAGAAGTCCTGTGTGCTCTGCTTGTCTCGTTCCTGCCATGGAGAGGTTGCTGGTGGTCTCTGGGCCCATTCTTTGTAGGCGCTGCCAGGTTCCCTTCCAGCAACTGGGAAAGGGGGACATAGGTTCCTTTCCCTGGGGCAGATGGGGCCCAGGAAGATCCATCAAGTGACGACTTGATTCATCCCACCCTCTCCTTCCCCCACTGTGTCTGTAAGTCTGTTCTCTGTCTGCTTCTGTATTGCTGCCCTGCAAATAGCTTCATCAGTACCATTTTTCTAGACTCCGTATATATGAGTTATTTTACAATATTTTTCTCTTTTTGACTTACTTCACTCTGTATAATAGGCCCTTGGTTCACTCAGCTCATTAGAACTGACTCAAATTCATTCCTTTTTATGGCTGACTAATATTCCATTGTACATATGTACCACAACTTCTTTATCCATTCATCTGTTGATGGACATCTAGGTTGCTTCCATTGAAACATATAGATTACCATATGTAAAATAGATAGCCAATAGGAATTTGCTGTATGATTCAGGGAGCTCAAACCTGGAGCTCTGTGACAAGCTAGAGGGGTGGGAGGGGCGTTCAAGAGGGAGGGAGCATAGGAATACCTATGGCTGATTAATGGTGATGTATGGCAAAAACCAACAGAATATTGTAAAGCAATTATCCTCCAATTAAAAACAAATAGTTTTTCTAAAAAAAGAACGGCTTGTTTGCTGATGATTCTTGAGCCCCCAACAGAGACTGGGCAGGGCTGAGAGATGCCAGGGACGCACTGAGGGGCTTCTGCGGTCAGAGTCCCTGAGGCCCCACAGGTGTGGACACCACTGCACAGGCTCTGCCCCCAGCTGGGCCCAGTAAACCTGCCTAGCTGGGGGAGGTCTCACAGACTAACCTTGGATGTACACGTGCCGCGGTCTCCCTCGGTGCTAAGGTTAGGGTTTGCGGGAGTGTCTGCCCTCCGGCGGTGTCTGCATGGTTCTTTCAGGTGCCTGGTCCCAGGCAAATGGCATGGGATACTGGTTATAATGGAATCAGACCTGTCCACTGCAGGAGCAACAGCTGGCGGAGAGATGAGACAGAGGAAGCGTTCTTGCTGGACCGTCCACTCGAGAAAGTTGGCAAAAAAGCCAGATGCTAGGCATCCTGTGGACCCTCAAGGTGTTCCTTCTTTTAACAGAAATAAAGTGAACCTGTCCACCTCAGGTGAAAGTCTGCTTTCCAGCGTCCAGACAGTTTAGTTCTTTCTCCCCTTTCCCTTCTGTGGTTCATGACATGCTGAACCTACACCTCTAAGAAATATGAGAAAAGAAACTTGAAGTTTGTTAGCATTTGCATTTTTAAGTTATTAGGAACTACTGGCTCAATTTTCTTAAGTACTGATGAAAATGATCGATAGGCAAGATATCGACATCACAGAAAACTCTGCTTCACTTTTGTCTCACTTTAATCGTTTTTTCTTGGATGTACTCTTATTATATAAATTATTGTTCTGTGTTCTTTGTTCATACATTACAACTAAGGATTTTGTTTCTAATGAGTCCTTGCTGACAGCACGATTTTGCTTACCAGACTGTCTCAGTTTGCCATACATGGCAGACCTTGCTTAAAATCACTTTTTTTTTCTTGTGCAAGACTATTAGTGCTCTGAAGTCAATTGAAAATGCGCAACTTATAAATACATTAAAAAAAGCAATCTGGTAACAGCAAGAACCGTAGAAAATTTTCACACAAACACTGCAGATTTCAGTTCTGAGTGTATTAGTGAACCTCAAATCTGAAGAAAATGTTTAAAAATGTTAGCATCTTCTATGAATCTGTTAAATGATGCAGTAAAGCTTATTTTTATCAAATCCAAAAAAATCCAGTGGAACTTTCATGTTACATAATTAGAGAAGTTTCTCCTTCACAAGAATTGAAGGGCCCTGTATCCCTCTGCAGTGAGACTTCACTGTCTCAACATACAAGCTTCCAGACAAGAGAGGACGTGGGTTCGACACTTGTTTATTTGCTAAGTCAAGTCCAACTCTTTGTGAACCCATGGATCGCAGCATGCCAGTCTCCTCTGTCCTCCACTATCTCCCGAATTTGCTCAAATTCATGTCCATTCAGTTGGTGATGCTATCTAACCGTCTCATCCTCTGCTGCCCCCTTCTCCTTTTGCCTTCAATTTTCCCAGCATCAGAGTCTTTTCCAGTGAGTCAGCTCTTCACATCAGGTGGCCAAAGTATTCGAGCTTAAGTTTCAGCATCAGTCCTTCCAATGAATATTCAGGGTTGATTTCCTTTAAGATTGACTTTTATCTCCTTTTACTCCAAGGGACTCTCAAAAGTCTTCTCCAGCACCACAGCGGGCAGCCTTTTTTATAGCCCAACTCTCACATTTCGTACATAACTGCTGAATAAACCATAGTTTTGACTATATCAACCTTTGTCTGCAAAGTGATATCTCTGCTTTTTATTATAATACACTTTCTAGGTTTGTCATAGCTTTCCTTCCAAGAAGTAAGCTCTTTTAGTTTCACGGCCGCAGTCACTGTTTGCAGTGATTTTGGGGGCCAAGAAGGTCAAATCTGTCATTGCCTCCTGTGTGGCATGCTGGTTCCTAAGCGTCTTAGCCAGGACTTGAAGAAGCCCCAGGACACTTCTGGGCCTGACCTCGGCCCGTGCCCCGTCTTCCCCTGCAGAGGCTCAGACCCCTATGGCAGGTGGAAGGGCGCCCCAGGTGGGACGGAGGCGGCGGGTGAGGGCGCGCTGCGTGCCTTCCCGCGTCTGCCGCCCCCCACCCCTCCCCCGCTTTCCGCGCAGGCTGCTCGAGTCCCCCTTTGCTCCTCTCTGGTTGGGACGAGCCGTCCCGCCACAGGGCCTCGGAGCCTGCTCCCGTTGCTGCCTGGCTCACTCCTTCTCAGCTCTCTGCCTGTCTGACTTCCTCTCTTCTTTCAGGTCTTAGATGAAATGTCACCTCTTCGAAGAAACTGTCTTCGACCTCCCTTGAAAATTGGGAGCCCCATCAAGCTAGCATTTTCTATCAGTCTTACCTTTCTTTAGTTTGGAACAATCATGAAAATGTTGAGTTTATTTTCTTGAGGATAGAAGCTCAAAAAAAACAAAAAACGAAACAGTTCTGTTAGTCAGAGGCTAAACATGGACTGTTTTCTTCTTTCCTTTCTGCAATTCACTGGTAAGATTCCTGACCTCCCATGGAGCAAATGGAGCATTCTGACTTAAGCAGGATGGATGTGGGAAGGATTAAGGGTGGGAAAAGCAATGGAGGACATCTCATTAATATATGTTCCCCCAAATGATCTCCTTTACATCTTTAAAAAAGGAAAAAAATAAATAAATCTTACCGCCAGTGATTAAAAATGTCATCACCTTGCCCTTTGCATCTCTCTGATGACTGGAATGGCTGAGTGTTTTGTTCTGTATTTTACTCTTTAAGATTCCTTTTTGCGTCTTCTGTCCATTTTCCTTCCAATGGAGGATTTGTCTTTTTCTCACTGATTTGTGTTATATACTTCATAAGGGATTAGTGTTTTAGAAAATATTCTTTCATAGATAATGGTTTACCTTTCAGTCTTGTTTACTGTGTTTTCTGACACAAGACTGTTTACAATCGTTATCTAGTCAGATTTATCATATTTCCTGTATACTGTCACACTTGGATATCATACAGAGAAAGTCCTTCTCCATTCAGGTTACAGTAAAACTGACCATTGCGTCGTGCCTGGATTTACCCTGGGGCTTGCTTTCCAGCTACCACTGCCCATGCGCACGAGCCATATGACCTCGGCCTCCCTGCTGTCCCTGGGTCAGCCTGTGTTCAGTGACCAGGGTGGCAGGGAGAATTGCTGTCGCTCAGAACCATTTATACTCATTGACTGCGGTGGCCAGGTAGAGTTAGCTGGCAGCTCTGCAATGTCATTTCTCTTTCCTGCCTTGGGAGAGTGTATCTGGATGTATGTCAGTTAAATAAAGTCATTGAAATATTGTACTCCACTGTCTAGTATTCTGTATACAAGAATGAGAAGAATGATATTAAACCCTCGCTTTGTGACAGGTGGATTGGATAAGAAAGTGGTGAAGATGTTGAAAGAATCTTTATTGGACGAAACTGTTTTCTTACACAATGACTAACAGGGCTTTAGAATCTTAATATAAGATCAGTTCCCTTTGTGACTTTGTCATATTGTATAAACTTATTTTCTTCCTAATTTAGACAGATTTTCTCCTGTAATCCAGTTAATATAAATTGTTTCATTACTATTGAAACATAAATGATATTTCCTGGAAAAGCTGAAGTAACTGTGTGTGTGTACGCAGGGGTGTGTGTATGTGTGCGTGCGTGTGTGTGTGTGCATGCGTGCGTGCGTGTGTGCGTGCGTGCGTGCGTGTGTGCGTGCGTGCGTGTGTGTGTGTGTGCGTGTGTGCGTGCGTGTGTGTGTGTGTGGTGGGGGTTGGGACCAGGCGTAGGAATGGTCAGGAGGAAGCATCTTGTCACACTGGTGCAGTTTCCTTGCAACAGTTGGGTTACTCCTGTAATTCTTTGGCTCCTGGTTTTTGCTTGTTTTTTGTTTTTTGCTTTAGCTTAACTTAAAAAAAATAAAATGTTTTAATATATTTTACAAATGCAGAATAATGTATGCTTATTGTAACTTCAGACCCAAGTTCACTCCCTAGACGTTACCACGTGCCGCTGTTTGACACGTGTCCTTGAATCACTTTTCAATATATGGATAAACATGCACATATTGATTGAATTTCTTTTAAAATAAGAACCATCCTCCAGCAGTTTTTTCCTTATCAGTGTAGCACAGCCACCTTTCCACAGTAGAAGTGTCCATCATTCTGCCTCATTCTTTTAAATGCTACATAAAATTCCAGTTTATGGATTCATCCCTCTATTGATATACATTTAAGATGCTGCCTTTTTTTTAAGTAAAACAGAACTGTAACATCGGCTTTGTAATATACATCTTTATATTGATCTTTTTGTATTTCCTATTCTTCTGTACAGATGAGAATTCTCACTTTCTTAAGATTATCCAGGACCCTAAAATAGTTCCCATAGTTGTTTGTTTCAGCCATTAATACTCTTTGAATGTTTTTTCCCCTTTGCCTGCGAATCTAGCAAAACATAGAGTTTATTTCTTAAATGGAGTGGGCATTGTGTGAAACATTCCATTGCTTAATTACCTTCAAATCACTTGTCATCATCCTAATAAAAATGTATACCCATCGCTGTGAATGCTTAATCACATTAGTTTCGAGGAAAGTAAACTGTGGAGAGAAAAACATGCAACGTTGAATGTTGGGCTTTGTTCAGAATTCAGGGTGTGTTGCCCACCCTGGAAGCAAGGCCCCTTGCCTTCGAGCTGAGGGGTTGAGAGTTACAGAGCTCTTGCTGGTGGTTGCTAGCCGGTCCCCAGGCCCTTGTCTGAACATGCCAGGGTAGGGGTGGGGACGGGAGAGGCTGAAAGGGAAGAAAGGAACGTTTTAATTTTACAGAAGTATCGTGATACTTATAAACTTTTGGCTGTGGCCTCTTTAGGTAACCTGGTTGTGTTAAATTTCAGTGCACACTTACTGAAACCCTACAACATGCCAGGCACCTTCTTGGTACTGAGACCAAGCACTTATCCAAACAGGAAAAAAAAAAAAAAAATTGCCCTCATGAAGCCTGCCTTCTAGGGGTAGGAGACAGCATGTCCCCAAAGCAGCAAATGGAGACAGAAAGTCGCGGCACAGGCTGTTAGCTCTCCGGGAAGTGGCACCGTCTCCACCTCCACAGGCTTGATCCGCGGGAATGTCGTCCCTTTGTAGGGTTGCAAAATGTTTATGAGATTTCCCAGCTGTTACTGAAATCTGAGTCTGGCTACTCACCATTCGGAAGTCAACACTCCAGAGATAAGGATGGTGGAAAGGGAAGTTTGCCTTGTTTTGGAGGCCAGCAACCAGGGGAGAGGGCGGTGGTGGTGGCTGTTCACTTTCCTAGTTGTGTCCAACTCTTTGTGACCCTGTGGCTGCAGCACGCCAGGCTTCCCTGTCCCTCACCGTCTTTCAGAGTTTGCCCAAGTTTGCCCAAGTTCATGTCCATAAAGTTTGACTCTCCCCACTGACACTCAGCGGACAAAGAGCAAAGGCTTTTTAAAGCGGAATTTTGGGGTGGGGTGGGGTGGGGTGTATAGGTAAAGGGACGGGGCTACATGCAGAAACAGCACAGTCAGCTCTGACAGTTACCTTGAAATTGGTCATCAGTCATACCAATGTCATATGGATCGTTTTGAGTACCGTTAATCTTGAGTTACAGGGTTGGTTTGTTCCCATTTCTTTGAGGCTGATTCTTGGAATTGTGGCAGTTTATGTCATGGCTATAGCCTGATCCTTGTGTAGTTAACTTCTACCACCTGGTGGGAGTTTTAGTATCTACAGCACAGCTCAAAGGACATGGCTCAGAATATTATTATTTATAGTCCTCCAGGAGGAACAAAAAGTCCTTGACTTTACTTAATGATTAAACTGTTATCATTTGGTCTTGTTTGACTGTTTCCCTTTGCCTCTGAATTTTCTCACTTCTCTGATTAAATTTATTCTTTGGCTGAAGTTTTTTTACAGGCAAATGGCAGGCAGAGGACATGAAAGAGAAGGACCACAGGGTCCTGCTCTGTTTTCCAATCAGTTATTCCCATCATTGGTGCCACAGAGTGAACGTTTGTGTTTCACCACCCCAACCCAGCAATTCATGGTGAAAAGTGAAAGTCACTCAGTCATGTCCGACTCTGTGACCCCATAGACTGTACAGTCCATGGAATTCTCTGGCCACAATACTGGAGTGGGTAGCCTTTCCCTTCTCCAGGGGATCTTCCCAACCCAAGGATGAAACCCAGGTCTCCCACATTGCAGGCAGATTCTTTGCCAGCTGAGCCACCAAGGAAGCCCAAGAATACAGGAGTGAGTAGCCTATCCCTTCTCCAGCAGATCTTCCTGACCCAGGAATCAAACTGGGTCTCTTGCATTGCAGGTGGATTCTTTACCAGCTGAGCTACATTCATAGATTAAAGCCAAATTCCAAATGTGATGGTGTTTTGAGGTGGAGCCTTAGGAAGTGATAATTAAACTCCACCCTCTTGAGTGGGACCCTTATAAGAGAGGCCCCGGAGAGCTCCCTTACCTCCTCTGTCACAGGAGGACACAGTGAGAGATAGCTGTTTATGAACCAGGCAGTCCTCAGCAGTCTCCTGGTGCCTTGATCTTGGACTTCATAGCTTCCAAATCCATGAGAGAGAATTTGTTATTTCTAAGTCACTCAACCTATGGCATTCTGTTATAGCAACTGGAACAGGCTAAGGCAGTTGTTTTCCCTGGGGCTTTGCTATCCGATGCAAGTGCTCAATATCCATGTATGTCTTATGTTATCATATTGGAAAACAAGGAGGCAGAACTCTCCTGTCACCATGGCAAGTTCTGCTAGACGGTGTCGTCCTGGTTAGACGCGCTACTGCCGTAGCAACAACACTGATGATGATGTTGATAGTGGTGATGACGGTAATGATATAATTCACCAGTTACTGGGCATGCAGTGCATGCAGGGCACTCTACATATGTTATCTCATGCCAGCCTCACATACATTCTTACCTAACCCAGATGCTTTTACTCTCATTTTTCATACCTTGAGTCTGGGGCCTTAGACACCTTGGCCATCCTGACATGCTTACTCTCATTTTACAAATCCACGGAAGGGTCAAACAAGCCACCCAAGACAGTGCTGCTGGTAGATAAACGCTGCGACTGGGACTGGAGCCCAGTCTCGGCCGGTGGGGTGCCCGTGTTCTTAGCCAGTCTGTTCTTGGTCCTCATACCGCTCCTCCATCCATCAGACTATTTTCCAGGCCTGAAACAAATTTCTAGAAGGGGTGGCCAAGCTAGCTTCCAGCAAGGAGTTGAATCTTTATTCCATTATGAAACTGGTGGGGTACCCTTTGAATGATTTCAACCACTGTTAACGTCTCTGTAAAACTTCTACTTATGAAAAGGAGCAAAAGGTGTCTCTTCTCAATGTGCTTGCTGCTATCAGCCAGTCAGGTACGTGTCTCACGTGACAAATGTCCAGTGTTTGTAGGGTGATAGGTGCCCCACGGAGCTGTGCAGAGAACCATCAGAGCAGTCACAGACGCTGGCCCAGGAGTATTCAGTCTTTTGTCAAGTGTAGGGAGACTATTTTAAATCTTAAAAGTGAATGACTGAGAATTGTCTAAGAAAAGTAAAATATTTAACAGGTGTTCGTCAGGATTTCTGCAGAAACCACCCACACACCCTGATATTTCAGGGCTAGGACTGAATCCCACTCTACAGACGACTCTTGATGGCATGACTCAGCTGTCATGGGGCTCGAGACTTAAAGTGTAATTTGTCACTGCAGCCCACAGTCATCAAATATTAGGGTTGAAAGGATCTGGAGATAGGGAAGTGGAGGCAGGGAGGAAGAGCAGGGAGAGAATAAACTGGAACAAAAAGCCTAGTAACAGTGATGACACCCGTCAGTTATTGAGTCTCTGTGATTTACCAGTCACTGGAGATGTTACTTAACTGGTAATGGCATCTAATCTTTCCAACAATCCTGTAAAATAGATTACTTCAATTTATAGATGGTCAGACCAAGTACAATGTGTTGTTAGTGCCACAGGCAGCACTTGCACTGAGATATTTCTGGTCCCAGGAGCATGTTTTTCTCGCTGAAGAACCAGGAGGTGATAGAAAGTGACTCTCGAGGCACAGAGGTCAGTTGGTGGAGAACACAGGAGTGACCCTCATTAGAGACCAGAGGAAACGGGCAAAGGTTAGGACAGACCTCCACTTCCAAGATGGAAGATTTAACCTTCTTACTGAAACAATCTGAAAGATCAATTATATAAAAGAGTGGCTTTCTAGACACTGGACTTCAGGCAGTGAAAGACAGCGGTCCCTGAGAGATGAGAAATAGAAAGGGTGAGCCCACACTTACCTCAGTTTTCTACCTAGAGCGGGTTTCCAGATGGTGCTACAGAGGGAAGGAACTCGGGGCCCAGTCGATTCCCTGAGTGTTTGGGGGAGCAAAGGTGGGTAGACACTGCAGAGGAATGCCAGAGGGGAGAGAGAATCACAGAGATCTGCCGAAGGTCCCCATCAACATTCAGCTGAAAGTTTAAACAGATCAAGTTCAGAATAGAAGGGACTTCCTCGGTGATACGGGACATCGACGGAAAATCTACAGCTAACCTCATGCTTAATGGTGAAAGAATGATGTTCTTAAGATCAGCAACAAGACAAAGATGTATGTTCTTACCTCTTTCATCCAACATTGTACTAAAGCTTCTAGCTGGTGAAATAAGGCAAGAAAAAGAAACAAAAAGAATCTGGATTTGAAAGGAAGATGTAAAACTGCCTTTCTTTGCAGCTGACATGTCTTCTACATGGACTCTTAGCAGAACCTTCAAAAAAGCAACTGGAACAAACACATTATATTTAGCGTGTTTGCAGGTTTCAAATCAACATAGAACCAATTTTGTTTCTATATCCTTCTTACATATAATTTGGAATTGCAATTAAAAAGCAAATATAATTTATAAATAATATATTTCACAAATGTGAAAGCCTTAGGGATACATCTGATAAGATGTGAAATTCCTGTAATCAAAACTACGTGCGTGAAAACTACACAACATTACTGATTAAATTAAGGATCCAAATAAATGGAGAGATAAACCATGTTCATCGTTTGGAAGATTAGATCTTCTCAGAATTTATCTATGTTTTCAATCTAATTCCAATCAGAATTCAGTTGAAATTTTTGTCAACATCAATAAGCTCATTCTAAAATTCATATGAAAGTGCATATAATCGCCAAAACAACTTTTAAAGAGAAAAACTTGACTAATATTACTTGATTTCAAGGTTTATTACTGATCTATAGTAATCAAGACAGTGAGCACAGATAGGCAAGACCGGCAGAAATGTAAATGTGTCGGTGGAATAGAGGGTCTGGAGATGACCCCACCTCTATGGCAACTGACTTTTGACAAGTTACAAAGCCAACCGAGTGAAGAAAGGATAGTCTTGTCAACAGCGGGGAGAAAATAATTGGAGAGCCGTGTGTAAACAGACTCTGGTCCATACGTCTGTGTAAAAATGAACTTAACTGGATAATAAATCTAAATGGGAAACCTGAAACTGTGAATGTTCTGGTTGCAGGGAACCAGGAGAAACTCCTTGAGAACTAGGTTAGGCAAGGGTTTCTTAGATTCTGGACCAAAAATATAATCCATAGAAAACCCATGGATACATTGAATTTCATCAAAATGAAAAATGACCCTTTTAAAAACACACTGGTAAGAGAATGAAAAAGTCAGCACACTGGAAGCCAATGTTTGCAGTCATATATCTAATAAAGAACTTATATTCAGATTATGTTGTTAGTTAAAGGCACTCAGTCATATCCGACTCTTTGCGACCCCATGGGCTATATTGTCAGTGGAATTCTTCAGGCCAGAAAATGGAGTGGGTAGCCTTTCCCTTCTCCAGGGTCTCTTCCCAACATGGGGATTGAACCCAGCTCTCCTGCATTGCAAGCAGATTCTTTACCAGCTGAGCCACTAGGGAAGCCCTCAGATTATATAAAGAGCTCTCAAAGCTCACTGATGAGAAATCAAATAACTCAATTTTTAAAATGGGCAGAAGATTTGAAAAGAATATTTACCAAAAAGGATACTTAGTTGTATGGCAAGGAAGCACATGAAAAGATGCTTAGCATCATCAGTCAATATGAAAATGCAAATTAAAACCAAATTTTTATACCATTACATGTCTGTGGCTAAAATTAAACAGACTAACCAAGCTCCTTGGAAGAAAACCCAAAAGTGAAAGTGAAAGCCACTCAGTCATGTCTGACTCTTTGCGACCCCGTGGACTGTATAGTCTATGGAATTCTCCAGGCCAGAATGCTGGAGTGGGTGGCCTTTCCCTTCTCCAGGGGATCTTCCCAACACAGGGATTTAACCCAGGTCTGCCACATTGCAGGTGGATTCTTTACCAGCTGAGCCACCAGGGAAGCTGAAGAATACTGGAGTGAGTGGCCTATCCCTTCTCCAGCAGATCTTCCAACCCAGAAATCAAATCGGGGTCTCCTGCATTGCAGGCAGATTCTTTACCAACTGAGCTATGAGGGAAAATCAACCTAGACAGTATATTAAAAAGCAAAGACATTGCTTTGCCAACAAAAGTCCATCTAGTCAAAGCTATGGTTTTTCCAGTAGTCATGTATGGATGTGAGAGTTGGAGTATAAAGAAAGCTGAGAGCCAAAGAATTGATGCTTTTGAACTGTGGTGTTGGAAAAGACTCTCAAGAGTCCAAGGGAGATCCAACCTGGAAGATCTCTGCAAGGAGATCCAACCAGTCCATCCTAAAGGAAATCAGTCCTGAATATTCATTGAAAGGACTGATGCTAAAGCTGAAGCTCCAATACTTTGGCCACCTGATGTGAAGAGCTGACTCATTTGAAAAGACCCTGGTGCTGGGAAAGATTGAAGGTGGGAGGAGAAGGGGACGACAGAGGATGAGATGGTTGGATGGCATCACTGACTGAATGGACATGAGTTTGAGCAAGCTCCGGGAGTTGTTGATGGACAGGGAAGTCTGGTGTACTGCAGTTCATGGGGTCACAAAGAATCGGACACGATTGAGCGACTGAACTGACTGAACCAAGCAAAGAGTTGATGGGTATATGGAGAAGCTGAAACTCTGATACACTATTGGAGGGAGTGTCAAATGGCACAACCACTTTGGGAAAGAATTTGAGTTTTTTAAAATGGAAAGATATGCATACTCTATGATTGAACTATTTTTAGCTATTTACTCAGGAGAAAGAAATGCACATTCATAAAAAGACTTGCACATGAATGTTTATAGCAGCTGTAGCTACAATAGCCCCAAGTAGAAACATCACAAAAGCCCCAAGTATCTACAGGTGCATGAATTAACAGCCATGAAATATTGCTCATTAATAAACAGGAATGAACCATAGATATATACTATAACATGTGTGAAGCTCAGGATAGTTACACTGAGTGAAAGAAGCCAGACCAAAAACCAGTACATACTGGATGGCTTCACTTTTATAAAATTCTTTAAAATGCAAATTAATCTATAGTGAGAACATAGATTAGTGATTACAAAGGGATGGGAGAGGGAAGGGAGTGACTTGGGGAGAGATTACAAAGGGTATTTAATTGTGGTGATGGATTTAAGGGTATGCATACATATGGCTAAGCTTTCAGATATTGTTCTTCAAAAACATGCAGTTTATCGTGTGTGTCTTGTAACTACTAAAATGGTTTTTAAAAAAAGAATTGGGATGGTCAATAGGTTTTTTCTTTTTATTAGTTTTTCTTTAAATGAGGAGAGATTTTTTTCTCTTGCGGCACTGCGCATGGCGGGCAGGATCTTAGTTCCCCAAACGGAACCCCCTGCAGTGGAAGCGTAGAGTCTCAACCACTGGGCCACGAGGGGAGTCCCTTGGTCAGTAAATTTTAGACGGGACTGCCACTTCTGATCCTGAGGATGCTGTCATTTTAAAAGAACAGTCACTTCCGTCTCTATTTATACAGTCCTCATACTATGCTTCCCTGGAGGCTCAGACAGTCAGGAATCTGCCTGTGATGCAGGAGACCTGGGTTTGATCCTTGGGTCGGGAAGATCCTCTGGAGAAGAGAAGGGCTACTCACTCCAGTATTCTTGCCTGGAGAATCCCAAGGACAGAGGAGCCTGGCAGAGTCACAGAGATCCATGGGGGTCGTGAGGAGTTGGACGTGACTGAGCGACTAACGTTTCACTTTCATACTCTGCCAGGCATTGTCTTAAATGCTTTACATGCATTTATTTATTTAATTCTCATAACCACCGTATAGGTAGGGACTATTTTGGTCCCTGTTTTATCCATAAGGAAGCTGAGTCACCACAAGCTTAAGTAACTTATCCAAGGTTTCCAAACTGTGAGTGGAACTGGAATTTAACCCCTATCTGTCCTGTATCCATTTCCATACTCTTAACCTGGGGCCAGAACTAGGGCGGAGCCTGAAGAGATACCCTTTTTAAGAATGTATTTTATTTTAAAATTTTTATTTATTTATTATTGGCTGTGCTAGCTCTCGGTTGCTACTTAGGCTTTTCTCTAGTTACAGTGAGCAGAGGCTACTCTGCTGTGCAGGCTTCTCACTGCAGTGGCTTCTCTCTTGGCAGAGCACGGGCTTCAGGCTGTGCGGGCTTCAGAGGGTGCTCCACGTGGGCTCTTTAGTTGTGGCGTCCAGGCTGCAGAGTGTGGGCTCAACAGTTGTGGTATGTGGGCTTATTTGCTCCTTGGCATGTGGGATCTTCCTGGAGCCAGGATTGAACCCATGTCTCCTGCGTTGGCAGGCAGATTCTTTACCACTGAGGCTCCAGGGAAGCCCACATTATATCTTTGGATGAAGTTGGAGCAGGAAGGATCAATTTACCTCGTGAATACTGTTCTCAACTTTAGTCTCCACCTCCTTCCCTGACTTTATTGAGGTATAACTGGAAATAAAAATTGTATATATTGAGGTTGTGCAATGTGATTTCTGCAAGATGTACAATGTGATGATTTAATATCTGTAGACACTGTGGAAACTATACTAGCTATACATGTGGATGTCTATACTATCTATACACACTACAGACACATCACAATCAAGTTGATGGACACCTCCTTCCCCTCCTATAATGACCATCTTTTTTGTGTGTGATCAGAACACTTAAGGTATACTCTTTTAGCCAACTTCAAATGTTTAGTCTTGAGGAAAGGATTGAACAGTTGAGAAAACCTTCATTCTTAAGGAAGAAGTGGACATTTGTAAAGAGGTGCGGCTACACGTTGGGTTTTCTTTGATTTTAGAAAGTCTCCACTCCGTTTCATCTCTTACTGAAAATCTTTCCTTACTCCAACCCGTCTTCCCTCCATCTCGCTCAGGGCTCAGCACTCACTGCCGTGCTGGTCAGTATCACAGCATTTAGTCCCCAAGGTTGGGATGAGCGTTCTTGCTTCTTTCTATAGTCTGAGACTTCTTAGAAAAATGATAGTTAAGCTTGCGTGACCTCATAGTCAGTCACTATTCTAAGTATTTTTGCATGGTGATTGGATGGCATCACCAATTCAATAGACATGAACTTGGGCAAACTCTAGGAGACAGTGAGGGGCAGGGAGGCCTGGCGTGCTGCAGTCCATGGGGCTGCAAAGTGTAGAATACGACTTAGCAACTGAACAACAACAGTGTGCTTATAATGTTTGCCCGACTCTGCGACAGGTAGATGCTTACCATCTGTCTAGTTTGCAGACAAGAAAAGTTAGCTGATATCACAGAGTAGGAAAGTGAGCAAGACCTTGCCTTCTGGCTCCAGAGTTGGATTCCTAATTATCGCTGGAACGTGTCTTCCTTCGCATCATATTCTCAGAGCCCTGGGTGTAGTAGTCTTACAGTGAGTGCTTACTGAACTGACCACACCACAGGTCACCATGAGAGTGAGCCTAGCAGTGTCTGTTGGTGTCTAAAATATGACAGGGCTTCCCAGGTGGCCAGTGGTAAAGAATCCGCCTGCCAATGCAGGAAGCCCGGCTTCAATCCCCGGGCCGGGAAGATCCCCTGGAGAAGGAAATGGCAACCCACTCCAGTATTCCTGCCTGGAGAATCCCACGGACTGAAGAGTGTGGTGGGCTACAGTCCATGGAGTCGCAAAAGAGTCGAACATGGCTTAGTGACTAAAGAACAACAACAAAATATGACACCAGAGCCTTTCAGTTGCAGAGAACACAGGACTGCAGGAATGGAAAGATAAGAGAAGCACGAAAATTAAACATTGATGAGCGCTGAACGTGGGGTCTCTGGGCAGAGGGTTTCGTTGTAGTGTTTGTACCATCCCTCTGGCTTTCCCCTTCCTCCGACTGAGGTCTCAACTGCTGAGAATAATTCATGCTTTATTAAAAACCCATCCTGTACATGCTGGCCCTGGCAGTGATTCTCTCATTATATCCTGGCTTCTTTTTAATCATATTCTGGGTAGATGAGTAAAATCCCTCACTCGGGCCAAAGGTTGGCCCTCCTCTAATGATGAGAAGGTTTCTGGGATGTGTGAATGGTCAGCAGCTTGTGAGGGGCAGCTCACTCACTCTTTGTTCTTTTGTGATTGGAATCCATCAGTGAGATACTATTAAGGAGCCCCCTGCAAACTAAAAATTCTCTATAGAAAATGAGCCTTTCCCTGGGGGAAAAGAACAGTCTAAAAATTTAGTGTTGCTTCTTCGTATTATAATGATCCAGCTTTGGTTTCAAGATGCCATTAGCTGCGTTATTAAGAATATACATTTATGTTTATGTGTATATATATATCTGTATATAAATGTATCATGCATGAGGGGCAATAAAGCATGAGACATGGTTAATAAAAAAAAAAAAAGGGTTTTGATCTCTGGCTTCCAGTTCTTAAAACCAAGGGAACCCTGAGTAGCATGAAGTTGACTTGGAGATGGGCTGATTTGAGACTGTCCCCCTCTCTGCTCCGGATACAGGATCAGCCCGGGTGGAGCTGCTGGTTCTCATCACACAGGACCTCAGAGTGGCCTCTGCCTGTGTTACCACATATCACATGCTCTCTGCCTCCTGTCTCCCCCAACTCCCCCCCGCCCGCCCCCCCCCACCCTGTGCTGAAGCAACTGGCACCCCAACCTGCCTTGAAGCTCTTTGTAACGCAGATTCATGGTAAATGTCTCAGCCACAGCAAAGAGGCAGAGAAACCAACAACAGGCACGACAACCAACCAACCAAATGCGAATCAAAGAGGGAAAACAGCAGAAATATTTGAGGGTCTGGGTCTGACCCAAACAGGTTTTACTATATGTGTCCCATCATGCAGTTTGATGCCTCAGACCTCGTGACTTTAGACCAGTGTCGTGGTGAAATAATCGATGATGCAGGTGTTCTAATGCAGGGTTTTATTTTTGCGCTTTACTTCCACTCACTAGAGTTGAGGCTCTCAAAGCCCGAAGAGGAGGATCATTTTGAAAGTGAAAGTGAAGTCGCTCAGTCGTGTCCCTACCAGGCTCCTCTATCCACGGCACCTTCCAGGCAAGAGCACTGGAGTGGATTGCCATTTCCTTCTCCAGGGGACCTTCCCGACCCAGGGAGCGAACCTGGGTCTCCCGCATTGCAGGTGGACCCTTTACTGTCTGAGCTGTTTATCATTTCTATAAACATCTCCTTTGAGATTATCGTGAAACCCTACTTGTATAGCACAGTTTAAAACCTTCTTGTTTACTTCAGCTGGGGAATTTTATTCATGATTAAAGGATTCATTTTATTCTAGGCTTATGCCTGAACTTAACTAAGATGTCTGTGTTCCAGCTATTAAAGCAGAAAATGAAATTGTGCAAATAGCTAAAACCCAACCAGGCATTTGTGATGGTATTCGACTCTCTCAGTGAGCCACCAGTAACTGCTGAAATGAGAAGCTGGGAAAGAGGCACCGAAGGACCCTGGTTACAGTCCCTTTGCGGTTCAGTTCAGTTAAGTTCAGGGGCTCAGTCGTGTCCGACTCTCTGTGACCCCATGGACCGCAGCATGCCAGGCCTCCCTGTCCATCACCTGCTCCTGCAGAGTAAGGTGCCATTTCCTTCCTCTGCTGGGGAGCTGGAGGTCTCCCGGAACCCACCATGCTGTCAGACACAAGCTTGGGCCTCTGCTTTTGACAGAGCCCTATCAGAGGTAGGGGTCTGCTCCCAGGAGCCAGGAAATGCATCCTGTTACAGACAGAGGAGGCAGACTTGAGACTTCCCCAGGACCCTGCACCTGCTCAGCTGTGGTCCTCCCACCTCCTCTCCCATCCTTTCCCTCCTCCTCCATTCTTCCTTCCGCCTGTCTCTCCTTGCTCCTGGCTCCCTTCTCTTTCTCATCCTCTTCCCATCTCCTTCCTCCTTCTCCCTCTCCTCCAGATTCCATTCATTCCATACACATTCATTAAGCACCTACTATGTGCCTGGACCTCTTTAAGCACTAAGGATGCAGTTAGCCAATAAAAAATCTGCCATTGTGGAGGTGACAGTGGAGTCAGGGGTTCAGATAATACGCAAGCAAACAAGTCAGTATATGGTTGCATGTTGGGGACCATGAAGAATGAAGAGGTTATTGAAAGAGTGTGATGAAGGGGTGGAGTGATGGGTTGCTCTCTTCTGTCGGTGCTTGGACGAGGCATCTTGGGATTTGTGTACCAAAGGAGGTGCAGCGGCAGCCCTTGTCTATCTCTGGGAAGGCAGTTGCGACAATCAAGACTGCCTCCATGCATTGCCTCATGTCCCCGAGAGAGCAGAGTCACTCTTGGTTGAGAACCACTCTTCCGAGGCTGAGCTGCAGATGGCAGGGCAGCCCCTGTGTCATCCCTGCCTGTCTCCCGCCTCCACCACTCGGCCATGTGGGTGTCAGACCACTGTGATCATGAAGAGCCCCGCTTTTGTGAGGGAGGCTAAAGCAGTGTGCACTGAACTCAGGCATGCACCTTTTCTTTATGGCTGTGTCCCAGTAAACTTTTTTATATTTTTATTAATTTACTTTTTAATTGGAGTTTAATTGTTTTGCAGTGTGTTTCTATCCCCTCCCTCATGAACCTCCCTCTCACTGCACCCTCTGGGTCATCATGGAGCACTGGGCTGGGCTCCCTGTGTTATCCAGCAGCTTCCCACTGGCTATCTATTTTGCACATGGTCATGTAAAGGACTAATGCTGAAGCTGAAACTCCAATACTTTGGCCACCTGGTGCAAAGAACTGACTCCTTTGAAAATACCCTGGTGCTGGGAAAGATTGAAGGCAGGCAGAGAAGGGGACAACAGAGGATGAGATGGTTGGACGGCATCACTGACTCAATGGACATGAGTTTGAGTAAACTCCAGGAATTGGTGATGGACAGGGAGGCCTGACATGCTGCAGTCCGTGGGGTCGCAAAGAGTCAGACACAACTGAGCAACTGAACTGAATTGAACCGAACTGTGTCTATGTCAGTGCTTTTGACCGAAAAAAAGATGGGTATAATGACATCCCGGGTCTTTGCTCCTCCATGCCGTGGTTATGTGGCTTCCCAGGTGGCTCAGTGGTAAAGAGAACCCATCTGCCAATGCAGGAAATACAGGTTTGGTCTCTGGGTTGGGAAGATCCCCTGGAGAAGGAAATGGCAATCCACTCCAGTATTCTTGCTTGGGATATCCCATGGACAGAGGAGCCTGGCAGACTACAGTCCAGAGGGTTGCAAGAGTTGGACACGACTAAACAACAGCAGTGTCCATAGTATGGTGTTAAAAATGTCCAACATCCAGTAGAGTTTATGCCCCAGATGAGGACCTTCTCTGCCCAGCTGTCAGCACAGCACATAAGGCAGTGTTACAGGTGCCCATAAGGGCAGTCAGAGAGAGACCACCCTGCATACAGATGTCCGCGTGGATCAAATAAATCACATCAGTGGCCCAGAGCTGCTTCTCACATATGTAATTTATTAATTCTTCACTAATTCCATTAGCAGCTTAACGTGCACACGGCAGTGCGTTTCTCTGCTCTCCATCTCTGGGAAGCACAGGCTCTCCCCTTCACATCAGGATTTGCAGCAGAAGGTGTCAGCTCACTGCTCACTGCACAGCCCCTGCCTTCCCCACTCAGCAGTCATGGAATGTGATCTCCTGATCCCATCGGAAGGACTGAGTACAGATCCTCTTAGCTGCCTTGAACCTTTAAGAATGATACCAAATTATACCTAGTCTGTAAATAGGAAATGAGAGTTTTCTCCCCCCGCCTTTTCTTCAGTGGCTTTCTGCAGATTTTAATACACAAGTGAGTGATCTATAACGCTGGTGACAAAGCTGCAACACAGCTTGAAATTTTTTGTAGCGGCTGTAATACCACATCCATCATAATGAAAAATGTCTACGAAATCATTTTCTGCCAAAGAACATCTTCCCAGATTCTATTAAGAACTTGCTATCTACACGAACATCACGTATTCCTGAAACATACTGCTTTTAGAGTGGCCCTGGGGTGGGACCCACGGGTAGCCCTTGGGGTGACTGAAACCCCAGTCAGTCGCCCTCAATTAAGATGTTGGTGGGCAGAGGAGATGGTGAGAAAGCGTCTTCTTTTGTGAAAAACTAACTTCGTCAGCATGTTACCGCGTTTGGCAGTTGGATGGATTTAGAAGCTGTCGTGCTTTCTGTTCTTGTCACATTCACCTAGGAGCTATCAACTTCCTGCTGTTCCCAATTTCTAAAAGAATATAATAGCCCCACCTGCCTATTATCACTGTTTTCTATTTGTAGTTATCTCTGCTTCGAGGAAAGGGAAGAAGTTTCACCTTGGTTTGCACTGTCGTTCAACAGAATCTTTTGCACTAGCCAGAGTTGGTTATTTTTTCTTAAATAGAAGCTGCTCTTCAAGTGGTGGTGGTGTTTAGTTGCTAAGTCGGGTCTGACTCTTTGAGACCCCATGGACTGTAGCCCACCGGGCTTCTCTGTCCATGGAATTTCTCAGGCAAGACAGTGGAACAGGTTGCCATTTCCTTCTCCAGATGATCTTCCTGATCCAGGGATCAAACTCGCATCTCCTGCTTGGCCGGTGGATTCTTTACCACTGAGCCACCAGAGAAGTCCTCTTTAAGTGTTAGACAATAGTAAGTCACAAACTTTTTTCCCTGGAGAAAGTTGCTATGGGTTTAAAAATATATATATTATTATAACTTAGTTTTGATTTGGGGCAAATAGGATCATGACATTTTTCACAATTGTGTTCATCTTAACTATGAAATTTTAGAAGTTCTTGTTGTCTAAGAGATTCAGAGTTTTTTTTTTTTTTTTTTTTTCTGGATAGTTGAAAGAATGTATCTCTTTCTCTACATCTATCTCCAGTCCTGGGCCTGTGTGTTAAGAGTTGTCACTGAGTGTCATTAATTAGAGTTTATGGACCTTATGGGCTTCCCCAGTGGCTCAGTGGTGAAGAATCCACCTGCCAAGCAGGGAACTCAGGTTTGATCCCTGGGAGAAGAAAATGGCAACCCACCCCAGTATTCTTGCCTGGAGAACCCATGGACAGAGGAGCCTGGAGGGCTACAGTCCATGGTGTTGCAAAGAGCTAGACACGACTGAGAGACTAAACAACAACAAATGGAATTCAAAGTCAGTATCGGGATGGAGAGAGAGCATGTGTTGTGTCTGCCTGCTTAGTTGCTTTAGTGACCCCATGGACTGTAGCCCACCAGGCTGCTCTGTCCATGGGATTCTCCAGGCAAGAACACTGGAAAGGACTGCCATGCCCTCCCCCAGGGGATTCTTCTTGGCCCAGAAATAGAATCCTCATCTCCTGTGTCTTCTGCATCGCAGGCAGATTCTTTATCACTGAAGCACCAGGGAATCCCAGTAAGTGTTGGGATGCACCATATTTGATCTTATTTGTACCACATTACAACCTCAGGGAGGAGGTCTTATCACCCTCATTCAACAGTGGATAAAGGGACTTCCCTGGCAGTTCAGTGAGCAAGACTCTGAACTTCCAATGCAGGGGACTCAGATTCAATCCCTCGTTGGGGAACAAAGATCCCACATGCTGTATGGTAAGGCCAAGAAAATGGATAAAACTGTGGTTCAGTGAAATTAAATATTGTGTCATTTAACACTTGGCTGGAAATTAAACTTACGTTGGTCTGGCTTCATAGTCCATGGCCTTTCTATTTACCATCCCTGTTAGTGTCAGGTTTTAGGATCAGATCAGATCAGATCAGTCGCTCAGTCGTATCCGACTCTTTGCAACCCCATGAATCTCAGCACGCCAGGCCTCCCTGTCCATCACCAACTCCCGGAGTTCACTGAGACTCACATCCATCCAGTCAGTGATGCCATCCAGCCATCTCATCCTCTGTCGTGCCCTTCTCCTCTTGCCCTCAATCCCTCCCAGCATCAGAGTCTTTTCCAATGAGTCAACTCTTCGCATCAGGTGGCCAAAGTACTGGAGTTTCAGCTTTAGCATCATTCCTTCCAAAGAAATCCCAGGGCTGATCTCCTTCAGAATGGACTGGTTGGATCTCCTTGCAGTCCAAGGGACTCTCAAGAGTCTTCTCCAACACCACAGTTCAAAAGCATCAATTCTTCGGTGCTCAGCCTTCTTCACAGTCCAACTCTCACATCCATACATGACCACTGGAAAAACCATAGCCTTGACTAGACGGACCTTTGTTGGCAAAGTAATGTCTCTGCTTTTCAATATGCTATCTAGGTTGGTCATAACTTTTCTTTCAAGGAGTAAGCGTCTTTTAGGATAGGGGTCCTGAAATCAGTCTGTCCGCCTCTGTGGCTGTGGTCATAGTTCTCTTGAACACCAAAGATTCTCTGTCTCCTTCCCATAGAAGCACTTAAATGCATTTATATATAAAATTAAATCAGAGATATAGTCAAGCAGCTGCTTGTTGTGAATGGTCCCAAAGTCACAGAAATAAAACTACCTCCTCCTGGACTTGTGGTCTGTAAATTAAAAATTAATGTCATTCATTTGACTCATTGGATCTTTGCTAGGATCTTCCGGGGGAGGCAGGCTTAGTGGGCAGGGTTGTTCCTGCTTCTCTAGAAAGGAAGGCTGCGTTCTGCTTCTGTGACTTGCTCCAGAGGCTGTAAATCACGCTTGCTCCTCCTTTTAGTAGGAGGGTAGTTAGGGTTCTCTAGGCCCCAGGTCCCTGAAACACACCTTCAGGTTCATTCGGAAACATTTGCCTTTTGTCTAGTCTCAGCATAGGGTATATTTTGTAGGGCTGCATTGGGTCCAGTGTGAGTGGTACTGAGGCCGTGGCTTGTCCTGCAACTGTAACAACTAGATTGTCGGGCAAGCAGCACTGCCCCCTCCCTGGACAAGCCAAGCGATCAAGTTTGCTCTGCACAGCCTGGGTGCAATGACAATTTCAGGTGCCAGTTCTGGGACGTTCTTTGTCGGTTTTACATTGTTTGGGCAGCGTGCCCTAGTTCGGAACAAAGACATCACACAGTTCTCTGTGCGTGTATTCGTACATATATTGTACATATAAACAGAGGTGGGTTATGAATATGAAGTGCTCCCCACTGCTTTTGTTTTACATTGTGCCATGAATATTTCTGCATGTCATTAAATATTGTATGAAAATGTGATTTTTATTGGCTGCACTCATAATATTCCCCTAAACAGATGTACCGTCTTTTGTTTTTTTCTGCATCGTTAGGTATTTTGATCGTTTCCAATTTTTTTAAGTTCTTTAACATGTTGGGTACACTTAAAAATTACTTAAGGACAAATTTCAGGAAATTTAGAAAAAAGATGAGAAGGACATACATTAAATACAGAAGATTAACAAGATTGCAAACGTGTAGAGCTATAAGGCCCTTCCCACAGTCAGGACTCAAAATATTCCTCCCACTCCACAGAATTTCCTTTAGAAGATAATTTTCCTCACCCCCCAGCTCTAGGCAATCACAGATCTGCTTTCTAGGGGTTTCACTTTTGTGAAACCCCTAGTTTTGCCTTTTCTAGAATTGTTTTGTAGGTAATTTAATTAATTACTGAATCTCTTGGCTACACTGTGTGGCATATGGGATCTTAGTTCCCTGACCAGGTGTCGAACCCGAGTCCCCGGTGTTGGAAGCATGGAGTTTTAACCACCCGACCACCAGAGAAGTCACTCTGGAATTTGTGATAAGTGGACTCCTACAGTCTGCAGTCTTTTGCATCAGGCTGTTTTCACTTGGTATCGTGGTTCTGAAACTCAGCCGTGCTGGTGTGTAAATGAGTGGTTAGCGCTTTGTCTTGGTGGTAGTGCTCTGTGGAATGGCTCCCTCTTTCAATTTGTTTATCCATTTCCCTGTTGATGGATATTTGGACTGTGTTTTGTTTATAGTGATTATGAACAAGGCTGCCATGAGCATTAGAGTATGTGTCTCTTTGTGAATGTGTAGTTTATCTATCTTGGGTAAATGCCTAGAGATCACTGGATGTTGTGGATAGTTTCTCTATGAGAAACTGCCAAACTGTTTCCCAACATGACTGGAATATTATTGTTGCTGTTGTTTAGCTGCAAAGTTTTGTCCAACTCTTTTGCTAACCCGTGGACGTAGCCCACCAGGCTCCTCTGTCTACAGGATTCCCCAGGCAAAGCATACTGGAGTGGTTGCCATTTCCTTCCCCAGGGGATCTTCCGGACCCAGAGACCCAACCCGACCCTCTGGCCTCTCCTCCTTCGCAGGCAGATTCGTTGCCCCTGGGCCGCCTGGAAGCCTAGTTAGTCCTCTGTTATTGCTCTTCTTTTAAAAAATTATTTTCACTATTCTAGGTTTTTTGCATTTCCGTATGAATTTTAAAATTGGCTTGTTTATATAAAAGAACCCGCAGTAAGTGTGATTGGGAATATAATGAATGTATGTATCAGTTGGATGATAACTGACATCTTAACAATAGCAAGTCTTTCGATGGGAGAGCGTGACACACATTGTGGTCCTTTGGTCATGTTCGTGTTCAGTCGCTCAGTCGTGTCCTACTCTCTTGTGACCCCATGGACTTATCCTGCCAGACTCCTCTGTCCATCGGATTTCCCGGGCCAGAATACTGGAGTGGATTGCCATTTCCTCCTTTTTTAGGGGATCTTCCAGACGCAGGGATCAAACCCACGTCTCCTGTGCTGCCTGCATTGGCAGTTGGATTCTTTACCACTATGCCAACTGGTAAACCCTATTTAGGCCTTCTTTAATTTATCTTAGCAATGTTTTATTCTTAAATTTATTCCAAAGTGTTTAATAATTTGGATTATATTTTAAGTAGAGATTTCAATTTCCATTTCTTCAGTGCTAGTATCTAGAAATCTAAATGACTTTTGTACATTGATGTTGAATCTTTATAAACTCAATTATTACTTCTGGTGGCTATTTTTTGTAGTGCCCCTAGGATTTTCTGCCATGTTGTCTAACAATAAATAGAGTTTTACTTCTTCCTTTCCAATTCATACACATTTTGTTTTTGTTATATTAGAAAGGCAAGAACCTCCAGTGTGATGTTGGCTTGGAGTAGCGAAAGCAGACATCCTTGCCTTGTTCTTAATGTTGAGAATTAAGATCTAATCTTTCAATATTTCAGTATGTTGTTGGCTAAAATTAAAGGCAGGAGGAGAAGAGGCGACAGAGGATGAGATGGTTGGATGGCAGCATTGACTCAATGGACATGAGTTTGAGCAAACTCCTGGAGATCGTAAAGGACAGAGAAATCTGGTATGCTGCAGTTCATGGGGTCGCAGAGAGTCAGACATAACTGAGTGACTGAGCAACAACAAACAGGTTTAACACAGGTGACTTTTTATCAGGTTGAAAGGGTTTTCTTGCAAGTTTGTTGAGAGTTTTTATCATGAATATCAGGCATGGACTTTTATTAAATGTTTCACTGCATCTTTTTGAGAGGTTAGTTTTTTTTCATCTTTAGCCTGCTAATATATTGACTTGCATCAATTGCTTTTCAAAAATTAAATCAACCTTGCATTATTGGGATGAACCCCACTTCATTTACACATTGTTAGATTCAGTTTTCAAAGATTTTAAAGGATTTTGGCACTCATGTACATGAGATACACATGTACATAGTCCATTTTCTTTTAAAAAATAGTGTCTTTTTAGTTCTGCTAACTGAACAATGCTGCTTTTCTAAAATGTCTTGGAATGTATCATCTTGTTTTACATTTTTTTTAAAGAATGTATAGAATTCACCAGTGAAGCCATCTGGCGTGGAGTTTTCCTTGTGGAAAGATTTTTAAACTATGGATTCAACTCTTTAATAGATATAGGACTATTCAGGTTACCACTTTCTTCTAGAGTAATGCCTGTTTGTGTCTTTCAAGGAACCTGTCCATTTTATCGGACTTGTCAAATTTAACAACATATTATTTGGAACACTTCCTTATTATACATTTATTTGGTTAGGAACTGTAGCAATGCCACCTGTTTATTCCTGCAGATATTGTGAATTTTATTTTTCTGGTTGCTGGAGTTTATTTTATCATATTCCTTTAAATAGTGTTGGATTTTTGTTCTGAAAGTGAAAGGTGCTCAGTCATATCTGACTCTTTGCGACCCCATGGACTATACAGTCCATGGACTTCTCCAGGCCAGAATACTGGCATGGGTAGCCACTCCCTTCCCCAGGGGATCTTCCCAACCCAAAGATTGAACCCAGGTCTCTTGCATTGCAGGAGGATTCTTTACCAGCTGAGCCACCAGGGAAGCCCATTTTTGTTCTGAAACACTATTAAGTTTCTGGGAATCACTTGAATCCTTTTGTGACTTATGGTATTGTTTAGTCAGAACCAGAGCATCACTTTCTCCTTAGAAGGAAAGCTATGACAAACCTAGATAGTGTATTAAAAAGCAGAGGCATCGCTTTTCTGACAAAGGTCCATCTAGTCAAAGCTGTGGTGTTCCCAGTAGTCATGTACGGATGTGAGAGTTGGACCATAAAGAAGGCTGGGCACTGAAGAATAGATGCTTTCAAACCGTGGTGCTGGAGAAAACTCTTGAATACTTTGGACAGCAAGGAGATCAAACCACTCCATCCTAAAGGAGATCAGTCCTGAACATACCTTGGAAGGACTGATGCTGAAGCTGAAGCTGAATACTTTGGCCACCTGATGCAAAGAGCCGACTCATTGGAAAAGACCCTGATGCTGGGAAAGATTGAAGGCAGGAGGAGAAGGGGGCAGCAGAAGGATGAGATGGTTAGATAGCATCACTGACTTAATGGACACGAATTTGAGCAAACCAATTTTTTCCCATATATTTTGCTGAGGCAGAGGTCCTTATTATTGACTTTCTCCTTATTAAATGGAAGAAATACATGCTCTTTTGGCCTGTAGGCTTATGGGTGATTATTTATTTATTTTTAATGTTTATTTGTTTATTCAGTGGCACCGGGTCCAGGACCTTCAGCTGCGACATGTGGGACCTAGTTCCCTGACCAGGGTCGGACTGGGCCCCTGCATCGGGAGCATGGGGTCTTAGCCATTTGACCACCAGGTAAGTCCCAGTGGTCATTTCTTTTATCACTATTGAATAAGCAGAGACCACTCTTGGAACCCTGGACTGGAAACTAAAATTTCTCCAGCTTTCTAACTGGTGGCCATATCCTGCCATGTTTGAAGACAGGCCTTCTTTAGAAAGGGCTTCCTGGGTGACGCCAGTGGATAGGAACCCGCCTGCCAGGGCAGGTAGACGTAGGAGACGCGGGTTTGATTCCTGGGTCGGGAAGATCCCCTGGAGGGCACGGCAACCCACTCCAGTATTATTGCCTGGAAAATCCCATGGACAGAGGAGCCTGGCAGGCTGAAGCCCTTAGGGTCACACAGAGCTGGACACAACTGAAGCAACTTAGCACGCACACACTGCTTTAAAAATTAGGGCGGGGGGGAGAAATTAGGACATTTTGCTTTCTGGACTTTTAAAATGGTCATTTACTAAAGTCTCCACTATTCTCTACTCAGTCCGTTCTCCTTTTTAAAGTCGCACCTGTGTGCTTGGTGGATGTTTGACCGCTCTTCGCCTCCCGGCCCACAGCACAGCACACGCTTCTGTGCACACGCTTCTGTGCCGCTCCCCACCTCTGCCTTCCCCAGAGAGCTGCAGTTCCGCCCATGCCTCACTTCTAGCTTGTTTTCTCTTTTCACATTAATCGTCTTAAAGGTTTTTCTTATAGGCACTGTTACATTAATAACTGGGCTTCCCAGGGGGCTCAGTGGTAAAGAATCTGCCTGCCTCCCAATACAGGAGGCGCAGGGGATGTGCGATGGATCCCTGGGTCAGGTAGAGCCCCTTGAGGAGGAAATTACAACCCACCCCAGTACTCTTGCCTGGGAAATCCGTGGACAGAGGAGCCTGGTGCACTGCAGTCCACAGGGTCTCACAGAGTCGGACACGGCTGAGTGACTGAGCACGTTGCACATACACATTGTTACAGCACCTACGTGAACATCCCCTGAGCTCTAAGTCATGTGGTGAGTACTAAGGATAAAAATGAATAATATAAAAATTAAAAAATACATAGAAGTGACTGAGCTATGACTGAGCTATGCTCAGGGCACTTTGAGATGATGCAGAAGGGATGTCTGTGCCCGTTCCACTTTGGGCTAAGGGAAGTCAAGGAAGGCTTCTTAGAATAAGGTCACCTGGAGATCCTTGGAGGACGAATAGAAGCTTGTCAGACGATGAAGGGAGAACTTTGCATATGTGGTTCGTTATCCACCCTTAGGAAATGCTTACTGAATTGTGCTTGACTCTGGTATAATTTTATACTTGGACTCCTTGCCTCAATAATGGCAACCCTCAAAGCTCCTGGGGCTATTTTTCAGTTTTGTTTTGTTTTGTAGTCCTGAAGTTGAAAAATATATTAGCAGAAGGGGCCCAAGATTTGTTTTGGTGAGTCTGAGAATTCAGCTCAGTGATGTCAGAAAGAGTGGTGAAGAGCAGAGACGCATCTGTCAGAGCTTGCTGGGGTGAAGTATCATCCCAAACGCTTGGATAAACAGGGACTCCTCCTATTACCCGGTATTCAGCTTTTTTCAAATCTTTGTACTTTATTGGAACACATGCCCAAGCTCACTGTCTATTAATATTACTGCTTAATTATAAGCTTACTGCTGGGAGTTTTGGTCATATAATCAACCTGTCTCAAGTCAAGACTGTGCATGTATTAAAGGATCTAATTTAGAAGGATGAAAGAGACCTTTCTTAGCTGTCAAAAACATGTGATGAAATGAAGAAATTCTATAGTGACATTCTAGTAAATGCTGTATTTAAAAAATAATTCAAATCAATCTTACTTTAAGAAAATCTATAAAATCTTTCAACTTAAGATTTTCTGACAGTGTTTCAGTATGTTAGATTCACATTAAGGATGTGAATAGCATAGAATTTTAATGTAGATGAAGAATTCCAGATCTCATTTTTATTTAATATATGGGGAATGAAATGCTTTCAATTAGCACTTGGATCCTTCTTAAAAAGTATTATTTAGAACGAATGGAGTTCAGAGACCCTTTAAAAGAAGAAAGACTGAACCTTTTTCACGGATTCAGAAGCATAGAGATGGTGAGCTCCGAGGGCTCTGTCTTTCTGTGATGCGAGTGAATTGACTGAGAATTGGATGAGGTTGGGATGACCCCAGGCGACCTCTGTCAGAACGAAACCAGAAGATTAAAGGGGTCTGCAATCAGAGATATTTAATAATGTTTGACTAAAAGTATTCATGAGATAAAGCAAGGCGTACAAAGGTCTTCCAGTGTCTCTAAATGATTAAAGAACAAACTTCAGGTCCAATGCGAAGTGAGCAGCAGTGGCACTGACAGCAGCGATTTGTGAAGGGTCCGCCCTGTGCCAGGCAGTGTGCTGGCATCTTGCGTGGTGTCCCTTTTCATCCCCGTGCTGCCTTGCAGATAAAGACATTTGCAGAGGTTGAGGCACTGACCACGCGAGCGCTGCTGTCAGTGGAGGACCTGGGACCAGTCTCAGGTTTGCTTTCCCCAGGTCGGCTCTTCTCTGCACCCGCTCACATTTCACTCACCTGTTGCTTTGTGTGCATTAACACTCGTTCTCACCCCAACTGTGCGGTTGCTGCTCTTCTCATTCCTACCTCTTAGATAAGAAAACCAAGCACAGAGAGACTGAGGAACTTGCTTATGTCACACAGCTAATGCGCAGTGGGACTGGGATCAGAGCCGAGCAGTGTGGTTCCAGAGTTAGTCCTCCTGACTGGACTGCCAGAGCCAGGAGAGTCACGTGACCCGCGCTCCATTCTGTGTAAAGGAAAATGACACGGTGACACGGCCACTGGAGGAACTGGCAGGGAGGGCTTCCCTGGTGCCCAGTGGTGAGGAATCTGCCTGCAAGTGTAGGGGACATGGGTTCGATCCCTAGTCTGGGAAGATTCCACGTGCCTTGGAGCAACGAAGCCTGTGTGCCACAGCTACTGGGCCTGCTTGCTCGAGAGCCCATGGTCCACGATGAGAGAAAAGTCCAGGCAGCAATGAAGACCCAGCACAGCCAAAAATAAAAAAAAAATACGATTGTATACACATATAAAAAAGAACTAGCAGGGAATTCCACTCAGTGGCAGGTAACCAACTGCAGATAGCAGTGGCTTAAACAAAACAGATGGTTACTGTTGGGTGGTAGTTTTGCATAGGTCTTCCTCATTTCTGCTTGGTTTGTGAGCAGCTTTTGTTCCAGGGGATCTCCTGCAGGATATTTGTTGCAAACAGCTTTCGAAGCTAGAGAGAGTGTTTCCCTCTGGGGCAGAGGGAAGACATGTTTGCTGCGCGGGTTAATAAAGATAACTTCTCTTTACAGGGTGATGTTCGGACCCATTTGCTCACAGCCAGTCATAAAAAAGTAGGGTATCCCAGGTTCAGGGTTCCTCAGCTGTGATGCCAAGCTACTGCAAGCACAGAATCCATCCTTGGCACCTCTAGGGCACCGGGTGCTGGGAGCTGCAGGGACAGAGGAGACTGATCGCCCGTGAGGCTTCGGCTGCGGGCTGTGCTGGGAGTAGGAGAGTCTTGGTCCTTCTCTCAGAATCCTTGAAGCTGTGGCCGGCCAGATGGCTGCCTTACGAGGAGGGTGAAACACGGACCCTTCCCAGTTCTTAGCAGCTTACCCCGCTCACATGCAGAAGAGGGCCGGAGGTAGGCACCCGAGGCTGGCATCGCAGCTGCAGGAAGCTGGCCAGCACTGTGCACCTTTAGCGTTTGGCTCCAGCATCTTCCACGAGCTCCTCAGGCCATGAGGTGCCTTCTGGTACACAGGTAGGTAGCTGGGAGAGGAGTACCGGAGTTTTCTCAGAATCTCTACAAAGCGACTTCTGCTTGCAGCAGCTACCCTGCTGCAAGGAGAGCTGCAAGATGTGACCGCTTGGCTGAGCTTGGTTGTGCTCAGAATATGATTGGTGTTCTGGTCCAAAGAGGAAAAAGGGAACGGACGTGCGTCAGGCAGCAAGCCATCCCGACTGCTGCAGTGCAGACGCTGTCCTGGGTTTCGGCAGAGCAGGGTTGTTTTGTGTGAAGGTTGCCAGCATAAATAAATATTTGATTCCAGTGCTAAGTCCCTCTCTCCTCACTTTGAAAAATGCAAAGTGGGGTGTCTGAAGGCAAAGCTTGTTACTGCATGCACATCCCAACTGCTAATGCGAAGCCTTGTGTGCACCTCGCACTTGGCAGTTGAAACCGGGCTAACAACCAGTGGGAAGGAATCGGTAGCCCCTGGAAGCACCTTTGCACCAGTAATGACCCTTGTGAGCCATTAATCTGCCAGAGATGCCCCCTCTCTAGGTCACCACTTTATAAACCGAATTTCAATAAAGGCCGCCAGGGGCATGTTAATTATTTCTGTGGATGGAGCCGTGGCAGTTGGTCCATGCAGGAAACAGTTCAGTGAGAACATGCTTTGGTTTGGTGAGGCTGTGACAGGCAACTCCCTTTAAACCGGAAGAGCTGAGCCACCAGGCGGCTCCGGACAGTGGTCAGCACCTGTCTGCCTGAGGGGATCGTGTGGCTCCTTTCCAGGGATCAGGCCAGAGAGTTGTATCTTTATTTGTTTTCTCTACTATCTGTTAGTGGCTGAGGAGATTTTTGTTGTTCTTGTTAAGAAACTGCTTTCGTATTTATGTTTTTTTTTTTAAGTTTTAATCGGAGGATAATTGCCTTACAATGTTGTGTTGGTTTCTGATGTACAACAACACGCGTCAGCTGCAGGGCTTCTCAGGTGGCGTGCATGCATGCTGCATTGCTTCCATCCTGTCCGACTCTCTGCGACCCTGTGGGACTACAGTGAGGCGCCACGTCCTCCTCTGAGGGATCTTCCCACCCAGGGATCTAGCCGGTGTTGTCTTTTATGCCTCCTGCATAGGCAGGCAGGTTCTTTCAGTGGTGCTAGTGGTAAAGACAACCCGCTCCAGTACTCTTGTCTGGAAAATCCCATGGACGGAGGAGCCTGGTGGGCTGCAGTCCATGGAGTCGCTAAGAGTCGGACACAACTGAGCGACTTCACTTTCACTTTTCACCTTCATGCACTGGAGAAGGAAATGGCAACCCACTCCAGTGTTCTTGCCTGGAGAATCCCAGGGATGGCAGAGCCTGGTGGGCTGCTGTCTATGGGGTCGCACAGTCGGACACGACTGAAGTGACTTAGCAGCAGTGGTAAAGAACCCACCTGCCAGGGCAGGAGATGTGACGTGGGTTTGATCCCTGGGTTGGGAAGATCTCCTGGAGGAGGAAATGGCAACCTGCTCCACTATTCTTGCTTGGAGAATCCCATGGACAGAGGAGCCTGGTGGGCTACAGTTGTTGGGGCTGCAAAGAGTCGGACACGACTGAGCGACTGAGCATATACACATGTCCCCTCCCTCTCCCACCCCTCTAGGTCGCCCTGTGACCTCAGCATCATTGCTGTCAGCATTATTTTATGGGGCCTTTCAGGTTTACAAACACAAGAGCCTTGAGTTCGACCCTCCCTCCCTTCTTTCTCTTCTCCTCTTTTTGCTTCCTCCCTGCCTTTCTTCTTTACTCCTTCCTTTCTAACTGCAGAAACAATGGAAAACCAAACTCTTAATACCATCAATATTTAAGCAAATTGTTTGCCCCCAACCTTCCAGGTCTGGTCCTGTGGTTTTAGAGTCTGTTCAGTACATACTCACCCCATGTACACTCTACTAGGTGTCAGCTGGACCACCGTGAATGAAACCAATCTAATCCCAGTTATTATGGAACAAGCATGACATTTTGTACTGTTTCTCTTGCATAATATTATACAAAAAACCATTTCCATGTAACAGTGCTGTTTTCATCATTATCATTTTTAATGTCCTCAAAATAGTCTATCATGTTGATGTACCGTCATTACCTTCAATATTACATTGCTGTTGAACAATTATGTTGTCTCCAGTTACAGATAACAAACATCTTTAATTCTATTACAGATAACAAGCATCTTTAATTCATTTATTTAAAAAAAATACCACAAATGCAGATGATCCTGGGAGGATTATCTTTGTGCCTGGAGTTTTATTCTTTTGTCAATTTTTCTTAGAAAAAATTCCCTAGAGTTTAATTACTGGGCAAGATGGAAAGGTCATTTCTGTGACTTTGCAGAGTATTAATAGTCAAGCATTACTATGTGCAGACCCCAGAGGTACTTTTTATTGTTGTTCAGTTGCTGAGCTGTATCCGACTTTTTGTGATCCCACTGATTACAGCATACCAGGCTCCCCTGTCCTTTACTATCTCCCAGAGCTTGCTCAAATTCATGTCCATCGAGTCGGTGATGCCATCCAACCATCTCATCCTCTGTCGTCCCCTTCTCCTCCTGCCCTCAATCCCTCCCAGCATCATGGTCTTTTCCAATGAGTCAGCTCTTGGCATCAGGTGGTCAAAGTATTGGAGTTTCAGCTTCAGCATCAGTCCTTCCAATGAATATTCAGTGTTTATTTCCTTTAGGATTGACTGGTTTGATCTCCTTGCAGTCCAAGGGATTCTCAAGAGTCTTCTCCAACACCACAATTTGAAAGCATCAATTCTTCAACACTCAGCCTTCTTCACGGTCCAACCCTCCCATCCATACCTGACTACTGAGAAAAACCATAGCTTTGACTATACGGACCTTTGTTGGCAAAGCGATGTCCCTGGTTTTTAATATGCTGTCTAGATTTGTCACAGCTTTCCTTCCAAGGAGCAAGCGTCTTTTCATCTCATGGCTGTACTCACTGTCTGCAGTGATTTTGGAGCCCAAGAAAATAAAATCTGTCACCGCTTCCACTTTTTCCCCTTCTATTTGTCATGAAGTATTTGCCAGGTACTTTACACATGGTATATAATTTTCACAACAAAGTTGAAAGGATTTTAGGACTTTGAGAGCACAGAGAAATCCTTTAGATATGCATTGTTGTGTGGATGAATGAAAAAAATGAAAGAAATAAGAGCGAAGGAAAGAGAAAAAGAAAACAGTGCCTGGTTACCTTTTACCAAACTGCATTGAGGAGACTAGAAATTGATTGTAATATATTCAGTGGCTTGGGCTTCCCAGGTGGTGCTAGTGATAAAGAACCCACCTGCCAGTGCAGGAGACATAAGAGACTGGGGTTCAGTCCCTGGGTTGAGAAGATCCCCTGGAGAAGGGCATGGCAACCCACTCCAGTATTCTTGCCTGAAGAATGCTATGGACAGAGGAACCTGGCAGGCTACAGTCCATTGGGTTGCAAAGAGTTGGACACGGCTAAAGTGACGGCACCCAGTACAGTGACTTGTACATTCAGTATTGGCTACGTAATTGGGGAGGAAGGGGTATCTAGGGCCAAATGAAAATGCAGAGCCCCAGGTTCAAAAATTATTGAAGATGGTGAGAGCTAAGCAGTAAACCGACGTCAGGGCTGTCCCATGCCGGGGGCCCTTCTGAGCCCAGAGTCGTGGGTGGCAGTGGGTCACATGCAGTGAGGCTCTGCTTCTACATCAAGGACTTTCACTCACCGGGTCATCCACTTGACAGATGTTTCCTGAACACCTTCATAATCAGTGTAGAAACCCCTAAACAACTAATTAAAACCTTTGGAATGCCTGGGTATCTGCTTTCATTTTAGGAGATCTCTTCTGAAAAATAACACTTTGTTTTTACCTATGGTGATGAAATGGTTGGAGGGGGGAAAATCACAGTGTTATGAATTCTGTGCTTTCTTTCAAATTAAAACAATTTTTTGGAATATAGTTGATTTACAATGTCGTGTTAGGTTCTGCTTTACAGCAAAGTGAATCTGTTACACATATACATGTATCAACACTTTTTTTAAGATTCTTTTCCCATTTAGATCATTACACAGTATTGAGCAGGGTTCCATGTGCTATATAGTAGGTCCTTATTAGTTATCTGTTTTAATTAATTAAGTTTTGGCCGTGCTAGGTCTTCCTTGCTGCATGTGGGCTTTCTCTGGTGGTGAAGTCTACTCTTCCTTGTGCCACGGACTCAAGGTGCTCAGGACCCAGTGGTTGCTGCAGGCAGACCCAGCAGCCGTGGCCCGTGACTCAGTTGCTCCAAGCGCGTGAGATCCTCCCAGACCCGGTATCAAGCGTGTGTCCCCTGCACTGGCAGGTGGATTCCTTGCCACTGTGCCACCAGGGCAGTCCTCTGCTTTATATACAGTGGTGCGTGTGGCGAGCCCCGTCCCCCAGTTTCTCTCTCCCTTCCTTTCCCCTGGTCACCATTAGATGCTTTTCTACATCTGTGACTATTTCTGTTTTGTAGGTAATTTTTTTTGAGTTGGGTTTTATTGCCATTGATCTTTTATTTATTTAGTTGGAGGATAATGCTTAACAGTTTATGTTGGTTTCTGCCATGCAACAATGTGAACCAGTCATAACTCTATCTATCTATCTATCTATCTATGTATAGATATATCTATATATCCCGTCCCTCTTGAGCCTCCCTCCTACTCCCGTAGGTGAGTTTATTTGTACCATTATTTTTAGATTCCACATGTAAGTGATATCAGCCTGTGCTTTCCTGTCATTTTCCCATATTACAAAGTTTGGAAATGATTCCCAGTTTTCTCACTAAATAGTAGGTTGTCCGCCTTGTAAAGAAGATAACATTCGCCAGTGAATATTCAAGGGGAAGCACAATCACTGTGAATTTCGTTAATCCCCAAGCCCTGAAGAGGGGAGTTAAGGAAATCTAGTGACAAGAGGTTAAACTGGGACACATTCTCACTCTTCCTTCTCCTAATGATCATTTTCCCAGTGTGAGTTGCTACCATTTTCAAAGAACAAGGGCCTTATTTTTTTCTGCTTTTCCAGCAGCCGGATTTGAAGCATGATGTCTCAGCTCCAAGGTTCAGTCTGGTGCTAATGAGGCCAAGGTCATGAGCTTGATCCCTGTCTAGGCAATTAGTTAATCTCAAAAGAAAACTCAGGCCACACCTTCCGCCCCAGGCAGTGAGGTCACAATTCCTGACACAGGGGGACGCAAGGGGACATGTGGCTGAAATAACAGATTGGTCAACTTGCAGAAATAGCAGACGTGTAGCTTATGTGCTGACCTTTTGTTCCCCAGCCTTTGGCAAACCTCACTAATTGACTGGACTGTCTTTTTTTTTCACTGAGCTCAGAGCGAACCTCAGAATTCTTCTCAACACGGATCTAGATTGGGGATCAGGAGGTTGGGGCCTATGGGGCTAAATCTGGCCCACTGCATGTTTTTGTAAATAAAGTTTTATTAGAACGCAGCCCCACCCACTAGTTTATTTTTTCATTTTTTTCTTTGTTAAACTTTTTGGCTGTACTGCACAGCATGTGGGCATCTTAGTTCCCTGACGAGGGATTGAAACTGTACCCTCTGCACTGGAAGTGTAACCACTTAACCACTGGGCCACCAGAGAAGTCTCCCATTACTTACCGTCTATGGCTGCTTCTGTACTGCAAAGGCAGAGTTGAATAGTTGTGACAGAGACTGTTGCTTACTTACAAAGCTGAAAATATTTATCATCTAGCCTTTCACAGGACAAGTTTGCTGACCCTTACTCTAGGTGGTCACTGAATCAAGAAGAGTTGGCATGTATCTACTCTTTATCCCTGAATTTGGGAATATTTATTCACATTACAAGGGCTTCCTTAATGGCTCAGCAGGGAAAGAATCTGCCTGCCAATGCAGGAGACACAGGAAACAGGAGACGAGGGTTTGATTCCTGGGTGGAGATGATCCCCTGGAAGAGGAAATGGCAACCTACCCCAGTATTCTTGCCTGAGAAGTCCCATGGACAGAGGAGCCTGGCGGGCTACAGTCCATGAGGTTGCAGAGAGTCGGACATGCCTGAGTGACTAAGCATTCGTGTATCCACGTTACGAAATGATCCTTTTTTAGCGAAGGGTTGTATCTCTCAGACAGGAACTTCCTCAATTTACTTCTTATTCATTTAGAAATATATTCTACTGTATATTCTTTGTTTATTTTTAGCAGTGAGAGTGATTGGAGAAGCTGGGAAACTTTAGATCAGTGCTTTAAGGGCCACGATTTCTAAAAGAAATGAAAGCTCTTTGAAGTTTTGCTGTGAGTTTGACTAACAGTAAACTGGCTAATATTTAATTAAGAAAAGGGAATGTCTATTGACAAAAATATAAAAGTGCGTGTCCTGCTGAAGAAAACAAGTCTCTTATTTTGTGCATCAAAAGGATAGCAACTGTTGTTTCTTGGGATTTTACCATATCTGTTTACCGTCCCTTTCCTACTCCCCGTGAACCTGAAGCTCTGTGTGACTGGAGATTCCCCATTCATTTTCTTCACTAGGCCTTTCAGAGGGCTTATGTGACTGACGTTACCCACTTCCTCTCTGGTTAATGGGTAGGGTCGCACAGGCGCTGGTTTAGCAGCCCAGGACAGAAAGCAGCAATTATCTAAACACAGAATCCAGAAGCGTTTCTTTCTTCCGAAGAAAAGAAGTGCGTCTAGCAGTGTGCTCTGGATTGTGGAGTCTGTGGTTTGATTTTCAGACGGGCTGGAAGTGAATTAGGTTACAAGCAGGAAAATGGCACAGAAAGGGGGCGGTCGGGAAAACTAAGAAAGTTGCTTTGTCTGCCTGTGAACAGCCGTTACCTCTTGGCCTTGATGGAAGCTTCAGTTGCCCCCAAACCCTTTTTGGTTTGGTTTGTTTTTAATGTTTAGTATTTATTTATAAATTTATTTATTTACTTATAATTTTGTATATTTTTGAATGCATGATATGTTTTTTTCCTATAAAACATTTTAAAATAATAGAATATAAGCTTACGTGGTTTTAAATTTCTATTGCCGTCTAGTTGCTTCACGGTGTTGTGTTAGTTTCTGCTGTGCGGCAGAATGTGTCAGCTACACACATACACACACACCCTCTGTTCTGGGCTTCCTTCCCCCTCAGGGCACCACGGAGCCTGGGTGCCATTCCCGGTGCTATAAGGGAGGTTCTCATCAGCTATCTGCTTTATGCAGAGCAGTGTATATGTGTCAACTCCGATCTCCCAATTCATCCGACCCCTTTTTCTGCCACTTGGTGTCCATACACTTATTCTCTACGGCTGTGTCTCTACGTCTGCTGCGCAAATAGGTTCATCTGTACTATTTTCCCAGATTCCACACATGTGCGTTAATATACCATATTTGCTTTTCTCTTGCCCCCAGATCCTTTTTAATAAATATTTTATGTCTATGGAGAAGGCATTTTTTTTCCTTCTGTAGCACTGTCCTGCATTTCCTGAGGAAGCAGCCCCTTCTCCACCAAGAGGAGCTCTGTCCCTCCTTCACTGGGTGGATGCAGTGGGCCAGAACTGGGCAGTTAGGGGTGACAACACTCCCCCCGCATGGTGACGGGCCACCAGGGGAGACACGGGATCCGTGTTGGCCTGACCGAGTGTCTCAGGGCTTGTGATGGAGACACACAGGACAGCGTGTTTTCTGTCATCTTTAACTTGGGATGGTTGAAGTTCTGGGGCAACTGGGAACCACAGAATGAACCTGAGGATGAAACCTGTGCAGTGGAAGGCAGAGCTGAAAGGGAGAAAGAGACCAAGTCCTGGCGACATCACGGGAGTCCTTGACAGCCAGGCCTGCAGCCTCCGTGGCTTCAGTTCCATAAGAAGTTGTGTTTCCTGCTTAATACAGTTTGGGCTGGGATTTCTGTCATTTACAATGAATAGCAATGCTAAATTCTCTAAGCACAGATGGATAGCTCTGTAAAAGTCATAATCCTAGAAAATAACTCCTCTTCACCATAGATCTGCACTCTCTACTGAGTTTCCAAACTATTTGTGTTGAGGTCATCAGTCCTGCGGTATCGCTTGTCAAGAGATCACACTGAAAAGGATGTGGAAATCCAATACAGTAACCAACACAATATAGTTTTTTAACTTGCTGGCAGTTTTCTGTGGATCATTAAATTTCCCCAATATGAAACTTCTTCACTGATATGTGGATCATGTAAAATAGCCTTGAATACAATCACTATTTCCATGGTATCCGGATCCCTGAGGCCTCGAACAGAATTTGTGCTGGCCCCAGTAATTTTTCCGTTTCTCCCTTTGGCTTCACTCTGTAGCACCGGGCGGTCTGCTGCATTGAACTGAGTGGTTTCTATAAACCAGCGTGTGCGTGTGCATGCCGATGCACAAATACTTGGTTCCCCCTTTCCCTTCTCCGCTGGCTTGGTGGCGATCAGAAAGGGTTTCGCTACAGTTGCCAGCACCAGAGTCAGCCTTGCTATCCCACTAGGTTGCTCAGGAGGGTGCCTCATTTACAGAAGTCATTGCTGTTTGGGGTCTTAGAAAAGCCTAAGAGATAGATGATAAAGATGAATTGCTTTTGTACTCACTTGAGAAATTGTACCGTGTTCCCGTACCTATGGGGCCACAGGGATGGTGGGGAGGACTATGCCTTATGGCTGCCTCCAAAGCAGTACCATTTTAGACCAGGAATTTCATAAGAAATACCTTGTCCAAGCTTTGTTGTTGTTGTTCAGTGGCTAAGTCTCAGGATTCTCCAGGCAAGAACACTGCAGTGGGTTGCCATTTCCTCCTCCAGGGGATCTTCCCGACCCAGGGATGGAACCTGAGCCTCCTGTGTTGGCAGGCGGGTTCTCTACCACTGAGCCACCTGGGAAGGTCACCCAGGTGTCTCAGCAGAAGCCTGCACTCCTCCGCCATGTTAAATCTTTGTATTAGGTGGTTGGAGATGGTGCTCAGGAAAGATAGGATGAATCCACTTACAGTGCCTCTCAAACTCCCAACTCCACAGCTCTCTCCAGTCCTCTCATCACTTCTTGGTATCTCGTGAGACCTTGTCCATCAGCATTGTGGCAACTTTCTAATGTTTTCATCAGCCAGATACTTGCTTTGGCAGCATTTTAGTAGACGACTCTTCCCACGTGCCTTCCACATGGTCCCTGGATGATGCCTGAGGGGTAGTCACATGATCAGCTCCTGACCAATCAGCACATTTTATCCCCTTGGTCATGGGGATTGTTTTAAGCATAGACACAAGTCCCAAATCAGTCCATTGCAATAAATCCAGCACATCTCTTGCAATCATTGGGAAGGAAATTTACATTTTGACAGCAATATCAGTGGGCTTCCCTGATGGCTCAGCAAGTAAAGAATCTGCCTGCAATGCAGGAGACACAGGAGACACTGTTTAGATCCCTGGGTTGCGAAGATCCCCTGGAGGAGAAAATGGCAACCCATTCCAGTGTTCTTGCCTGAAAAATCTCATGGACAGAGAAACTTGGCAAGCTACAGTCCAAAGGGTCATGAAGAGTGGGACATGACTGAGCACACACACGTGGGCAGAGCAGTATATGCACAGAGCCCCTGTGGGCTGGCTTGACGCCAGCAGGAGACACAGGAGAACCAAGCCAGTGCAAACGGAAGCCAAACCGAGAGACAGAGAGCTTAGGTCCTGCGGGAGTTTTTTGGACCCCTGGGTCTAGCTGTTCCTGAAGTCAGATCATCACCCTAGATTTCTCAGGTCAGTGAGTCAATAAATAACATTGTTTTCCCCTTTAAACTGGTCTGAATTGGATTTTTGTCACTTGTGGCAAAAAGAGCCCTGAGTTATACAAACAATCAGAGAACCGAGCTTTATTTGCTAGGGTCTCTCACCTGTGTCCGGCATCAAGAAGTCAGCAAATGAAATACTCAGGATTACATAGCAGGAACCAGAGGGAATGTGAAAAGCAATTTAACACAACAGGAGTGGAATAATTCCATGAAGGTGGCTCCGTTTAATAGGTAAGGGGATTCAGGCAAAGTGCTTTGAATCACTTGCTTCTAGAGCAACTGGGATTCTAAGAATAACTGTGGACCTCAGCGTGCACAGATCCCTCCCAAAGACACCCTACACTCAGATCTCCATTGCAAATCTATGGAAGTGAATGCCTCATTGATGGGGCTTTTCAGTTCTTTTAGTAGTTAGAGTGATTTTTTTCTGTTGGAGTTACATCTCAAATTGTCTTCAACAGCCTCCCCAAGGGGCTGAGAGCTCCTCTAAGGAAGGACACACCTTCCTGAACGTGGCCTGCCGGCTGTAAACTCAGGGCCGCTTGCCAGTGATGGAGAGTGAGAGGCTGAGCGCTCTTGATGTTCATAAGAGCCGAGTTCAGTTCCCTCCTTTGCCACACATGGGCTGCAATCTCGGATGAGCCGACGGATCAGAGCTTCAGTTTTTCCCGTGAGATGCAGGCGATATTAGTACAGCCTCATTTCTGCTGCGGTTCAGTCACCAAGTCGTGTCTGACCCTTTGCAACCATGGACTGCAGCACGCCAGGCTTCCCTGTCCTCCACTGTCTGAGAGTTTGCTCAAATTCATGTCCACTGAGTCAGTGATGCTGTCTAACCATCTCATCCTCTGTTGCCCCTTCTCCTTTTTCCTTCAGTCTTTCCCACTATCAGGATCTTTTCCAATGAGTCGGCTGTTCGCATCAGGTGGCCAAAGTATTGGAGCTTCAGCTTTAGCATCAGTCCTTCCAATGAATATTCAGGACTGATTTCTTTTAGGATTGACTGGTTGGATCTCCTTGCAGTCCAAGGGACTCTCAAAAATCTTCTCCAACACCGCAGTTTGAAAACATCAATTCTTCAGTGTCAAGCCTTCTCTATGGTCCAATTCTCACATCTGCACATGACTACTGGAAACCATAGCTTTGACTATATGGACCTTTGTCGGCAAAGTGATGTCTCTGCTTTTAATATGCTGTCTAAGTTTGTCATAGCTTTCCTTCCAAGGAGCAAGAATCTTTTCTTTTCACGGCGGCAGTCATTGTCTGCAGTGATTTTGGAGCTCAAGAGAATAAAATCTGTCACTGCTTCCTCTTTGCCCCTTCTATTTGACATGAAGTCATGGTTGATGATAAGAGTTAATAAGATGATTTACCCCTTTTTTAAAGATTTGTTTTTGGGGTTGTTTTGTGTGTGTGTGTGTGTGTGTGTGTGTGTACCATTTTTAAAGTCTTTCTTGAATTTGTTGCAACATTGTTTCTATTTTACGTTTTGGTTCTTTGGCCGTGATGCACGTGTGACCCTAGCTCTCTGACTGGGGATCGAATGCTGGCCCCGCACTGGCACCCTGGACCGCCTGGGAAGTCCCGAGACGATTTGCTCTCTTAGGCACAGGAGTGACTCACGTCCAAGTTCTCAATCTGAGTCTTGCACGGAGGATGCTCAATAAATGAACAGGAAAACCTCCTTTGATGACTTCTGGGATCCCATCCACATCTTTGACTTCACCTCTAGCATCTTTTACATTTTGTCTCCACCTTTTGAGACAATAATAACAATAATATGCATTATTATTGGGATGGCTTCTCTTAATTGAATTCTTCCTCTTTCCCAGACACTGAAAGGCAGTCATATGGGTTCTGTCTTACCAGGAAAACTTGACAAATGAGGAAACAGAGTCTCAGAGAAGTTAAAGATTCCTTGAGGTCATCCAGCCAGGCAGTGGCAGAGGTGGGCATCAGTCCTATGTCCCTCTGATTCAAAAGCTGGTGACTTTTCCATGATGCAAGCGTTACACTCAAAATATAACCCATCACCTGGAAAAGTGTTAGCTGGGAAAGTTGCTAAGTCAGGTCTGACTCTTTGTGACCTCAGAGACTGTAGCACACCAGGCTCCTCTGTCCTCCAGGACCTCCCAGAGTTCATTCAGATTCATGTCCATGGAGTCGGTGATGCCATCCAACTATCTCATCCTCTGTCGCCCCCTTCTCCTCCTGTCTTCAATCTTTCCCAGCATCAGGGTCTTTTCCAGTGAGTTGGTTCTTTGCATCAGGTGGCCAATGTATTGTAGCTTCAGCTTCATCATCAGTTCTTCCAATGAATATTCAGGGTTGATTTCCTTTAGGATGGACTGGCTTGACCCCCTTGCAGTCCAAGGGACTCTCAAGAGTCTTCTCCTGTACTCAACTAGAGTTTGTGTTTAAACAAGTCTCCTCCCCTCTCCTCCATGGGGATTCCTGTGAACAGTATCTTGTGAAGCACTTTGCTGACTGACCTTTCAAGTCTGTGCGAACGTACCGACAAAACGTAGAGGTTGTCAGCATTGCTTTCCACCATGACTCAGGAGTTTCTTGACTGTTTCCCAGTGTTTTCAAATGGCAGCGGGACTCTGCTTAAAAACGTAGATTTAATGGTTCGTTCCCTGTGGCCGACACTCCTTGATCCCCCAGAAGCTTCTCTTCTAATTGTTTTCTTAAATGTTACTCTGGGGGTGCTTGTCAGTTACCACCTGGTTGATGAAGTGGATTGAAAAACATTGAGAAATGAGATTTTTGACCCATTCTGTGGCTGATCTGGTTCCAACACAGAAATGTGGTTTATGGGTCAGAATTCTTGACAGGTTCAGAGTTACTTTAATAATGTGAGATTTGAGGCTATTGATTGACTCTAAATCCCCCACGAATATAAAAGATTTTTCTCTGGAAAACTCCATGCCAATTGGAAATGCTCAGATGAAGGTGGAGGGAAACCCTTGATTTATGGGAACCATTTCTCTTTCCTACTCTCCTATTATTTTTTACTGTTGGACATTTTAAAGAGTATTTGTGGTTTCGAGGCTCCTTACACTGCACAGCCTGTCCCTCGAGGTTTTTAGATGAAATAAGAAAAAAAGATAAATAAAGAGTCACTGTGAAGTGTTGCATCTTAACAAGAAGCTTCTGTCTGTTGAGGACAAAGCCATATTGGTAAAGGGGTGAGTTTTGTATCAAGAGTATGGCTCCTACTTCTCCTGCTTCTTACCAGCCGGGCAAAATTGGACGGATGACGTCTCCTGGTCTTGCCTCTGTCTCCCTAAACATAAAATGAACCAGATAATACCACCTGCCTCTTAGAGTTGATGAGATCAAAAGCGTTACGAAATCTGTGAGCACTTACACAGGCACTAAGTGAGTAGTCGGCCTCAAGGCACATCTGTTGCCTCACTGCATGAGCCTCCGGGGTCTGTCTGCTCAACTCTACCTGCAGTGATGCCTTCCTGCGCTGTGCCTGTACTGAGTCTCAGGGACAGAAAACTGGCGTTAGCTCCCAAACGTACCAGCAACATTGCAGATCAGTTAAGAGCAATTTAAGTCAAGACTGCCTGGGTTCAAACCCTGTTCCCACCACTTATCAACAAGCTTTCCAATTGCTGTGCTTGCTCTCTTCCCAGGGTTACTGCAAAGACCGTCCAAACACGCGGGTGAAGCCCATAAATGTCGTGCTGCAGGTAGTATCTACTCATTAAAGGCCAGCCATCATCCTTATTGCTGTTTTTGTTATTAATTACATCCTTTTGTAAAATGTTGATCATAGCCAGACTCCCACACTCCATCAATTCTTATTGAATACAAAGTTAAAAGAAATGCCAAAAAAATTTACTGGCAAGGACGTGAAGATGATAAATGAAACGCAAGGCTTAGGGAACGTATAACATTTTAATATTTTTGTGGATTAATTTTTACTTAACTTTGGGGTGGAACACAGTGCTGATAGCAATCAAAGAAACAGAAAATAATAAAGGTCCACCAATCAAGAAGAATGAAGAGAAAATAAAGAATGCAGTGAAACGTTCCACACGGGTGGTAATGCTGCCCACAACGCCTTCAAATTGGCATCTTCTGTTATCTGCCTAAACCGTATCAACTCGTAAATGGAAAAATGTCACATACAAACACAAAACAAACGGGGGAAAGAAGCCCAGTAGCTACAAAATTAAGTCATCTGAAGCCAGTCAACAGATGTCTTGAATTCTAAAATTTTAGGAAATAGTTGAACTCAGGATGCATTGCCTCATGTAGCATATTGACAGGCAGCAGCAAGTGCTGCGACAGAACGTGAAACAGGGCAGAGGAGCAGAGGGCGCCAGGAAAGGAGGAGGTTGGGGTCGAGTGCTCACGGGCAGCCTCTCTGAAGAAACGATATTGAAAGGCAGAAGACAAGAAGTGAGTAGGGACTTCCCATGTGGTCCATTTGTTAAGAATCGTCTTGCGATGCAGGACACAGGTTCAGTCCTTGGCCAGGAACTAAGACCCACATGCTGTGGTGCTACTAAGCTCAAGTGCTGCAGCTCCTGGGCGTGCGAGGCCACTGCTCCGGAGCCCTCATGCCGCAGCAGAAAATCCCGCACAATGCAAGGAAGATCCTGTGCGTTTTAACAAAGACCCAGTGCAGCCAAATAAACACTTTTTTTTTTTTTAGAAAGAAGTGAGTATATAAATAGCTGGGAAGACAGCGTTCTAGGCCCAAGGGAAAGCAAGTGCAAAGGTCCTGTGGTAGGCTAATGCTTCTGTGTCTGGTGGACATTCTGGAGGCCAGGTTCGCAGCAGCAGAGTGAGTGATGGAGTGGAAAAAGCATGAACCATCCAGCAGGTTTTCTTGGAAGCTGGACAAGTGACTGAATTCCTCGAAGCTTCTGCTTTTTCATTAGCAAAATGGGGACAATATCACCAGCATGATTCTCTGAGCCATCAAAGAGACCGTGGAGCTTGCCTGATAAAATTCCTGCAAGACAGTGGGCACCCCCAAAATTATAACAGAAAAATAAAAGGCCAAATTTTCAGATTCAGCTTCAGACTCAGCAAGTCGAGTAGGCAAACCAGTCTCACCGTTCAGTTCCTTTGTGCAAAGTATGCGGTCACACACCTAGGTTCATGGAAATCTTTGTCCTCAAGAAGCTCTCTCTAGTGGAGGTGACAGGCGGATGGTGGCTTGCCGAGCACAATCAAGTCTGGGGTCCACGTGAGGACTCCAAACTCACAGAGGTTCTTCTTTGTTTCATGGGATCCCTTTAATTTCTGGACAATCTTGCCGAAGTTACTGTTGTCATAGGAACTGAATTCAGGTCTTAATACAATTTGCATTGATGGTTTGATGATTTGATAAGCAACATTTTTATTTTCCTATAAGCAATGTGGGTCAGCAGCATCTCCTAATACTGCCTTTCCCTAGGTTTGTTGTGAAATTAGGCAGAAAAGTCAGAGACATTGTAACATGAAGCAGTGAATAAACCAAAGGACATTTGAGAGACAACAGAGAAGTGAGCAGGCAAAAGGCACTCTGTGCAGCAATATTTAGTATTCGTGAATTTCTCCAGTGATCAGCCGATGCTCTTAAAAAAAAAAAAAAAACAGCACGTATTATTGAAGCTAAGAAATACATTCAGTTCTTTCAAATAGTATTGCCTGGGAACACGCAAAAGATGAGAATGTGCTTTGAAAATAAACATTCTCAGAAGGTGTCAGCGTAGAAACCATAGAACATGACATGGTTCTACAATGTATCGCCATTGTGAGGATAAGTTGAGACTACAGAGTGATATTGCTGATTTTATTTTTTTAGTAGCTTATTTATTATTTATTTATTTCTGGCTGTGCTGGGTCTTCGTTGCTGCTCAGGCTCTTCTCTAGTTGTGGCAAGTGGGGGCCGCTCTCTAGCTGCTGTGTGTGGGCTGCTGATTGCAGTGGCTTCTCTTGCCGAGCACAGACTCTCGGTGAGAAACTTCAGGAGATGCTGTGCATGGGTGCAGCAGTTGTGGCTTCTGGACACAGGTTCAAGAGTCATGGTGCACAGGCTTAGTAGCACGTAGGATCTTCCCAGACTAGGGATTGAACCCATGTCTCCAGCGTTGGCCGGGCGATTCCTCACCACTGAGCCACCGGGGAGGCCCAATATAGCTGATTTTAAACCAACATCTCGAGATTTCTGCGTGAAGGCAAACTGCTGTGCCTACCAGGATAATCTTTGGGAAGATGGAACATCTTCCCTTGGCCTCTCGTGTACTGTGGTGATGGCATTTGGAGAAGAGATGGGCTCTCGGCTCAGGGAGAATTCAACTATCACTCTGAAGTGTATTTTTCTGAGAGGAAAAGGGTGTAAGTTTTCTAAATTATCAAGGATAATTTTTAAATTTCAAGAACCCCTAGTTTAGAAGCTGAGTATCGTCAATGGTGGAATTTTCTTCTTTGAACGTGGATTTGATGTTGGGAAAGATCCAGAAGCTGTTTAGGATCTTGTATGATGAGCTAAGTGCTAGGCAGGCATCCCAAACTCCCACGTCCAATGGCACCCTGACCCTCCCAGCCTCACGTGTTCCCCATCTCCATAAAGAGGAGCCCCATCCACCTGGTGGTTAAGGCTCAAAGTTGGAAGCAGGTAGACAGAGTTTTGGGGGTTGAGGCATGTGTAATCTGAAGATGCTCCATTTTAAAAAGTATGTACATATGCCTTACTTTTGAAAACTGTTAAACAAAAGGCTCACATGGATATATTGCTAAGACCCTCTCCTCCCCGCCACCCCCCATACCCTTGGATGTCTCTCTGTAAGGATGGAACTGAGACTTCATCTCCAGGGCTCATGACAGTTCGATTTCACCTTTGCCTGGCTATGACTCTGAATACTCTCTCTTCCACTCCCCAGCTTGAACATCCAATTCTGCTGTTTCTGTTTCACGAATATCCCCCAAAGCACGCATTTCTGTCTGCAGTTACTAGTAAGGTTCTTCTTGTCCAAACGATGATCCTTTCCTGCCTGGATATCCATGACAGGCTCCTCACTGGTCCGCTCATGCACAGTGTTGTGCTTCATTTCTCTGCAGAGCAACCTGAGTGTCTGCTGGAAAACATGGATCCGGCTTGGTCCCTCTCTAGCATAAACCTGCAGTCATCTTCCTGTGTGTTAGGAAGTCACCCTCCCCTGCAGTCTAAGCAGGTGCGTCCCCAACACTTACTCTCAGCAATGCTGTGTCAGGTTCACTGTTCCTGCAGCATTTGTCACAATGTATAATTATATACTTTTCAATTTTTTTTGCTTGATTACTTGTTTATTGTTTGTCTCTCTATTATGTTGTAAGTGTCAAAATGTTAGGGGCCATACTGTTTTATTTGAACACATACTCAGTTGAGCATTGCTCTTCACATGTAAAAGTGAAAAAGTTGAAAGTGCTAGTCACTCAGTTGTGTCTGACTCTTTGCAACCCCATGGATACACCAGGCTCCTCTGTCCATGAAAATCTCCAGGCAAGAATGCTGGGGTGGGTTGCCTTTCCCTTCTCCAGGAGATCTTCCTGATCCAGACGTGGAACCTGGGTCTCCCGCTTCACAGGCAGGTTCTTGCCCATTTGAGCCACCCGGGGAACCCCTCACACATAGTAATCATTCAGTTAAATATACGCTGACTAAAGAAGGGATTCAACAAGCTGAGTGTGGCCATATTGGTAAAATCCAAGGGATGCCAACAAAAAATGAGAGGTTTTCCTGGGTAAATAGTTGAACTGAACTGGGTGAGATTTCAAGAATGATTTGACTGATGATCCCGCTGGAGAGTCCCATGGTCAGAGAAGACTGGCAGGCTACAGTCCATGGGGTCACAAGAGACAGACCTGACTTAGCAACTATACCACCACTACCACCCACAATTCAGAGGAAGCGTGCAGCCTTCATGTGCGACTGCATGGAAGGAAAAAATAATCCAGCACGCGTGCTGGCAGATAGGCAGGTTTTGATTGTGTTGAAAAGTCAGTTCCACATCTCATTACTTGAAGGGCTCTGAAAGGGGTGTAAAACAGGGAACCTGAGACAGGGCATGTGTGGTGGAATAGGGAAGGGTTTGTGCAGCAGGATGAATGGGTTTTGCAATAAGAATAATACGCTGTGTTTTTGAATGCTAGTGTGGTGGACCCTGTGTTAGGTGCTTTGTCTAATCGTTCCACTGATCCTGGTGAGTGAGCAGTATCGTTGTCACCATTTTATAGAGGAGGCTGCTGGGACTTATATCATTTGAAGACCTAGTCACAGAGCTAGGAAGAGATGGAACCAGAATTTGACCTGCAGTTTCCCATAAACACTTCACTTCCTATAAAGAAATTTACATCCATTCAGTTAGAAAATCTGAAGAAATAATAAGCGTGGTTTATCTTGGCTCCTTTAAATTTTGAAAAGTTCAGACAGATCTTTCTCCCCAGGGAGGAGAGAACATGTGGCCAATGAACCTAATTTCTAAAGTCTGCAATTTCCCAGTTATGTTTTTGGCAACTTATTACTAACGCAGAAATATCATGCTCACCAAAATACTGTTGCTCTCTTACTTCCAATGCTGTTAACAAGAAAAATGGCTGCTATTTTAAGAATGTCTTATAATATTGTCAAGAACTGCCTCCTTCCTCTTCAACATACAATTTTCTCATTATATTCTTTGATTTTTCTGTTTTTTTCAGACTTTCTCTTTTCCTGCTCTTGGAGTGACATGTCATTGATGCCGATGGTAATGGAGGCATAAGCAGGTTGTGTCATTGCTTCCCCCAAAAGTACAAAAGGTTAATGCTATTAATAAATTTGACATATCCAGTTATACTTCATAAACCCTGTCAGAGGGTAACTTAAGGTTCTCCAAGAGGCCCCATCTCTGTTCATGTCATTGGTCCAAGGAATTCATGGGTTCTGAAGCGTTTTGAGATTAGATTCTTAAGTGATGGCACCATGATTTGATTTCAGCTTGATTTCTCATTTGGCTATCTGAATGAAGAAACTCAAAAGGCAACGTGAGAAAAAGACAACAAAAGATCCCTTTTTATTGTGGAATGCTCATTGCTGGAGTTCCCTTATCAAAAGAGAATGAATGTATTATTTTTGTTCAACTGCAGCAGGTCTCATAGTCAAGGAAGCCTCAAACTTATAGTCTGGCTTATAAGGAATGTCAGTTCAATTAACACCTGAAGAGCTTCTCTCAAGAGTCTTGTCTCTGTTTGATTTTACTGAGGGTCATGACTGAAGATTGCATTTGAGGCTACGGACTGGGCTGGGTATTCGCCATGACTTCTGTAGTAAGGCTGACCACCACCCTACCTTTCACGGGTACATTCTTCATCATTTTAAGGATTGCCTTTGCCTCTTCACCAAACACTGGCTGACTGTGTGCGTCTGTTTCTGGGTACTCTCTTCTGTCGACTGTGCTTCACTCCGTGAGTCTGTTCTTTCACCAATAAGACACCATCCTGATCACCGTAGCTTTGTAGTAAGTCTTGAAATCGGGTGGAAAGATTCTTCCAGGTTTGTTTTTCATTTGCAGTATTGTGCTGGTTAAACTTCTGTCTTTTAGTAAAAACTTTGGAATCAGTTTTTTTATTATTTATAAAATAACTGGCTTGGAGTTTGATTGAAATGACGTTGAGTCTATAGATCAGGCTGTAGCGAAACATTTTAGCAATATTGACTCTTTCAGTCCATGAGCTTGGCATGCATCTTCATTTGTTTAGTTTCTTTGATTTATTTCATCAGAATTTTGTGATGTTTTACATATGTATCCTATTTGTATTTGGTTACATCTATCCCTAATATTTCATTTATTTTGTGTGCCTTTATAAATGGTACTGTTTTTATCATTTTAAATTTCAGTTGTTTATTGTATATATATGAAAAAGAAATTGACCTTTGTGTATTAACCTTGTAACATGAAATCTTCTGATTCTACAATTATCCATTAGTTCCAGGAAATTTATTTTGTGTGTGTGTATCAATCCTTGCAGATTTTCTCCATAGACAGACATGTAATTTATATATAAAGATAATTTTATTTATTTTCAACATGTATACCTTTTATTTCTTTTCCTTGTCTTATTGTACTAGCTAGGACTTGTTGTATGACATTGAATAAAAGTGACAAGAAAGGCCAATTTCACTGTGTTCAGTTTTAGGGGGGCAGGCCCAACTTTTCACCAAAAGTATGATCTTTGCAACAGATGTTTTGTAACTGTTCTTTAATTTGAATTGGGAAATTGAGACATCTCTTTGCCATCCCTAGTTTGCTGAGAATTTTTATCATGAATGGATGTTGGATTTTCTCAAGTGCTTTGACTACATCAATATACTATATATGACTATGTGAGTTTCCTTTTTTAGTCTGATCATGTGGCACATTATACTGATTGATTTTCAAATGTTAAGCCAGCCTTATATAACTGTAATAATCTTAGTTGTGGGATTCTTCTCATACATTATTGAATATGATTTGCTAATGCTTGTTGAGGATTTATCATCTGTGTACATGAGAGATATTGTTCTATAGTTTTCCTTTCTTAAAATTTATTTAGCTTTTTTATTAGGTAATTCTGTTCTCATAGGATGAGGTAGAAAATGTTCGATCTGCTTATATTTTATAGGGTAGTTTGTGGGGACGTAATGTCATTTCTTCCTCGAATGTTTGGTAGAATTTGCCAGTGAAGCCATCTGAGTCCGGTGCTTCCTTTCTTAGAGTGTTATTAGTCTTCTGTTCAATTAGTAAATGTAGCTTATTCAGTTTATTCATTTCTTCTCGTGTGAGTTTTGGTCACTTGTACCTTTCAAGGATTTGGTCTGTTTCATCTAAATTATCAAATTTATGGGCAACTAGTTATTCATAATAGGAAATCATCTTTTTATTACATATAATTTTAAGTTCATATTCGATGTTCTTTCTAGTCTACATGCATGCCGTTTTGTTTCTTTTGAATTTTTACTTTAACTAGTCCTGTTGGAAAAGAATATGACACTGACACAGTAATAGAAGATGAAGAAACTACTCAGCAAAAATATTCAAAATCCAAAGAGGTGTGAGTTTGATAAAGGAAATTACTATTAATATAAAACATTATATTTGAAAATTAGTCGGCTTTTGCCCATAATCTCTCTGAATTTGTTCTTCTCAGTTAAGATGAAGGAACTCCCCTTCATTTAGAGTATATTTGAAAGAAAAGGCCACAGAGAAAGTATCTTGTTAATAACTTAGTTGTTCTACAAACTGTGAGTTTAGAGGAGATCAGCTCCTGTTCTGTACTGATACAGAATACTGATGAAGAATGCAAATACAGCCACATGTAAAAGCAGGGCATTTACTTTCAAATCTTCTGGCTTTTGTTTTTGACATCTTTGCAGTTGCACTTTGAACTCTTTTCCTTCTTGGGTAACCACTTATGAAGTTCTCATTTTGGCATAAAATGACTTATGAAAGTATCTACTCATCAAGAGATGGCTTAGGCCTGAGAGAATTAGATTTGGTGAAATGTGATGTAAAGGTGTTCGTTTCTCATGTCTGAATGCACTGTCGTCTCCTATTCCTCCAGGTCCACCCCCACTCACATATCTAGAGAAGAAGTTTCATACATGCATGAGAAGGTTATAAACAATATCAGTAAGAAATAAGTGCATTTGTTGAGTATGTTTCAGGCATTGTGACATGACTGTATGTTACCTTGTTTAATACTTAGAACAGTATTGGGATAGGTTTTACGTTACTGTCTATTTCATAAATAGAGAAAATGAGGACCAGACAGGGTGATCAAGTTACTCATGGTCACGCAGCTGGTCCGCTGTTTAACAGAATGATTATCAGTCTTCATAGCTGTGATGAGTTACAGAAACGACTCTGGGCAGTCCCCTCTGTAGCTCCGCCCATCATGGAAGCGTCTCCCTGATCTCTGCATCAGGGTTCGCTCTGTGACTTGCCTTGGCTAATAGAATGTGATGGATCTGCCTAAATGCCAGTTTAAGCTTCAGCTGCAAGATAAATTAAATAATTCCAATCCAGGCTCTTGGACCCCTGCCTCTGCCATGAGAACAAGCCCATGGCTGGAAGATAAATATCCATATGGAGAAAAAGGCAGTGCTTCCAGTTCAGGTCATCCCAGACCATATACGTAAGACAGAGCCCAGCCAGGCAGGCCTGCCCACCTAAAGTCCAGCTCATTTCAGAAGTATGAGTGAGCAGGGAAGACAGAGACCAAGTAAACTTCCTCTCAGTTGATCCTCAGGTTCATGATCAGTAATAAATGCTTGTTTTACGGCACTGAGATTTGGGGTGGTTTGTTATGCAGCAGCAGCTAGCTGATTTGACAGGTTCCTTAAGATAATGTTATTAATTAACGGGGAATAAAGGCAAAACAGATCTTATTTCTCAAGATAATTTGACAAATCATCACAAGTAGGTGATCCTATAATGACCATATCCTTTATTGTACTTAAAATGTTTCCCATCCCAAAATCTTGTATGATTTTTAGGCAATAAATTGTCTGAATGCTATTAGAGCCATGCTTTTGGTAAAATAAAGCCCTTAAATTGCTTGGCTTAACTTTAAGAGTTGTCTTCATTTTAATCAGCTCATTAGGTTTGATATACATTTTTCAGTTTCTACTTCCTGTTAAGCTGAAGTAAAACTAAAAGTACTGTTTAAACGAATCGTGAACATACTTTTCACCTTTGAACTACGTTCCCAAACCATGGAGGTTTGAATTCCTACTGCTTTTTTCCAAATTACTTACAACCAATAGGTAGAAAATCCTACAGACTCTCAGAGAATGTTCAGTTGTGAGGAACAGAAGCCCAATCAGATATGCTTATGGAGACGTAAGTTATTCTAAAGACACAGAGGGTGCTTTCAGAAACCAGTTTTAGGAAAGGTCGGGCAAAACAGGTTCGTGTCAGTCTCTGCCTCAGCTCCTCTCTCCTGAGACACATGCCTTTGCTGTGATCTGTTTAATTCTTCCATCTCTCCAAACTCCCCTCAGGCCTTGTAAACAGACCCTGCTGTGAGTGAGATGGTGCATTGCCCAGACCCCCGCCTTCAGGACTGAGGCATTCTTTCTCCAGCAGCGGAGAGTGTCAGTGGTTGATGGATCTCAGATGAGTTGTTCTCTGTGCTTCGTCCAGCTAAAGAGAGCCTCTTCGCCTGGTTTTTGTATTGTGGTTGTTTTGTTCGTCCTGTTGTCAAGGGGATATGAAGACTTGGCTCCCTTTTCTTAAGGAGGGAAACCAAATGGGGATCATAACTTCAGAGTTCCCAGCAGTGAGTAGGGCCTTGAGCATGAAAGACTGCAGGTCCAGGCTGCGTGCGGTTGTCCTGCTGCTCAGACCACTTGACCTGACAGTCCATGTGACTTTAGAAGCATCTGTGGTGAGCAAAGACGCCAAATGGAGTTTGTAGCAACTTCCAGTAGGAAAATAATAACGCAGAGCCCGGGGTTTCTGGAGCACAGCCATGCTGTCTACAGAAGAGAATTACAATTTTAAAATGTCAATCCTGGCATGCTGCTGGCCTGGTAGAGATGGAGTCCCTGACTGTGGGACAGCAGGTGGTCCTGTGGCCAGGGCTGTTCGTGGAGATCTAGGGTCCTGTCAGACCAGCAGCGATGCATCGTGAATGCACATGGCGTGTCTGGGCTTAGGAAGGGGCAAGGCCAAAGGGCACAGGTAAACTAGGTGGCTCAGTGGTAAAGAATCCTGGAGATTGGGTTCGATCCCTGGGTCAGGAAGATCTCCTGAAGCAGGAAATGGCAACTCACTCCAGTATTCTTGCCCCATGGACAGAGGAGCCTGGCGGGCTACAGTTCACAAGGTCTCAGAGAGTCAAACACGACTGAGCAACTGAGCATGCACATCTCTGTGAGCAGGTGGTGCAGTGCCCGTGCCGCTCGAGCAGGTGGTGCAGTGCCCATGCCACTCACGCATTTGCACCACTGCTGCTCTGTCAGCTCACACCGAGGCCACAAGAAGTTCTCCAAAGAATCGGATTTCTTGCATGGATGAGTTGGCTCCTACCGGCCTGGGGACTTCATCTTTCAGTGTCATATCTTCATGCCTTTTCATACTGTTCATGGGGTTCTCAAGGCAAGAATACTGAGGTGGTTTGCCATTCCCTTCTCCAGTGGACCACGTTTCGTCAAAACTCTGCTCCATGGCCTGTCTGTCTTGGGTGGCCCCACAAGACATGGCTCATAGTTTCATTGAGTTAGACAAGTCTGTGGTCCATGTGATTAGATTGGTTAGTTTTCTGTGACTGTGGTTTTCAGTCTGTCTGCCCTCTGTTGGAGAAGGATAAGAGGCTTATGGAAGCTTCCTGATGGGAGAGATTGACTGAGAGGGAAATGGTCTTGTTCTGATGGGTGGGGCCATGCACAGAAAATCATTAATACAATTTTCTGTTGATGGGTGGATGTGTTCCCTCCCTGTTATTTGACCTGAGGCCAAACTATGCTGAAGATAATGGCAACCTCCTTCAAAAGGTCCCCTGCACACACTGCTACACTCAGTGCCCCCAGCCCTGCAGCAGGCACCGCCAGCCCAGGCCTCCGCCAGAACAACACCCGGTTGTGGTTGTGACTGGTGACGGAAGTAAAGTCTGATGACGTAAAGAGCAATATTGCACAGGAACCTGGAATGTTAGGTCCATGAATCAAGGTAAATTAGAAGTGGTCAAATAAGAGACGGCAAGAGTGAACATACACGTTTGAGGAATCAGTGAACTAAAATGGACTGGAATGGGTGAATTTAACTCAGACGACGATTATATCTTCTACTGTGGGCAAGAATCCCTTAGAAGAAATGGAGTAGCCATCATAGTCAACAAAAGATTCCGAAATGGAGTACTTGGATGCAATCTCAAAAACGACAGAATGATCTCTGTTTGTTTCCAAGGCAAACCATTCAACATCACAGAAATCCAAGACTATGCCCTGACCAGTAATGCTGAAGAAGCTGAAGTTGAACAGTTCTATGAAGACCTACAATACCTTCTAGAACTAACACCTAAAAAAGATGTCCATTTCATTATAGGGGACTGGAATGCAAAACTAGGACGTCAAGAGATATCCGAAATAACAGGCAAATTTGGCCTTGGAGTACAGAATAAAGCAGGGCAAAGGCTAACAGAGTTTTGCCAAGAGAACACACTGGTCATAACAAACACCCTCTTCCAACAACACAAGAGAAGACTCTACACATCGACATCACCAGATGGTCAACACCAAAATCAGATTGATTATATTCTTTGCAGCCAAAGATGGAGAAGCTCTATACAGTCAGCAAAAACAAGACTGGGAGCTGACTGTGTTTCAGATCATAAACTCCTTATTGCCAAATTCAGATGTAAACTGAAGAAAGTAGGGAAAACCACTACAGCATTCAGGTATGACCTAAATCAAATCCCTTACAATTATACAATGGAAGTGACAAATAGATTCAAGGGATTAGATCTGATAGACAGAGTGCCTGAAGAACTGTGAACAGAGGTTCATGACACTGTACAGGAGGCAGTGATCAAGACCGTCTCCAAGAAAAAGAAACGCAAAAAGAAAAGGCAAAATGGTTGTCTGAGGAGGCCTTACAAATAGCTGTAAAAAGAAGAGAAGCAAAAGGCAAAGGAGAAAAGGAAAGAGATACCCATTTGAATGCAGAGTTCCAAAGAATAGCAAGAGAGATAAGAAAGACTTCCTCAGTGATCAGTGCAAAGAAATAGAGGTAAACAATAGAATGGGAAAGTCTCTAGATCTCTTCAAGATAATTAGGGATACCAAGGGAACATTTCATGCAAAGATGGGCACAATAAAGGACTGAAATGGTATGGACCCAACAGAAGCAGAAGATATTAAGAAGAAGTGGCAAGAATACACAGAAGAAATATACAAAAGATCTTTATGACCCAGGTAATCACGATGATGTAATCCCTCATCTAGAGCCAGACATCCTAGAATTCAAAGTCAAGTGGGCCTTAGGAAGCATCACTATGAACAAAGCTAGTGGAGGTGATGGAATTCCAGTTGAGCTATTTCAAATCCTAAAAGATGATGCTGTAAAAGTGCTGCATTCAATATGCCAGCAAATTTGGAAAACTCAGCAGTGGCCACAGGACTGGAAAAGGTCAGTTTTCATTCCAATCCCAAAGAAAGGCAATGCCAAAGAATGCTCAAACTACCCCACAATTGCACTCATCTCACACATTAGTAAAATAATGCTCAAAATTCTCCAAGCCAGGCTCCAACAGTACTTGAGTCATGAACTTCCAGATGTTCAAGTTGGATTTAGAAAAGGCAGAGGAACCAGAGATCAAATTGCCAACATCCGCTGGATCATGGAAAAAGCAAGAGAGTTCCAGAAAAACATCTACTTCTGCTTTATTGACTTCACGAAAACCTTTGACTATGTGGATCACAATAAACTGTGGAAAATTCTTCAAGAGATGGGAGTACCAGCCCACCTGACCTACCTCCTGAGAAATCTGTATGCAGGTCAAGAAGCAACAGTTAGAACTGGACATGGAACAACAGACTGATTCCAAATTGGGAAAGGAGTACATCAAGGCTGTATATTGTCACCCTGCTTATTTAACTTCTATGCAGAGTACATCATGAGAAATACCAGACTAGATGAAGCACAAGCTGGAATCAAGATTGCTGGGAGAAATATCAATAACCTCAGATATGCAGATGACACCACCCTTATGGCAGAAAGTGAAGAGAAACTAAAGAGCCTCTTGATGAAAGTGAAAGAGGAGAGAGAAAAAGTTGGCTCAAAGCTCAACATTCAGAAAACTAAAAACATGGCATCCAGTCCCATCACTTTGTGGCAAATAGATGGGGAAACAATGGAAACAGTCTCAGACCGTTTTTTTTTTTTTTTTTGCTCCAAAATCACTACAAATGTTGACTTCAGCCATGAAATTAGAAGACTCTGGAGAGCTCTGGAGAGTTCCTTGGACTGCAAGGAGATCCAACCAGTCCATCCTCAAGGAAATCAGTCCTGAATATTCATTGGAAGGACTGATGCTGAAGCTGAAACTCCAGTACTTTTGGCCACCTGATGTGAAGAACTAACTCATTGGAAAAGACCCTGATACTGGGAAAGAATGAAGGCAGGAAGAGAAGGGGATACAGAGGATGAGATGGTTGGATGGCATCACCGACTCAATGGACATGAGTTTGAGTAAACTGTGGGAGTTGGTGATGGACAGGGAGGCCTGGCATGCTGCAGTCCATGGGGTTGCAAAGAGTCAGACATGACTGAGTGACTGAACTGAACTGAACTGAGTTGACTCAGCATGTGGGAGTAAGCCGTTGCACACTTGGAATGTCCCATAAAATGGAGGTGAAGAGAAATCCTCCCAATGACAGAGCTTTGGACGGTGAACCCACATTTACACTATGCAGAAAGAGATCGGCCCTAAGGATAGAATGTGGCCTCTTAGATAGTGAGTAATGGCTTGGATGATTGGTTAGGAGACTGGAAGGAGAAAGATAAGAAGAATAGGATCAACATGGTTTGAAGAATGGAATGTGGGTGAGCCATGGGAGTAAGTGCGAAGTGTGAAGATCCTTCATTGCATGCTACCACCCACTAGACAGCAACTGCCAGAGAAGAAGCACCGAATAATCAGGGGGATGGAATAACTCTGCTGGTTGGTGTCAGGCAGTATCTGTCATCAACACACTCAGTGTGTCCACACAGATGTGAGAGAGGAGATACGGTGGCAGGGATGAAAAATACATATGGGCCCCGTAGTGGGCTTAGATCGCATGAGACCCTGATAAAATGCCATTCTGTGAGGGGCCATCTGGCCACTCGGTGGTCAGCTGATTACATTAGCTGCTTCCTACACTTTCTCGCTGGTGTCAATACCTATTCCAGGTACCACCTTTCCTGTCTTGCTCACAGAGCCTCTGCCTACACCATGTCCCAAGATTTTATAGTATTTGAATACTGTGTACAAATACAGAATCTCATATAACACGGTGCCTCCATGCTCAGTCATGTCCAACTCTCCGTGACCCTGTGGACTGGAGCCCTCCAGCTCCTCAGTTCTTGGGATTCTCCAGGTAAGAATACCGGAATGGATTGCCATGCCCTCCTCCAGGGGATCTGCCCAACCCAGGGATCAAATTTGTGTCTCTTGCGGCTCCTGCTTTGGCAGGCAGATTCTTTACCACTCGCCACCTGGGAAGCCCTTAAGGTGGTGGTAGACCCCCTTTGCAGGGGAGGAGGGCATGGTCAGGGTCACACTGGCTGCATTTTTTCCTGAAGCGCCCAAGGCTGCCTGGTAGGAGACACCATGGAGCTTGGAGACCCACTGAGGGGCTGGACTGCCATCATCCAGGTTTCAATAGACACCCTACGTCAAGTTCATTGTATGATGCTGTGTTCCCAGTAGGTCAAAGACATGGGCTTTGGAACAAAGGGGTAGAAGAATGAGGGACCCCTAACCACCATTCCCAGTGAGCCACACAGCAAGTTTCCAGTCCCTTCCCAACCAGTGTGGGTTCTTCCTTAGAGTTCATTCCTCCTTGACTTTGGCACCCTGGGCACTTCATTTGCCTTGTCCTAGCCCCAGCCCTCCTCCACATTATTACCCAGCTCATGTTTTTACTGGCAGCTGATTCATACTGTTTTCCAATTTTAAATTCCCACATCAGCAGGCTTAAGGGAGTACGACGTAGCAGCTGTTAGTAGTTAGACACACTGTATAGATGGTCAGATCTTGAACTTGTTACTTAGCTCTCTAGACCAGAGCTCATTTTCTCTAAAACAACAGCAGTTGCCCTTACACTAGCATAGGTTGTGTTGTTGTTGTTGTTATTTAGTCACTCAGTTGTGTCCAACTCTTTTGTGACCCCATGGACTGTAGCCCACCAGGCTGGTCCGTCCATGGGATTTCCCAGGCAAGAATACTGGAGTGAGTTGCCATTTCCTTCTCCTGGGCATCTTCCCACACCAGGGATCAAATCCACATCTCCTACGTGGGCAGGCAGATTCTTTACCCCTGAGCCACTTAGGAAGCCCCAAACCTTACTCCCTCATTATCGTGGGAAGGGATGGGACGACAAGGGAGGTTAAATGTGGTAATGAACATAACACACTTACCACAGAGTGCCCAGTACAACAAGTACTCAGACATGATTAGGTGTTATCTTTATTGTTATTGTTGTTTTATTGTTATTGTTAGACCATTGCAACCCTTACTTCCCCTTCCAGGAGGGTGTCATGAGATTGTGTGTACTTGGTGCTCGGTGGGTGCTTGATAAGTGGTAGTTATGAAGCATAAATGCCACTGAAGAGGGTGGTGCATCAAACTTACTGGCAGTATTGTGCACAGAGTTGCTGAGTGCAGGAGCTGCACACACAGGCCTGTAGTCTGTCTGCTCCTGTCCCTCCATCACATCACGCCGGCTGCTTCACTTTGACACACACACAGTGTGGCAAGCACGCCTCACATGATTATCTCATTTGATCCTCATGCCAGCTCTGAAGGTGCGATGATTACTCCCTTTTACACATGAGGAAACAGGATGCAACTGAACCCTCAGCAGGCTTCCCCCAGTGCCTGTGACCCTGTGCGTGCTGTTTGCTGTCACCATGGTGAGCTCACCAGTAAGGATCATTTATTAAGCCTTTGCCCCAAACAAAGAGGAGGGCAGGGCCTTTGCCCAGACAGGGCAATATAGAAAGAAGTGTAGATTTTAAGCTAGGTCCAGAAGATGACTATGCTGTATCTATATTCTGCATCTTGAGTCTATACATAAGACCTTGCTATGCTAATGCTATGCTAAGTCACTTCAGTCGTGTCCAACTCTGTACGACCCCATAGACGGCAGCCCACCAGGCTCCCCCATCCCTGGGATTCTCCAGGTAAGAACACTGGAGTGGGTTGCCATTTCCTTCTCCAATGCATGAAAGTGAAAAGTGAAAGTGAAGTCACTCAGTCGTGTCTGACTCTTAGCGACCCCATGGATTGCAGCCCTTTGCCAAGTTTAAATTCATGACAAGCTTTCAACCTCCATGTAAACCCTCCATCATTCCACTTTTTACACAATTTATTTTACAACTTGGCCAAATGAAACCTTCTCTATGTTTGGCATGGTTTACTTTGTTCTGGAAGAAGCATGTGTGATGAGAAAGCTACAAAAGTTATTACCAAAAGTAATAAGAAGTAACAGATAATTATAAATTGGTATTAAATCTCTCTGATCCATATTTTATTAGTTGTGAGGATGCATCAATCAGAGGTGGAGTGATTACCAGGAGTGTTTCTCATATTTTGAGGTCCCAGATTTTAACTTTCAGTCTAAAAGTGTTGTAGTCTCAGCAAAATATAAAATGGTCACCCCGATGAATTGTTTCAATAGTCAAACGTGGATTGTATCCATTTTGTGTGCCTTAATGAAGTGGCAGAAATGGGCTTTGGTAATATTTCGGAATGTATTTGGTCTTTGAACTATAAACCACTGTCATTTTCCAAAATGCTCTAGGGAAAGTCGTTGTGCTGATAAAACGGCCTCGAGTGATAAGTAGAGCTTTTCATCTAGTGCGCATATCTGCAATTTCCTATTTAGGCATGACCTACAAGGTGCTTAAGCTTGAAGGAACCCATAGACTATGTAGATGACAAAATGGAAGGTTAGAAGTATGCAGCCAGTTTTTGTAGTCAGATAGTCACAGAATTGTATTAATTTATTGATTCGCAAATATTATTGTCTGTTCTGTGCCAGGCACTTGTACTGTCTTAGGGATCAGTGTGGAAGAAAACAGACCCACCTTTGACTTCATGGAAATTGCTGACAACTGGGGGAAATTGAAGATAAAGAAATAATCACACTAATGTGGTTAGTAGTCACTAAGTTGCATCCGACTCTTTTGCAACCCCATTGATGGTAGCCCACCAAGCTTCTCTATCCATGGGTTTCACAGCAAGAATACTGGAGAGGGTTGCCATTTCCTTCTCCAGGGGATCTTCCCGACTCAGGGATCGAAACCGTGTCTCCTGCACTGCCAGTGGTCTCCTGCATTGCAGTTAGATTCGATACTGCTGAGCCACATAGAAACCCTAACACGTGGCATTTCTGTGGTAAATTTCATGATTAAAAAGTACAGGGTTAACACCTCTCTGTGGATTTAGAGGGTAACGACAAACATTTCTACTCGCATTTCCCCGAGCTGAACGCTAGAGCTGCACTATCCGGTATGGCAGTCACTAGCCACGTGCGGCTATTTAAATTTAAATTTTAACCAAAGTGAAATGAAATTTAAGATTCACTTCCTCGGTCGCATTAGTCACGTTTCAGGTGCTTCAGCCACCGCTGCCTACCGAACAGTGCGGACATGGAGGCTTCTCATCGCTGTAAAAGTTCTGTTGGGCAGCGGCGCTTGGAAGAATGTGTGTGATTTAATCAAGCAATGAGCAGGCCGTCGTTCTGGGATTAGATGCTCTTTCATGAGCAGTTCCTGTGGTGAGAAGGGATGTGGTTGGACCTGCAGGAAGGCTGTGTGTTTCAGCACAAGGATGGGGTCAGTGTGGGCGTCGGGGTCTGCAGGGCCCTTCAGTGGCAGGGTCTTCCTCCTGTGAGCAGCAGGAAACATTGTGTGGTTCCAAGCATGAGCAGACTTGGTTTTTCAAAAAATCACTTTGCTAAACCTTTACCTTATATAATATTGCGTATCAACAAAAAAATCACTTTATAGTGAGGAGAATGGATTGAGGCTGCCAGAGTGCAGAGCACATGTGGTACCTGATAGCTATAAATAAATATGGGATGGATGTTGACTAAATTCTCATTTAACACACAGATGTACTAAAATGAATTATGTGGAATCCAAACCATTCACATCACTGTTTTAATAAGCATTATCAATCAGATCAACTATAATCAGTATTAATTATAACAATTAAGTAATTATGATCAGTATAATCAGCATCATCAGTTGGATTTAATGGTTGAATCCCTGAGCCCATTCTTTTCATTCACATTGTCCGGCAACATTAGGAGCAATAGCCAATGTCATTATTTTCCTTAGTTTTCTAAAATTTTTAGAAAATATCATATACAGAATCATTTAGCTCCTTAACTTCTTACAAGTGGTTGATTAGGACTGTCCAATGCAGAGATATATATATCTCCATTAATAGCTCATGTCATGGACAGTTGATCTTTTTTTAATAGTGGAAATAGAATCTTTAATTATATTAGAGAGCCAATTCTGGAAAAAGCTAGAATCAAATAAAAAAACTCATCCTATGTTCATAGAAGTGCTATTCATAATAGCCACACATGGAAACAACTTAAATGTTCATCAACAGATTAATGGATAAAAAAGATGTATATGCAGTAGAATACTCAGTTCAGTTCAGTCACTCAGTTGTGTCCACCTCTTTGCAGCCCCATGGGAAGCAGCATGCCAGGCCTCCCTGTCCATCACCAACTTCTGGAGCTTGCTCAAACTCATGTCCATCGAGTTGGTGATGCCATCAAACTCCAATAATAAAATAAAAATTATTTTTTTTTTTGCATTGATCACTGAGGGAGGCTTTCTTATCTCTCCTTGCTATTCTTTGGAACTCTGCATTCAAATGGGTATATCTTTCCTTTTCTCCTTTGCCTTTAGCTTCTCTTCTTTTCATAGCTATTTGTAAGTCCTCCTCAGACAACCATTTTGCCTTTTTGCATTTCTTTTTCTTGGGGATGGTCTTGATCACTGCCTCCTGTACAGTGTCATGAACCTCTGTCCACAGTTCTTCAGGCACTCTATCAGATATAATCCCTTGAGTCTATTTCTCACTTCCACTGTACAATTATAAGGAATTTAATTTAGGTCATACCTGAATGGTCTAGTGGTTTTCCCTATTTACTTCAATTTACCTCTGAATTTTGCAATAAGCTGTTCATGATCTGAGCCACAGTCAGCTCCCAGTCTTGTTTTTGCTGACTGTATAGAGCTTCTCCATCTTTGGCTGCAAAGAATATAATCAGTCTGATTTTGATATTGACCATCTGGTGATGTCCATGTGTATAGTCTTCTCTTCTGTTGTTGGAAGAGTGTTCTTGCTTTGACCAGTGTGTTCTCTTGGCCAAACTCTGTTAGCCTTTGCCCTGCTTCATTATGTTCTCCAAGGCCAAATTTGCCTGTTACTACAGGTATCTCTTGACTTTCTGCTTTTGCATTCCAGTCCCCTATGATAAAAAGAACACTGTTTTTGGGTGTTAGTTCTAGAAGATCTTGTAGGTCTTCATAGAACTGTTCAGCTTCAGCTTCTTCAGCATTAGTATTTGGGGCATAGACTAGGATTACTGTGATATTGAGTAATTTGCCTTGGAGATGAACAGAGATCATTCTGTTGTTTTTGAGATTGCACCCACTTACTGCATTTCAGATTCTTTCATTGACTATGGGGGCTACTCCATTTCTTCTAAGGGATTCTTGCCCACAGTAGTAGATATAATGGTCATCTGAATTAAATTCACCATTTCCAGTCCATTTTAGTTCACTGATTCCTCAAATGTGGATGTTCACTCTTGGCATATCCTGTGAAAGAGTCATTTCCTAGGCAGGTTGATAAGAAGTCTGCTGCTGCTGCTAAGTTGCTTCAGTCGTGTCTGACTCTGCTCGACCCCATAGACGGCAGACCCCATAGACAGGCTCCCCTGTCCCTGGGATTCTCCAGGCAAGAACACTGGAGTGGGTTGCCATTTCCTTCTCCAATGCATGAAAGTGAAAAGTGAAAGTGAAGTCACTCAGTCGTGTCCGACTCTTCGTGACCCCATGGACTGCAGCCTACCAGGCTCCTCTGTCCATAGGATTTTCCAGGCAAGAGTACTGGAGTGGGGTGCCATTGCCTTCTCCGATAAGAAGTCTAGGGGTCCCCAAGGAGAGAGGGGTCTGGAATTCTCAAGGAGGCAAAAAGGACAAACCTTTTTCCCCCTCTACATTCCTTCAGTTCAGTTCAGTTCAGTCACTCAGTCGTGTCCGACTCTTTGAGACCCCATGAATTGCAGCACGCCAGGCCTTCCAGAATCACCAACTCCCGGAGTTCACTCAAACTCACGCCCATCAAGTCAGTGATGCCATCCAGCCATCTCATCCTCTGTCGTCCCCTTCTCCTCCTGCCCCCAATCTCTCCCAGCATCAGAGTCTTTTCCAATGAGTCAACTCTTTGCATGAGTTGGCCAAAGTACTGGAGTCTCAGCTTTAACCTCATTCCTTCCAAAGAAATCCCAGGGCTGATCTCCTTCAGAATGGACTGGTTGGATCTCCTTGCAGTCCAAGGGACTCTCAAGAGTCTTCTCCAACACCACAGTTCAAAAGCATCAATTCTTCAGTGCTCAGCTTTCTTCACAGTCCAACTCTCACATCCATACATGACCACAGGAAAAACCATAGCCTTGACTAGACGGACCTTTGTTGGCAAAGTAATGTCTCTGCTTTTGAATATGCTATCTAGGTTGGTCATAACTTTCCTTCCAAGGAGTAAGCGTCTTTTTAATTTCATGGCTACAATCACCATCTGCAGTGATTTTGAGGCCAAAAAATAAAGTCTGACACTGTTTCCACTGTTTCCCCATCTATTTCCCATGAAGTGATGGCACCAGATGCCATGATCTTCGTTTTTTGAATGTTGAGCTTTAAGCCAACTCTAGGATTATATAACAATAATGTATCCTGCCTGAGGATAGTCTCTGGATTAAACCTTCTGGCTAATCCTGTTATCTTAAAATTTAAATTATGGGAGTAGGTCTGGTGAGGTCTTTACAACCTCCAGACATTCTTTTGATTCATTGGAGAGTATATAACTCCACTGCTAACACTAACAAGGGGGTACTCTTTCTGCCCCCTTCTGATGCCTATGTCAGAACTTTCTCTGTCTCCTTTATACTTTAATAAAACTTTATTACACAAAAGCTCTGAGCAATCAAACCTCATTTCTGGCCCTGGATTGAATTCTTCTCCTCCAGAGGCCAAGAATCCCGGCCTCTTTTCATGGTTCAGCAAAAACCTTTCACCTATTTGACCACTTCCAATTTACCTTGATTCATGGACCTAACATTCCAGGTTCCTATGCAATATTGTTCTTTACAGCATTGGACTGTACTTCCATCACCAGTCACATCCACAACTGGGCATTGTTTTTGCTTTGGTTCCATCTCTTCATTCTTTCTGGAGTTATTTCTCCACTCTTCTCATGGGATATTACACAAGCATGAAAAAGAATGAAGTAATGCCATCTGCAGCAGTATGGGTGCAACCAGAGATTATCACACTAAGTTAAGTCAGAAAGAGAAAGACAAGGAGTATATGATATCGCTTATTGTGACGATCTAAAATATGGCACAAAAGAACCTATCCATGAAATAGAAACAGAATCATGGACATAGAGAACAGACTGGTGGTTGTTGCGGGGTAGAGTGAGTGGGAGGCTGGGTTTAGCAGATGCAATCTATTATATATGGAATGGACAAACAAGGACCTGCTGTATAGCACAGAACTGTATTCGATATCCCATGATAAACCATAAAGAAAAAAGAATGTAAAAAATGTATATATGTATAACTGAATCCCTTTTCTGTATAGCAGATTAACACATTATGAATCAACTACACTTCAATAAATAATAAGAAATCTCATCTTTAAAATTCTGTTTCTCAACATTTCTACTAGTAGCCAGGGTTTTCCTGACAATCAGGAAAAAAATCTATCTATAGAGAGAGATTGAATTACCATAGGAATTGGCTCATGTGATTATGGAGGCTGAGAAGTCCCATGGACTACAATCTGCATGTTGGAGACCCAGGAAAGCAGATAGTTTAATTCAGTCTGAGTCTGGAGGCCTGAGAACCAGGGAGGTTGATATAAGTCCTGGTCTGATTCCAGCCGTCCAACAATCAGGAACATACATGTCCAAAGTGGGAGAAGATCCGTGTTCTAGCTTAGCAGAGAGAAATTCACCTTTCTTCAGCTTTTTTGTTCTATTCAGGCTCCCAATGGATTGGTTGATGCCCACTGGCATCAGTGAGAGAGATTCTTTTTGCTCAGTTCACTGATTCACATGCTAATCTCTTGTACAGGAATCCTCAGAGACACACACAGAGTGTTTTACAAGATATCTGGGTCTCCCTTAGCCCAGTCCACTTGGTACATAAAATTAATCATCACACTGCTCTAAAGTGAATTATGAGGGCCCTAAACCATAACACCCAAAAAAGATGTCCTTTTCATTATATGGGACTGGAATGCAAAAATAGGAAGTCAAGAAACACCTGGAGTAACAGGCAAATTTGGCCTTGGAGTACGGAATGAAGCAGGGCAAAGGCTAACTGAGTTTTGCCAAGAGAACCCACTGGTCATAGCAAACACCCTCTTCCAACAACACAAGAGAAGACTCTAGACATGGACATCACCAGATGGTCAACACCGAAATCAGACTGATTATATTCTTTGTAGTCAAAGATGGAGAAGCTCTATACAGTAAGCAAAAACAAGACTGGGAGCTGACTGTGACTCAGATCATGAACTCCTTATTGCCAAATTCAGACTTAAATTGAAGAAAGTAGGGAAAACCACTAGACCATTCAGGTATGACCTAAATCAAATCTCTTATGATTATACAGTGGAAGTGAGAAATAGATTTAAGGGCCTAGATCTGATAGACAGTGCCTGATGAACTATGGAATGAGGTTCATGACATTATACAGGAGACAGGGATCAAGACCATCCCCATGGAAAAGAAATGCAAAAAAGCAAAATGGCTGTCTGGAGAGGCCTTACAAATAGCTGTGAAAAGAAGAGAAGCGAAAAGCAAAGGAGAAAAGGAAAGATATAAGCATCTGTATACAGAGTTCCAAAGAATAGCAAGGAGAAATAAGAAAGCCTTCCTCAGCGATCAATGCAAAGAAATAGAGGAAAACAACGGAATGGGAAAGACTAGGGATCTCTTCAAGAAAATTAGAGATACCAAGGGAACATTTCATGCAAAGATGGGCTCGATAAAGGACAGAAATGGTATGGACCCAACAGAAGCAGAAGATATCAAGAAGAGGTGGCAAGAATACACAGAACTGTACAAAAAACATCTTCATGACCCAGATAATCACGATGGTGTGATCACTCACCTAGAGCCAGACATCTTGGAATGTGAAGTCAAGTGGGCCAAACAAAGCTAGTGGAGGTGATGGAATTCCAGTTGAGCTCTTTCAAATCCTGAAAGATGATGCTGTGAAAATGCTGCACTCAATATGCCAGCAAATTTGGAAAACTCAGCAGTGGCCACAGGACTGGATAAGGTCAGTTTTCATTCCAATCCCAAAGAAAGACAATGCCAAAGAATGCTCAAACTACCACACAATTGCACTCATCTCACATGCTAGTAAAGTAATGCTCAAAATTCTCCAAGCCAGGCTTCAGCAATACATGAACTGTGAACTTCCAGATGTTCAAGTTGGATTGAGAAAAGGCAGAGGAACCAGAGATCAAATTGCCAACATCTGCTGGATCATAGAAAAAGCAAGAGAGTTCCAGAAAAACATCTATTTCTGCTTTATTGACTATGCCAAAGCCTTTGTGTGGATCACAATAAACTGTGGAAAATTATGAAAGAGATGGGAATACCAAACCACCTGACCTGCCTCTTGAGAAACCTGTATGCACGTCAAGAAGCAACAGATAGAACTGGACATGGAACAACAGACTGGTTCCAAATAGGGAAAGGAGTACGTCAAGGCTGTATATTGTCACCTGCTTATTTAACTCATATGCAGAGTACATCATGAGAAACTCTGGGCTGGAAGAAGCACAAGCTGGAATCAAGATTGCTGGGAGAAATATCAATAACCTCAGATATGCAGATGACACCACCCTTATGGTAGAAAGTGAAGAAGAACTAAAGAGCCTCTTGATGAAAGTGAAAGAGGAGAGTGAAAAAGTTGGCTTAAAACTCAACATTCGAAAAACCAAGATCATGGCATCCAGTTCTATCACTTCATGACAAATAGATGGGGAAAGAATGGAAACAGTGAGAGACTTTATTTTGGGGGGCTCCAAAATCCCTGCAGATGGTGATTGAAGCCATGAAATGAAAAGACACTTACTCCTTGGAAGAAAAGCTACAACCAACCTAGACAGCATATTAAAAAGTACAGGCATTACTTTGCCAACAAAGGTCCATCTAGTCAAAGATGTGGTTTTTCCAGTGGTCATGTATGGATGTGAGAGTTGGACTATAAAGAAAGCTGAGCACCAAAGAACTGATGCTTTTGAACTGTGGTGTTGGAGAAGACTCTTGAGAGTCCTTTGGACAGCAAGGAGATCCAACCAGTCCATCCTAAAGGAGATCAGTCCTGGGTGTTCATTGGAAGGACTGATACTGAAGCTGAAACTCCAGTACTCTGACCACCTGATGCAAAGAACAGACTCATTTGAAAAGACCCTGATGCTGGGAAAGACTGAAGGTGGGAGGAGAAGGGGACGACAGAAGATGAGATGGTTGGAAGACATCACTGCCTCAATGGACATGGGTTTAGGTAAACTCCAGGAGTTGGTGATGGACAGGAAGGCCTGGCGTGCTGCAGTCCATGGGGTCGCAAAGAGTCGGACACAACTGAGCAACTGAACTGAACTGAGATTCTTTAGGCTTCCCCGGTGACTCAGCAATAAAGAATCTGCTGGCAATGCAGAAGATTCAGGACACGCAGGGGTCATGGTTTCAATCCTTGGGTTGGGAAGATCCCCTGGAGAAGGAAATGGTAACCCCACTCCAGTATTCTTTTCTGGGAAATCCGATGAATGGAGGAGCCTGGCAGGCTATAGTCCATGGGGTCACAAAGAGTCAGACAGGACTGAATGACAGCACAGCAGCACAGCACACACGTTCCCAGGCCAGCCAAGAAGCCCAAGGTCAAGTCACACCTGAGGCCCGCATGTGCTGAGTGCAATGAAGGGGCTATACGCAGGTTGCTGTCAGTCTTTGGAGAAGGAGAGAGGAACTCTGGCCGAAGGAATTGAGGAAACCCCAGGGAATGAAGTCCAGCCCAGCAAGGCTAGTTGGAATCAGCACTCATGTCCCTAATGTGCTTTCTGGGTACTAAGTGAATACCATGCCCTAGTTTGAATTTTCCATTCCTGGATTTAGTTCTGAACTGCTTGTTACAAAGCTCTTCTCCACTCACGGATGGACCAAATGTGCTGTTCATCCTCCCATATCGTGCCTGACCTTGTACTGCGACTGTGCCCTGAGATCCTGCTGCTGTGACCTTGACTGCCTTTGCCAAGGTCAAGTCTACTTCAAGCTGTCTTGTCTAACACCTGTCTTGATGTGGTCTCCAGAACATTTCAGTCTCAGTTCTTAAGTCCTTCTCCAAAGGTATCTTTTCCTCCTTGTTTATTCCCTGTACCTGCTTTCCCCTGCTCTCATGTTGAGGGCAGAGGGCTGGATGATATTAGTCTGGGGCCTAACAGACACTTACATTTTGGATAAATAGAGATTTTTTTTTTGTCATGCAGATTTATACTTGTACACCGAACAACACAGCAGGCTGAAGCACCGAGGAGTTTTTCTTTTAGGGGTTTACAGCTAGACCATCAATTTCCAGAACGTATTTGTTAATTCACTCATTTACTCAACACAAAATTATTGAATTCCTACTGCATGCTAGGCATTGTGCAGAATAGAGGAGTTATCATTCTGAACAAGTCAGATGTGATCCTAGGTCTTACAGAGTTTGTAAACTATCAGAAAGTAAAATATATTGATGAGTGGTAATGGTGACAGTCAACAAGAAAACCAAACCCAAGTATGTCTAGGAGGTGCGGGCATTCCAGGGGTGGTGAGTGGACTGGTGAGGACTTTGGGTTTTGTCTCATAGGTAAGGGGCTTCCCTGGTGGCTCAGTGGTAAAGAATCCACCTGCCAATGCAGGAGTCACAGGTTTGATCCCTGGCTCAGGAAAGTACCCTGGAGAAGGAAATGGCAATATTCTTGCCTGGGAAATCCCATGGAAAGAGGGGCCTGGTGGGCTACAGTTCATGATATCACAAAGAGTCAGACATGACATGGCAACTAGAGACCAACAGTAGGAAGCAAAGTGGCTAAACAGCAACAGTGGGGAGCCAGTGAGACGGTCTCGTCAGGGGACGAAATGGTCAGACTTGGGGCTTCTGGCATCGGTGGGGGAATGGCAGAGGGGAGACCACCCTGGGTTCAGGCTGCTCAGTTAGAAAGCCTCTCAGTGCCCAGGTGGGAGATGTTGGTGGCTTAACCAGAACGATGGGGATGAAGACAAAACACAGGTAAGGAGCTGTCTCCAAGAAGAAAGTCTAGGGGACCCTTAGAAATGAAGTGCCCACTCCTACTTCTTTCTAGAGAAGGTGAACGTTCCAGTTCTGCCCACGTTTCATCATAGCATTAGACACTCTCTTGTGGAACTATAATGCAGATACCTTATTTATTCCCAAGAAAGTTACAATTTCAGAACTTTCTGACAAAGAAAAGAGAAAAGGGAAAGGGGACTTCAAGTGCTTGAGAAGGAGGGAGTGTTCAAGGGAAGGGAGAGAGTACTGAAACCAGGAAGGGGACTGGGAGGGGTTCCTTCCTGAAAGACCATAGGACGCTTCCTGACGCTTTTTCTCCTGCGTGTCTCATCTATCAAACGAGAAATGACTTCTATAGATCCCCTTCGTAGAGGTGTGGTCAGCCATTTCCTTTTGGAAAAGGCTATTTCATGTAAATCTGCAGTCCAGAGGATGAGTGTCTGCATGCTTCTCCCAGTATGTATGTGGTGTGTGTCTGTGTGTGTGCATGTGTGAGCACCTGGACGCATGTTCACACACGGTCACACAGGTACAGACTTAACAGTTTATATAGAACTTGAGAGTCACTCCTGTGGGTTTTTTTCTGTTTGACAGGAGAGTGTTTCCATAGCAATGTGAACAACGTGAACTTGAGTTTTTGAGAGGCTATTCGATGGGGCTCTGGCAAGCCGTGAAAAATCACTAATTGCAAACACGTCTGGCTCCTTCAGCATCCACCTGGGGGAGCTCACAGGAGGCTGGGTTCGCGTCTGTGTCCCGCCTGCAACTGGAGACGTGTTCTTCCTCCTTCAGTATCTGAGGCTCAGCCTCTTGTGTCCTTGCTGCCCTTGCCAGCCTCAGAGCTGCTGGGGTCTGAGCAGAAGGATTGGCTTCTTCTGTCAAAGATTTGGTAAATAAGGGTTCTTTTGGGGCTTCTTATTGATTCAGTCTCATCATTTTAATTGCCTTTGTTAAGAGCAGTTTTTTCACAGCTCGTTTGGACTAAAGTCCTCACTGAGTCATCCTCAAAAGGTCTTGGACACACACAGCTCCTTCCCATCACTCATCGCGTTGGTTCCTCTGTTAGTACTTTCCTCCTGCTTAATACTTAAAAAAATTTTTAATCTATTTATTTTATTTTTGGCTGTGCTGGGTCTTCAATGCTGCTCAAGCTTTTCTCTGGGAGCAGTGAGGGGCTCCTGCCCCATTGCAGGGGTTGTCATTGTAGTGGCTTTTGTTCCCAAGCATGGGCTCAGTAGTCGCAGCACATGGGACCCTAGAGCACAGGCTCAGTACTTGTGGTACATGGGCTTGGTTGCTCCACAGCATGTGGGATCTTCCTGGACCAGGGATCAGACTCGAATCTCCTGCACTGGCAGGTGGATTCTTTACCACTGAGCCACCAAGAAAGCCCTTTGTGCTCAATCCTTAATTGAAGCATCTTCTTGGGTAGAACTGAGAGCTATAAAATGTTAGTAGGCAAATGTGCATTTCACGTTAGTTACCAAAGTACAGAAATTTCATTTGCCCTTGTCATCTTTTACTGTTTTCTATTGAAAGCAAAAGACAACCCTGTTACTTGGGAGGTCTTGGTTGGCAGAGGCAGACATTCAGCCTGATCTGCTCTGAGTATCAGAAGGCTCTGCTGAACAAGTGGCCTCAGTTACCTGTCCTCAGGAGCAGAAGTCCAAGAGGAAGGATTACCTTCCATTTTAAAGGCTAAAGATGCTGGGAACACATAGCCCAGCCTCTCTTGAGTTTCCTGAGACTTCCTCTGAGAGGCTGGGATGGTAAAGGGCATGGCCTGTGGCCAGATGGAAGCCAGGCACCCCAGCTGGAGCAGGCACATCAGGAGGAAGCTCGGATGCTTCCCCAAGTCAGAGGTGATGTCTGAGCTGGAGAGGCCACACTATTCAAACCTTTGACCAGGTGGGTAGGTGTGATCAGGGCCACCTGGGCAGTTGTGATGGTTTGGAATTAGCATTTGTTATTTCCCATTCATGGCATCGGGTCCCATCACTTCATGGGAAATAGATGGGGAAACAGTGGAAACAGTGTCAGACTTTATTTTGGGGGGCTCCAAAATCACTGCAGATGGTGACTGCAGCCATGAAATTAAAAGATGCTTACTCCTTGGAAGGAAAGTTATGTCCAACCTAGATAGCATATTGAAAAGCAGAGATATTACTTTGCCAACAAAAGTCCATCTAGTCAAGGCTATGGTTTTTCCTGTGGTCATGTATGGATGTGGGAGTTGGACTGTGAAGAAAGCTGAGTGCTGAAGAATTGATGCTTTTGAACTGTGGTGTTGGAGAAGACTCTTGAGAGTCCCTTGGACTGCAAGGAGATCCAACCAGTCCATTCTGAAGGAGATCAGCCCTGAAATTTCTTTGGAAGGAATGATGCTAAAGCTGAAACTCCAGTACTTTGGCCACCTCATGTGAAGAGTTGACTCATTGGAAAAGACTCTGATGCTGGGAGGGATTGGGGGCAGGAGGAGAAGGGGACGACAGAGGATGAGATGGCTGGATGGCATCACTGACTCGATGGACTTGAGTCTGAATGAGCTCCTGGAGTTGGTGATGGACAGGGAGGCCTGGCGTGCTGCGATTCATGGGGTCGCAAAGAGTCAGACACGACTGAGCGACTGAACTGAACTGAACTGATTTTCCATTCAGACCAACCTACTCCCCAACAATTTTCTGTCTGTGAAGTAGGGCTTCCCTGTTGGCCATGAAGGCACCTGCCAATGAGGAGACATGGGTTGGATCCCTGGTCCAGGAAGATCCCACAGGGAACTAAGCCTGCGCACCACGACTGCTAACCCTGAGCCCAGAGCCCCTGAGGCACCTACCGGAGCCTGTGCGCTGAGAGCCCGGGGTCCACACCACGAGAAGCTGCACAGTGAGGAGCCTGGGCATCCTCCTAAAAAAGAGAACATCCTCGCCACCAGAGAGCAGCCCCCGCTCATGCAACCAGAGAAAATCCAGCAACGAAGACCCAGCACAGGCAATAAATAGATCTGTGAGCTGGTTGAGCTCCTGTAAAGTGTAGAGTTTGAGTGGGAAATAAGAACGTTACAGAACTTCCCTGACGGACCCGTGGTTAGGTCTCAGCACTTTCACTGCTGGGGGTGCAAGTTTGATACTTGGTTGGGGAACTAAGATCCTGCAAGCTGCTCAGTAAGGCCAAAAATCAAGGTTTTACAAAAAGCACTGCACTTCAAAAAAGGAATGTTACTTCAAAGAAGCCTCTCTGTCACAGATATTCTGAAATGTTTCTTAAAAATAAAAAACAACAAAACAAAAAGCAAAAACACCACAAACACACAAACGACAAAAATAAAAAGTAGAGAGAATGCAGACTGGCAGTTCTGGAGCTATTTGTAGCATACAGTCATGTTTGTGTACCTCCTAAACATTTTTGGCTGAGTTGCTAACATCTAAAAGTGAAAGTTTCACCAAAAACTCAGAACTTATCTTTTTTTTGGAAAATCAAACATCTGGCATTGAACCAGGTTTACCAGCAGCTGCCTGTTCAAGATGAGGCGGAAATGATCTGCCTTTCCAGGATCCCCTCCTTCTGACGTCACCCATTTATGGCCCTGATTAGCCCCAGTGTCCATCTGGACTCACACTTGCAAGCACCAAGAGCTGACTGATGGGTTCGGTAGAAAAGAAATCTATTAGAGTATATTCAGTGGTTTGAGACTTCCCAGGTGGCTCAACGGTAAAGCATCCTCCTGCCAATGCAGGAGACACAGGAGACAGGAGACAGGAGTTTGATTTCTGGGTCCGGAAGATCCCCTGGAGAAGGAAATAGCAACCCACCCCAGTATTTCCTGCCTGGGAAATCTCGTGGACAGAGTAGCCTGGTGGGCTGCAGTCCATAGGATCGCAGAGTCAGACAGGACCGAGTGCTGAGCACTCGCATTCAGCGGCTCACAGGCTCTTAGAACGGAAGCCCTGGGTTGGGGCTGATGCACCCAGGGGGGCACACAGCTTGTCCCGCTGAGACCGGACCCCAGACGTGGCTGCCACGCACAGACCCACACATGGCCTCCTGTGCACGTGTCGCCTGCTCCAGGCTCGCTGTGCTGGTTCTGCCCTAGAGCGGTGGCAGCAGCTTTCTCTCTCCCCAGAAGGTTCCGTGAGCTCCCTGCTGCCCTGTGCAGACTTCAAATTCAAGGACGGGTGGGGGATGTCTGACTGGCAGAGTTTAGGTCCCGTGCTTGTACCCTAGCTGCAAGGGAAGGTGGACACGACTATCTGGTGCTCTCAGCTCTGCTCCTTGAGGATAAGGGTCCCAAAGGTGAGAAGGGGTTTCTACCCTTGAGTAACCAGAAAGAGCCACACCACAGATGCCAGCCACACCCCTGAGGGCACTGGAGTTTCCACCCTCGCCCTAATTAATGCCCTGTCTGCAACCCACTCCAGTGTTCTTGCCTGGAGAATCCCAGGGACGGCGGAGGCTGGTGGGCTGCCGTCCATGGGGTCACACAGAGTCAGACACGACTGAAGCGACTTAGCAGCAGCAAGCCCTGATTACCTAATGGCTGAGTGGAGTGTAAGACTGGGAACTTGAGAAAAACAAATATAGGAAGAGAGTTAGAGAAGCAGAAACATGGAGGATGTGTGGACGGTAAAAGGGAGAGAGAATGAAACACAGCCACGAGGGGCGTGCTCTGAAGCGCAGCCCATCTATTTCCTCATTCACTTTGCTTTTCTCGTCTCTTTTGCTTTATAAAGACTCCACAAAGCTCATTCAAAGCCCTGTGAAATTCTTTTTTTTTTTTTCTTTTTTTGTGGTCAGGAAATATTGGACCCAACCCAGAAGCTGTTCAGCTCACTCAATCTCTCAAACACCAGCTGCCTCAGTGATGAGTTGGTCTATCCAAGAGGTGGTTATTTAGCCAACAGACAGATGGCCGAGAGTGTCAAGTTAGTTGGTGTATTGTTAGTCATTCAGGATGCCCATAGCCAGCCCGGAGAGCCAGAAGCCAGAAGCCAGTGGATTCAGAAGCTATAGCTTCTCACCTTGGAATTGTTCCTAGAATCCTGCAGGTACCCAATTAGCAGGCGAAGGGCAGATTTTGCTTCATTGAACCCACAATCTAACAAAGAGGAGGCATTATCAGAACCCCAGGGGCAGAAAAGAAAGTGGCTGAGCCGGTAGCTTGGCCAAAACTGAGTCACACTCACAACCCAGTGTGAGGAAGGGAAAACAAGGCACAGCTGTGAAGACGGGCGTCCAGGGGAAGGAAAGGCTACTGAACAACACATTCCTTCCAGGGGCAGAGGGTGGGTTATTACAGATCACGAAGAATGCATGAGGACTAGAGAAGATGTAAATGAATTTTTGAAACTAGTGTTGTAATTGGAAATACACTCAGAGAAGGAAGCCAAAGTTAGAATCTGTGCCACATCGCTTTATTCTTTAACATCGACAAATATCTAACACACGTGTACTATGCGCCCGGAACTGTTCTGGGAAATCAGCTATATTACGGTGAGCAAAAAGAAGTTCCCTTCTGCCCTCATGTAACTCACAACACGATGCGGAAGACAATTTGAGTCACATGAAAAAGCAGTGATGTGAAATCGCAGCCCTGGGGATCACTGTAAAAGCACACAAAGCTCTGAGGTCATAAGATGATCTAACCATGTGTCTAATGATACATATAAAATATTTGTTATTTAATTTATTATATATGTTTATACACACACATATACCTCTATCTCTCTCCCTTGGGCTTATGGTCAATAGCTTTTATTAGAATTGTGTGATTTGAGATCTGTCTTCTTATTCCTTAAGTTTCATTCCTGTTTGTTCTCTACTGATATTAATACTTCTACGGATACAGTCAGTTTCTGTTCTGAATTCGGTTCATCACAGACAAAAAATTAGTTCTGAACATACCAAAAGCTCCGTTGGATTTTCTTTTCAACCTTTCTTGTATGGTCTTACGGGAAAGACATGAAGACAAGTGTCCTGCAATCAAATCCACCCCTTCTGCAGCAGCCTCTCAGAGCCTCTCTTTCCTCATCTGTGAAATCAGGGTGGTAAGATATCTCAGATAAAGATATAGTTAAAGATCTATATCTCAGTTAAATGGGAGAATTTATCAGCAATTGCAGCTTCTCCAGACATGGGGAACCAATGGAGTTGCAGTGCATTCCAGGGTTAGACTCTAAACTTAGCGCACAGGGGAACGTCGTACATGCGTGCGTGCTAAGTCGCTTCACTCGTGTGCTCTTTGTGACCCCACGGACGGCAGCCCACCAGGCTCCTCTGTCCATGGGATTCTCCAGGCAAGAGTACTGGAGTGGGTTGCCATGTCCTTCTCCAGAGGATCCTCCCGACCCAGGGATCAAACCCACGTCTCCTGCATTGGCAGGCGGGTTCTTTACCACTAGCGCCGCTTGGGAAGCCCCGAGGGGAGCACTGCTCAGGTCAAGTGCTCCTGGAGTTCTGACAGTGGGGCTGACAGAAGCTCCCAGGGAGCCACCATTGGTACATTTTCTGTCGGAGTCAAAACAAATTGCCGTTTTTTTCAGCTGGGAGACAAAGTGGTTGGCTTGCTTTTAGCGGCCATGTTCTAGGAGGATACCTCTCTTTAAACACGAGGCTCACACGCAGCCACGAGAGAGGCTCATCTGAGAGAGGCAATGGGAACGCAGACGGTCAGCTCCTCCGCCAGTTCAGGCCTCCTACCCCACACTCCCCCCAGGCAAGTGCTGTGAAGGGCGGTAGAGACGAGGGCGACCTTGTGGACTGAAGCTTTCTCCCTCTTCCCCCTGAGAATGACAGAGAAGCTCAAGGCAATGAAAAGCATCTAGGACCTGCAGCTGCCAAATAAATAGCTGGATGACCAGCTCCTCAGGACACCTCCGCCTGGCTCCCTCCCCACGTGGCTTTCCGGTTCCTCAGACTGTGATGCTGTTTCCCACAGCCATGCTTGACCTTCACATTCACTAAATGCATCTCTCAGACACTCTGAATGATGAGACCCCATGATTAAGAGAACGGGGAAGGAAGGAATAAAAAAGAAAACACAACTCTTTGACCGTTCTTGCAGGAAGCTCACAAATTGAGCTAACAAACGCCTTAGTTTTACCTAAGAGCTTTGTGGTTGTTGTTTAGCCACTAAGTCATGTCTGATTCTCTGAGACCCCATGGATGACAGCACGCCAGCCTCCTCTGTCCTCCACTATCTCCTGGAGTTTGCTCAAATTCATGTCCATTGAGTTGGTATACTATCTAACCATCTCATCCTCTGTTGTCCTCTTCTCCTCCTGCCTTCAATCCTTCCCAGCATCAGGGTCTTTCCCAATGAGTCAGTTCTTTGCAACAGGTGGCCAAAGTATTGGAATTTCAGCTTCAGCATCAGTCCTTCCAATGAATATTCAAGGTTGATTTCCTTTAGGATGGACTAGTTTGATCTCCTTGCAGTCCAAGGGACTCTCAAGAGTCTTCTCCAGCACCACAATTCAAAAGCATAAATTCTTCAACACTCAGCCTTCTTAAGTTGGGCTTTAGCCAGACAGAATTATTGCAGCTTAACTCTTGTCAGCCTCATTACTCTAAAACCCAGGCACTCATCTGATGGCAAAAGCTTGCCCACAAATTGACTTTGGTTATTGTGTCTGCACTGGGCATCTGGAACTTGAGTCTCTCTCCCACTTGGTGAAGCTGTGTTCTCTCCTGTTATAACATTGATGAGGTTCAATTGTGGCCACTTCTCGCCAACAGTCGATGAGCCTTGGTCCAGGGTGCAGTGGTGCACCTTTGCCTTTAGCCATGAATAGATTCCAGAAATTACCGATAACAGTCACGACTCACCAAAGAACACTCAAACTACTGCACAATTGCACTCATCTCACACGCTAGTAAAGTATTGCTCAAATTCTCCAAACCAGGCTTCAGCAATATGTGAACCGTGAACTTCCAGATGTTCAAGCTGGTTTTAGAAAAGGCAGAGGAACCAGAGATCAAATTGCCAACATCCGCTGGATCATCGAAAAAGCAAGAGTGTTCCAGAAAAACATCTATTTCTGCTTTATTGACTATGCCAAAGCCTTTGACTGTGTGGATCACAATAAACTGTGGAAAATTCTGAAAGAGATGGGAATACCAGACCACCTGACCTGCCTCTTGAGAAACCTGTATGTAGGTCAGGAAGCAACAATTAGAACTGGACATGGAACAACAGACAGGTTCCAAATAGGAAAAGGAGTACATCAAGGCTGTATATTGTCACCCTGCTTATTTAACTTATACGCAGAGTACATCATGAGAAATGCTGGGCTGGAGGAAGCACAAGCTGGAATCAAGATTGCGGGGAGAAATATCAATAACCTCAGATATGCAGATGACACTACCCTTATGGCAGAAAGTGAAGAGGAACTAAAGAGCCTCTTGATGAAAGTGAAAGAGGAGAGTGAAAAAGTTGGCTTAAAGCTCAACATTCAGAAAACGAAGATCATGTCATCTGGTCCCATCACTTCATGGGAAATAGATGGGGAAACAGTGGAAACAGTGTCAGACTTTGTTTTTGGGGGCTCCCAAATCACTGCAGATGGTGACTGCAGCCATGAAATTAAAAGACGCTTACTCCTGGGAAGGAAAGTTATGTCCAACCTAGATAGCATATTCAAAAGCAGAGACATTTCTTTGTCAACAAAGGTCTGTCTAGTCAAGGCTATGGTTTTTCCTGTGGTCATGTATGGATGTGAGAGTTGGACTGTGAAGAAAGCTGAGTGCTGAAGAATTGATGCTTTTGAACTGTGGTGTTGGAGAAGACTCTTGAGAGTCCCTTGGACTGCAAGGAGATCCAACCAGTCCATTCTGAAGGAGATCAGCCCTGGGATTTCTGTGGAAGGAATGATGCTAAAGCTGAAACTCCAGTACTTTGGCCACCTCATGCGAAGAGTTGACTCATTGGAAAAGACTCTGATGCTGGGAAGGACTGGGGGCAGGAGGAGAAGGGGACGACAGAGGATGAGATGGCTGGATGGCATCACCAACTCGATGGAGATGAGTTTGAGTGAACTCTGGGTGTTGGTGATGGACAGGGAGGCCTGGTGTGCTGCAATTCGTAGGGTGGTAAAGAATCGGACATGACTGAGTGACTGAACTGAACTGAGCTCTTAATTATGAACCTCCTGTGTTCCCGATACTGAGCTAAGCACCCTGCTTATGTTTCCTTGTTCAATCCCCGCCATGAACTATGGACTATTATTTTTATAATTGCAGTTTTCCTGACTGAAATAAGGTCTGTAACTTCCCCTGTGGTCATAAAGCCAGTAGAAGATGAAGCTGATCTAAGTGCCCTATTTTCAACCAAAGGAATAATAACCTGACTGCATAAGGACCCTTGGGGGATGTGCCCCACCAGTGGCATCTACAAAGTCACTGTGCCATCTGCTTCAGGCTCAGCCAGGTGTTGGTTAAGAAACAAATTTCCAATTTGTGAGAAGAACCACCATCTCAGACTAGGGCCTGAGGACCTGCACTGGAGACAAGCCTCCCAGCAGATTCCTGTGAGTAGAAGCTACTGATGTGGATGCTGTGTTCAGACCCTCCTCATGTCTGCGACAGAAACGAGCATGACCAGCACAGGCTACAGTTGTCCTCAGGCGCTGACATGTCCTGTGAGGAGCTGGGCTGAATCTAAAATGCAATCAGCTATTTTGATACTACTCATGAGCTTTACCAGTTGCAATGTAATTTTTTTTCTTAAATGTGGACTGGGAGGCTTTATATGTCTGGGTGTCTTCCTAGACTTTGAGTGAATTATTTTTTAGAGTTGGATCAATATGACAAAAGAAAGGAAATTGTAGTTCAACCAATTCAGCTTATGAAAAAGAATGTTAGTTCCTTTTCTCTCCAAACTTTAATTAAGTTTAAATTATATATATAAAAAAAAGTCAATGTAGTAGATTTCTATTGGGCAGTCTTTCCAGCACCCTTTTCCTTTAAAAAAAAAACTTATTAAATGTGAAACACGAGGTGATATATGATTACTGTGACCATTCAAATCATAAACTGATTAAGTAAAATTAATAGTTTATTTTTCTTTTATATTGTTTCTCTACCGTTAACAATTTGCCATCTAGCTTTTCATATTTTCCTTTGAATAACAGAAATATCCATATCTACATACACTTACAGTCTGTCAACATGGAATCACACATTGCAGATTAATCTGTCCCTGGCTCCTTTCCACTTCATTACATATTACTTGCAGCAGTTTTTTAGGAATTGTACTCTCCTCTGAGATGGTATGTACCTAATAGAAGCAGAAGATATTAAGAAGAGGTGGCAAGAATACACAGAAGAACTGTACAAAAAAGATCTTCACGACCCAGATAATCACAATGGTATGATCACTGACCTAGAGCCAGACATCCTGGAATGTGAAGTCAAGTGGGCCTTAGAAAGCATCACTATGAACAAAGCTAGTGGAGGTGATGGAATTCCAGTGGAGCTATTTCAAATCCTGAAAGATGATGCTGTGAAAGTGCTGCACTCAACATGCCAGCAAATTTGGAAAACTCAGCAGTGGCCACAGGACTGGAAAAGGTCAGTTTTCATTCCAATCCCAAAGAAAGACAATGCCAAAGAATGCTCAAACTACCACACAATTGCACTCATCTCACATGCTAGTAAAGTAATGCTCAAAATTCTCCAAGCCAGGCTTCAGCAATATGTGAACCGTGAACTTCCTGATGTTCAAGCTGCTTTTAGAAAAGGCAGAAGAACCAGAGATCAAATTGCCAACATCCACTGGATCATTTAAAAAGCTAGAGAGTTCCAGAAAAACATCTATTTCTGCTTTATTGACTATGCCAAAGCCTTTGTGTGGATCACAATAAACTGTGGAAAATTCTGAAAGAGATGGGAATACCAGACCACCTGATCTGCCTCTTGAGAAATCTGTATGCAGGTCAGGAAGCAACAGAACTGGACATGGAACAACAGACTGGTTCCAAATAGGGAAAGGAGTACATCAAGGCTGTATATTGTCACCCTGCTTATTTAACTTCTATGCAGAGTACATCATGAGAAACGCTGGACTGGAAGAAACACAAGCTAGAATCAAGATTGCCAGGAGAAATATCAATAACCTCAGATATGCAGATGACACCACCCGTATGGCAGAAAGTGAAGAGGAACTAAAAAGCCTCTTGATGAAAGGGAAAGTGGAGAGTGAAAAAGGTGGCTTAAAGCTCAGCATTCAGAAAACAAAGATCATGGCATCCGGTCCCATCACTTCATGGGAAATAGATGGGGAAACAGTGGAAACAGTGTCAGACTTTATTTTGGGGGGCTCCCAAATCACTGCAGATGGTGACTGCAGCCATGAAATTAAAAGACGCTTACTCCTTGGAAGGAAAGTTATGTCCAACCTAGATAGCATATTCAAAAGCAGAGACATTACTTTGCCAACCAAGGTCCGTCTAGTCAAGGCTATGGTTTTTCCTGTGGTCATGTATGGATGTGAGAGTTGGACTGTGAAGAAAGCTGAGCGCCGAAGAATTGATGCTTTTGAACTGTGGTGTTGGAGAAGACTCTTGAGAGTCCCTTGGACTGCAAGGAGATCCAACCAGTCCATTCTGAAGGAGATCAGTCCTGGGTGTTCACTGGAAGGACTGATGTTGAAGTTGAAACTCCAATACTTTGGCCACATCATGCTAAGAATTGACTCATTGGAAAAGACTCTGATGCTGGGAGGGATTAGGGGCAGGGGGAGAAGGGGACGACAGAGGATGAGGTGGCTGGATGGCATCACTGACTGGATGGATGTGAGTCTTAGTGAACTCCAGGAGTTGGTGATGGACAGGGAGGCCTGGTGTGCTGCGATTCATGGGGTCGCAAAGAGTCGGACACGACTGAGGGACTGAACTGAACTGAACTGAACTGGATCCTGCTCCAGATTTCCATGTACCTAGTTATGGGAATCATTCTGTGTGCACTACAAGGGGTGGACATGTGATCCCAGGGAGTGGTGGGCAGGGAATCAGTCTGTTCCCTGAGATTTGGGGGTACCCTCTGGGTGGATGGATCTGTTATGTGTACAATTTGGGAGTATCAGTTGCCATTGTCTATTATGTAAGCTTCAGAAAAAGCTGGATTGCAGTGAGCAAAAAATCGTGAAGTTGTGCCAAAGAGAGAGAGATGGAGATATAGATAGATGATAGATCTAGATATTTAATAGGAGATGATAGATAAATCGATAGATGATAGATAGACAGAGGAAAGGCAACATTCTGGGTTACCTGCAAGGCTTCACTACGTTCCCAAAGTTCGGTTTTGCCCTTAGACTTGTGACATAGAGTCTTTCCAGTAAATCCTCTTTGCCTCATTGGCCTCCCTTTCTTGGACCTAAGCATGGATCAAAATTTTCAAGATCCCTCTTAAAAAAAAAACAACCCAATCAAAAGATGGGCAGAAGACTTAAATAGACATTTTTGCAAACAAGATAAGCAGATGGCCAGTAGGCACATGAAAAGATGTTCAGTTCAGTTCAGTTGCTCAGTCGTGTCTGACTCTTTGCCACCCCATGAACCGCAGCATGCCAGGCCTCCCTGTCCATCACCAACTCCCAGAATTTACCCAAACTCATGTCCATTGAGTCAGTGATGCCATCCAGCCATCTCATCCTCTGTCGTCCCCTTCTCTTCCTGCCCCCAATCCTTCCCAGCATCAGAGTCTTTTCCAATGAGTCAACTCTTCGCATGAGGTGGCCAAAGTACTGGAGTTTCAGCTTTAGCATCATTCTTTCCATTGAACACCCAGGACTGATCTCTTTTAGAATGGACTGGTTGGATCTCCTTGCAGTCCAAGGGACTCTCAAGAGTCTTCTCCAACACCACAGTTCAAAAGCATCAATTCTTCAGCGCTCAGCCTTCTTCACAGTCCAACTCTCACATCCATACATGACCACAGGAAAAACCATAGCCTTGACTAGACGGACCTTGGTTGGCATAGAAATGTCTCTGCTTTTGAATATGCTATCTAGGTTGGACATAACTTTCCTTCCAAGGAGTAAGCGTCTTTTAATTTCATGGCTGAAGTCACCATCTGCAGTGATTTTGGAGCCCAGAAAAATAAAGTCTGACACTGTTTCCACATTTTCCCCATCTATTTCCCGTGAAATGATGGGACCAGATGCCATGATCTTCATTTTCTGAATGTTGAACTTTAAGCCATCTTTTTCACTCTCCTCTTTCACTTTCATCAAGAGGCTTTTTAGTTCCTCTTCACTTTCTGCCATATGAGTGGTGTCATCTGCATATCTGAGGTTATTGATATTTCTCCCCACAATCTTGATTCCAGCTTGTGCTTCCTCCAGCCCAGCATTTCTCATTATGTACTCTGCGTATAAGTTAAATCAGCAGGTTGACAATATACAGCCTTGACGTACTCCTTTCCCTATTTGGAACCAGTCTGTTGTTCCATGTCCAGTTCTAACTGTTGCTTCCTGACGTGCATACATGTTTCTCAAGAGGCAGGTCAAGTGGTTTGGTATTCCCATCTCTTTCAGAATTTTCCACAGTTTATTGTGATCCACACAGTCAAAGGCTTTGGCATAGTCAATAAAGCAGAAATAGATGTTTTTCTGGAACGCTCTTGCTTTTTCGATGATCCAGTGGATGTTGGCAATTTGATCTCTGGTTCCTCTGCCTTTTCTAAAACCAGCTTGAACAAAGATGTTGAACATCACTAATTATTAAAAGAAATAAAGTGATAGTCATTCAATTGTGTCCAACTCTTTGAGACCCCATGGACTGTGGCCCGCCAGGCTCCTCTGTCCATGGAATTCTCCAGGCAAGAATACTGTGGTGGGTTGCCATGCCTTTCTCCAGGGGACCTTCCTGACCCAGGGATCGAACCAGGGTCTCCTGCATTGCAGGCAGACACTTTATTAGAGTGGATTTGATCCTGATAATTTATCGCTAATTATTAGAGAAATGCAAATCAAACTAAAATGAGGTATTACCTCACACCAGTCAGAATGGCCATCATCAAAACGTCTACAAGTAATAAATGCTGGAAAGGGTGTGGAGAAAAAGGAACCCTCCTACACTGTTGCTGGGAAGGTAAAGTGGTGTAGCCACTATGGAGGATAGTATGGAGGAGACTTAAAAACTAAAAACAGAGCTACCATATGACCCAGCAGTCCTCCTCCCGGATTATACCCAGAAAGCGGAAAACTCTAATTTGGAAAGATGCCAGTATTTGGAAAGCACCCCAGTATTCAGACTGGCACTATCCACAGTAGCCAAGACATTGAAAGCAACCAGAATGTCCGTGAATAGATGGATGAACGGATAAAGAAGATGAGGTACATAAATATAATGGAATGTTACTGACCACAGGAGTATTACTCTCCTATGCAAGAATAGTTCAGGTTTTAATTTACTTCTAATAATTTACTTTACGATGTGCACAGATGCAGAGAAGTGAAATTGCTAAAGGTCTAGCAACAGAATTCTTAGCATCAAATGCAACCTGGGAATCTCAGAAAAGTGACACATTTGGATCAAAATCATAACTAAGATTTTTAATACTACATCTGCAACAAGAAAGAAAGAGAAATGAGGTAGGTAGAGAGGGAAGGAAGAAGGAAGGAAGAAAGAAGCAGATGTGTGTTGTGGCTGGAATGAAACTTGGGCTTGATCCTGTTTCTTTCCTCCTGGGGATGGTGGGGCTGGAGAAGGCTTGGGGAGCAGGTGATGCTTCTGTTCCCCAAATGTTAGGAAAACATGTCCCATAGGCAGGGGATTGGATTTGGTAATGTCTTTTGGCAGGAGTTGCATGGGCTTGTGTGGTATGATTTCTGGGATATAGTTCTACTGAGGATCCTGAATGCCAAGGAACAGTAGTAGGTTACTACAACCAGCTCAAGTGAAATGCGTTTTATTACAAGGATGCAGGAGCCTCTCAAAAAACTCAAGGTTGCTGGACATCTTGTGAATAGGAGTTAAGAAACTGGAGATGGTTCACTCCCTCTCTCCTTCTATTTCTCAGCAGTGTGGAGAGTTGGCCTCTGTCCACCAGTGTGGTCACCCCTGTTTCTTCCAGCATACACACACACAGAAGTCGCTCAGTTGTATCCGACTCTTTGCGACCCCATGGATTGTAGCCCACCAGGCTCCTCGGTCCATGGGATTTTCCAGGCATGAATACTGGACTGGGTTGCCGTTTCCTTCTCCATCTTCCAGCATAGTCGTCTGATTAAACCCATTGATGGCCAGTTCAGGAGACGACAGGCCTCTCCTCTGCACGACCCAGCGCTTACTAGAGACCATCTGTGTCCCACTCAGATCCCAGAGAAAAGCACCAGCCCCACTTTATCTGGTGGAATCAGGACACAGAAGCATAGGCTTCTGGTACCAAATGGGCTGACTTCCCTAGAACCCAGGGCCTCCCCTTGTTCAATCACCTGTGGTGGGAACGGGAGACAAGGCCCTGTGATTTACAATGCCAGATTGCTTCTCCAGTAGGAGCCAAAGGAAAATGCAGTGTCCGCATCTTTGGAACCCCCTCAATAGGGGACGCCTGTTAGTAAGGAACCAAGACTTTCATCTCCAATTACCTGGGAGGCATTGCATAAATCTTACTGAGAGAGATTCATTTAAGCCAGTTTATATCATAAAATGAATGACTGATACCGACCTTCTCTCTGGAGGAGTCAGTCATTTCACAATCAATTTCTGAGTCCCTAATATGGTCATCATGCTGGATTTGGGGGCTACAAAATGAGTACTTTGTAGAGAGGAAAAGAGGGAGGGAAGAAGTTTCTTTAAACCTGAGTTCTTGCAGGAAGAAAGATACCCAGGGAAGAAAAGGATGCTGGGAGAATATATTGGGGTTGGAGGGAAGACAACTTATCGACTATTTAACAATTTTGTAGTCAACAGAGCTTTTTTTCCTCCAAGTTCTTCCAGCCTGAAATTGAACAGCCCAGGCCTTAGTTACTGAAGAGCTGTTTTGGACCAGAAAGGCAGAGTGCTGCTACAGGAGGAAGGGGCCAAATTAGGTCCAGTCCCTGTGCCCCAGAGGCAGCATCAAATGAAAAGAAGCTGCAGCTGCTCTCCCAGCAGACTGTGCTGAAAACCAGGAGAGAGGTACAAAGTGCAGCCAGGGTTCAGGCGAAAAGCTCTGCTAGGCTTGGGGTGGATTAGTGACTCAACAGTTTTACAAATAGCACAGCACGTGGACCCACAATCAGAGCTGATACTGGCCTCACTGGAGCACACTCTGCAGGCCCCTTTGGCTCCAGGAACCTTAGTCGCAAGATTATATGGAGGTAGGGGTCGGGGAAATACCAACTGGAAGAAGCATTTCTGATTTTAACAATTGGAGCTGCAGTGCGATGCTTGTGGCTCAGCACACAGCCCTCTGGGAGGACCTGATGAGGGGACAAGCCTGGAGACGCAGGTCTGACTTCTGTCTGGAGCAGCTTGAATTCAGGCTCAGGAGGGTGGTGTTCTTTCAGGAAGGAGTAGGAAGCCATCCACCTGGGAGACATTGCTCAATAAACACCTTCTGTTTGATTAAAGACTTAGGGCCTGTCCTCTGGGACAGCTGGGCAGCTGGGAGTCTGAAAGGAATTTGGGAGGGGAGTGGTGACCCCAAAGCATCACAGAAGTGGAGGGCCCATGAGGCCTTGATTAGTGGAGCCCCTCCGTCTCAGAAAGGTGAGTAACTTGGTCAAGTTCACGCAGCGGGTCACCAGACAAGCCTTTCCCTCCCACCGGAGGCTGCAGAGGAGGCCGCTAAACCGTGCCAATCAGAGCCCAAGATGGCACTGAGCAGGCACAGGTCGAGGGCAGCACGGGGCGGGGAGTGCAGTGTTCTCCGGAGGGGTTGGCTGCTGGAGGGCTAAGGCTCCGGAGGACTGATTGTCGTTAACTCCCTTTCTCTCCTGGCCTTGCCTGGGGTGGACTGGCGGTGTGGGGGGAAGGCGCACCCAGAGGCGTGTGAGGCTCCCCTTCCCAGAGCAGGAGGCCTTGGGCGCCTGCTCCCAGCGGCTCCGGCTCACCCCAAGGCTCTCCGGAGGTCTCCGGGCCCTCGGGCTTGCCGACGCCCGCGCTGCGCTGGGCGCGGTCAGGCCCGTGGCGCGGGCCCCTGGGTCCCCAGCCGCGCGCCGCGCGAGGCCGCTGCCGCCCTTCGCTCCGCGGGCGGGGCTGGTAGCGCCGCGCTCCTCTGGGCGGCGGAGTCCCGGGCCGCCTCGGCCCCCTCTGCCAGCCCGCACCGAGCACGGGGCGAGCCGGCGCGGAAGCCGGGCGGGCGCGGGGCGCTGGGCGCCCGCCCCTCGCAGTCTGGGTGCCGCGCGCCCCCGGGGCTGGGGGGCCTCAGACCTCGGCGGCCAGCAGAGCCGTGCGCCTCGCGTGCCGGAGGTCTGTTCCAGGCCAGGCGGGAGCTGCTCAGCGAGGGTCCCCGGCCGCCTTTCCCTTCCCGGGGGGTCGGCGGGCTGAGCAGCGAGCCAAGCCCAGCCGGCGTGCGCTCCTATAAATAGCGCGCGTGTGCCCGCCACGCGCCCCCCGGCTGCGCGAGGACACGGAAAGTTGTGCGCGGGGGCTCGCGGCGCGCGGCGGCGGCGGGCTAGGGCTCCGGGGCCAGCTGCCCGGCGCCGTGCGGCGGATCCCGCGGATTTTTGCCTCCGTGCTGGGGACCCGGCTAGCCGCTGCCGCCCTGCCGCCTTCCGAGAGACGCCAAGCTCTGGGGAATTTTTTGACCAAGCGAAATCGAGAGTGGCTAGAGACCTGGCCATGAACACAGCCGCGCGTTCTTCCCGCTCCGGGAAACACCTTCGGCTTCTGTAATCCGTCCCCGCCGCCAGCTGGAGACGAGCCGGGACGACCCTGGCCCCGACCGGCCCCCAGCATCCCGGGGCTTCTCCGAGCCCCCTGGGTTTTTCCTGCTGCGCGCTTCACCTGGGGAAGCTTGGTTTGGGGTGAGGATTTCTGATCATTTTCCTCTTTGAGGGGTGAACGGGAGGGTTCGGCGACTTTGATGTCTAGGAACAAGGGTGGGTGCGGGGGTCCCAGGCAGGGCTGATCTCAGGCGGAGGAGGGCGGGGGAGGGGGTTCTGCATGAGCTCCTTAAAGGACGAAGGTAGCAGAGCCAGCGAGACAGCGCGAGGGGGAACTCTGACTTCAAACCACGGAGCTGCCGGAGGTGTGCGCGCCGCCGCCGGCCCCGCCGCGTGGTGCATCTAGCCACCCGCACCGTCCCCAGCACCGGGGTCCCGGGGAGGAGACCACGCGGGCACGCGGGAGCGCCGGCCAGCTGCGGCGGCCCCCAGCCTCGCTCGCCATGGGCCCCGGGCGCCGGGCGCCGGCCGCGCTGCCGGCCCTGCTGCTAGCCCTCGCCCTGCCGGGGCTGCGCGTCTGGGCGCAGAATGACACAGAGCCCATCGTGCTGGAGGGCAAGTGCCTCGTGGTGTGCGACTCGAACCCCGCCACGGACTCCAAGGGCTCCTCCTCCTCGCCCCTGGGGATCTCGGTCCGGGCAGCCAACTCCAAGGTCGCCTTCTCGGCTGTGCGCAGCACCAACCACGAGCCGTCCGAGATGAGCAACAAGACGCGCATCATTTACTTCGACCAGGTCAGAGCCCCGGGGGACGCGGGAGGCCAAGGCTCGGGCGGCGGGAGGGGCGACGTGCAGGCGGCTGAGCCCCGGGTCGTCTGCTCGGGCTGAGCCGCTCTGATTGCGGTGCAGGGAGCCGGGTCGGCACCGGGTTGGCGCTGGGGTCTCCGCGCGTCGGGATCTGAAACTTCTGAGGTCTCCCCCGCCCCAGCCCGCCCCCACTCCCTCCTGGCCTCCGGAGAGCTGCTGGGGCGATGGGAGAGGGGCTGGCAGCTCAGAGCCGCAGGGAGAACTCGAGACACGTTGAATAGCAACAGGTCTGCTGGAACCGGCGGGTCCTGGTCCCTGCACCTCGCCGTCTTTCTGCTCGAGCCTGGCGCCCGGCCTCCACTCTTCTGCCGGGGCCGCGGAGGCCGTCCTCCGGCAAGCAGAGGACTCTTTCCAGGGCAGAACAGATGATGTGTTCCTCCCGGATGGAGAAGCTTCTCCCTAGAGGGAGACCTGGGCGGGGTGGGCTGGAAGGGGTCCACACTCTGCACAGACCCCGCAGGGGGCTGCGGAGGCGGCAGCGGGGGCCCGGGTCGGATCTCGCTCCCTGTTCGGTGCCAAGCGCGGCTGCAGCAGAAAGCCCTCCTCCGCTACTTGGAAAAGTTGAGAGGAGGAGAGAAGCAATGGGTAGAGGCGCTGAGCTCCTGTAGGGAAGCGCTGGGAAGCCTTTCTCCGTCCCTAGCTCCTGCCCTTTTCAGAGACCCGCGAAGCAGTGGGGAGAGAGGGCTGGGGGCTGAGGACAGGGGACTGGGAGCGACTGATGGCCACTGGAGCTTCATCTTAGCGATCGGAGCTCGTGGGTCTAGCGCTGAGAAACTCCAGGATATCAGCTGAGGAAGGAGTCTTAAAACTGAAAACAGATTCCAGGCTGATCATTTCAACCTCTGCTGCACCCGGAGTCTTTTAAATTCCAAAGTCGTGTGTGTGGTTCACAGTGGCATGCCACATGGGCACGAACACGGGTTAAGTGGTGCTGTAGGATGTGCCCGGGGAGCGATGAGGTGACATTTCTCTTCCTTACTTGTTACTAAGTAATGTAGTCTCCAGCTGGTCAAAGACAGAGAATGCCTCTCTGGGGCTTCCTATCGAATAGCCATCATTTTAAAAGAATTAAGCAACCCCTTTGGGTTTTAGTGCATATTTTTCATCTTGATGGAAATAAAGTCTAGCACGACCCCTGGTCTGTGTTTCAGTGCATGAATTAAATACTGTGGACACTGCACTGTCCTCTGTACAGTGCATTGTGTTCAGTGACCTTTCTGTCATTTAGAAGAGGAGAAGAGTTTGCTCTCCTGTTCTGGGTGCTCCTGCATCTTAGAGACAATAAGACACATTTGGTAATAAATCTCGAGGTGTCTGGGTGCTCTAATTACAATGTACAGTCAACATTCAGCCTTATGTGTAGTCAACACTAATCAGCTAGCTCCATTATTGCTAATGAATTATGCTACTTGTGTCTGATTCAGGGAGTCCCTGCTAAGTACCTCAAATTATTTTAAATGTGCTTAAACAAATCTTTGTAAAACCTCTGTTGGGAAGTATTGCATAGCTGGTGATTTGTTGCTGAAAGACCATCGATCATAGGGTCAGAGGAAGAAATCTGATGTTTACTTGGAAAAAGGAGTAATCTCAGAATAAAATGATACACACAGACGCATTTTAAGTTGGGGGTTGAGCCTGGTACATCTACCTGACCGGCACTATATTCCGATGCGTTGCTCACAGGTAATAGTATGTCTAGGGAATTATGCAAAGGGCTTATATTAGCCTGAATGTAGTGTTTAAAAGAAATAGTAGCAGATTGCCATTGATATGGGGGAAATGTACTTTTGTAAGGACATCTGGTTTTTCTGAATGCCGCTTCTAGATTTATTTCTTGGAGAGAAATGGAAGAAACCTTAGTTATATCCTGCCTGCTACCCCCATCCTCAATATGCACACACACACACACACACACATTCTCTCTCTCTTTGTCACATGTGGCATTTAGTTTAAGAGGTCATCTATTGAAATGCAGAGCTAATTTCATAATCAGTAGAACTAAGCTGAACATCTCGGAATACAGAATGCACTGTTGTTTTCTTGGGAACCAGCACTTTGTTTCTCTTCCTTTTTGTCCCTTGAACTTTTAAACAAACGGCAGCAACTGTTGAGGGGACGGACACTGACTAACACCGGGGGGGACAGAGATGCCACCTGTTTCACAGTCTCTATTCCTTGGCAGCCTGCAAAGGCTGAGTCATGGCCAAAATATTTATAGTTAAGACCTGGGTGGCATAGGAAGGGAACGCATGGCTGTGGATCTGAGCTGAGGCTTGGCGGGGGCTCAGAGGAGGGCCAGGCGTTCGCCTTACTCGGGCACCAACTGTTCGGTGTCATGGATCATGCTGCCCAGTGGAGGGAGCGTCCATACCTCTGTCCAGGAGGGCCTGCAGAGAGCCACGGACGCGATTGGCTGGCCCGGAACGCCACCTCTGGGCATGCAAGGCTCCAGAGGGTGGGTGTGTAGACGTGGGGCTGATGCCTTTTTCTGACTCTGAAGGTAGAGCCAGTGTTTATAAGCCCCACATGTTCAGAGCCAGCCGGCCTTGCTGGAAATCGAGGCATGAATACAAAGCTCTGACTTTATTTTTTTAGTCTAACATTAAAAAGATGAAGAACCTTCCAACATACAAATCCGTTTTTCAAGTCACTAAAGAAAAAGGGAATAGAACTCCATGTTTTATTTTCTGTGGTTTTTTAAAGCTAGGTTTCTTTGTTAAGAAAGAAAATAGGAAGGAAAAGAAAAGGGAAGGAAGAACACTGACTTTACTTACAGAGAGTATTGTAATAGTTGACTGTGTTTATCCTTTTTATTTGTAGATTCTAGTAAACGTGGGTAATTTTTTCACCCTGGAGTCTGTCTTTGTAGCACCCAGAAAAGGAATTTACAGTTTCAGCTTTCACGTAATTAAAGTGTACCAGAGCCAAACGATACAGGTATGTCTTCTGACCTGCTCTCTCTCTACCGCGGAATGACAGTGTTTATCTATGGTGGGCCATGTATTTAAGTGTTTATGTGTTTTCATTGTAAAAATAGCCATCTTCATAGTAGTTTATTTTTAAAACATGTAATCTCCAATAACGCTTTCTATGAAGCATAGAAGCATATAGAAAAATATGTGACAAGCATATAGAAAAATACACAATTAAACTTATTACCTTAATAACAACCAGTCACTTAAAAAGCATAGTTTTTAAAGCTACTTTTTTCTGTTAAGAAAGAAAATAGGAAGGAGGAAGGAAATAGTAAAAATTCAGTGGCACAAATCTCTTTATAAGACCTTGGCTGCTTTTAATGCATGTGCAAAAATTACCCAAATTTTTAACAACAACAACAACAACAAATAGTAAGACTATCAGAGTTTTACAAGTACCTACTAAATAAATAAAACAAATTTGCTGTCATTGTTAAAAATTATGAACTGCAGTTAACAACTAAGACCAAGAATAAATTGCTGAAGGAACAATTATTCAATATACTTTTAAAGAAAGGATATGCTACGCTTATCTTCTAAGTAGTTTATCCTTAGTTACTCTGAAATTAGTGAATTCTTACCAAATGCAGTTCCACAGTTAATATATTTTGTGCTGTGCTTTCTAAGGAACAGGCTTAAACTCACACTCAAGGACAATGATGGAGCTAATTCCTATAATATTCAAATATGCGGACACTCAGTAATACCAGTGCATGTCTATGGAATTCTAGGATACTTTTTTCATCATCTGTTCACTGTATGTATTGTATATTGGTGGTGGTGGTTTAGTTGCTAAGTTATGTATGAACTCTTGTGACCCCATGGACTTTAGTCCACCAGGCTCCTCTGTCCATGGGATTCTCCAGGCAAGAATACTGGAGCGGGTTGCCATTTCCTTCTCCAGGGGATCTTCCTGACCCAGGGATCGAACCCAAGTCTCCTGCATTGCAGGCAGATTCTTTACCACTGAGTCACATTGTGTCCAGATGAATGTTAGATTACACATCTACCACTTTTACATATCTTAGTGAATGGATAAATTGATCAGCCTCATACTTAATTTATTCAGTATTAATTTTTGACATAAAAGGAATGAATATCTAGTAAACAAATTTAGTCCCATGGAAAAGCTTTTCCCAAACGCCAATATTTAGAAACTTAGGTAATATTTGACACAGTATAATCAAAATTTTACTGTGGAGGGAAGGTAATAAATTTGTTGCTAATTATCCATCATTAAAACATTTAGTGGTAGTAGTGATTATTATTTTTAGTGCCCATTTCTTATCAGGGAAAACACTAGAAGAAATCACAGTGGACAGTCATATTCTACAATTTCAGCTGATGTTTATTTAGCATATGCATGTCTCAGCTGTACAGTAAACCTGCAGAGATATTAGTAGAGCCTTGCGGTCCCTGAGTTTCTCTGAGCGAAGGGCATGGGGTTATTTTTACTAATGTATTGGGAAGCCACAGGCATGTGTCCTAACTGAAAACTTGCTGTTGAATATGAGAGATAAATAAAGTAGTAGGCCCAACTTATGTCCTGAAGGGGAGTCAGACTTCACATGGCTGGATTTTTCTCCATGGATGGTGATCTTCTGTGAGTATTTAAGGAAATTTTTGTGGGAGAAATTAATTTTTTTTTTCAAGTTAAAAAGATCAGCTCAGTAAGATCATACTAAGCCTAGCCACCCCAGTTAGCTAATTTGAAAGGAAAGGGATGTATTTACTGGACATCAGATACTTTACCAGGATGATCATATTAGACATTATTCCCGCCCCCCAACCCTTGACCCTTGTAGATGTTTTGTAGAAAGATGCTTTCTTTCTTCCTTCCTTCTCTCCCACTCCCCCCTCCCTTCTTTTCCTTGTTTCTTTCTTTCTATTGCAGAATAGTTGATTCGCAATATTGTTAGTTTCAGGTGAACAACATAGCAATTCAATATTTTTGTAGATTACAGTCCATTTAAAGCGATTATAAAATAATGGCTGTGTCTCCCTGTGCTGTACACATCTATCCTTGGAGCCTATTCATTTGCTACGTGGTCAGTGTTACCTCCTAATCCCCTCCCCCTGTCTTCCCTTCCCCTTCCCTCCCCTCATTGGTAACCCCAGTTGGTTCTCTATAATCGTGAATCTGTTTCTGTTTCATTCATTCATTTGACTTTAGAGAGGGCTCTTCGGTGTCTTGTTTTGTTTTGTTCCTTATAGGTTAACCTGATGTTAAACGGAAAACCAGTCATATCTGCCTTCGCTGGGGATAAAGACGTGACACGCGAGGCCGCCACGAACGGGGTCCTGCTCTACCTGGATAAGGAGGATAAGGTTTACCTAAAACTGGAGAAAGGTAACTTGGTCGGAGGCTGGCAGTACTCCACGTTCTCTGGCTTCCTGGTGTTCCCCCTATAGGATCCGAGGTCTCCGTGATGCTCGTCTGGGGAGGGGCGGCCCCCCCGACTTCCTGAGGATCACTTCCGCTTCACCGGATTGATGTCTTCACGGGTTTCTTGTGGGCGAATATGTGTTCTCTGTAAGGATGCTAAGCTGTCTGAACCAGCATCGAACTCCACAGATGATTTTTGTGTGCATTTCAGTGTACTCGGATTGGGACTCAACAGTTGATACCCATCTATGCTTAAGTGTAACAATTCAAAGCTGTCTGCAAGGTTTATTCTGAATTTAATTTCCTGAAATCACTGAATTTGTTGCAGATGTGGCATTTTATTTATTTAGTTTTCAAAGACCGACAACCGGGTCTGAGAATTAGAGAACTCTATATGTAAAGTTCTGACTTCAATCAACGATTCGTGTGATCCTGCCAAAGAATTGTGTGCTGTGTCCATATACCGGTTACACTTGTTTTTATTCCTTTGGGATTAGTTTGTTCAGTTCTCTTAAGGTAATTTCTGACTTTGTGTCTTCTCAACAAATAGGGTAATGGCTTGCCCGCAAATTTACTCTATGAGATCACCCACACGACTTCCCTTAAAAAAAGAAAGAATGCTTCATAGTTGTATTTTAATTATATATGTGAAAGAGTCATATTTTCCAAATTATATTTTCTAATAGGAAGAATAGATCATAAATCTAACAGAAAAAGTTGCATATCTGAATTCTTCAGTGCTCAATCCTCAAACCTGCGCAAAACAGCTCTCCTCCATGGGAAATCTTATACTTTATTGCTCATTTTAATTAACATGATTGATAATAGCCACTTTATTAAAAACCTAAGGGATTTTTTTTTCCTTAGACATGACTACTTTATTAACTGGAGATGGGATGCCCTCGTTTTTAATTATACCTATTTTTCAAACCTTCTGTTGTGTTTGAAGTAGCATCTGGTTTTGCCTTAACTCCTAAAATTGTTTAGATTTCTCTGTTCAGCTAATAGTAAATCCAAATATTCCATATCTGAACTTAGTACAATATCTTATTTTGTCTTTTGTACAGGTCATATGAATTCATAAAATTATTTATGTCTCTGTTACAGAATAAAGATTAATATATGTTAGCTGAATTGTTTGGTCCTTTCAGTTTTGGAAATATGGATCTTACATGATTTATTCCCTTTCTCTTACCAACCCTCTCTCCCTCCCTCCTTCACCCCTGTCCTTTCTTCCTTTCTCTCATTTCTTGGTCTTGGAGCTGAAGAAAAGCTTTCTGGATTTCTAGAGAATGTCCCTCAACTGGCATAGGAAATCTTTACCATGTTTAATTTGTCCAGATTCAGGAGTTGTGAGCTTGGCAAAAGAGGATCAATGAACTTAGTAAAGTCTCCTTTCAGAATAACTTACTGTTAGGAAGTTAAGTTTTAAAAGATCCACTGAAGCATCGTGAAGGGCTCAGTGAATGAATGAGTGGTGATGCAAATAAAGATCAATATTTTCAAACAAAAGACTTGAGGAAGAGTTCTGCCCTTTACTCAGCACTAACGGGCAAGCACAAGCCCCATTTCTTTTCAGGAGGAACTATAATGACAGCTGTCTCCTCTGGAGATTTGGCTCAATTTCCTGGTCGGTTGTCAATTAAAACAAATCTGGGTGCCCCCTTTTGTAGTCTGTGGCACTGGGGGGCTCTTGTAGGATTCTGTGGGAGGAAACATGCAGGCAGCCCCCCAGTATAATTGTGATTAATCATCACGTCAGAATATCCGTTCATCACAGGAAGATTCTCTTCCCAAGAAGAACTATCTGGAGATGCTGGCAGTGGACCTGCAATGTTTTGCTTGGCAACTTATCCCCCGGCTGGCACCCTGTCAGAGATCTTCCCTCCTCTGTGACTGTGTAACGTGGGAAACAGCCTTGCACACGGGGCTTTCATCTAAACTGCATCCTCTGCGAATGTGCCTGGTCTCACGTGACCTTCCCCACAGCTCTCTGTGTGCAGGGTTTGTGTCTGTACATTGCAAAAGAGTGAACTGTACTTGAATAAATATGCTATTAGTCATTGTTTTGGCAAAATGGCTTAAGAGTATTGCGAATTTCCAAGAGATAAGACAGAGAAAGTTTGGTGCTTAACAAAGTAGACTGATGTAGAGTATCTATTATAAACAGACTTATGGCCAAGCTTTGGGGCTTGCCCTTATTTTTCTGAACATAGAAGAACACTGGCAAAGAGCTTGACTTTAATTCCTAAGGGCTTCAGGTGGCTCAGATGGTTAAGAATCCACCTGCAATGCAGGAGACCCGGGTTTGATCCCTGGGTTGGGAAGATCCCCTGGAGGAGGGCATGGCAACCCACTCCAGTATTCTTGCCTGGAGAATCCCATGAACAGAGGAGCCTGGCAGGCTACAGTCCATGGGGTCGCAAAGAGTCCGACACGCTGCAGTGACTTAGCTTGCAGCAGGCACACAGGCCAAGCAGGGCAGTAGGGAGGGTATTAAGATTGGAAGAGTAAAAGGAAGAGGATTGAGTCTGAGTGGGCCAGGTGAAAATCAGGAGGCAGTGGCGTCAGAGTATTTCCATAAATGGAGCCAGATAGATGCTCCTTACATGTTCTATGGCTTGAAAATACTTTTCAGAAATTGCTCAGTCCACAGAAATGGTAATTGAGCACAGTGTTCACATTGGCCTGTCTGTATTCATTAATGCCAGTGCACTCCCTTCCTAGATGTTCCTTATCTCCTTTGACTGTTCCTTGATCTATTGATCAGCAAAAGCAAGCAGTTTTCTGTAGCAAGCATTTTCCCAAGATAGAATCCCAAGAAAATGAAACTGAAGGAAAGAAGGAGCTTGTGCATAGGATCTCCTTGATTCCACATGCTTTTGGGGTCTCCTTGTGGCCTTGGATTCTGTTAGAGCCTGGTTACCTTGTTAAATTTTTAATCCTTTCTTGTTTTCCATTTTTGGACTTACAGCTGTTTTCCCCATTCTTTTTGGTTTCTAGATACCTGGATAGCTGAGTGTCTTTTTTTTCTTTAGCAAGTTACTGCTTTTATTCTTGGAATAAATATCTTCCACCAACATTGTTTAAACTATCCTTATAATGTGTTACATGCTTTGCTAGGTACTGAGTTTATAGAAGTGGTGACAGCTGCTCTTTTTAGAGCTCCTTAGACAGTAAACGCAGCTAGAAACCTCACCAGGAGCAAGAGAGGTCTAAAAGTGTGGTTTCTACCTTGTCTTCTGACTGAGGGTCGTAGGCTTTACCAGGCCGCCTTCACTGCTTAAACCCTCTGTCTTCAGACTGCAGGGAATGCTGCTCAGTGTTATGCAGCAGCCTGGAGGGAGAGCAGTTTGGAGGAGAAGGGATACATGTATATGCATGGCTGAGTCCCTTCTCTGTTCACGTGAAACTATCACAATACTGATAATCAGCTATATCCCAATACAAAATAAAAAGCTAAAAAACAAGTGTGTTTCTATGGACCAACAGTGCCCTTACCAAGGAGGCGTCTTAGAAACCCAGGGAGGCTTTAGGCTCCCCAGATCTGCTGAATCAGTATCTGCATCTTTAACAAGGTCTTCTGCCCCTCCCACCGCATGGTTCACGGACACAGTACAGTTTACGAGGTTGTATCTTCACAGAAACCCAAAGACCACCTGCCGCAGAACAGCGTCCGGGCTTCAGACAGTTGAACCAGATCCCCAGGTGATGCTTACAGCGTCAGCCCATCAGGTGCGGGTGTTTTCTTTGCAGTGACCCTCGAGTCCAGGCACTTTTACGATCCTCCCTGTTCTAACGCGAGGAGCCCGGGACAGTGAGCACGAGGCCTGCGCGCAGTCAGCCCGAGGCTCCGCGCTGTGCCGAGAAGGCCGGAGCCGGGGCTGCGGGCTGGGCCGTGGAGACTCCGGCTCTGGGACGGGAAGGCCGGAACGCCGCGGGCTGGGCCGTGCGGACTCCGCGCTGTGCCGAGAAGGCCGTGGAAGCGCTGCCGGAGGACCACACCTCGAGGAGCGGGGGGAGACCCGGCCTGAGACGGAGGTGAGTCACCACGAAGGCGGCGCCTTGTAGGAAAGAAAAGCCTCGGTGACGGGCCTCATTTCGTCAGCGTTCCTCCTCAAATAAAGGTGTAGGCACAGCTTGCTTTTCTTTATGGCTGAAGCGACCCTTCTCCTGTGATCGTAGGCCCTGTGTCTAAGGGTACTTGGCATTTGGCTTCAGAAGACATTGTTCAGCTTAATAAAGTGTGTGTGTGTGTGTCAGAGAGAGAGAGAGAGAATGGGGGAATATATTCAGAAGGATCCAAGATGTGAGCAATTTCCAGGAGGCTGGAAAGTACGTTTAAAATTCACCCAAGAGCAGAAGGCTTTCTCAACAATTTTTTGGTCCAATTGTTGATATGTATTTAATGGAGGAAATGTATCATCATAGGCACTGAGCTAAGGAAGTCTTTATTTCCCACGGGGTTACCTTGAGACCATAGATTTTGACCCTCTGACTTTCCAGGGGCTGGGGTTTTTGAGGAAACCTCCGAGGGTTTCGGTCTGCTAGTCCTGGGGGGATGAGGGACTCTGACAAGCAACTGTCGTGCCTGAGAGCTGAGGGCGGTGTCTCTCTGCTCAGCAGTAGTTGTTGTTTTTTCCTGCTTTCATTTGTTGTGTCTCATGTTTTAGCTTGGATGTCACAGTACGATCAATAGGGGAAGAAAATGCAGGGTGATGAATGCCGGTGGTCGCTATTTTTGCATTCCTTTCTTTTCCTTCAGGACAAGAGGAAAACATGGCTTGAAATGATCTGTTGAGTGGGTTTCTTTCCTAGCCTTCCAGAGGGAAGGGAATGATGCAAGCAAGAGCAGGCCTGCCGCCATTTCTGGAAGTCGGGGGAGTCCACTGACCTGTGCGTTCAGCAAGGCTGCTGCTCATCAAACTGGAAACGGGTTCTGGTGTCTGTGTGTGGAAATGGCCATCCCCTGGCAAAGATATGGCTTTATCATCCAGGATAGGGTGTTCAAATCAGATCAGTTGCTCAGTCATGTCCGACTGTTTGTGACTCCATGAATCGCAGCACGCCAGGCCTCCCTGTCCATCACCAACTCCCGGAGTTCACTCAGACTCACGTCCATCCAGTCAGTGATACCATCCAGCCATCTTATCCTCTGTCGTCCCCTTCTCCTCCTGCCCTCAATCCCTCCCAGCATCAGAGTCTTTTCCAATGAGTCAACTCTTTGCATAAGGTGGCCAAAGTACTGGAGTTTCAGCTTTAGCATCATTCCTTCCAAAGAAATCCCAGGGCTGATCTCCTTCAGAATGGACTGGTTGGATCTCCTTGCAGTCCAAGGGACTCTCAAGAGTCTCCTTCAACACCACAGTTCAAAAGCATCAATTCTTCAGCTCTCAGCCTTCTTCACAGTCCAACTCTCACATCCATACATGACCACAGGAAAAACCATAGCCTTGACTAGACGAACCTTTGTTGGTAAAGTAATGTCTCTGCTTTTGAATATGCTATCTAGGTTGGTCATAACTTTCCTTCCAAGGAGTAAGCATCTTTTAATTTCATGGCCGTAGTCACCATCTGTAGTGATTTTGGAGCCCAGAAAAATAAAGTCTGACACTGTTTCCACTGTTTCCCCATCTATTTCCCATGAAGTGATAGGACCAGATGCCATGATCTTCTTTTTCTGAATATTGAGCTTTAAGCCAACTTTTTCACTCTCCACTTTCACTTTCATCAAGAGGCTTTTTAGTTCCTCTTCACTTTCTGCCATAAGGGTGGTGTCATCTGCATATCTGACGTTATTGATATTTCTCCTGGCAATCTTGATTGCAGTTTGTGTTTCTTCCAGTCCAGCATTTCTCATGATGTATTCTGCATATAAGTTAAATAAACAGGGTAACAATATACAGCCTTGATGAACTCCTTTTCCTATTTGGAACCAGTCTGTTGTTCCATGTCCAGTTCTAACTGTTGCTTCCTGACCTGCACACAAATTTCTCAAGAGGCAGATCAGGTGGTCTGGTATTCCCATCTCTTTCAGAATTTTCCACAGTTTTTTGTGATCCACACAGTCAAATGTTTTGGCATAGTCAATAAAGCAGAAATAGATGTTTTTCTAGAATGCTCTTGCTTTTTCTATGATCCAGCGGATGTTGGCAATTTGATCTTTGGTTCCTCTGCCTTTTCTAAAACCAGCTTGAACATCAGGAAGTTCACGGTTCACGTATTGCTGAATCCTGGCTTGGAGAATTTTGAGCATTACTTTACCAGTGTGTGAGATGAGTGCAATTGTGCGGTAGTTTGACCATTCTTTGGCATTGCCTTTCTTTGGGATTGGAATGAAAACTGACCTTTTCCAGTCCTGTGGCCACTGCTGAGTTTTCCAAATTTGTGGGCATATTGAGTGCAGCACTTTCACAGCATCATCTTTCAGGATTTGGAATAGCTCAACTGGAATTCCATCACCTCCACTAGCTTTGCTCGTAGTGATGCTTTCTAAGGCCCCCTTGACTTCACATTCCAGGATGTCTGGCTCTAGGTCAGTGATCACACCATCGTGATTATCTGGGTCGTGAAGATCTTTTTTGTACAGTTCTGTGTATTCTTGCCATCTCTTCTTAATATCTTCTGTTTCTGTTAGGTCCATACCATTTCTGTCCTTTATCGAGCTCATCTTTGCATGAAATGTTCCTTTGGTATCTCTGATTTTCTTGAAGAGATCCCTAGTCTTTCCCATTCTGTTGTTTTCCTCTATTTCTTTGCATTGATCGCTGAAGAAGGCTTTCTTATCTCTTCTTGCTATTCTTTGGAACTCTGCATTCAGATGTTTATATCTTTCCTTTTCTCCTTTGCTTTTCGCTTCTTTTTTCACAGCTATTTGTAAGGCCTCCCCAGACAGCCATTTTGCTTTTTTGCATTTCTTTTCCATGGGGATGGTCTTGATCCCTGTCTCCTGTACAATGTTATGAACCTCATTCCATAGTTCATCAGGCACTCTATCAGATCTAGGCCCTTAAATCTATTTCTCACTTCCACTGTATAATCATAAGGGATTTGATTTAGGTCATACCTGAATGGTCTAGTGGTTTTCCCTCCTTTCTTCAATTTAAGTCTGAATTTGGCAATAAGGAGTTCATGGTCTGAGCCACAGTCAGCTCCTGGTCTTGTTTTTGCTGACTGTATAGAGCTTCTCCATCTTTGGCTGCAAAGAATATAATCAATCTGATTTCGGTGTTGACCATCTGGTGATGTCCACGTGTAGAGTCTTCTCTTGTGTTGTTGGAAGAGAGTGTTTGCTATGACCAGTGCATTTTCTTGGCAAAACTCTATTAGTCTTTGCCCTGCTTCATTCTGTATTCCAAGGCCAAATTTGCCTGTTACTCCAGGTGTTTCTTGACTTCCTACTTTTGCATTCCAGTCCCCTATAATGAAAAGGACATCTTTTTTGGGTGTTAGTTCTAAAAGGTCTTGTAGGTCTTCATAGAACCGTTCAACTTCAGCTTCTTCAGCGTTACTGGTTGGGGCATAGACTTGGATTACTGTGATATTGAATGGTTTGCCTTGGAAACAAACAGAGATCATTCTGTGGTTTTTGAGATTGCGTCCAAGTACTGCATTTCGGACTCTTTTGTTGACCATGATGGCCACTCCATTTCTTCTAAGGGATTCCTGCCCACAGTAGTAGATATAATGGTCATCTGAGTTAAATTCACCCATTCCAGTCCATTTCAGTTTGCTGATTCCTAGAATGTCGACATTCACTCTTGCCATCCCTTGTTTGACCACTTCCAATTTGCCTTGATTCATGGACCTGACATTCCAGGTTCCTATGCAATATTGCTCTTCACAGCATCGGACCTTGCTTCTATCACCAGTCACATCCACAGCTGGGTATTGTTTTTGCTTTGGCTCCATCCCTTCATTCTTTCTGGAGTTATTTCTCCACTGATCTCCAGTAGCATATTGGGCACCTACTGACCTGGGGAGTTTTTCTTTCAGTATCCTATCATTTTGCCTGTTCATACTGTTCATGGGATTCTCAAGGCAAGAATACTGAAGTGGTTTGCCATTCCCTTCTCCAGTGGACCACATTCTGTCAAATCTCTCCACCATGACCCGCCCACCTTGGGTTGCCCCACAGGCATGGCTTAGTTTCTTTGAGTTAGACAAGGCTGTGGTCCTAGTGTGATTAGATTGACTAGTTTTCTGTGAGTATGGTTTCAGTGTGTTTGCCCTCTGATGCCCTCTTGCAACACCTACCATCTTACTTGGGTTTCTCTTACCTTGGGTGTGGGGTATCTCTTCACGGCTGCTCCAGCAAAGTGCAGCCATTGCTCCTTACCTTGGACGAGGGGTATCTCCTCACTACCGCCCTTCCTGACCTTCAATGTGGGATAGCTCCTTTAGGCCCTCCTGCGCCCATGCAGCCACGGCTCCTTGGACGTGGGGTTGGTCCTCTCGTCCACTGCCCCTGGCCTCGGTCGTGTGGTTGCTCCTCCCCGCTGCCGCCCTTGGGCTTAGGGGCGTGGGGTATCTCCTCCCGACCGCCGCCCCTGACCTTGGACGCGGGGTAACTCCTCTCATCGCTGCCCCTGGCCTCGGGTGTGGGTTGCTCCTCCCGGCCGCCGCCCCTGGCCTCGGGTGTGGGGGTGTGGGGTAGCTCCTCCCGGCCACCGATCGTGACCTCGGATACTGGGTATCTCCTCTCGCCGTTCCTGCGCCGTCGCAGTCAGGTACTCTCGGCTGCTGCCCCTGCCTTGGACATGGGGTAACTCCTCTTGGCCGCCGCCCTCTTTCCTGTGTTGGGCTGTTACCTGTGGCCACGGAATTTAAGGACTGCATCTCCACTAAGTCCTCAGGTCAGGAGGTACCTTTAGGCGCCGAGTGATACGACAAAGTTTCCCTCATTTTGTACTCAGCAGCCCGTGGTTCTGACTGGACGGTTATCCTGTTTCCAACAGCGATAGCCAGCCTGCTTGATTCTGCTCTCGGGCTGGGGTCAGGGGGCTTTGATCCTGTTCTAAGTTTACGCGAATGGACCCAGCTTCCTTTGTGAGTTGTGTACGGCTCTTTTCTTCTCAGTGCCTTCGCTATTTAGAAACACATGCAGTCATGAGTGTTTCATTTAAAAATAGCTTGGCTTTCACTTTGAGTGTGAGCATTTTTTTTAACACTGCAGTGAAAAGGTATCATGTTTTTTCTCTCACCCAACCCCAGCCATGGTAAAAAAAAAAAACAAAACAGCAACTCCAGGCATAAGAAGCGTTTGGTCAAAGAAGTAATGCACAAGGATAAAAACAAATTCAACCCAAACCCAAGAAAAAGCAAATGGTAGAATCTCTTTGCTATCTGACATGACAAGTAGGAAGGAGGGAAATCCATCCTGGTTTCTGTTCAAGTGTTGTGTTTTTTCTCCTCTCTCTCTGGTGTCGAGGCCAGTTCTCTGCAAGTCAAAGGATTCTGTTGTGAAGATCCCAGCCCCTTTACATCAGCGTGACTTTCTGAACCACGGGTGGCGTCAGAACGTGCACTGAGTTCTGCCCTTCTGTTTCTCCGTTAGCTTGATTGGGAGAGAAATGCTGCTGGAATAGTCTGGTGCCCTCTCTCTGGGGAGAGGAGAAGCCCGCATTTCGGTAACTCATGGGCACTGTGTCCAGACTTAGAAGGAAGTCACATCCAGCTCCCTCTGCCCAAGGAGTCAGCCTCAGAACCGGAGGCCCTGGGGGGCTTTGGCCTTTAGGAGCAACTTCAGAAGCACTGGGGCTCATCTCTGGCGAGCTGGGACTTTGTCCTTTTACCCACTTGTGAGAAGATGAGACAGTATTTTATGAGCATCCGTAAAGGGAACTATGGGATCCGTTTGCTGTTCAGTCACTCTGTCATGTCTGACTCTTTGCGAACCCATGAACTGCAGCACGCCAGGCCTCCCTGTCCTTCACCATCTCCTGGAGCTTGCTCAAACTCATGTCCATTGAGTTGGTGATGCCATCCAAACATCTCATCCTCTGTCGCCCCCTTCTCCTCCTGCCCTCAATCTTTCCCAGTACCAGGGTCTTTTCCAGTGAGTTGACTCTTCGTGTCAGGTGGCGAAAGTATTAGAGCTTCAGGTTATGGAATCTGTTCAGTTCAGTTCAATTGCTCAGTCATGTCCAACTCTTTGTGACCCCATGAATCACAGCACATCAGGCCTCCCTGTCCATCACCAGCTCCCGGAGTTCACTCAGACTCACGTCCATCCAGTCAGTGATGCCATCCAGCCATCTCATCCTCTGTCATCCCCTTCACCTCCTGCCCCCAATCCCTCCCAGCATCAGAGTCTTTTCCAATGAGTCAACTCTTCGCATGAGCTGGCCAAAGTACTGGAGTTTCAGTTTTAGCATCATTCCTTCCAAAGAAATCCCAGGGCTGATCTCCTTCAGAATGGACTGGTTGGATCTCCTTGCAGTCCAAGGGACTCTCAAGAGTCTTCTCCAACACCACAGTTCAAAAGCATCAATTCTTTGGTGCTCAGCTTTCTTCACAGTCCAACTCGCACATCCACACATGACCACTGGAATCTGTTAGAGCCATTAAAAAGTCCTAGTTTGCAAAATTGCCTTTTCTTTGATTGAACTGGTTTTTAAAAATGAAAAAATACCAGATCCTCCCTTACTACTAGAAATTGGCACAATGCCACGTGTTGACATTGGGGAGAATCACAAAAGTCATCCATGATTTTCTGAGAAAGGCCACGTTTGTTAGAAAATAAGGCAGGAGCCTTCTCTTGGGGTTTGGGCACATCCATTTTCTACTGAATAAACAGTCACACCTTCTTGTGCACCTGCTGCATGACCTGTATACTATAAATTCTGAATCTGCCTTTCATCATTGCTACAAGTTGCAGACCTCTTTGTGAATGCTGCTTCACTTTCCGGGTGGAAATCCTGCAGTCTGAAGAGCAGAGTGTGGGCTTAGTGTCTGAAGAGCCCAACAATCTAAGAGCTTTGAAACAGCAACCTGCTGTACGTGACCTCCTCGTTGCTTTCACTACAGTATCCTTTCGAGGTCAAGTGCCATTAAAATCATGAAGAATGATACAGGGCTGCCCATGTACAGTTGTGGGGGTTGTACACTGCACTATTCCAGGAGTGTGCCACATCTGTCATAGACATCATAGAATTACTTTATATTTCCATAATTTTCTAGCAGAAGACAGTAAACTGTCATATTCTAACAAGTGTATTATGACAACCTTCTGATGGAAGTATCTTTGGTTAAAAAAGAATCCCCTTTCCTTTAAAAATAGATATGGGCAGAAATAAATTAGGAGCTTGGAATTAACATAATACAATGCTATGTATAAAACAGAAAACCAACAAGGGCAGAATGTATAGCACAAGGAACTATATTCAGAATTTTGTGTTAGCTTATAAGGGTTAGGGTTAAGAATCTGAAAAAGAATGGGTTCAGGTATGTGTACAGCGGAATCACTTGGCTGCATACCTGAACCTAACAACACTGTAAATCAACTATAGTCCAATTTAACATTTTTGTTTGATTTTTTTAAAAAATGAGAATAAAAATAGATATCAACAAAAAAAAGCGAGATTTAAAAACAAAATTCCTTTGCCTACTTTGCAGAAAAGTGCCTCACAGGTTAGTGGTAGAAGAGAGAGACTTCCTTTCCTAAATCCTCTCTGTCATTTCTTATTTCTAAAGAATGTCTTGTCCCAATTCTGGGAAAGACTGAAGGCAAAAGAAGCGGGTGGCAGAGGATGGGATGGCTAGATAGCATCACCAACTCCATGGACAGAATTTGAGCAAACTCTGGGAGACAGCAAAGGACGGAAGCCTGGTGTGCTGCAGTCCATAGGATGGCAAAGAGCTGGACACAGCTGAACAACAACAAAGTCATCACAAAGAGGAGACATTCCTAAACTTTCTTTTTGCCGGAAAAGTAAATATTTTAAGCTGTTTGTTTTAAGGAACAACATAGAAAAGATTTGTATTTCTTTTGGAACTTTATTTTGGTTAAAATAAGCAGGTCATCTGTTGAGGCTTAGATATCTTGTTATAAAGAGATTGAAGTGTTTAATGATAAACTGATTATTGTAATTATTTATTACAGTAGCAGCAATTCCTCCAAACTCTATTTTTCCTCAAAATGTGAATTTAACTGCTGTATTTAAAATGGATAGCCAACAAGGCCCTACTGTATAGCACAGGAAACTCTTCTCTGAGTTATGTGGTGGCCTGAGTGGGGGATTTGGGGGCGGATGGATACATGTATATCACTCTGCTGTGTACCTGAAACCGTCACAACATTGTTATTGTTATACTCCATCCAATGTAAAATAAGTTTTTAAAATAAATGTCCCCTCAAAATAAAGAATGTCTGCTTATGGGAAGTTGGGGCCTGAGGCCTGTGTGCCCGTGGGTCAATGTCAGATGATTCAGCGCCCTTCAGAGCTCACCTGTTCGGAGCTCAGGTGTCTGGTCCGATCCAGTTTGTGAAAAGTCCCCAGTGACCCTAGAGTTGGAAGGTGAAGCAAACGTTCTCCATGAGCACCAGCCCGCTTCTTGTGAACTAGCGCACAGCTTCCTGAAAAGCTTAGCAGGTTAGCTATGAATTTATACATGTAGGTTTTCGAGGACAACTCTTCTTCAAAAACCTATAGCTCCACTATGTTTCTGCCTCTAAGACCCCACACCCACCCCCAATTTGGGCTGGCTGGTGGAAAATGTCTCCCTCCGCGGGTCAGGACAGTAGTTCTGAGGTCTGATAAACTGGGTGGGGAGAGCCGCCTCGGTCACAGCTTCAAGTCGGTGGTGGCTGAGGTCCTGCAAGTTGACAGGTGATTTCTTTTCTTTGTATTTATTTTTAATTGGAGTGTAATTGGGGGAGGGAAGCTGGAGCATTGTACTTTGTTCGAATATTCATCCGCTGCCCTGGCTCTTGAGCACCTGGGCAGCCGCGAGCCTGGTGCAGGCGGTCCCGGCCGCGGTTCAGGTGACTAAGCGCCTGTGTTCCTGCTCGCCTGCCCCATTCCTAAGCTTTGAGACTTGCCACCATGCTTCCTGCCACGTGCATGCACATCTCATCTTCCTGTTGAGTCTGAACTCCCGTAACTGACCTCATGAGGGGTTTAGTCACCATGGAGAACCCACGTCCAGAAAACATTCCCCATGGTACATCTGAAAAGACTTCCTCATAGTCCAAGGCGAGTGCAATTTCTGGAAGAATCTGGCTCATGCTGTGTTGGGGGGAAAGAGCTTCCTGATCGTTTGTCTTCCTCATCAGATGCTTAGCCTCTCACTTGGAAGAAGCTTCTGGGTGAGCTCGGGAAATTTTACAGGACATGATTCCAGCAAACTCCTGGGCAGTTGTGCCACCCTGTCGTTTTGCAGGTTCTTGGAAAGTGGGGAAGCGTGAAGGATCTTCCGGTTCACCCCATGTGACCTTGGGCAAGTCAGTGGTCCTATTTGCCTTGCCTGCGAAGGGTCAGTATGCTCTCCAGTTGTTCTTGAATTTCCTCTGCACAAGAATCTCTTGGTATGCACGTTAAAAATGTTCTAATATTGCCCCCATCCCCAGAATTTCTGGTTCCATAAGCCTGGAGGCGGGGCCCAGGAAATCTGGATTTTTGATCAGTATCACTGGGAATTCTGATGCTAGTTGTTTCTGTACTACCTGTTGAACATTATTATTTAAATAAAAATGCACCATTCATCACATGCTTAGTCATGTCTGAATCTTTGTGATCCCATGGACTGTAGCCCATCAGGCTCCTCTGTCCCTGGGATTTCCCAGGCAAGAATACTGCAGTGGGTTGCCATTTCCTCCTCCAGGGGATCTTCTCTACCCAGGGATGGAACTTGTATCTCCTATGTCTCCTGCATTGCAGGCAGATTCTTTACCACTTGAGCCATTGTAAACAATAAAGTGCCTTGCTCATGTGAAGATTGTTCCTGATACTAAAATTAGGAATTACTAACCTTGCATTGTCCACTGTCTTTTCAAGGCAGCCAAAGAGATGAGTTTCAGAGTGTGAGATTGCTCTTTAAATTCCCCACCTGAATAGGCAAATCTGTTGGAATAATTTTCATGATGGTTTTTCTTCCTTGTGTTTTCTGAATTACCAAGTGAATGCATGTTTGCTTAAAAAAATTGCAAAAGATTCTGCCGTGTGTAGGGTGAAAAAAGAAGGGTCATTTCACTCTCCCTGCCAATGCCTGTAGCATCTCTGACTTATTGGGTGATGGGCCCAATAAGGCCCATGTGATGGGCTTTAGAGCTGAGAAATCTGTCTTATTTTTCAGGTTCCCCAGGTGACTGCAATAATCAGCTAGATATTAGAGATGCTCTGAAGTGACTTTTCAAATATTGTCATCATTCAGTCCCAAACAAGAAGTTGACTTTAACCCATCTTTCTATTTAAAATTCATGAAAATATCTGCCCCAGATTCGATAGGACTCATTAAATCTCGTCACAGTGCTGTCAGTGGAGGCCGCATGGTGCTGACTGTGGAGGGAAGCTTCATTCTGCAGCTTTGGGGGAGCGGCCGGACGCCTCTCTCCCCAGCGCCCCTCCAGGTGTGAGTGAGGGGAGAGAGGGCAGCTTGTTAACAGTCCTGGCTTCAGCCCTGGGGAACAGAATGAACAGAGGGAGGGAGCACCCCTCCTGACTTCCCATGCACTGGAGACCCGAGTTGAATACGTGCAGGTCTTAAATTGCTCTGAGAGTCACCAAGAGGGCTGTCCTGGGAAACCAGTGGTTGATGCCGGCAGTATACAGCACCTCTGGTTGTGCGGGTGAGCGTCAAAGGGGCTTATCCTGGTGGGATTATGGAGAGAGGGTCTGCGCAACAGACAAGGTTAGACAAACCTCCGGGCTTGCGGAGCCCCACTGTCTCTTGGTTGCTGTGTCCTACTTTGCTGCCTGTGTGAAGCCTTGAGCTCTGCAAAGCTGGGGCTGAAGAACCAAGATACTGGGAGAACCCAAAAGAGCACTGGGAACGGTCAAGCCAGTCAACTCTTTTTTCCAACACTTCCTCAGCACAAAAGGAATATGTTCTGGTAGTGAATTTCAGATGATTTGAAGAAACAATAGCAACAAAAATTCAAGACTCAGTCTTTCCACCTGGAAATGGTCACCATCAATATTGTAGGCTTGTGTGTGTGCTTGCATTTTTTAAATTTTATTTTAAATTGAGGTATAGTAGGACAGGGAAGTCTGGTATGCTGCAGTCCATGGGGCTGCAAAGAGTCGGACGTGACTTAATGACTGAACAATAACAAATAGTTGATTTATGCTGCATTCCTTTTTTAAAAAAACAAAATTGGTCATTTTCTTCTTTGGGAAAAATATCTTCATCTCCTCTTTCCAGTTCTTCATTGGGTTGTTTGTTTTTGCTGTTGTTGTTGTTGAGTTGTACAAGATCTTTATGTATTTTGGACATTCGGTTCAGTTCAGTCGCTAGGTCGTGTCCAGCTCTTTGCGACCCCATGAATTGCAGCACACCAAGCCTCCCTGTCCATCACCAACTCCTGGAGTTCACTCAAACTCATGTCCATTGAGTCCGTGATGCCATCCAGCCATCTCATCCTCTGTCGTCCCCTTCTCCTCCTGCCCTCAATCCCTCCCAGCATCAGAGTCTTTTCCAGTAAGTCAATTCTTAGCATGATGTGGCCAAAGTATTGGAGTTTCAGCTTCAACATCAGTCCTTCCAGTGAACACCCAGGACTGATCTCCTTTAGAATGGACTGGTTGGATCTCCTTGCAGTCCAAGGGACTCTCAAGAATCCTCTCCAACACCACAGTTCAAAAGCATCAATTCTTTGGCACTCAGCTTTCTTCACAGTCCAACTCTCACATCCATACATGACCACTGGAAAAACCATAGCCTTGACTAGACAGACCTTTGTTGGCAAAGTAATATCTCTGCTTTTGAATATGCTATCTAGGTTGGTCATAACTTTCCTTCCAAGGAGTAAGCATCTTTTAATTTCGTGGCTGCAGTCACCATCTGTAGTGATTTTGGAGCCCAGAAAAATAAAGTCTGACACTGTTTCCACTGTTTCCCCATCTATTTCCCATGAAGTGACGGGACCAGATGCCATGATCTTCTTTTTCTGAATGTTGAGCTTTAAGCCAACATTTTCACTCTCCTCTTTCACTTTCATCAAGAGGCTTTTGAGTTCCTCTTCACTTTCTGCCATAAGGGTGGTGTCATCTGCATATCTGAGGTTATTGATATTTCTCCCCGCAATCTTGATTCCAGCTTGTTCTTCTTCCAGTCCAGCGTTTCTCATGATGTACTCTGCATATAAGTTAAATAAACAGGGTGACAATATACAGCCTTGATGTACTCCTTTTCCTATTTGGAACCAGTCTGTTGGGCCATGTCCAGTTCTAACTGTTGCTTCCTGACGTGCTTACAGATTTCTCAAGAGGCAGATCAGGTGGTCTGGTACTCCCATCTCTTTCAGAATTTTCCACAGTTTATTGTGATCCACACAGTCAAAGGCTTTGGCATAGTCAATAAAGCAGAAATAGATGTTTTTCTGGAACTCTCTCGCTTTTTTTATGATCCAGCAGATGTTGGCAATTTGATCTCTGGTTCCTCTGCCTTTTCTAAATCCAGCTTGAATATGTGGAAGTTCATGGTTCATGTATTGCTGAAGCCTGGCTTGGAGAATTTTGAGCATTATTTTACCAGCGTGTGAGATGAGTGCAATTGTGCGGTAGTTTGAGCATTCTTTGGCATTGCCTTTCTTTGGGATTGGAATGAAAACTGACCTTTTCCAGTCCTGTGGCCACTGCTGAGTTTTCCAAATTTGCGGCCATATTGAGTGCAGCACTTTCACAGCATCATCTTTCAGGATTTGAAATAGCTCAACTGGAATTCCATCACCTCCACTAGCTTTGTTCATAGTGATTTTGGACATTAACCTACCCCTTATCAGATATGTGATTTGCAAATATCTTCTACATACTGTATGACTGCACTCATATATGAAATATAAAAAATGAATGAACAAATGAACATACAGAACCATTCAAAAACAAATGGGTAGGCACTTCCCTGGTGATCCAGTGATTTCGAATCTACCTTCCAATGCAGGGGACACCAGTTCAACCCCTGCCTGGGGAGCAAGATCTCACATGCTGCAGGGTGACTAAGCACTTGCGTCCCATCTAGAAAGAAGTCTACAAGCCCAGCAGAAGAGCCTGCATGCTGCCAACTAAGACTGGATGTGGCCAGACTTTTTTTAATAAGTAAATATTAATAATAAAAAAGATGGGGAGGTAAAGAGAGCAGAGTGCTGGTTACCAAAGAGGAAGGGGTTGTGTATATTCATGCTCAGCCGCTCAGTCGTGTCCAACTCTTTGCGACCCCATGGACTGTAGCCCATCTGGTTCCTCCATCCATGGGATTTTCTAGGCAAGAACACTGGAGTGGGTGCCATTTCCTTTTCCAGGGGATCTTCCTGGCCCAGGGATCCAACCTATATCTCTTGCACTGACCGGCAGATTCCTTCCCAGTAGTGCCACCTGGAAAGAGAAGAGTGGAATGGAGGAATGGAGGCATGTAAAACGGATAAAGGGGATCCACTCTATGATGATGAAAACGAAATTTCTGGTGGTGGACTTGCTACAGGACACAGATGTAAGAATATAATGTACACGTGATGCTTTCATAACATTAGAGACCGTTGTTAGAAACTCAATAAAAATAAACTTTAAAAAATTGGAGTCCAACCACTCAGGTCTGTAACTTTCTTATTCTTAGTGTATTAATATATTTTCATTCCTTTTAGTGTAACTTTGCATTTTGGGGGTCATTTTGAGACAATAAAAATTTGTAACATTTACACATATAGGACTGAAGTCTTTTTTCTGGAACCATTTGAGGATAAGTGTGTCTGCTCACCCCCCAGATACTATGGTATGTATTTCTTACAAACGAGGAAGCAATTCTACATAATCATCATACAACCACATGTTTGGTGCTAAGTTGCTTTAGTCGTGTTCAGCTGTTTTCAGCCCCATGAACTGTAGCTCACCAGGCTCCTCTGTCTTTGGAATTCTCCAACCCATACTAGACAGGGTTGTCATTCCCTCCTCCAGGGGATCTTCCCAACCCAGGAATCAAATCTGCATCTCTTATGTCTCCTGCGTTGGCAGGCAGGTTCTTTACCACTTTCGCCACCTGGGAAGCCCATTTATGATTCTCAGATTCTGTTCAAGTTGCACCGGTTGGCCCAACGATGTCTTTCATAGTGAAAGCTTCCAGGTCAAAATCACACGTTGCTTTTGGTGGTCTTGCCCCTTCAAGTGCCTTGAGTCCAGGATGTGGCCTCGGTCTGTGACTGACTCCTGTGACCTGCACGCTTCTGAGAATGGCAGGGCGGTGTTTAGTTTGTTCCATGTCCCTCGCTTTGGGTTTGTCTGATGTCTCCCCCAATCGGATCCAGGTTGAGCATCTTCACCAGGGGTATTCCAGAAGTGAAGCTGCCTTGAAATTTAACTCTGTCCCATCACTGGTAATGTTCCCTCTGATTGTTAGATTATGGTGGGGTCTACCAGTCTTGTCCTCTGTATTTACTCTTCTCCTCATTGGAATTAAGATATTTCATAGGGAGGAGTTTTGAGACTGTGTAAACATCCCATTTATCACTGGACTATTTGCCTGCCTGCCTGTATGGACTCCTGGTTTCCTACTTTATTCATTGGATTACAATCCATTACTGTTATTATTGATTTAAATACTCAAATTGTCCTCAGTGCGGTGGTGCAGTTGGTAAAGAATCCATCTGCAGTGCTGGAGACTCAAGAGACATGGGTTCAATCTCTGGGTTGAGATGATCCCCTGGAGCAGTAAATGGCCACCCACTCAGTATTCTTGTCTGGAGAATCCCATGGACAGGGCAGCCTGGTGGGCTGCAGTCCAAGGGGTTGCAAAGAGTTGGACATGATTTAGCATACACATGTGTGGTCTGAGGGAGCCCTCTCAGTTTGGCTTCAGATTTTTGAAAACATGTTTCTATCATTTTTCAAGCACATTCTTACACAAAAAGATGTTCCAGGCTCTTGTACTTTTTCTTCCCCAGCACAGGAAGCAGCCCTTTCTCTGAATCTCTCGTTTCTTGTTGTGGATATCGGTACATAGGAGCCAAGATCTGGGAGCTAGGTTTGCTGCATGGCAGGCAGTTTCTTTTCCATAATTGCTTTACAATCTTGTGTTGGTTTCTACTGTACAATGAAGTGAGTTAGCTGTGTGTGTGTGTGTGTGTGTCTGTCTGTCTGTCTGTATCTCCGCTCTTGAGCCCCCTGCCCCGTCCCATACCCTCACCCCACCCCTCCAGGTCATCACAGAGCACCGAGCTGAGCTCCCTGTGTACACAGCAGCTTCCCACTAGCTAATCTGTTTCACACATGGCCGTGTATATGTCAATCCTAATCTCCCAATTCACCCCACCCTTCCTCCCTGCCCTGCATCCACATATCCGTTCCATGCGTCTGAGTCTCGATTCATGCCCTGAAAATAGGTTCAACAGTGCCAGCTTTCTAGATTCTGTGAGTGTGTTAATATACAATTTTTTTTTCTTTCTGACTTCACTCTGTGTGACAGACTGTGGGTCCATCCACATCACTACAAATGACCCAGTTTTGTTCCTTCTTATGGCCAAGGAATACTCCATGCGTGTGTGTGTGTGTGTGTGTGTTTGTGTGTATATGGCCAAGGAATACTCCATGCGTGTGTGTGTGTGAGTGTGTGTATATATATGCCACATCTTTTTTATCCATTCCTCTGTTAGTGGGTGTTTAGGTTGTTGCTTCATAACATTTTCATTGCATGGTTTGTTTACTGACTTATGTTTTTTGCCTTTATTTTTTGAAACATAGCTATTATCTTTGAGTGACTCTTGTCACTGCAACTCAGGACTCAATAAATATGACTGACGTACATGAAAGCCATTTTCCAAACTCCACAGAATCTTGTTCTTTCCATCACATGGCCGTAGAGATTGAGGCTGACCATTGAGCATTTGTGGTAGATTTCCTTCTTGTGGCAGTCATTCTTGCTGCCCCAGAATACTCCTGGTTCTTCTCCCTTCCAGGCACATGGGTGGGCCACACAGTGAGTCTGTGGTCAAGCAACCTGCCAGCAAAACAAGATAGAGGCGATGTGTGTCACTTCCATGAAGACACTCCCAAAGCCCATGTGCAATCTACTTTCTTCTCAGCTCTTCCTGTGGTGAATGTAGAAGAACAGACGGAAATATCTTCGTTGGTGATAAGATCTCAGTCATGATGAACAAGTCTCCCTACTGACCTGTGCTGGGCATGTAGCATGAACACAAAATACACATCTGATCAGTTTCAAGATATATATTTTGTTGTTGCTGTTGCATTCTCCAGACTATCCTGATGAAACATTGCTTAAATAGAATAAAATAGATTATGACATCTTAGTGCTAACACTTCACTTCTGTTTGCAAGAAGCAGCTGCTGATGAAAAGAGAATTTGGACGATGACCTTTTAGACAAGAGAAGCAAAGGAGCAAGTGTGAACTGACCCCTAATTTTCTCTAGGCACGAAAATCATTTCAGCCAGGAATGTTGTGAAACCCTCCAAAATATACCCACTAGAGACCCGTGCAGTGCAGACCACTGATGAACTGGACGGGCTGCCAGGCCTCTCATTTCCTCCTCTAATTTCCATGATTATCAAAATGATGAAGTGTGGCCAGTTCATTAAAATCTCTCTTTGAAGGCTGACCCAAGGCTCCTCGCACGTCTGTGTCTCCATCTGTGTCTAAGTGATAAATGCCTACAGCATCCTTCACAAGGCCTGGCTCAGAGGCCAGTTGGTCACATCTCATACTGTTGCCTTCTCTGGCCAGCCCTCTGGTGACTCAGGCAGTAAAGAATCTGCCTGCAATACGGGAGACCTGGGTTCGATCCCTGGGTTGGGAAGATTCCCTGGAGAAGGGAATGGCAACCCACTCCAATGTTCTTGCCTGGAGAAGCCCATGGACAGAGGAGCCTGGTGGGCTACAGCCCAGGGGGTGCAAAGAGTCGGACACGACCAAGCAGCTAAGCTCAGTGTGGTGGGGCAGGAAAGCGGTGGCTGGACGAGAGACTGCCAGTGCTGCTGTGTTCTGTCTCTGAGTATCATCCCTTTTCCCAGAAATGAAAAACTCCCATTTTCTAATCAGTAGGCTCCATTCTCTTCCTTGAGCTTTTTCATCCGATGTCACATGCAGGCTCAGTCAGCAAGTCTGGGTCTTCACCCTTTCCCTAGGCTCAGGCATGTACGAAGGCTGAAGGTAGACACCAAACAGCACAGCCCTGCTTCTCGACTTTGATGTGGTCTTGTTAGGATTCAGATGCCTGCCCAGTCAGTCAAGGGTGGGACCTGAGATTCCACCTCACTACTGTGGTCCGCTAACTGGTTCTGATGTTGCTGATTCTTGGACTGCACTTTGTGTATAACAAATCAGAGGAGGAAATTCCCTGGCAGTCAAGTGGTTAGGGCTCTGTGCTTTCACTGCAGAGGGCCCAACTTCAATCCCTGGTTGGGGAACTAGGATCCTGAAAGCCATGTGGTGCAACCAAAAAAAAAAAAAAAACAAGCAAAAAAAAAAAAGAGGAATAGTCCCTGTTCTGATGGATGCCAGCATCTTGAGGAGGAGATGAAGAGCCACAATACTGGAGATAGAAGCACACGCGTGGAAATAGTAATGGAGGTAAACATGGTTTTAGGCATTTTTGCACACTGTCCTAGGAGTCGCATTTTAAGCAGGGCCTCCTTAATGGCGACATCACAAGTTGGGTTCCCCAGGAAGCAGATGCTGGGACAATCTGAGGTGTAAAGTATTTATGAGAGACCAACATGTGGGAAGGAAGGGAGAGGAAGCAGGAAGGGCAGAAGAAAAGGACAGAGATGCAGGCCAGCAGAGCTCAGTTTACCCCAGGGAGGAGCTAATGTTACTAACAGAGTGTCCAGCACTGAGTAGGCGTCTGCACACCCACCCCACTGTGCCCAGCTCCGGGGAAGGGCGTGGCCTCCACCAGGCAGGCAGACCCCGGAGGCACTGCAGCTGGAGTCTGGGGCCACTGCCTCCATGCAGCCTCGTGCTTTCGGGAGGCGGGGTCTGGGTGCTGTGTTTCTGTGTCCACCACACTGGTATTGGGAGAGCTAGGGCAGAATTCTGCTCCCATGATTAGAAACCCAACTATCTAGTGGGTAGTTTTGTGTGACTTCCCACAGCTGGTAAATAGAGCCATGGATCAATCAATTTCCAAAGTGGGATTTTCCCACAAGATGCAACTCCTCAATTGTGTAGACTTTGGAGGGGATGAAGGCTCCCATTAAATGGTAATAAGTAGAGGGGAAATCCAGGCAGGCAGACCCCTCAGGGAATGAGACACCCATGCCCCCTCCCGGGGGCTTACCCCAGCCAAATAGGCAGTGGCCAGCATGTGGCTATAGCATGTTAGCTAGGAAAGGCTAGGGGCTTAAACAAAATCCAGAGAAGTGAGAGTGTACGTAAGGTCTTCACAAACAGATAATTCAGAGACTATTGATCCTGGTTTCCTGGAGTTTTTTTAGACTTCAGTAAGATAGCAGGCCTGGTGAGTGGTAACTGGTGATTCGTTTCATGCAGTTCAGCTTCCATGTGTCTGTTCAGAATTGCTCAGCACCTCCCATTAGGCCACACACCAGCCAACACAGGTGATGAACGCTTCACAGGGATCTTAGTTTCTAGGTGTATCAGTCACTGTTGGCACGTAACAAATTGCCCCAAACTTAGTGGCTTAAAATAACACATTTTTTAAAAGATTTTTTTTTCATGTGGACCATTTTTTAAGTCTTTATTAGATTTGTTACAATACTGCTTCTGCTTTATGTCTTGTTTTCATGGCTGCGAGGCAGGTGGGATCTTTATCTCCCCCCATCCAGCCAGCCAGGGATCCAGCCAGCACCTCCTGCCTTAGAAGGCTACGTCTCAACCGGTCAACCACCAGGGAAGTCCACGGTCCCAACGCGAGCAGATGATTAGGAATCTGAGCACAGCCTAGCTTGGGGTCTCCAGCCCAGAGTCTCTCAAGGGGACAATCGAGGTGTCAGCTGAGTCTGATGTCTCATATGAAGGCTACACTGGAGAAGAACCCACTTCGAAGCCCACTTAGGTGGTGGTTGGAAGAATTCATTTCCTTGAGGGAAAGGCCTCGCCAACAAGGCAGCTTGCTTCATGAAGCTGCTGAGATGGCAGTGGAGACACAGGCCGGCATGATGAGAGTCAAGGTTTTTACAGCCTGAAATGACATCCCATCTTTTTTGCCACGTTCTACTTATTAAGAGGGCTTCCCTGGGAGCTCAGTGTTATTAAAGAATCTGCCTGCCAATGCAGGAGACTTGAGTTCAATCTCTGGGTCAGAAAGATCCCCTGGAGAAGGAAATGGCACTCCAGTATACTAGCCTGGGAAAACCCATGGACAGAGAAGCCTGGCAGGCCACAGTCCATAGGGTGGAAAAAGAGTCAGATGTGACTTAGCGACCAAGCAACAACTAATTAGAACAAGATCCCAAGATTCAGCCTGTCCTCAATGAATGGGGCTACACAAGAGAATACTAGTAGGTGGAGATTATTGGAGGGTTTTAATAAATTAAAAAATTGATTCACGAAAAAATAACAGATTTTAGGAAACTGTCAACATTCAAGGTGAACCATTGAAAAAGAATTCTGATGAATTCACGGGGTAACTGGCATAATAAACGTGGTCCTCAAGGACACTCCCTGGTGGTCCACAGCTAAGCCTCCACGCTCCTGATGCTGGGAGCCCAGGTTCGAACCTGCTAGGGAACTAGGTCCCACCCGCTGCAGCTGAGACCCTGCACAGCCCAGAGCAAAAAGTGGTCCTGAGGGTTAACCAGGTCTGAGACTCCAGGGCAACAAAGGCATCCTCACTCTTTGGGGATGCTGAGTTTGGACATTAAAACTTAGAAGTTTTCAACTGATAACTTCATTTAATTTACCAGAACCTCACTCAGTGACAGAACTTGGAATGTTTGAAAGAAATACTTTGATCAGCCATTAGCACTGGTGATTAAACTCCGGGCACCCATGGCCCGGAGTGAACTCCCTTATGGGTCCTTGCTTCTGTGGGTGACTTTGGTTTTGATCAAGGCTAGAGGACATGTGTCAGAGAAAGCAATGGCACCCCACTCCAGTACTCTTGCCTGGAAAATCCCATGGACGGAGGAGCCTGGTAGGCTGCAGTCCATGGGGTTGCTAAGAGTCGGACACAACTGAGCGACTTCACTTTCACTTTTCACTTTCATGCATTGGAGAAGGAAATGGCAACCCACTCCAGTGTTCCTGCCTGGAGAATCCCAGGGATGGGGGAGCCTGGTGGGCTGCCATCTATGGGGTTGCACAGAGTCAGACATGACTGAAGCGACTTAGCAGCAGCAGCAGAGGACATGTGTGGGTGCAGAGTGGAATTGTTCAGGGTCACACAGTGCAGGGAGGGAGTGGAGCTGCTTGCTGGTGGGGAAAACCACCTGAAGAGGCGCTGTGTGGTGGAGGCCAGAGGAGCCATTAAACGTCTCTCTTTACTTTAGAAAACCATGGGGAAGGTTCTCAATTATTCACCAGTGCTTTGTGAAAAAGGAACCCTCTGGGAGATGTAGAGAGAAGAATGAGAGGGAAGCTTTGGAGCCATGTGGAAGCTCCTAAGATGGAAAGTAGGGGAAACGGAATGTCTTGCCTCCCGTCTTTTCACTTACCTTTCTCAAACAAATTTAACATTTTTCACCAGCTCCCTGTGTGCTGGGGATGCAGAGACAGAGAAGACCGATATCGTTGCCGCTTTTTTAAAAGAGATTTATATGTTTCTTTCTTTCTTTTTTAATGTGAACCTTTTTAAAGTCTATTGACGTTGTTAATATCACTTCTGTTTTATATTTTGGTATTTCAGCCACTTGGCACATGGGATTTTAACTCCGGACCAGGGATCAGAAATGCATCCCCTGCCTTGAAAGGCTGTCTCAACCACAGCACCAGCAGGGAAGTCCCGCTGCTCAGGGTTAACAGAAGTGTCAACAGACTAAAGGAGGTGAGGAAGTGTCCCCAGGCTGACTGATGAGTCATGAGCTGAGGCAGACACGTGTGGCTGAGGAGAATACCTTCAAGGCCAGGCCTGCCCACGTGGGTGCACGCGTATTTGTACGCATACGTCGGTGCGTCTAAGGGACAAGACCAGCTCTTTGTGCCGAAAAAGGCTTTATCAAGCTCCCGAAGTGGCCTTTCCTGAAGCCCTAGTCGGGCCCAGATGAGTGGGTGAGGGCCCTGGAAGTCTCCTCTGGACCTGCCGCGTCTCCGCAGGATTACTGGGCGTTGTTCCCGGACCTCGGCTGGCAGGTGAGGTGATGAGAGGCCTCTGTTCACCGCCGCTGCTCCAAGTGTTTGCACAAGCCAGCGCTGACTTTCGCCTCCTCCGGAAGACCGAAGTCATGCATTTTTAATTGGGGTTTTTCAGCCAAGGAACAGACTGGCCTCCTGCCCGATTTGTGGGTGAGGATGTCGAGAGCGAGAACGCACCTCTGCCCTGCTGGCAGCAGATGGAAAGAAACCTCTTTCTTCCCTCCTCCACAGGCGGACTCTGTTTAAAGCACTGACTCCGGCCCGGGTTGAAGCCAACGGGCAGAAACTGGCTGGCTGGGCCTTGTCTTTCTCTGGCAGTTTAGGCTGGGACTGCTTTCCTCTCTGCTATTTCTCATCAACACTCTCTGGCAGATTCAGCGTAAAACTTTGTTATTCTAATTGTGTGTGTGTGTGTGTTGGGAGGATCTAAGGCTCCCCCAGAGCAATGTCAGCATCGTTTAAAACCATAGGTGATAACATTAATTTCTAATTCTTTGAAGTCTTTAAAAGAAAATAAAGCCTACAGCCTACACAGCACCCCCACAGGGACAATCTTCATTTGGCTCCGACTGGTAATTCAATTGTGATAGGTAAAGTTGTGCAGTCCTAGCAAAAGAGGAGAAAAAAAAGCAAAAGCGAGGGAGGAAAGGCGCCTGCCAGCAGCTGTCATCTATCTTGTGAAGAGTAAAAAGTGCTTACCCGTGTCCAGATAGTAAATCCTACCTGCTTTATTAAATAAATGTAGTATTTCACTCAGGAAAGGAGACCTTTGGAATATCTGGAAAATCTTGCAGGCTTTGAAATGGAATAAAGATTGATTTATATGGAGGTTCTCTAGTGTGTGTGTTTTTCTTTCCCCTGACACAAAGAATGGTAACTGAGACACGAGATTCATTTTAAAAGACCAAGAGAAGGAATTGGGTATTGGGCATTTCGATGCTTTATTTTTCTTTCTTAGAAGAAGAAGGACCATGGTGCTTATTGGAGAAGCTCTCATGGCTCAGGCGTCACAGTGAATGTGAAGGGTCCGTCTGAGCCTGTCACATAGCAGGCATTCAGAATGGCAGCTGTTTTGGGAATGAAGGGTTTGCGCCCAGGTATTTAAAAAATGCTCATGTTTTATTTATTTTTATTTTCGGCTGTGCTGGGTCTTTGTTGCTGTGCGGGCTTTTCTCTAGTTTCAGAGAACAAGGTCTAGTCTTTAGTTGTGGCGTGTGGGCTTCTCACTGCGGGGGCTTCTCTTGTGGACTGTGGGCTCTAGGACATGAGGGATTCAGTAGTTACAGCCCCCAGGCTACAGAGCACAGGCCTGATAGTTGTGGCATATAGGTTGATTTGCTCTGAGGCATGTGGGATATTCCCGAATCAGGTGTTGAACCCATGTGCCCTGCATTGGCAGGCAAATTCTTTACCACTGAGCCACCCTGGAAGCCCCTGCATCCGTGGTTTAATCCGTTGAATTAGTTTTGTTTTCCTTGCCTTGAACCAAAGGTAATTTAAGTCTTCCCTATTATTCAGGATTATTTCAACTGCAAATGATAGAAACCCAAATAAAACTGGTTTAATTAAAAAAAACAACAGTTGGCTTGAGAAAGTGTAAAGTTCATAGGGTAATGAATGGCTTCAGGTATGGCTGGATCCAGGTTCTTAAGTAGTAGCAATGGGATTCTTTCTCCATCTCTTAGCTCTAACTGAGTATTATTGGCTTGATTCTAGTAGGCTTCTCGTGGTGGCCCCAAACAATTTCAGGTTCCTCCAGCTTTGTACCTTCACTGGTTCATCCCCAGCCAGTGAAGGAGAGTTTCTCCTTAAGGAGTTTAGGGATCCACTTGAGTTGGATTAGCAGAGCTCATAAACACAGCCTGAACAATCGTTATGGCTAGTGGGATAGGATTATGCTGACTGACACTGTTGCCCTCCTCCCAGCTATAGAGGCAGTCAACCCTGCTCAACTTCATAGATGGAGAGTGGGGAAAGGGGCTCCTCAAGAAAAATGCAGGTGTGGCTAACCCAACAGGGACAGAAGCAATGGAGACCACCTTTAGTGGTTGAAACAAGTTCTGGGAACTTACCGTCATCTCTCTCCTTCTTTTGCCACTGTCCACCTTTTCTTTAGAACTGGACATGGAACAACAGACTGGTTCCAAATAGGAAGAGGAGTACGTCAAGGCTGTATATTGTCACCCTGCTTATTTAACTTATATGCAGAGTACATCATGAGAAATGCTGGGCTGGAAGAAACACAAGCTGGAATCAAGATTGCAGGGAGAAATATCAATAACCTCAGATATGCAGATGACACCACCCTTACGGCAGAAAGTGAAGAGGAACTCAAAAGCCTCTTGATGAAAGTGAAAGTGGAGAGTGAAAAAGTTGCCTTAAAGCTCAACATTCAGAAAACGAAGATCATGGCATACGGTCCCACCACTTCATGGGAAATAGATGGGGAAACAGTGGAAACAGTGTCAGACTTTATTTTGGGGTGGCTCCAAAATCACTACAGATGGTGACTGTGGCCATGAAATTAAAAGACGCTTACTCCTTGGAAGGAAAGTTATGTCCAACCTAGATAGCATATTCAAAAGCAGAGACATTACTTTGCCAACAAAGGTCCGTCTAGTCAAGGCTATGGTTTTTCCTGTGGTCATGTGTGGATGTGAGAGTTGGACTGTGAAGAAGGCTGAGCGCCGAAGAATTGATGCTTTTGAACTGTGGTGTTGGAGAAGACTCTTGATCCAACCAGTCCATTCTGAAGGAGATCAGCCCTGGGATTTCTTTGGAAGGAATGATGCTAAAGCTGAAACTCCAGCACTTTGGCCACGTCATGCTAAGAGTTGACTCATTGGAAAAGACTCTGATGCTGGGAGGGATTGAGGGCATGAGGAGAAGGGGACGACAGAGGATGAGATGGCTGGATGGCATCACTGACTCAATGGACGTGAGTCTGAGTGAATTCGGGAGTTGGTGATGGACAGGGAGGCCTGGTGTGCTGCTATTCATGGGGTCGCAAAGAGCTGGACACGACTGAGCGACTGAACTGAACTGAACCTTTTCTTTTCCTTTTCTCTTTCTTCATTTATTTAATAACTATTTGAAGGCCTTCCATATGTTAGTCCCCATGTCTGTAGCAGAAGTACAACAGGCTGTTTCAGAAACTGACATCCACATTTAGTGAGTACTTGCTATACCTACACTTTCAATGCTCCCACCTTTGGGCTGAGCCCGATATTAGGCCCAATAAACTTGGAAAATTCTTAAAGAAATGGGAATCTCTCACGTGCCTTCTGAGAAACTTGTATGCAGGTCAAGAAGCAACAGTTAGAACCGGACATGGAACAACAAACCTTTTCAAAATTGGAAAAGGAGTAAGTCAAGGCTGTATATTGTCACCCTGCTTACTTAACTTACATGCATCTTAGAGTACATCAAGTACATCAAGTGAAATGCCAGGCTGGATGACGCACAAGCTGGAATCAAGATTGAAGGGAGAAATATCAGCAACCTCAGATGTGTAGATGACACCACCATAGCGACATAAAGCAAAGAGGAACCAAAGAGCCTCTTGATGAAGGTGAAAGAGGAGAGTAAAAAACCTGGCTTGAAACTCAACACTCAAAAAACTAAGATGATGGCATCCGGTCCCATCACTTCATGGCAAATAGATGGGAAAACAATGACAGATTTTATTTTCTTGGCCTCCAAAATCACTGTGGATGGTGACCACGTGAAATTAAAAGACGCTTGCTCCTTGGAAGAAAAGCTATGACAAACCTAGACAGTGTGTTAAAAAGTAGAGCCATCGCTTTGCTGACAAAGGCCCATCTAGTCAAAGCTATGATTTATCCAGTAGTCATGTATGGATATGACAGTTGGACCATAAAGAAGTCTGAGCACCGAAGAATTGATTCTTTTGAACTTCGGGGTTGGAGAAGACACTTGAGAATCACTTGGACTGCAAGGAGATCAAAACAGTCAATCCTAAAGAAATCAACCCTGAATATTCATTGGAAAGACTGATGCTGAAGCTCTGATACTTTGGTCACTGGATGCGAAGAGCTGACTCATTGGAAAAGACTGATGCTGGGAAAGGTTGAGGGCAGATAGAGAAGGAGGCAACAGAGGATGAGATGCGTGGACGGCATCGTCGACTCGATGGATGTGAGTTTGAGAAAACTCGGGGAGATAGTGAAGGACAGGGAAGCCTGGTGAGCTACAGTCCATGGGGTTGCAAAGAGTCGGACACGACTTACTGACTGAACAATGACAATATTAGGCACGGGTGGAAGAGAGGAAGGGGGAAGGAATGACTTGAACTTTGCCCCTGGAAAGGAAGCAGCGGTCATGTGCTGCTAACATTGCTGTGCCTACTGGGTATCAGACCTGTGCTAAGCATGTGTGTGTCTATTGTCACAGAGCCCTGGGGAGTGGGCACTGTTGTGCCCGGCTTTCAGATGAAGAGGCTGAGGCTCACAGAGTGTGAGTTACGTGTATGAATTTACCCAGATGGTAACTATAGCTTAGAGTTCCCACTACCCCAACCACCACTCTGTACTATTTTGATGTTAGGGTCACATCATGTGACCTCAATATTACAGCACTGATTCCCCCCACCCCTCTTCCCCAGAACAGACTGAGGCCAACATAGGCCAGGCTGGTGACATGAAGATGGCAGAAGGCTAGTCACCAGAAACGCAGGAATGTCTTAACCTCTTTCATTGTCTCCCTGCCCTCTCCCCTACTGGGGGCATGATCGTGGAGAAATATTTCTCACTGCAGCAGAAACAGCAGAACAAGCACCATGATAAATGGAAGTGAACCTTTGACTTTGGTTAGTGATGGAGAGACATTAGGGACTGCTAGGGACTGGGGCAAACTTGGCCTTCAGGCCATCTCAGCAGAGCAGCTGCCATGTATGAAGGTGAGGTTTCTGTTGTCAGAACATCTGATCTTTTTTTTTTTTTTTTTTTTTTGAGGAATACTATAAATACTAAAAATATTTTTTGATGAAACCTGTTGATTTGTAAATGTTGGTAATCCAAAAGATCTCAAACCTTTTGTGGGACAAATGAAACACATCTGTGACGCTGCCATTTTAAGGATTTCTGGGCCAGAAACTTCTTAAAGACAGAGTTCCAAGGCCACATAAATTAGAGACACCATAGATGCTACACCTTGCCTTGCAGATTTATGAAAGTCACCAGCATGTGCAATGATCTGAGGTGTCCTGAATAAACACACCTTCAACTTGATGGGACTTTGTCTTGCTTGAACACGTTAAAATTCCACAAATTCCTCCCTGGCCCATCTGGACCTCCGCAGCATCTCAGGGACTCATGTTGTCTGGACCAATGTCCTGACATGGTGGTGGGCACATCTCAGGCTCTAGACGGGCACCGTTCAGACATGGCCTCTCATCCCCAAGTCTGATTCCCCCATCCTGCTGGCTGGCAAGGGGTCTCCTTGGTCCTACAGTTGTCCTGAGTGCGTTCGGGGGAGATGGCCTCCTGGAGTTCTGACACGAGCTCTGGCCAGAGGGCTTTTCAGGGCGAAGGGCCTCCTGGTTGGGTGTCAGTGGGCTTCCTGGGGATGTGGTGGTGGAAGCTGCCTCTGGTGGGGTGCTCGCTGGCCAGATCCCCAAGTGTCTCCCGCATTTCCTGGGTGATGGCTCCACCCCTGGACCCGGCCTCCTGGCTTCTTCTGAATCTTCTCTCTGCTTGCATCACCCCCTCAACCCGTCACATCAGACAGCCCTGCGTCTCAGGACTGGAGGCAAGTGACTGGGTGTCTCAGGCACATACATGAGGGGGCTCCTTCCAGAGCTGAGGAGGGGAGCACCTCCTTCAGTTCCCATGCACATGCTGCTCCGCCCTGCCTCCCTCTCCTCCCCCCAGCTCCTCAGTCTCCTCCCCCTCCCCCTGCTCCCCCTCCCCTTGCTCCTCCTCACTCCCCTCCCCCTCCTCCCCCTGCTCCTCCTCACTCTCCTCCCCCTCTCCCTGCTCCCCCTCCCCTTCCTTCCCCTCCTTCCCCTCCTCCCCCTGCTCCCTCTCCTCCCTCTGCTCCCCCTTCTCCCCCACTCCTCCTCACTCCCCTCCTCCTCCCCCTGCTCCTCCTCACTCTCCTTCCCCCCCCTGCCCCCCTCCTTGCCCTCCTCCCCCCTCCCCTCCTCCCCCCCTGCTCCTCCTCACTCTCCTCCCCCTCCCTGCCCCCCTCCCCCTTCCCCTCCTCCCCTCCTCCCCTGCCCCTCTCCTCCCTCTGCCCCCCTTCTCCCCACCTCCTCACCCCCTCCTCCTCCCCTGCCCTCCTCACTCTCCTTCCCCTCCCCCTGCTCCCCCTCCCTTGCCCCCCCTCCTCCCCCCTCCCCCCTGCTCCCTCTCCTCCCTCTGCTCCCCCTCCTCCCCTGGTTCCTCCTCACTCTCCTCCCCCTCCCCCTGCTCCCCCTCCTCCCCCTGCTCCTCCTCACTTTCCTCCCCCTCCTCACCTCACCCAGATCCTGCATCTTTCTTTCCCCTCATATTGGCACTGCAGAGTCTCTCAGGAAGGGCTTTGATTACCCGGGAAACCTGGACTTCCAGTCATTAACAGTAAGTGGGGCTTTCCAGGTCGCACTCATGGTAAAGAATCCACCTGCCAGTGCAGGACCACAGATTCGAGTCTGATCTCTGCATCCAGAAGAGCCCTGGGGTAGGAAATGGCAGCCCACTCCAGTGTTCTTGCCTGGAGAATCCCAGGGACAGAGGAGCCTGGTGGGCCACACTGTAGGGGGCTGCAAAGAGTCGGACACGACTGAGCGACTAGCACTCACACAACTGAGCAACTGAGCACCGTTTTTCTGGAGGGGAGGCAGAGTTGTCTGAAGAAGATTCCATGTCTGATGGGTCTCTTCCCTTCAGTTTTCATTCTGTCCTGGAGAAGGAAAGCACCGTGGGCTAAAATTCTTTACTGCAGTTAAAAGCGGTTAGTTTTCTTTAAATCAAATCATGCCATGCATTCATAGCCTCCTGTACTTGCATTGTGAATCACTGTTGAAATGGCTGAAAATGTCGGATTTGAAGTCACAGGCTTGATTATAATCATGGCCTAGCCAATTATTGGCAACATAACTTTGACAAATTAATTGAACCCCTGACTGTCGATTGCTCAGTCTGACTGGTTATATCACTTTATAGAATTGTCCAGGGGGGTCAGATGGAACTCAGTGATGTTCGTAAAGAACCTGGGATAATGTAGCCCTTCCAACACAAAGTACCAGTAAGCAGTCGTTCGATGCCACGTGGATTTGCCGTGAATCCACACTGGGAAGGCTTTACTCTGCGCTCTGGTGTCTTAGCTGTTGCAAGTGTACGTCAGGTGTCCACCCCGGAGCCTCTTACAGTCTGGCGAGGGAAAAGGAGACTAAACTAGCAAGACTAGAGGTGACTAAGTGTCCTGTAAGGAAAAACACTAATGTCCTGGTGGCATAAGGTGGGGTCCTCCACCAAACCTGGGGAACTGGGGACAGCTTGCTGTTTCATCTGATTCCCAAGGTCTCAGCCAAGGCTTCCCGGGTGGCTCAGTCAGTAAAGAACCTCCCTGCAGTGCAGGAGACCCGGGTTTGATTCCTGGGTGGGAAGATCTCCTGGAGAAGGAAATGCAAGTCACTCCAGTATTCCTTCCTGGAGAATCCTATGGAGAGGAGCCCAGCGGGCTACAGTCCATGGGTCGCAAGAGTCAGACATGACTCAGCAACTAAACCACCACCACTGAGGTCTCAGCCAGGATAGGGACACTGGGGGAGAAAGACGGGGAATGGTCCCGACGGAGGGGAGAGGCTGTGGTGAGAATCCAGGGACGGCCCTTGTGGGTTTTGCCGCTTGAATCTGTAGGGACAGAACCTGTTCCTTTTAGTTTCGCTTTAAATAAAGCTGCTAATCACGGGTGATTTCCACGTGTATCTTCTATTAGGGCCTTTTCAATGGCACTGTTTGACATGAGGTTTTTCAAGAGATGGAGTGACATTAGCATATCTAAGAGAAATTCCTTTGGGGGTGAGTTTGGAAAAGTCATTAATATAACAGAGAGGAAGTAAAAGGCATTTCTGAGCAATTTCCAATTTCAGATCCACTTTTCTGCTAGCAGGATTTTGACCTTTCTGTTCTATTTATTTAAAAAATTAAATTTTCAACAGAATTCAGTCCTCCACAATGGGGAACTCTATTATTGCTGACCCGAGTCAAAGCACAGTTCAGTCTTTGGTCTCTTGTTCTCTGCAAGCTGACATGACAGAAATGCATGGCCTGGGTCCACAGCTTCTGTACGTTCTCCAAAGATGCACCCACCTGCTTCCAGACTCCCAAGTTCACACTGGAATTCTCTATTCGTAATTGGTGATTCTCCCCGCTTTGAAGTAGCTGTAGTGGTAATAACACAAGCTACCGTTTGTTGAGTTGATGACTGCCCTTTGCTTCCAGTGTCTTCTAGTCAATCCTCCACTCAGTACGGGGTAAATTTCACAACATCTCACCTTTGCTCATATGATCTCCACACGTAAAACTCCGTATTTCTCCAGCAGCCAAGATAGCGAGCATATAAATTCCTTGATATGCAAAAAAGCCTCCTGAAGACAACTTTCCTGCCTTGACTCACACTGATCATCGTGTCCAGCCATACTTGCCCTCTTGTCTTTTCTAAAATGGGACTGCTCCCGTCTGCCTCAGGGCCTTTGCACATACAATTCACCTGACCTAGGGTGACCAACTGTTTCAGTTTCCCGGGACTGAAGAACTTCCCTCACTGTGGGATTTCCAGTGCTAAAACCAGGAAAGCCTGGACAAAGCAGAACAAAATGGCCACCCCACCGGCAAGGGGAACTCTTCCCCCTGCTTTCCTGTCTCTTCACTTGGCTAACACTTGCTCTTCTATTAGCTCCCAGCTCAAGTGTCACTTCCTCCAGGAAGCCTTTCCTGACAACTTGGACTAGATTGGAAGATGCAGCCTGCCAGAATACTATTATTTTTCTCCAAAGCATTTATTTGAGTTTTTAATCTCAAGGTCACACAAATCCAACCACTAATCTGCTTTCTGTCTCTATGGATCTACTTATTCTAAATATTTTATTTCATATCAGTGGGAGGGGTAAGATGCTTGATGGGTACGAGCTTTCATATTGGGGTGATGAAACTTTTTTAAGATCTATTTACTATTTCCACTCTCTTTGCTGCTGCGTGCAGGCTACAGTTGCGGGGGTCAGGGGCTCCTCTTCATTGCGGTGTGTGGGCTGTACTGCGCCCACGTGTGTTGATTTTAAATGCTGTGAAGGAAATAGACAGGATGATGTGATAGACGAGGGCTGGGAGGAGTGGCCATGAAGGCAACCAGGCTGTGTTGTCACCTGAGAAGAGCCGAGGGGAGAAGAGGATGTCTGTGTGTTTCCATCTGTAGCACATTTGTGCACAGCTGACTCATTACTGGACAAATAGAAACCACAGCGGTTGTTTTGAGGGAAGGGAAACAAGGATCTGACCTGGAGTCAGAGGAGGAAAGTTTACTTTTTATTTCTGTGGGTTTCTTTATTTTCAGAGAATTGTTTATTATGGACAAGTACAAACACGCACACAGATAGCAGTGTCATGAGTCGTGAGGTAGCGGTTGCTCAGCGCGGGCAGTATTCACTCGTTGCCAATCTTGTTTCATCTCTGTTCCCACTGAATCATTTTGAGGCAAACCCCATTTTATTTATGCATATTCTAGTTTGTCTCTCAAACACATGGATTTGTTTTAAAAATTTAATATTTTAGGTGTGATAATAGTGTGGCTAAGAATAATAGTGTTACTTTTTATTATATGTTTGCAGTTTGACTATTTGATTAAAATTATCTTTTAATATTTCTTTGTTTTAAAAGAAAGCTAGGAGCTTTTTTGTTTCCTTGGCTCTTTTTTCCCAAATGTGGTCTGCTGAGGGGCTGAATGAAGTGACTGCATGACCCACGGACAGCTCAGCCCTGTGAACCGGAACGCACGGCTTGGCCTTAGATAATGCCGGGCTCAAACCTCACGTTTCCTGCTTGTTCTCTGTCTGACTTGGACAAAGTCCTTAGCCTCTTGGAGTTGTCCTTTCCTCATGAAAAGTAAAGTAACTGAAATGAGTATCTGGCTCACTGTGAGAGTTATATGAAATTTTGCAAGAAAGGATGATAGCCCTTAGCACGGTGGTGAGACACAGCACGCGTTCTCTAAGACACCGTGCCCTGTAGCTGGCTGTCCTTCACGTTCTGGTTACAAGTATGGATTCTGGAGCCTGTATCCCTTTCTGCTAGCTGGCTAACTTTTAAAATTTAATTTAATTTTTATTATTATTCTTTTAACATTTATTGTTACCCTGACAGATGCTCAGACAGTATGTTCTTAGTGTTCAACAAATATATTGTTTTTAGGCCCCCCAGCCTTGGGGTTTAGTTCCCCAATCAGGTATCGAACCACCGGTGCCCTCTTCAGAGGGAGCAGAGTCCTAACCACTGGACCCCCAGGGAAGTACCTGGGTGACTTTTTATAAGGGGTTAAAAGGTACATATAATATGTTCCACCAAAATATGGTAGTTAGCATTGCTAGCATTGTTACTTTATACTTGTTGTTGTTTAATCACTAAGTTGTATCTGACTTGTTTGTGATCCCATGGATGGTAGCCCACCAGGCTCCTCTGTCCATGGGATTTCCCAGGCAAGAATGCTGGACTGGGTTGCCATTCTCTTCTTTAGGGGATCTTCCCGACCCAGGGATCGAACCTGCGTCTCCTGCATTGGCGGAAGGATTCTTTACCATGGAGCCGCCAGGAAGCTCCACTACACCTACACCTACACATAAACATTTTACATCACAAAATCAGCTGCACCGTGGTTCAGGATGGAAGAGCATAAGGTTCCCCAAAGATGTTGAGGCTCAGTTCTCACAAATAGCACTGTCAGACTGAAAAATAAGCATGCACATTCGCTCTAGACTGGAGCCCGTGCCTACTGGCAGTGACAGAATAGAAGAGGGGGTCAGGTCAGCTCCCGCAGCGGCCCAGCCAGCGCCCCTCTCCCCTGGGGGAAGGGTCGGCTAGTGCAGTACAATGGAAGGACCTTTTTTCTGTAGCTTTGCTAAGCAAAGAGTGGGAAAATGCAATAAGGGCTAAACTTCCGGAATTCTGTTCAACTGTGAACTTCAGAAAAAAGTTTACCATCTTCCTTTCTTCAAGTATCATCCCTTTTACATCCAGGCATGGCTTCCCGGGCAGCTCAGGGGTAAAGAATCCACCTGCCAGTGCAGGAGGCTCAAGAGATGGGAGTTCAGTCCCTGGGTCCGGAAGATCCCCTGGAGAAGGAAATGGCGACCCACTCCAGGACTCTTGCCTGGGAATCCCACGGACAGAGGAGCCTGGCAGGCTACAGTCTGTGGGGTCCCAAAGAGTTGGGCATGACTGAGCACATACACATATGGGGATTGCTTGTCTGAGAGGCACATCTTTATGTGAAAATATATGCCAAAGCCTTTAGCTCGGATGCAGAGTACTCCCGCAGAAAGCAAGTTTCATTGTTACAGTTGTCACTGTGATGAAGATATGTGCACAGATAACCGTGACACAAGGCAGACACCAAGGAGCATCTTAGGAAAGTACGAGGGAGACTGGAATGGAAGCTTAGAGAAGAAAGGATTCGCCTCCAGCTTGAAGGTGGATGGCAAGAGTCTTGAGAAAAGGAATTGACAATGATGCTAAGAGGGAGGGGAATTTCAAATGACCCTTGAATGATGGGAAGTGTTTGGACATGTGGAGATGAGGGGAATGTGGAAGAAGCCAGCGTGAGCAGAGATCTTATGGGACGTGTATAAGAAGTTTGGCTTCTCTAGGGTGTGGATTCCATGAAGAGGGAACTGTGAGAATTCAAGTGGGAATTACAGATCCTGACCGAGTCGTGGAAGGCCTTGAACTCAAGGCTGAGGGACAGAGAATCTAATCTCTGGGTCAGTGGCTCATAAACTACTGTCCTGACACACCCGATGGATGGTGTTCATATACGTGGCTCTCCCTTACGGGGAGAGCCAGGGTTTTGCACAATCCAATGTAATTCCCTTGCTTCCTCTTCTGTTTAAGAGAATGTATCAGAAGGCAAGTGAGTGAGAATGACATTTTCAGAGAGATGGACCCCACTGATTCACTTTGAACAAACTGATCATTATCAAACTTTGTCAAATTTAGAAGCAGTAGATTATACGGTGGTTAAAAAATGGGGCCAGGTTGCTTGGGTTTGACCCCCAGGTCTTCTGCTTACTGCCTGGATGACCTCGGGCATGACACTGAACCCCTCAGTGCCTTTATGTCCTCGTTTGTCAACTGGGGGAAAGAGAGTGCCTACGTCACAGGGCTGTTGGGAGGACTAAATGAAGTATTGCGTGTGACATGCTTGGCATAGAGTAAGTGCCCTGAAAGGGTTAGGTATTACAGTTTGTAAGTCACTGAAGACTCCTGGGTGGTGGACACTGTGGCTCTCAACTGTGGGGTTTTGAGCAGAATGACGGCAGGGTCAAAGATGCAGAATGACCGAGCAGCACAGAATGGAGTGAGGGGGTGGGCTCTGAGGTCCGCCTGTGTTTGAGCCCGGCGTCACCGTCTACACGGCCTTGAGTCAGAAGAATAAAGTCTCTGAGCTTCAGGCTCCCTTCTCTTCTGTAAGATGAATGTGATGTATCACAGCCTGGTTGGGAGGCGTCAGCGAGACGAGGCTTGTGAAGCCCGTCGTGGGCCCTGGTGCGTCTGTCAGCGTCTGCTGCTGTGTGACGAAGGGCCGCAGCTTTGCCCTTAAAGCAGCTCACAGTTGTCACCTCACAGTGTCTGTGAGTGTCTCCTCCTAGGGTCTCCACAGGCTGCAAGCCAAGGTGTCAACAAGGGCCGGGTTTTCATCCGAAGACTGGAGAAAGATACACCTCCACATTTGCGTGACTGTTGGTAGAATTTGTTTCTCGCTGGCTGGCAGCTGGAGACCACCTTCAGCTCCTGCCTATTCGTAACTGTTGATCTGAGGCCGCCCTCAGTACCTTGGCCCCTGGGCCTCCCTTGAGATGACCACGTGCTTCACCAAAGTCTTCAAGGGAGACAGTCTCTTCCAAAGTGGGCATTGGATTCTTATTTAATGTAATTGCATACATGTAATCACATCATTCTGTCACCACTGCCATTTCTATTGGTTAAAAGCAATTCACAAGCTTCCCTGCTGTCTCAGTGTTAAAGAATCTACCTGCCAAGCAGGAGACATAGGTGTGATCCCTGGGTTGGGAAGATCCCCTGGAGAAGGAAATGGCAACCCACTCCAGTATTCTTGCCTGGGAAATCCCATGGATGGAGGAGCCTGGCAGACTTCAGTCCACAGGGTCTCAAAGAGTTGGACACGGCTGAAATGACTTAGCATGCGTGCTTGAACCCACCCTAGAGGGCGAGGCGGTGTCAAGTATCATGCTCTCAAGGGGCAGAGAGTCAGGTGTATTTGGAGACAGGCATTGTTGACAGCCCCAGGTGGATAGTGAACAGAGAAATCAGAGTAGTGCTTCTAACTACTCAGAGGTTTGCCTAAGGGGCCTGGACACCCTCTGACTCCACACCAGTTCTCCCCTTATCCTCGGTTCTATGCCCCTGGGTGATGACCTTCCCAGAATGCATCACCTAGATTCACGCTAATACCTCTGGTTTCTGGTCAGATTCAGCCAAAGCGGTGGCTGTAGGAGTTTGGAGGATGAAAAAGAGATATTTAGGTAATTTATCTTCCTGTTTTCCCTATCCTCCATCTCCGTCCACACCTCACCTTAGGCAGCCCCCTCCCACAACTGGAGCTTTCCGTGGGCTCCACTAAGAGCTCTGTTCATTCAGCATTTCTCTCCCGTGCCTGTGGGGGGTGTGTGTGGGGTGTGTGTGTGTGTGTGCGTGCGTGTGTGCGTGTGTGTGCGCGCATGCATGTGTAAGTAATGAAAACTGTGCTTTACTTCTTTTTCTCAGTGTTTTTTTTTTTTAACTTTTTGCTTTGTATTGGAGTGTAGCCAGCTAACCGTTGCGATAGTTTAGGTGAAGGGCAGTGGGACTCAACCGTATATATACGTGTATCCATCCTCCCCCAAACTCCTCCCTTCCAGCCTGCCGCTTAGCCCTGAGCAGAGTTCCTTGTGTCATACAGCAGGTCCTTGTTGGTTATGCAATTTAGATAGAGCCATGTGTACCTGTCCATCCCAAACTCCCTAACCATCCCTTCTCCCCTCCCCGCCCCCAGCAGCCATAAGTTCATTTTCCAGGTCTGTGCGTCCCTTTCTGTTTTGCACGTTCATTTGTATCATTTCTCTTTAGAGTCCTCCTTTAGGAATGTCATGCGCCCTGTCTCCTCTATCTGAAGCACTTCACTGACTGTGACTCTCTCTGGGTCCATCTCTGTTCCTGCAACTGGCATGATTCCGTTCTTTTCTGTGGCTGGGTAGTGTTCTGGTGTGTGTGTGCACCACATCTTCTCTATGGACTCCTCTGTCAGTGGACACTTAGGTTGTTTCCCTGTCTTGTCTATTGTAAATACCACCGCAATGAACATGGGGGTGCATGTATCTCTTCAAATTATAGCTTGTCCTGATATATGCCCAGGAGTGGGATTGCTAGATCATATGGCTACTCTATTTTTAATTTTTTAAGGAATCTCTTTACTGTTCTCCATACTGAGTACGTGTTAATCACTTCAGTTTTGTCCAACTGTTTGCAGCCCTATGGACGGCAGCACACGAGGCTCCTCTGTCCATGGGGATTCTCCAGGCAAGAATACTGGAGCAGGTTGCCATTTCCTTCTCCAGGGGATCTTTCCAACCCAGGGATCAAGCATGCATCTCTCACATCTCCTGCATTGGAAGCAGCTTCTTTACCACTAGCGCCACCTGGGAAGTTCTTCACAGCAGCTGCCCCAGCGTACGTTCCCAGCAACACCGCTTTCCTCCTAAGACCGCACTGTTCTCCTCGCCTCCCTGGTGCGAAGGTGACTCCCTATCCTTTGATGCCTCTGGGAACTCTGCCCACAGCCTTGAGAGTAAACTCCGCTGATCTCTCTTACGTTACCCCTTGCAATGGGCTGTCCTCACTAGGATCCCGACTGATAAATCTGACATGTCGCCTTTTGACCTCAGTGGAATGATGTAAACACTGTCTTTCCCGTGGTTGACTTTTAGGCCTGTAAATTCCTGTAGAGTTATATGCAAGCCACTTGAGAATGATTAAGTTAAAGAAAATACTTTGGCTGGAAGCTATGTCAGTGTCAGTTCTAAATTTTGGTGGGGCGGGGAAGATCCTGTTGAAAATCTCCAAACTCCTAGCTTATCTGATTGCTTTTATGATGCACCTTTTCTCTTGACAGTAAACTCAGTTTCTAGTATCTGGATTATATGTCTGGCTTTTCTGAGCTTGAAGTCAATTGGAAAGAATTCGGAAGGTTGGAGAGGTGTGTTAGCTGCGCACACGCCCCCGTGGTTCGTGTCCCCTGCAGCCTCATGCCCTGTGCAGCCTCTTTGCAAGTTATTTTCTCTAAGGGAGCTGAATGTGTCTTCCTGTCCCAGACCTTGGCTCTGTCTGTGTGATTTGCTTTGGCAAACAACGTTAGTGGCCGTGCTGCAAAGTCCTGGAAGATGCTTATGAGATTGCGCTGGCCCCCTTGCCCCTCAGCCTGCACCATGAGGACAACATAGCTGGGCTGCGCTGGGGGAGGAAGAGGGCGGACAGAAGGCTCGTGGAACAGGCAGTCCCCAGCAGAGTCAGTGGAGTCACGTGGCAGGGCCAGGACCCACGCGGCTGGGAGGGTGCGTAGTCAGGGGCTTGTTGTGCAGAATTACTGCGGCTGTAACTCATCCACGTGGAGATGAGAAGCCAACTATTTCACAGCTTATTCTTCTGGTAGTTCCCCTCACAGGACTAAGAATCTGCTTCACGGAAGGCCCTGGGGGGCAGTCATGAGTGAGCCAGATGGGGTCCCCAGCCTCGGGTCCTCCCTCAGCTCAGTCATTGCCACTCAAGCGTCAAGGATCCCCGAAGCCATGGATGAGACACTTCGTATCATCCTGCACTTGCTCCTTGCGGCTGTGTTTCTTCAGGGTCTTTTGATTGTAAGTGATAGAAACTCAATCAAACTGACTTCAGCATAAAAGGGAAAAGGACATATTGACTCCTGTAACTGAGAAGGTTAGGGAGGATGACTCAAGGCACAGCTGGATTCACTGTGGTGAAGACTTGATCCATGTCCCTCTGGTTCCTATCTTAGCCAAGAAAACAGGTGAAGTGTAATAATGATGCTTGAATCGTTATATAAATATAATCATCATATGTATAATGATGCTTAAATCATTAATGATCCTTGAATGCTTACTATATGCCACTCCTTGGAAGAAAAGTTATGACCAACCTAGACAGCATATTTGGAGAAGGCAATGGCACCCCACTCCAGTACTCTTGCCTGGAAAATCCCGTGGACGGAGGAGCCTGGTAGGTAGGCTGCAGTCCCTGGGGTTGCTAAGGGTCAGACATGACTGAGTGACTTCACTTTCACTTTTCACTTTCATGCATTGGAGAAGGAAATGGCAACCCACTCCAGTGTTCTTGCCTGGAGAATCCCAGGGACGGGGGAGCCTGGTGGGCTGCTGTCTATGGGGTCACACAGAGTCAAACACGACTGAAGTGACTTAGCAGCAGCAGAAGACAGCATATTAAAAAGCAGAGGCATTACTTTGCCAACAAAGGTCCATCTAGTCAAGGCTATGGTTTTTCCAGTGGTCATGTATGGATGTGAGAGTTGGACTGTGAATAAAGCTGAGCATTGACGAATGGATGCTTTTAAACTGTGGTGTTGGAGAAGACTCTTGAGAGTCCCTTGGACTGCAAGGAAATCCAACCAGTCTATCCCAAAGGAAATCAGTCCTGAATATTCATTGGAAGGGCTAATGTTGAAGCTGAAACTCCAATACTTTGGCTGCCTGATGCGAAGAACTGACTCATTTGAAAAGACCCTGATGCTGGGAAAGATTGAAGACAGGAGGAGAAGGGGACGACAGAGGTTGAGATGGTTGGATGGCATCACCGACTCAATGGACATGAGCTTGGGTGGGCTCCAGGAATTGGTGATGGACAGGGAGGCCTGGTGTGCTACAGTCCATGGGGTCGCAAAGAGTTGGACATGACTAAGAGACTGAACTGAATATGCCAGAAACTACGGAGTATTTTTAATGTAGATTCTTACAACCTCAGGAGACAGGTACAGTGTGTCACACTGCACTGTTCTCAGATCACCTCCCAGAATCCCACTGCCTGCACTCCACGGGGTAGAACAATGTAAGATGTATAGCTGACACTGCTTGCCATTCTAAGGAACGCATCTCTGCTTGGAATAAGCATATGGTAAACGAAATTCATTTCCCTAACTCTTTGTCCATTTTATCATCTTCAAGTATCTCATACAATCATTCTAGGACATGCCGATTCTTATATTTCATATGTCATGCCCAGTAAATGTTAAGTGGTGACTTTATCTGGAGCTCTGGTAAAGAAACAGGAGCTTATTCCTACTCTGGAGGGAAGATCTACATTGGACTTGGTGAGACGTGTAGGGGGATCATTTGATTTTTTTCATCCAAACAAAGACACTTTTGATAGTAAAAGGAGATGCTTTTAAGAGCTATATAGGGACAAAAGGCATTGAGTGGTACTGCTCCAAGCAGAAGGGGACGGCTCCTCTCTGCTCTCCTCCACATGAGGATGTGATGGGGAGGGGATCCTCAGACTAGGAAGAGGGTCTTTACCAAATCTTCTGGCACCTTGATCTTGGACTTCTCGGCCTCCAGAACTGTGAGAAACAAATGCTTGCTTTAGCCCTTGGGTTTGCCATCTTATTTCTCCTTATTTAGTTTAGGTTTTATTGGCAGTTTAACTGCTCAACCCTGGAGACCAGTTCACCAGGCCTCTGGGAATTATTTGCTACATTACAGTTTTCATCCCACTTCACTTTCATTTAGAGATACGAGAATTGGCTGCTGCTTTTTTTTTTTCTCCAGTTCTTTTTCAAGGTTCCTCTTTTTCCCAGCATCAGATTTAATGAAAACCTGAATAATTGGATGAAAATACTGCCAGGTTATATTATGAAGGCGTAAGCAACATAAAAGACTCATACCTCCATATAACTAAGATAAACCTGAAATTCCATCTTGATGGTTCCCCTAAAAAATCATTTCTTCTGTGAGGCTTCCTGGAGGCTTTCTCTTACACATAAGTTTGCCAGGAGCATCACGTCTTGAGAATAAATATTTCCCAAGCAGCTTTGGTTGACTTTCCCAAATCTGCACTACTCTTACAAAACCAAATTCTTTGAATAAGTCTTTATACACCATTTTAAGCTTGGCATTAACATTTTTGTTTTTGCATAATTTACAGCAATTCATGTGTTTAAATAGCCCAGTGTACACCTATCTTGGGAATCAGGTGCCCCTTTAATTATCGAGAATCAGCCTCCCTGAGACTGATAAAACTATTGAGACCAAAATTCAGTGCCAGCCTGGAATGATGCTACTAAAATTTGAAAGATAATTCCCTAGCCTGTCAGCCTTACCGTCACTACTAAATTTCCTCCCAATGAAAAAATGAAAAAGGTGTAATTCTCCAATCCAGCCGCCTGGAGACTAATGACTGCCTTGCAAATCCAGATCTGGAGCCCATGGGGCCCCAGTCCCCCTAAACTGATTACCTTGGTGTCTTTTAAGGTTCTGACACTAATTTAATTGACTGCTGTGTGCAACCCCAGGAAAAGGGGGTAAAAATCCGTTCACATCGTCACTGTTAAAAAAAAAAAACCCTCCAGGAAATTACTGGCAACTGAGGGGCTTGCAGAGGAAGGATCACCAGCAGAGACCTCATTCAAAGCAGTTGCATCCCATTCCCTTGATAAAACGAGTACTTTGTTAGCTTCCCCACCAGGTAGCCTGGTTATCGCGTTTGGCCGTAAAACACACACAGTCATTTTTATATGTTCTATTTCAAAACCATGTTTTGCAGCAGTCAGATCTGTAATGTGTTCATATGTGGCTGCCTCTTTTGGACTCAGTCAATGCCATTGATTTCCCTTTAAATTCGAAGATTGCACAGTTCAGTTTTAATTGAGGATCCAGTTGCAAGGGCTGTCTCTCGCCAGGCGGTTTGTTTTTCCCCTAATCAATCACCGTTCACTGATGAACCTGGTTGGGTTGGACCTGCTGTGGTTAGCAATTCCCCCTTAATGGCAGGCACGGAGGTCTGTGAACTTGCAAGGGAGAAGCACACGCAAGTGGTTGACTGAGGAAGATATTTTCACAAAACCCTTAATATCTAGGTTGCTGCTATTGCTGCTGCTAAGTCACTTCAGTTGTGTCCGACTCTGTGCGACCTCATAGACGGCAGCCCACCAGGCCCCGCGGTCCCTGGGGTTCTCTAGGCAAGAACACTGAAGTGGGTCGCCATTTCCTTCTCCAATGCAGGAAAGTGAAAAGTGAAAGTGAAGTCACTCAGTCATGTCCGACTCCTAGCGACCCCATGGACTGCAGCCTACCAGGCTCCTCCGTCCATGGGATCTTCCTGGCAAGAGTACTGGAGTGGGTTGCCATTGCCTTCTCTATTGCCTTCTCTATCTAGGTTAGGTGTTGTTGTTTATGTCTTAATAAAGGAGTTGAAGCTAAGGTTAAGCTAAAGTGCCCTGGGGAATCATTTTAGAAGGGTGTGACTGTGCTTGAGTTGGTTACTAAGACCACTTGCCTTAAGGGAAGGGATACCGCAGTGTCATTGATGTTTTCAGCTCATTGATAGAGACCCTCTTCCACCTCAGGGCTGTCTCTCCAAGTTTACCAGGCGCTACTTCGTATCATGCATGCTCAGTCAGGTCCGACTCTCTGTGACCCCGTGGACAGTAGCCAGCCAGGCTCCTCTGTCTGTGGACTTCCCCAGATGAAAATACTGGAGTGGGTTGCCATTTCCTCCTCCAGGGGATCTCCCCAGTCCAGAGACTGAACCCACATCTCCTGGATTGGCAGGTGGGTTCTTTATCACTGAGTCATGGGGGAGGCTTCGTTGCTTGATTTGGTCTGTTTGCTCTCTGACTTACTGATTCATTGACCTAAAGCCAAAACTAAGTGAGTGAAGTGCTGACTTGTTAGCTGTGTGACCTTGGGCAAGTCTTCCTATCTGTATTCCTCATGAATCAATTAAGAATAACCCTAAGTATTAATACTTCCTGGAGCTTTCCAGGGTTAACTAAAAGAATGCATATAAAAGGCTTGGATTGATGCCTCCTGATAGGGAGGTCATATAAATATTGTTGTTGTCCCTAAGGTGTGTTTGACTCTTTGGCAACTCCATGGACTGGAGCCCAAGAGGCTCTTCTGTTCATGGGATTTCCTAGGCAAGAATACTGGAGTGGGTTGCCATTTCTTTCTCCAAGGGATCTTCCTGACCTAGGGGATCAAACCTGCATTTTCTGCATTGGCACGGGGCTCCTTCAGCATTGAGCCATCAGGGAAGCCCACAGATCTTAGCTGTTATTGTCACAGAGTACCAGGGAAAGGGGAGAAGTGACCTCTGTAACTTCCGTTCCTGAGTAGCCATGCTTAGTGGATCCTGTGTCTCAGGCACAAGCCTATGTGTTTTACAAACAAGCATCCCTTTAACTCTCAGACCAAGCCCGCAAGGGAGGCACAATTATTGTCCCATTTTATGGATGATGAACCCGAAGAGAATATTGTCTACAAGGGTACAGAGCTGGGCACCATCCTAGGTGACCTCCTGGGGGAGGGTGTCCCAGGAGAGGGAAGGTCAGGGGTGCAGGAGTAAAGGGTGTGTGATGGCAGGTGAAGTCAGAGGAAAGCCAGCTGTGAGTCGGGGTCTAGGAACATGGTTCATCCTGTAAGGCATCAGAGACCTTCAGGAAAGAAGGATATGGCTGTGCTATTCAGGAAAATAACTCAGGCAGTAAGGCTGCTGGAAGGAAAGCTAGGATTTACCAGAAGTCGGTAAACTTCTGTGAAGGGTCAGGCAGTAAATATTTCAGGTTTTGTGAGCCATCCAGGCTCTGTCTCCATGACTTACTTCTGTGGAGGCACAAAAGCAACCACCGACAGTGATGAATGAACGGGTGTGCTGGTGTCCCAGTAAAACTTTATCTATAAAAACAAGCAGTGGGCTGGACTGGGTCAGTGTGCCGTAGTTTGCCAACCCTTGGTATTCCAGTGGAATATTTAAACATGATAATTAATTATGGTGATTAGTTTGGTCTCAAATTTAAGAAAAATGAAACAAAAGATTTAAAGTTGTTCTTTATTCTTTACTCTGAGCAGAGATACATTCACAAACTAAATCTTGGAATCTCTCAACTCTGAATTAAATAATAATATTTGACAGGGCTGACTCTTGACAGAGTTGCCAAGATGTTGGAATGATCTCTATCATTTTTCTCTTTCTGCACCAGCTCTTCTGATTTCTAGGTCTTCAGCACTCTGGAGCCTCCCCAGGTGCGTGGTGGCTGAGTTTCACAGGGCGGTGGGTCTCTGAGTTTCTTCGGAGGAGAGAAGGAGAAGGAAGAGGACTTGAGAGAACTTATTCTGAAGCCATTTCCATATAGCAAGCATGTTATTTTATTTATAGTATAAGTGTGAGGAGACTTCAGAGGGCCTTTTGATAAAGATTCTGAGTGATAAAAGAATATTAATGAAACAGTTTGGTGTCATTTCAGGGGTTCCAAAGAGCTCCAGTACCTTAGTCCTTTATATCTCCACACAGAAAAGAGTTCAGCGCAAGGCAAAGTGGTATATGAGAAGTGACTTATTAGAATAGGACTTGTGAGCCAGGCAAGGGGCTGCTGTGCCCTGAAAACTTACTGGGCCACGGTTTTGCAGCCAGAGGAAGAGTGGGCAGGGGGCACGTTTTCGTCTCTCTTGAGCAGACCTCATGCTTCCATCAGCAGCTCCTCCTCCAGCTTGGGCAGGGGGTTTCTGTCCCTACGTGGTCAGGCCAGGTCCACAGATGATTGTTTCTGCGTGAACAGGCAGCATGTCCTAGGGATCATTAACTCCCTGAGTTCACTGGGCAGGATGTGGGGCTCATGCCACCCTCGTTTTACTGTTTGGGAGCCTGTCTCGTGCTCTGTATGTTTTTGTTGCTAAGCAAGCCTGCTTGGCTTTGTGGTTAAGCCAGCCTGCTTTCTTGAGCGATCATCACCTTCCTGTGGCCCCCATATTTTTCCTACTTACAATTCCCTGGTGGGATTGACTCTTAATCACCTGTTTGTCTCTTTCCTCTGTCCCTGTCATTAATTATATGGCAGATGTCAGAGATGCCCTCTTCTTGCAGGCTAACAAATGGCCTGCCATGGTTTTCTGGCTGTTGTTGAGGACACAAGACTTGGGTCAGAGACAAAGGGCAGCTGGGCACACACGGCCACGGTGTCAGCATTTGCACTGTCTCCTGGAGCTCTGATTCCCACAGGGTAAGACAAACAGGGCTGGCGATGCCTGCACAGGTGTCCTATTGTGGGCTGTGCTCTGGAGAGGGACCCAAATTTGAGAAGCCCCAAATCTTTCATACTGGGCAGTATCTGCCCTCTTCCTCAGAGGGAGGTGTTATCTTTACACTGTGGATGGTAAACAGACTCTGCCATTGCTCTGTGTCAGGAGACAACCCGTCTATCTCCCAAGGCTGTTTGCTGTGCAAAATTCTTGAACAAATAGCCTGTTGCAAAGGCAGGCAGTGCCTCTGCTCACAAGCCAGGAAGAAATGCAAGAGACTCCTGGAGAGCCATCTCCCAACAGCAGGGTTCAGAGCTTGCATTTTAATTAGGCTCGGAACAGAAAGCAGAAGGAACTCTGCTGTAGCGACAGCATTTTCAGCGGAGATGAGCAAGCCGGTGATGTGCTCCTCTGAAGAGCCAGCACTTCCCCCGAGCCCTGCGCGAGCCCTTCACGTTCGCTTTGTCTGCTCTGACCTACGGCTGACAGTGTAGAGCCTGTCTGCTTGTTTTGGTGGTTAGAATTATTTTTATCGAGTTAAGGGCTGTTTTCACACATCCTGAGTTTGGAGAAAGACCTTTGTTGTAAACAGTCTTGATGAATGATCCCCTAACATGCCAAAGAGTTCCCACCAAGAATGAATCACTTTTGAAGAATGCTGCTGCAACATGTTTCGGGAAAATAGCCTTTCTTTCCAGACCTGGGTGTTAAAGCATTACAGAGTTATCATGAGTTATGGGGACCTTTGACTGGACATGAGGTAGAGGGACTGTTGTGTGGTCAGCGTGATTTCTACAGTCCCAGTGACACGGGCTGTACACTTTTATCACAAGCCATTAACAAATCATGATTTCTGGGTGAGTATAAAAGATAGAACTCAATGAAATCTGTTTGTTTGTTTGTTTGTTTTTTCCTTTTGGAAAGGTGAGATTCTCTTCAAGTCAGGGGCGTTCTCTCTTGAAATTTTGATTCCTGAGTTAGAAATAGGTTTGGAATATTTGAAAGCATAGAATTAATTTAGTTATTTACTTTTATATCTTTATGGTCTATGCCAGGCATGGGCATATTTCTTGGTATATGAAAGGTGCTCAGTAACTTATTGCTACAGTAGACGGATTCCTGTTTGGCAGTAAACAAGCGTGTTAAGTTCCTACCAAGAGCAAGTCCCCAGGAGCCTGGGGTTTGGGAACATCGCTTTGCACGTGCATTCATGGTATCTGTTTGTCTAACCAAGGAGTTTAGATCCATCGATCCTATTGATCTTTCTCACTCTGGCTCTGGCAGTGCACCCTGTACTTCCAATTGTATGAGCTCCTGTAATCCTCCTAGGAACCCAGAGAGGTGGCTCTACCAGCGTGGAGATTTTACAGGTGGAAAATGGGTCAGCAGTTAACTGCCGACCAAGCTGCCACTGCTTGGTAGAGGTACAAGGTGGATTTAAACTACACAGGCTGCTTCTGCAGTTATTCTGCATGCGTGTGTGCATGCTAAGGGCTTCAGTCGTGGCCGATTCTTTGTGACCCTATGGACTGAAGCCCACCAGGCTTCTCTGTGCAGGGCGTTCTCCAGGCAAGAACACTGGAGTGGGCTGCTGTGCCCTCTTCTTCCCAACCCAGGGGTCGAACCTGCATCTCTTGTCTCTTGCATTGGCTGGCAGGTTCTTTACCACTGGGGCCACTGTCCTGCTTCACTGTATCTCAGGTTTTTCCTTTAGTGCTAAAACGTGGGGTGTGAACAGTGATGTTTTCTCTCCCTTGAAAATGGAATAATAGTGAAAGAAGTAGATTTTATCATAATAGATTCCGACAGTGTCCAGCTTATCGGAATTGTCCCAGGTATGGTGGCTGAAAGCATACACTTCATGAGAGTCTTGGGTTTGTTTGTTTTTAATTTTCAATTCTTTTTTTTCGTTTTTTTAAACTGGAAGATAATTGCTTTACAATGTTGTGTTGATTTCTGCCATACAAAAGCATGAATAAGCCATAAATATATATCCCCTCTCATAAAGGAAGGACTTTCAGAGGATGGGTATGAAAAAAAATGACAAATGTCTACTACGCAACAGCCGAATTCAATGACTCTCTGCCCGTCAGCTCTTTTTGTTGAGCTGTGTTCTGTTTACAACCAGTGATGCTGTTTCTTCACTTACAGTAGTGCTACTTTGTAAATTAAATTTATTTAGGTGAAAAAATCTACGGTTGATGAACAAGGGGATGAGAAATTAATGGCAGGTATCGGCTATATCGCTGTGGATGGACATCATAAACTCCAGGATCCAGGCTGAATCCAGGAGTGGTTTCAGACCTTGCAGTTTTTTGCATTCATAGTTATTTGTTTGGAAAGACTTAGGTATCAAGAGTCTTGGGCAATATACATCTATAATTCAGGGCATCACAAAGAACTGCTGCTGCCTCCAAGTCGCTTCAGTCGTGTCCGACTCTGTGCGACCCCATGGACTGCAGCCCACCAGGCTTCTCCGTCCATGGGATTCTCCAGGCAAGAACACTGGAGTGGGTTGCCATTTCCTTCTCCAACGCAAAGAACTAAGAATAGACAATTCATAAGCTTCAGAGATTTTAGCAAAGCACTAAAGTTCCTGTGTGTTTCAGGTGAGTTTTCTAGCCTGTGCTGTTTTAACACACTCTTTGGACCTGGCTCCTATATCTCTAATAACCTACTGGGCATTTTCAACTATGCATCCCACTGGTACCTTACGCTTAGCAGGTAGAGAAACAAATTCATCATTATGTTCCCCCACCCCAGCCTGTGTCTCCTCTTGACTTCCCTGATGTGTACCCTTGACTTCCCAGCTGACGCACACCTGCTGTGCCTGCAGCCTTGGGGATATCAGGTGTGCGCATCTCCATCACCTCCTAGTCACTGCATCTTAGTGACTTTTCCCCTGGAGAGTGTCTTGTATCTCTCTTTCCTTCCCACCGTTACCATTGTTTTCTAGGCTTTTACCTGCTCTTGTCCACAAGCTGGAGTCTCCAACCCTCCATTCCCATTATTCATGTACATCTTTAGCTTGATTACAGCTGTCTCTTGTCTCTTCATCATGGATCATGCCAATAAATGGCATGCATGGAATTTAGCCCCTTTGGTAATTTCCAGTAGTCCTGTAAACCTAAGGAAGCAAAAATGGTCTGAGTCACAAGAGTGCGCTTGCTTTATAGACACAGTTTCAGCCCAGTTCTCTTGTTCAGCCTTCCAAACAAACTGCCACGCTCCCGTTTTACCTGTATGGATCCAACTTGGCCCTGTATTGTCCTTTAAGCAGGTCACACTTATGACTTTCTCTCTTAATCCAAATTTCCTCCTCCTCTTCATTCCCTTAACTTCTTGATCTATACTCTTACCTCTTACTAATCACCAGAAGGTATAGTATGAAAAGAACATTAGCCTCAGGACTTCCCTGGTGGATGACTGGTTAAGACTTCACCTTCCAATGCAGGGATGCAGGTTCGATCCCTGGTCAGGGAGCTAGGATTCCACGTACCTCGTGGCCAAAAAGCAAAAGCTAAAACAGAAGCAATATTGCAACAAATTCAATACAGACTTTAAAAATGGCCCACATTTAAAAAAAAATTAGCTGTGAACTCAAAATTGATAGGCAATGTTCAAACTTTTCTCCTTCCCCTGTGAGTCCCTGGAGTGTGTCATTAAAACATAAAAATTTGAGTAGCTAAAAATTTGCATTTCTTATTTATTTTCCCCCATCCCTTCCAAGTTCATTTAAATTAGGATACATCTGTTAAGCAAATATGCCCAGGACCTGGACCAGTTACAGCCCTAGGTGAGCTAGGTAGGAACAGTGAGGAGCATCTGTTTGCCCCGAGCTAGTAAGACCTCTGAGGTTTAGTGTGGGCACCAGCTGTCTTGCAAAGTCCTGGTTTGTCACTGACTATGGAAAATGATAACGGTCCAAAAATGACTAGAGCTGTCAGGACAAGGCGGGAGAGGAAGGCCCTGTGGACAAGGGCAGAGACGGTACCAGCCTGTTTCTCAGGAAAGTTTCCCTCCCATATCCCCCTTCCCCATCTCATTCCAATTCTGGGCTGACCTGGGAAATTGCCAGAACTCCTTGGTACAGGTGGTAGTAGAGAGATAATAAAACGTCCTCCTATTTGACAACAAATGGGCTCTTTAATTTTTGCGTTACTTCAGGACCAGAGGCCACCGTTCCGGGTAGTTTTGAGTAGTTTTACCTGATTCTGACCCTTCTTAGGTTATGCATCCATTATCCTCCATAGGGCTGTTTCGGGATGTTCCAGACCTTGTCAGGTCTCATGTCTCCAACTTCTGTAACTTTACCCCTTTCATCTATAAGCAAACCATTTGTTTGGCCTGTCCCACTGGAAGTTCTTTCGTCAACTCAGCATGATCAAAAGCATACGATTCAATACTTAAATTGAATCTTTACATTCCACAGATTCTGTCTCTTCAAATGGAATGCACCATCCTTAATGGCAAAGATTATGGCATTTAATCCCATGTTTCTAATAAAGTACTCCGTCTTCCCATGAACTCAAAGTGCTGGACACGTAGCACAGGATTCCATAAGTGTGTTTCTGATTGATTTATTCTACAAAAAGGTTTTGTGTCTCAACTGTGTGTCAGACCTTGAGGTTGGCGGTGGGTCTACAACTGTAAACAAGCTAGAGACGATTCCTGCCCTCATGGAAGAGGTGGGTAACGGCAAGTAAACACGTGGGTGGTGCAGTTAAAGCTTGGGATTGTGCTATGAGGGAAGAAAGGTTGTTGCTCCAGCAGTCTGGAGAGGTGGTCAAGGAAGGTTCTGCGTGGAGGGGATACTGAAACCAAGACCCGAAAAGAAGAAGGAGTCACAGATGCAAAAATGCAGAAAAGGAAATGGGAGGGAAAGAGGTTATTTTCTGGGAGACTCTAGAGGTCCCTAGCTGACTGCGGGGCAGGAGCGTATGTAAGGTCGGAGCTACACAGGCTCCAGCTGCGCTTCCCAGGTGGCCCTCCTGGTAGAGAACCTGCCTGCTGTGCAGGAGACACAGGTTCGGTCCCTGGGTCGGGAAGGTCCACTTCAGTGGCAGCCCACTCCAGTGTTCCTGCCTGGGGAGCCCCACGGACAGAGGGGCCTGGGGTCTACAGTCCACGGGGTCACACAGAGTCGAACACGACTGAAGCGACTCAGCACACACACACACACAGGTTCTGGCCCTGCTAACATGTGAGGAGTTGGGGTTTTGATCTAAGGGTAGTGGAAGGCCGTGGAGGACTAAAAGCAAGAGAATGACACTGTGAAAAATAGAAGAGTGAGGATGAGATGGGGGGCAGGTGAGGAAGGCTCTGCCCTGGACCAGGTGAGAGGGGGTCGTGGCTCCTATATGGTGATGGTGCGGATGAAGGGAAATGGGTGGACTGGGGAGAAACTTTGGAGGTCACACCAATAGGTCAGTGAAGGATGATGTGGAGGGGACAAGGAGGAGCCGGGTTGAAGCCCACCTTGCTGCCTTCTGAAGGGTGGGGTCACTCACTAAGAAGATTTAGGAGAGACATCGGTCTTCATTTTGGACATGTTAAGTTGAAGGTGCAGATGAGTCGACAAAGGAAAGATGTTGAAGGGGATGTTGGTTTTCTGATTCTAGAGCTCAGAAAAAAGAGATCTAGACTAAAGAAATGAATTTGTGTTGCCAAGAGGTGGTATCTGAAAGCCATGAGAATGGGCAGAAGTCAGCCAAGGGGACAGGATGAGCTGCCATGTGGGCTGGGGTGATGGAGGAGGCTGGGGTGATGGAGGAGCCTGCAGCTATCCATGTGGGGTGAGTCCAGCAAAACCATATTTTGGATGCAGTGCTCCAAATCCTAAGGCTATTTCCACCATTAATATCACATTTCAAGGACCTGATGCAGACTACGGATTGAAACTGGGTTAAGGTATTGGATAAAAAAACAACGGAACTCATCAGTGTCATTGTGAAAAATTTTTTTGAAGAGAAAAGAAAGTTGATGATAATTTCCCAGCAATATGCAACGATTGTGCCAAACTTGTTTTTCATGTGGCAAGATCATTCAACTGAGTGATGACATGAAGGAAGATAATTGTGCTGTGTATATGGGACACGGCTAGTTAAAAGCAAAATAAATAAATAGGTAAAAGTTTTACAGGGATGGGGGGGAGAAAGGAGAAATTCAATCAGCTTGTTTATCGCCCTTTTGTTATACCTCCGGAAGTGGGTGAAGATTCTTTTCCCGGTTTATTCCCGTTTATTTTAGCACCGAGCAGATCAAGCAGGTTACTCTCGATTGCCTTCAGTGTTTCCTTACTGTTAATTTGTAATCACATCAGTAATTCATGACCAGCTTTTCATTGTTAGAAATGAAAACGTCATAGATATGGCTAGTTTCTTTCCTGACCTCTGCACTCAATTCAGCACTTGACCTGTGGGTTTCATGTGCCCTTTGGCCTTTTTTTCAAGAGCGTTCCCATGTGTCTTCTTTGGAAGGAGACACATGTATCTTTGGAAATATATACTGGTTTCTTCTTTTTTTTTAGACACTTTTACTTTTAATGTGGACCATTTTCAAAGGCCTTGTTGAATTTGTTACAGTAGGGCTACTGTGTTCGTTATTTTGGCCACGAGGGATCTTAGCCCCCAACCAGGGGTCGAACCTGTGCCCCTGCATTGGAACGTGAACTCTCAACCACAGGAGCACCAGGGAACTTCCCCTGGCTTATTCTTTTACACATATCATTGTCACATTTTTTTTTTCTGCCCCAAGTATATCTCATGTTCCTTGCTGTGTCAGGGCATAATGAGTTGCGTGGCATTTTTAAAATTGTTAAGTAGAATTCTGTGTTGTGGGATGCACTTTCCTCTGCCACGCCTGTCTACTGGCAGATCTTCAGACTGTATCTGACCCTGTTCATACAGACAGGCTGCCGGGAGCATCCTTGACATGCCTTGTGGTCTGCACAAGTCTTCCAGGAAGAACTTCCCAGCAAGGCTGTTCCCGGGAGGAGTGTGATCCGTGCCTGTTCAGACTCAGCGTTTGCCAGACTCTGCCTTTGTTCTGGGCTGGAGGCAGTGTGTCAGGTGTGCCCACTGTCTCGCCTAAACCTCCAGTCATTAGGGAAATGCGGTCTGCAGTCAAGTTTATGTCAGGGTTGAGGGAGAGGAGAATTCTCAGGTAAACAGCTGTCTCAAGGGGCACAGTGAACAGTACTTGAAGCCAGGTATCAGAGCTGACCCGCTGAACCTCCATGATGGTCTGAGACAACTGCTTAAAGTTATGGAGAGGAAGGGCCTCGGGGGCATACTCCCTAGGTCCTGATTTCAGATCCCTGCTGTTTCCCGGAGGACGGGCCACGGCACCTTCTTGTGTCACGTCATGTCTTACAGCTCCGGCTTCCTTACCTGGAAAGCAGAGCTCCGAATAATTCCCTGATCAGATGGCATGTGAGCTGTGGTTATCATGGATCCAACATCATGAATGAGCTTCAAAAGGTAAGAATACCAAATATACAAAACGTTATCCTGTGATGGCATGAAAAACAGTCCCTGACCTCAAGGGGATTAGGTTGTCTACCAGTAACTATTAAGGATAGAGTGGCCTCCAGGTCTCCAGGTATCTGACCAAAGGCCAAAATGCTTTGTTTCTTTTTATCCCTCAGCCCTAAACCTGCTCAGAACTGCTACTGCTTTAAACATCTCTGGACCTTTCTGTTTGTTCGAAGAGATCTAAATCAGAAACTATTTTTTAAAATTTTGGACAGAAACTAGGAAATGGACCCCCCCTTTCCATGAATTTCTGGTGATCTGGAAAAGAAACATGGCTTGAGAAGAGAGATGTGTGTGGAGACTTCCAACATAATGAGTAGCTTTTAAGTGCCTTCTGCGCATCACAAAGTATATTAAAGCTTTACTTAAGGTACTACAACTCTAGGTTGCAAGATCCAAAAGACTTGCCTAAACTTTTCAAGAGCAAAAAGAGAACTTATTGGCTCATAAAATAAATCGTTCCAGGATAGTTCAGCTTCAGGCATGACTGGGTCAAGGGGCTTCAGCAGTGTCATCAGGCCCGTCTTCCTCCCTGGAGCGTTTGGGTGTGTGTGCCTCTGGCTGCCTTCTTCTTCATTAGGTTTGCTTCTTGGGGTAGAGACATGGCTGCCGCGTGTTCTGAGTTGATGTCCTGTTCTTTTAGTAACTTAAACTGGTGAGCATCCCTCATTTCCTGAAAAGTAAAATAACTGGAGTTGAGCCTTATTTGACCTGATTTCTCTGCATCAGGTAATGTGTCCATCCTTAAACTGGTTGACTGTTGTCAAGAGATGGGTTATTTCAATTAGCCAGACCAAGGTCAAGCGTCTGTCCTTGAAGTCGGAGACGGGTAGTCAGGACCCAGTCTAATCGCTTGGACTGAGAGGGGGAAGGCCTGAGAGAAGATCAGGAGGCGTGGGAACGGGTCTTGGACTTGCAAAACTCTCAGATGCCTCACGTGAGTATCACATTTAGTTTGCACAATAATTCTGTAGAGTGGTCCTTGGTTAGATGAAGACACAGATGTTTTGAGTGGATAATTCACTTGTTCAAGGCCACTCAGCTAGCAGTTGGAGAAGCTGGGTTTCAAGTCTTGATTGGATTGCATTTTTAGTGGTTTAACTGTCCACATTTTAGCGTTACCATTCCACCCCTTTTCTCCACTCCTACACTGTTCCTTGCCCCAAAACAGAGGGTGACCATGCTAACAGCCTCTGTTCAAATCCCTTAGCTTTGGTAGAGCCCGGTGTTCCTGAACGGCGCACAGCACAGGCCAACACACAGTCATATCAGGAAATCTTACTAAACCAGTGCGTTACTATCGGTCTCTTCAACTTCTCAGCAAGTGACCTGCGCTCAAGGGTAAAGCCAGGAGCTTTAAATCACAGGAAAGCTTCCCCTTGACAGGTTTCCACGCAGGGATGTGAAGCCAAGTGCTGTTTATTTTGTGTAACTCTACAATTAGTAAAAATCAAAATGTCTATGCATGCGTTCACTGTAGTAAGTTATTAAGTAATTGACCTTAGTGCCCCTGCTCTGAATCACTAGCTTACTTGGGCTCTGCAGCTGCTGAGACTCTTCTCAGGCGTCATCATATTTCATTGCTCAGCAGCTTCACGTTGAGTGCAGCCAAGTTTGAACAGAGTGGAAGGGATGCAGGATGGATCCACTCCAAAAGACGGAGGGAGGGCTCGGTGTACCCTGAAGGAACACTACAGACTTGTGATAGGAATGCAGAGTGGGGAGCAGAGGGGTTCTCTTAGCAATCTCGAGCTCAGACTTTCTTTCTTTCTGCCAGCAAGCTTAAGCCTTATCACGTCACGCTCGGGCTGTTTTAATAGAGAACTTCCGAATGGTCTTTGTCTCTCTCCTCACCATTGTGCCAGATTAATCTTCTTGAAGCCCAGGATTTATAGCACAGCCTGATTCATAAGTCTTTAGCAACTTCATCTTGCTAATAAACAATATACAAACACCTTCATGTAAATTTTTGATTCTTCCTCAACCTAGCTTTCAAGCCACGTCCTCTGTTACTGTTCAGCATGATGCCTTTGAGCCTCTGGTCTCTGCCCTGCACAGCCCTGCTGGGCAAGAGAAATATTTCAGGATTCTCTGCTTATCTCCTCTGGATCCTTATCCTACCTCACTTAATGCATTTGCCTCATCCTTGAATATGGATGATTTTGGTGAAAAGAATAATGATCAAGAAAAGGTTTGGGAAATAGGGATCAATAGCAATATGGCTTATATCTTGCAAATGCCATTAATTTATGCCACCTTTTAAAATTGTATGGAAGTTGTTTACTGTAACTGCCACAAACACCGCAGTGCTCCTCCATGTGCATGCCCCTTCGAGTATTTTTTAGGTTAAATCTCAAGTAGTGGTTTTGCTGAGACATAGAATCTGTAAATTTTAATGGAAACTGTCAGGACGCCCTCCTGTCTCATCAGCAGTCTCTGAAAGAATGCGCCTGCCTGTCGACGACCAGCGCTCTGTGTTCCGGACTCTGATGTCTCTTGCACTCTGCTGGGTGCTGCTCTCTCGTTGAGGAATGGGTGAAGGAACGGTCCTGAAAGTGGTTCAGCTTCATCCGCAATGTTTGAACTTTCATGAGCAGAATGAACTCATACATTACCTATGAAATTTAAACTTCTTTTAAAGATTTAAGATTGCATCCATGTGACTGATGGAGGTTAGTGCTCTTCATGGAGAGGGGGCCGTCTGAGAGATCGGCGCCAGTCTGGGGAGGGGAGACCAAGCTAGGAACGAGTGTGTTCTTAGGTTGAGACCAAAGCCTTATGCAGAGACTGGAACTGGAGTCAGGGTCCTGCTGAACTGAGATTCTGAATCAATAGCAGAAAAGATACCAAGCTGGAGAAGCCAAGAGAGGAAAGAGAAGTCGGAAAGCAAATCACCAGGTCATCAGCCCTGGAGTTCGGTAAGAACTCATGGCAAGCAGTGAGGAAAGGCGCAGGGGCTCAGACGGACTTGTGTGGGTGAAGCTTCCCTGGGGCAGTGGGAGAGGAAGCTGGAAAAGAAGCATTTTCTGAAAGACTCAAGTCTCCCTTTTGAGAGATGCCCTCACTGGCCTCAAAGACACAGCTCTCTGCATTAAACAAACTATATTACTGATATCTGAATAAGTTCTCATAATGTCTCTTTTCCTCTATAGAACTGGAACCAGTTTGTAATTATCCATGTATGTCTTCTCTTCTGGGCCTCCTGTGTTGGGGCTAGAAAGCCTTCTTGTAAAGGGCTATCTGGTAAATAGTTCAGACTCTGTGAGCGAGATGGTCCCTATCTCAACTATTCAACCCTGCTGTCAGCCTGGACTGGAAGAAACACAAGCTGGAATCAAGATTTCTGGGAGAAATATCAATAACCTCAGATATGCAGATGACACCACCCTTATGGCAGAAAGTGAAGAGGAACTAAAAAGCCTCTTGATAAAAGTGAAAGAGGAGAGTGAAAAGTTGGCTTAAAGCTCAACATTCAGAAAACGAAGATCATGGCATCCAGTCCCACCACTTCATGGGAAATAGATGGGGAAACAGTGGAAACAGTGTCAGACTTTATTTTTTGGGGCTAAAAAATCACTGCAGATGGTGACTGCAGCCATGAAATTAAAAGACACTTACTCCTTGGAAGGAAAGTTATGACCAACCTAGATAGCATATTCAAAAGCAGAGACATTACTTTGCCCACAAAGGTTCGTCTAGTCAAGGCTATGGTTTCTCCAGTGGTCATGTATGGATGTGAGAGTTGGACTGTGAAGGAGGCTGAGCACTGAAGAATTGATGCTTTTGAACTGTGGTGTTGGAGAAGACTCTTGAGAGTCCCTTGGACTGCAAGGAGATCCAACCAGTCCATTCTGAAGGAGATCAGCCCTGGGATTTCTTTGGAAGGAATGATGCTAAAGCTAATGATGCTTGGCCACCTCATGTGAAGAGTTGACTCATTGGAAAAGACTCTGATGCTGGGAGGGATTGGGGGCAGGAGGAGAAGGGGATGACAGAGGATGAGATGGCTGGATGGCATCACTGACTCGATGGACGTGAGTCTCAGTGAACTCCGGGAGTTGGTGATGGACAGGGAAGCCTGGCGTGCTGTGATTCATGGGGTCGCAAAGGGTCGGACACGACTGAGCGACTGATCTGATCTGATGCGACTGGGCATGGCTGTGTTACCATAAAGTTTTATTCAAAAACGTAGATGGTGGCCTGATTCAGGACACACACTGTGGTTTTCTGACCCAGGATCTTATCCCCATTGTTATGTAGGGATAATAATAATACTAATCTCCTCTGTTGATCTGAGAATTGAATGAGAACATGCAGGTAAACTACCGATGGAATAAAACTCATATTTTATGGCAAGAAAAAAATTAATCATAAAATTTTTCTCTGCCCATTTGGAGCAGGGTTAGTGCACCTGCACTCATCAGCCCTCCTTAGGAGATAATATTCCTTCTTAATCTCATAAAGGGCCACAACTTCTTAGAAGATACCTTCCTTCTTACTCTTGTAAGGGGTCATGAAGACCCTGACCCCCTGTTCAACTTGCCAGTGTAGATCTGTGTTGTGTAAATTGTCAGCACATCACTTAATAAAGAAACTTTGTCTCAAAACCTATATACAACTATGACCTCTAACAGGTGGAACTCGGAGCTTTCTGCAAGACTGTCTCCCAGTTATAATGCTCAGGTTGACTGGAGTACAATTTTCATTTCTTTCTTAGGCTGACTATTGATTATTCTTTTTCATTAACACTACTTGGCTCAGTGTTTGGCATGTAGCTTTTTATTTTCATATTTTCTTAATTAAATGTTTAATAAGTATCCCTGTAATTATTTTATAAACCTATTTAGTACATCTGCTCATGAACCTGTTGGTTGGGTCTGGTTCCTTGTCATGATCTTGACCAGTGGGTCTCTCATGCTTAGAGGATTCTGAGCACTTAGAAGGCCCTCCCCCCCCAAAATACCCAAGTGATTTTAATAAAGACTGAAAATGAAAGTGTTAGTTGCTCAGTTGTGTCTGACTCTCTGTGACTCCGTGGACAATAGCCCACAGGGCTCCTCTGTCCATGGGATTTCCCAGGCAAGAATACTGGAGTGGGTAGCCGTTCCCTTCTCCAGGGGGTCTTCCCAACCCAGGGATTGAACCCAGGTCTCCGGCCTTAGCAGGCAGATTCTTTACTGTCTGAACCACCCAGGAGGACCCTAATAAAGACTGGACATCCCTTCAGACAAGCCTGACAGAAGCACCGCTGCCAGTTGTTCCTGGCTGAAGATGTTACCTGGCGTTTGATCTTCAGACAGGCCTCCTGCAGGAAATGGATTTCAGATTCAATGGGGAAGCTCAGTGATCTTATGGATGCATAATAAAGACATCTCTTGACCAGAACCCCCTGAGGTTAGAGTATCCTAGAAGTGATTAAAAGCTATTTCACTGAGTGTTACTCTTCAAAGGGAATGAATATTCTGATCAGTAGGGCTGTTTGAACTGAACTACTTTTTAAGTGGTAACTTGATTTGCTGTTCTGATAAGTCTGATGAAGTGTGTTTGAACATTAGCAGAAATTTAGCAGACATTCCGATTTGTTTGTACAATTGCCCCTAAATTGTAGGGATTATCTGCTCATTAATACTGTCGTTTGCTCTTTGGGCTAAGGCTTGTAGTGAGTGCATAGTAATTAGAATAAAAGTGGAAACAAGTGAACAGATTGGTTAATCATCATAAGTAACGTTGCTTCAGAGTAGCTCCGTACGGCATCAGGATGCAGAGAAGCAGTTGAGGGTGACTTAGTACCTGCTTTAGTCTAATTACACTGGAGTTGGATAATTTATTATGGCAAGCCTGTATTTGCAGTAGTTGATATCTTTTGAGAATGTAGGCGAGTGTCAGGACATTGTCTCTAAAGAAGGGAGGTTTAGAATCACACAAAAGTATTTAATCCTTCTTATGAAAAGAAATATCAAAATCCTTTTAACTCCAAAGTGAAAACTTGGGAAAACTTCCCCGTCAGAGTTCTTCTCCAGAACGAGAGATTCGGTGCCTAGTTCCAGTGGTGCTGAAGAGCTCAGGTTTCAGAGCCCCATTGTTTTTGTTGTTTTTTGCAGGTATTTTTATTATTTTTCAAACTCTAAACTTTTTATTTGGTTTTGGAGTGCAGCGATTAACAATGCTGTGGTAGTTTCAGGCGAACAGGAGGGGACTCAGCCACACAGACACACGTGTGCGCTCTTCCCCGCCCCCGCCCCCCCCACCCCCCCGGGCTGCCATGTGACACTGAGCAGCGTCCTCCGTGCTGTATGGTAGGTCCTTGTTGGTTATCCATTTTAAATACAGCAGTGTGCACATGACCTCCCCAAACTCCCTAACTATCCCTCCCCCCGCCAACCATAGTTCATCCTCCAGTCTGTGCGTCCCCTTCTGTTTTGTAAGTAAGCTCCCTTGTATCATTTCTTTTCACATTCCCCATATACGGGATGTCATCCATATTCAGAGACCTTGTTTTTATAATTACAAACTAACCATCAGCTGTAAAGCTATGGGCTGATTATTTAGGTAAAGGCTGTAGGAGTTGATAAATGTAAGCCAGAACTTTAAGACTGCTCTTAATTAACCGAGAGACCTTAGGCCTCAAGTAGCTAAGAGTAAACAGAACGACCAGCTTTGTCCCAGGTCTCGGTTTGAGCACTGGAAGTGCCACGTGCAGGGAACCTCTGTCCCAGGCAAACCAGGACAGCTGGTGGCTCTCCCAGAAGCCGAGGCCACGGAGGATGCTAACTGGATAAACGATGCCGTGGCTCAGCGAGGGTCCTGCTCGGGGATGCTGGATGACTTCTTAATCTCTCTGAGTTCTTGGTGCCTCGTCTGTAAACTAGGGCACTAATACCTACTCCGCACTGCAGTTGCAAGGCCCACAAGTGGGATGCGAAGAGGCCCATCAGGGTCGAGGTGCCCACGTCTCACTGCAGAGGCTCCTCTAGCTGCAGAGCTCCAGCTTCCAGCGTGTGGACTCAGAAGCTGCGGCTCCCGGACCCTGGAGCTCGGGCTCAGTAGTTGGGGTGCAGTGACTTGGTTGCTCCACAGCATGTGGGATCGTCCCAGATCAGGGATCAAGCCCACGTCGCCTGCATTGGCAGACCAGTTCTTTACCCCTGAGCCACCAGGGTGCCCCCTTTAAAGCATATGTTGGCCAAAATGCGTGGATTCAACTGAATGACAGACAGATTCATTCTGGGGTAAGGACTGACTGAGCAGAGATGGAAATTAATTTAATTAAGAGGCAGGGGAAGAGAGATGGGGACCAAGTCTGATCACTTGGTTGCTCATCCAGAGCTTTTGGCCTTCAGGTATCTCTTCCCATTTCTTCTGGAAGCAGGAGTCGCCTTTTCCTTCGAGACTCTCAGCCCCTGTATATGTGCGTGTCTCCATCCTCCCCAGGAGGGCATGGAACCCAGATTCAGCCGGAGTACAGCAGTCGCCTGGGTACCACAGAGATCGGCATCCTTTGAATCCACAAGATTCAGACCCGAGACTTGCCGGCGTTCTTGGAAAGGACTGCTGATCTTCCCCGGCAACCTCAGCTCTGAGCCCAGGGGTCTCAAGCTGCGGCAGCCACGCTCCACCACGTGGAGGACACCTGGCTGGGAGAAAAGAAACAGAGAGGACAGCCGGGCTGGAGGCTGGTGAGAGAAGAAGTTAGACCCTGGGACAGTGCCTCGGACTGTGCGTCCTGCCAGGCTTGCGGTGAAGCTGTGCTTCAGCTTTGTTGAATGAATGAGTCAACCATTCTCTTTCCTGTGGTTAATTCAGATATGTTTCTTTACTTGCAAAAGGACCAACTCTGAGTGACAGAAAATTCTGGAAAGGTTTTATAGCTTTGCCACATTGACAGCTGTATAACCCGTCCCCACAAGCAGTTCAGAGCTTGTTTGAAAACTTCCAAGATCTGTCAATAATTCAGTTCCTATTCAATGATCTGCCAACAATCTCCCTCATCTCAGTATAAATCTTTCACAATTTCAAACTTATATGCTCGCAAACTACTTTTTAATGGCAACCCAGGTATTCTATTGAAATCATTGTATGTGGTAATTAGTAATCTGCAAGATAATTTCAGTTAATTTTAAATTTAAAATCCATCATGCAAAACGAGTTGGATCAGAGTGGAGCTACCAACAAAAGAAATGAATCAGAGTATGAGAGAAGCTGCACTCAACCCTGGAAATAAAAATGTGCCGATCTCTCAGGGAATAATCATTGTCTCGATTTTTACTTGTAATTATAATTTAATTATGAACCTACTTTTGCAACATTTTAAAAGTACATAGTTAGCATTTAAGTACTTTCCATATAATTATGTGTTATTGAACCAGCTCATTATGGAGGGGTTGCTGCATAAATTGCTATGCTTTGTGTAAAAATATTTTTTCACTTCAGGTTGACTTGAAATAAAATAAGACACATTATTTGAACGGTATTTAGAGGCTGCCCTGTACTGCATGGGTGCTCTAAACTTGACTGTCTTAAAGACTGGTGAACTTGCTAACGTTGGTAAAGATCACTTCTGGAAACCCGGGAGATTTTTCTTTTTTTCTTTCTTTTTTCCCTAAGAATTTACTTCTATCTTCATCATTCCCCTTGAGACATTCCTAGAGAATATTTGAAAATCCTGCTTCTAACACCTCCATAGTCCCTTCAGCCTCATGGAAGAAAGAGTCAGTGAATATCTGATTAAGAGTCTACTATGGGGCTCCTCCAGAGAAGGCAGTGGCACTCCACTCCAGTACTCTTGCCTGGAAAATCCCACGGATGGAGGAGCCTGGTGGGCTGCAGTCCATGGGGTCGAGAAGAGTCAGACACGACTGAGCGACTTCACTTTCACTTTTCACTTTCATGCATTGGAGAAGGAAATGGCAACCCACTCCAGTGTTCTTGCCTGGAGAATCCCAGGGACAGGGGAGCCTGTCTATGGGGTCTGCCGTCTATGGGGTCGAGCAGAGTCGGACACTACTGAAGCGACTTACCAGCACCAGCATGGGGCTCCTCAGGTGGTTCGGTGCTAAAGAATTTGCCTGCTGATGCACGAGACACGGGTTCGAGCCCTGATCTGGGAAGATCCCATCTGCTGCGGAGCAGTGGAGCCCGAGGGCCACAGCCACTGAGCCTGTGCCCTGGAGCCTGGAAGCCCCAACTCCGGAGGCCAGCAAGCCCTGGGGCCCTGGCTCCACAGCAGAGAGTAGCCCCCACCCTCCGCAGCTCGAGAAGGCCACGCAGCAACGAAGGCCCGGCATAGCCAGTAGTAATAGTAATGAAGACTCAGTGGCTTTCTGGAGTTTACACTAAGGGCATGGTTGTATTAAAGGGAAAAGAAGAGTCTGTTGTGTCTTCAAAAGGCCTGTTCCCCGCCCAAGTGGACTGTGGTTAAGGACAATAAGCGCTGACATTCGAGCGCTGTGCTTCCTTATCTTCTCTCATTCAAACCTCTGGCCAATCCCAGAGGAATGTAACAGCAACGTGTGTTCTAATGCTGTCCCATTTTACAGACCAGGAAACTGAGGCACAGAGATTGGCAACAGGCACAAGCTTGCAAGGCTGAAGGAGCTAGGCAGGATCCAGACCCAAGCAGTGCATCTCCAGAGACCACGCACCTAACAGCCGAGGTGCCTCAGCCCAGGGGGCTCATGCCAGACGCTGGGGCCTCCACGGGGGCCACTGCAGAGCGTGAAGGGCAATGAGTCGCCCAGAGGGAGATGCAGTACTGCACCTTGGCGGGTGAATGGATTTCTAGGTCCTGGATCCCAAAAGGGAGTTAAGGCAAAGGGGAGGAGGGGGTTGTTGAAGGACACCTGGGCCCTCCATCACCGTTCACCCCCCATCCCGGGGCCGCCAGCCCACAGGTGGAGTGTGTTTACCGATCGTTAGCGCTGCAGGAGGGTGCGGGGCAGCGGTGCGGCTGCCTGTATCTGCGGTCTCTGCTTGTCGAAATCCCCAGGATTTGAGAATATGCCCAGGAATGGAACACCGAGACTGCTTTCGTTGTTATATTTCATTTATTCATGTCCATAGATCAATTAAAATTAAGTGCAGCCTTAAAATCGAAACATTATCTTATAAATAATGATTGCATCTCGAGTTCCAAAAGACAGGGAGGCTGTCTTTCAATTACGCTTAGGTTCCTCAGTACTTGATTTAAAGGCCATCAGATCAGATCAGATCAGTCGCTCAGTCGTGTCCGACTCCTTGTGACCCCATGAATCACAGCACACCAGGCCTCCCTGTCCATCACCAACTCCCGGAGTTCACTGAGACTCACGTCCATCGAGTCAGTGATGCCATTCAGCCATCTCATCCTCTGTCGTCCCCTTCTCCTCCTGCCCCCAATCCCTCCCAGCATCAGAGTCTTTTCCAATGAGTCAACTCTTCGCATGAGGTGACCAAAGTACTGGAGTTTCAGCTTTAGCATCATTCCTTCCAAAGAAATCCCAGGGCTGATCTCCTTCAGAATGGACTGGTTGGATCTCCTTGCAGTCCAAGGGACTCTCAGGAGTCTTCTCCAACACCACAGTTCAAAAGCATCAATTCTTCAGCACTCAGCTTTCTTCACAGTCCAACTCTCACATCCATACATGACCACAGGAAAAACCATAGCCTTGACTAGAGGAAACTTTGTTGGCAAAGTAATGTCTCTGCTTTTGAATATGCTATCTAGGTTGGTCATAACTTTCCTTCCAAGGAGCAAGCGTCTTTTAATTTCATGGCTGCAGTCACCATCTGCAGTGATTTTGGAGCCCAGAAAAATAAAGTCTGACACTGTTTCCACTGTTTCCCCATCTATTTCCCATGAAGTGGTGGGACCGGATGCCAATCCATCCTCAAAGTGTGAGGGCATGCCAACCTAAAGACTCGAAGAGAAGAGAATGGAGTGTGCAGGGAGGGAGAGAGAGAGAGTGAGAGAGAGAGAGAGAGAGAGAGAGAGCGAGCGCATGCACGCAGGAGAGAGAGAGATGAATGTGCTTCCTAATCAATTCTCAAGTACAGGATTGTGCCCCTCCAGGTGTGCAGCCTGGGTCAGGATGGCACCTTGGGTCCCCCTCTTCTCAGAGACATGCAGGGCTACCCGCTTCTCATTCACAAAGGACCAGGTGGGCTGAGACCAAACACGAAGACACCCAGGCGGCTCACTTCTGGGACACTCTACAAGAGGAGGGTGAGCAAGTGTGGTCTCAAAGCCTGAGTATGTCGAGGAGGAACTTGTTTTGGGAGCTGGAAGCCCTGGAGATGCCACAACGGGGTGGGACCTAATCGAGACAGGGAGCCAGGTGGAAGGAACCCCGGTCCAGGCACAGCGGTGGTGACGAGGCGCGGCGGTGCTGTGTCCATGAGGCCTCCCTCCTGCCTTTCCTCCCATCCCCAGACTCCAGTGCCTTTTAGGGTCCAGTTCAAAGTGCCCCCACCCCCGAAGTCCCTCTGCTTTCTGACTTTGCTCTACTGTCTTCTCCTAAAGAGTCCAGCTCAGAACTTTATTACAGCACGTGTTGTGCTCAGGCACTCAGTCGTATCCAACTATTGTGACCCCAGGGATTGTAGCCCACAAGGCTCCTCTGTCCATGAGATTCTCCAGGCAAGATTACTGGAGTGGGTTGCCATTCCCTTCTCCAAGGGGTCTTCCTGACCCAGAGATCGAACCCGTGTCTCTTGTAGTTCCTGCCTTAGTAGAAGACTCTTTACCCCCGGGCCACCTGGGAAGCCGCCTTGTCTAACTATACGCCCTTTCCAGGTGAGCGGTTTGGCAGCTGAAAACAAGCCACTTATTTCCACTTCCTTGTGATCTACTGGTAACCAGACGCTTTGCTTTAAAAGTAGAGTGGACTTGGAGTAAGCAGTGTCAGAACTGGTGTGGTCACAACTGTGTGTCTGAACTCTCCCAGGGGACACATGAATGGAAGACAGCTATGTTCTGTTGCTTCTCCATTCGTGTCTACCCAGTCCTAGTGAATTGCCTACGCGTGCAAATATCCAACAGAGGGTTGGATACATGAGTCTGTGTCTTGCCCCGTTTGTTCATTACCTGCGTCCTCCCACCAGAATGAAATATCCCTGACAATAAGGTCTTGGTTTTGTTTACCGTAGCATCCCCAGGGTGTTACACAGAGCCCTGAAACATTAGGGTCTTAATGAATATCAAATTAATAAAAGAATCAATTATTCTTTTAGTCCAGACACCAATCAGGCTGGAAAGCTTTAGTTTGTTTGCTCCATGAAGGGGCTCATTCTGCACAATCGTTTCAGGGACAGTCTCACCAGCAAGAATGAAAGCGAGGCAGAAACAATCCGCACACCCAGCAGCTGACCAAGGGACAAGAGGTGTGGCCGGTCTGTGCGGTGGAATTACTGTTCTGCTGTGAAAAGGAAGTACTGATTCAGCGCCAACATGGATGAACCTTGAAAACGTTATGCTAAATGAAGGGAGCCAGACACAAAAAACCACATGTTGTCTGCTCCCATTTATATAAAATGCCCAGAACTGGCAACTCTATACAGACAGAGGAGATGCGTGGCTTCCAGGGGCCGGAGGGAGGGAGTGAGGGAGTGACGTTTCTTTTTGAGGAGATAAAACTGTTCCTGAGTTGGATAGTGGTGACGGATGCACAGCCTTGTGATGACACTAAAAACCACTGAATTGTGTGCTTCAAAAGGGTGGATTTTATGATGTGTGAATTACATCTCAATAAAGCTATTTGAAAAAGAAAAACCAAGGGGAAGATCATGCTTGATCAGAGCCTGCAAAGTTCTTTTTCCCCGGGAGCCGTGTTCTGGGGTTCTTCACGGGGTCTCCTAAGAGCCTCCGTGCTACTGCTCTAGAGAAGCACGCCCTTGGGTGTGAACCCACCCTGCAGCTGCAGAAACGACAACAGCAGTCTTTGCCAGTTGCCGAGGGCAAGACTAAATGATGAGGGACTTCCCTGATGGTCCAGTGGTTAAGAATCCACCTGCCAGTGCAGGGGATGCACATTCAGTCCCTGGTTTGGGAAGATTCCACAGGCCAGGGGGCAACCAAGCCCGCGCACTGCAGCTACTGAAGCTCGTGAGCCTGGAGCCGGTTCTCTGCAGCAGGAGGAGCCACCACAGTGAGAAGCCTGGGCGCCGGAGCGTGGTCCCTGCTCACCATCACTAGAGAAATTCTGTGTAGCAACAGAGAACCAGTGCGACCAAAAGTAAATACGCAAAAATTTAAAAAAAAGAATAAGTGAGGAATAAGAGATTAGAGGACGAAAGCTCCGGATCACCTCTTGGATAATGATTCTAGAACTTCTGAAAAAAAATAGAACTTGATAACAAAAAATGCTGATATTTATTTTTGAAAACATATGTCAAGCAATTAGTCCCATACCTTTATATAACCCTGCATTCTGTCCAGTTTTTTCCAACTCAGAAATCCTCGACTACCAGGACAGTTTTGCCCTCTAGAGAATAGTCATCCATTTCTAGGGACAGTTTTGGTTATACTGTGGGGGAGGTGCTAGTAGCATCTAGTAGGTTAGGCCAAGAAAGCTGCTGACTTTATCCTGCAGAGTACAGGTCAGCTCCCTGCAGGCACAAGAATGAAATTCTTACACAGCCGTCAGTATACCAAGGTTGAGAAACCCCACTGTGAACCCATCACCAACTTCCTGTTCCAAAATACCATCGTCTCTTAATCGAACTTTGCAGTAGTTTCCCAACAGATTTCTCTGCTTTCATGGCAAGCATTGCTAGAGAACTCTCTCCAAACACGAATCTGATCATCTGTCTCTGGCCACCACTGGGCCAGTCGGATTGTTCCCAAATGCTGCTGTAACGACTTACACAAACTTGGTGGCTTTGAAGAATAGAAAGGTGTTATCTTCTATTTATCTGCCCATGTAATAGAGCATTTAAAAGATGACAACATGCAGTTTGAGGAAAGGCAAACTGTGAGTGGTCAGAAGACTCAATTCCTCCTTGTCAGCTGTGGACAAAGTAGGTACAAACCGTGTCCAAGCGGCTCTCCACGAACCACCGCGACAGTTACCAACGAAATCCCACCGCAACAGTTACCAATGAATCCGGAAACGTTAAGCCCAAAGTATTCAGTTTCTTTGTGTTTATTGCAGTAGTCTGGGTTTAAATATGCAAGTCCTGACATTGGCTGCATATTTCAATTTTACAGCCCAGCGAGTTTTCTCTGCAGATCGACATGTAGAAGGATCAGTAGCCACTGGTGGTCTGAGGACAAGCAGAGGTTTTTCTCTCTTATTATTTTCTCTCTTATTATTCCAAGAAGGAGAAAGGTTTTAGGCAAAGATAAATGGAAATTATCCAGTAGCTTCAAATATATTACTCCCCAGATCTCCTGTCTGAGTAAATCAGAGATACCCACAACTAAGGATAATGAGATAATTAAAGACTAGTAAATAAAAATCTGGGGTGCTTTCTATCGTTAGCCCAGGACATGAATCTGATTATGAAACACTGACTCTGTATTTTGAAATGTCATATCAATTACATGAGACACTTTTACAGATCTCTCGGAAAAATATTTACATAAAATGATATTTTTATACATGATGTAAAGTACTGAAGTATAGATTTAATCAAAACTGTAAATAAGACTAAAGGTATGCTGTAAGTGTAAAATATGCAAGCATAAAAAGTTTTAGCAAAATTTTAAATTGATTTCACTCTGCATTACATTGGTTTCCCTATTACCTGCATATCCATCTCTAGCTCCCCAACCCACTCCTTCCCCGCTTCAGTTTAATACTCTTTCACTGGAGAAAAGACATTTTTTGGGGAAAAATACAACAACAGATCCACAGCGTTTTTAAGTTTCTGTGTTTTGGGGGAGAGGAATGTGAACTTCGTGCATTTCTGCGTCGGTTCTGAGTTACATTTTGAGTCTCTCCCTGATCCCCGGAGGCCACATGGGTCACTGAAAGGAGTCAGGCTTGGGTGATGGGCGAGACCTGGGTTTGAATTCTGCCTCTGACCTGGAGCTGTCGGAGCTGTGTCTCTGGACGAATGACTTTCTCTGGGGCTGAGTCTTCTCACTTGTAAAGTGGGACTCCCGGCGCTCACCTCCCGAGGCGTGGTGAGGGTGCCGGGAGACGCTGGCAGTGTGCGCGGCGCGTCTGAGGCTCAGTTACTTCTCCCGCGTCCAGAGCACCTCATTTCTGGGGCGACTGAGACTGAGCCTTTCTCCACACCGCGGCTGCTAGAGAGGGGCGGTACGTGAGGGACGTCAAGTAACCCGGCTCATCCTTGGGTCCCGGAGACCCGAGGAGCTCTTTGCTTCATTTCCGGAATCTCTTCAAATCAGAATGTTTTACAGACCTTGACTCGTAGAGGGTCTCCTTTTGCAAGATGCTTTTGCCCCGACTCACCAAAGCAGGCTACACCAGTAGGCAGAGGTCAAATGAAATGTGAGAAGGGGAAGGGAGCCTGGAGAAGTTTGGTTTATGAAAACGCCGCAGTCGAGTAACCAACTTGTCCTGTTTTTCCTAGGACTGTCCTGGTTTAGCAGAGAATATTCCGTGCCCTGGAAATCCCTCAGTCCTGGCAAAAACAGCATGCTCCGTCACCCTACGCAATTTAAATTCTGCGATAGGCAGTCAGAAACAGGAAGGTTCGTGGTTCCATAAGGCTGGGGTGAGAAAAGGGAATGCCTCTAAATGACCACACAATTTCTTGTTCAGTTCAGTTCAGTTCAGACCCCATGAATCGCAGCACGCCAGGCCTCCCTGTCCATCACCAACTCCCGGACTTCACTCAGACACATCCATCGAGTCAGTGATGCCATCCAGCCATCTCATCCTCTGTCGTCCCCTTCTGCTTCTGCCCCCAGTCCCTCCCAGCATCAGAGTCTTTTCCAATGAGTCAACTCTTTGCATGAGGTGGCCAAAGTACTGGAGTTTCAGCTTTAGCATCATTCCTTCCAAAGAAATTCCAGGGCTGATCTTGTTAGGATGATGGAAATTTTCTGAACTTAGATGGTGGTGATGGCTGACAACTCCATAAACACACTAAAATCCTTCATCTCATAAAAACGAGTTTGTTTATCTGTGGCCGCTCTGGGTCCTGACGCCGCACACAGGCTTTCGCTGGCTGTGGCGAGTGGGGCTGCTCTCTGGTTGCCTTGTTGGCTTCTCACTGCCGTGGCTTCTCGTTGCAGAGCGCGGGCTCCAGGGGCTGGGTTCCATAGCTGTGGTGCGTAGGCCCAGCTGCCCTGAGGCAGGCGGAATCCTCCCCAACCATGAATCGAACCCACGCCCTCTGCATAGGCAAACAGACTCTCCACCACTGGGCCACCAGGGAAGTCCCAGCTCAACTTGTACTCTTAAAACAGATGGCTTTTATGATATGTGAATTATATCTCTGCAAGGCTGATTAATAACTGATTATTAAATTATATTTCCATAATCAAGCATTTAACTTTTTAAATAGAGAAATAATACTATCCTGCCCACAAAATGCATTAAGAATTTCAACTAAATTGTCTATCAAATTGAAAAAGATTTATTGAAGTTGACAAAACTCAGATTTGATAAGGATATGAGGAAAATGTCTCATGTTCAAATGGTCAAAAGTGCAAATGAATAAGATGCTTAAACAGGACAGTTCAGTTTTGTAGTATGAACCAAAATGCAACATAGATACACTCTTTGACTCAGCAACTTTATTTCCAGAGATGTATCCTAGGCAGATAATTGTCAAGTGCGCAGAGATATATGTGCAAAGATGTTCAGCACAGATGGTTTGTGATAGAAACAATGGCTTATAATTAGAAGCAATCTAAATTTTCATTAGTGATGGATGGTTTGGATGAGTTATAACAAATCCATATAATGAAACACTTTTACTATGACAGCGTTGAGATGGTAATATAAATCCATACGTACATCTGACCGACTGTTCCAATCTGCCTGGGACAGTCCTTGTTTTAGTACTGAAAGTCCCCACGTCCAGGAAAACCCCTCAGTCTCAGGCAAACAGATTGAATGTTGGTGTTGTTTAGTTGCTCAGTTGTGTCCGACTCTTTTGTGTCCCTCTGGACTGTAGCCCGCCAGGCTCCTCTGTCCATGGGATTTCCCAGGCAAGAATACTGAAGTGGGTTGCCATTTCCTTCTCCAGGGGATCTTCCCAACCCAGGGATCAAACCAGACTCTCCTGCTTGGTAGGCAAATTCTTTACCCCGAGTCAGAGAGGCTGACGTGGGTTCAAGTCCCTCTTCTGTTTCTTGCTTATTGAATGTCCTTGGAGAGGGCTCTGAACCCCTCTCCACACCTTTGCTTCATCTCATAAGTGGATAAAATAATATCAGCCTCTAGGGCTGCGGTGCTGATTCCATGATGTGACAATATATATAAAGCTCCAGGGGAAGTGCCTGCCACTGTCTTTAACTGCTAATTTATGTTCCTTATCATCCTTCTTACATTCCACTTTGTCTCAGTAACTGAAAACTTATTTGAAACCATCAAAATCTTTATCATCCATGTGTAAAACAGTAGGTGATATGACTTTATGAATAAAATCTGTTCTCAATCTGTAGACTTTACTTTTGCCATAGCTTGACTACCTGGGTGGAGACAGGGCATGATAAGATAGCTTAAAAATACCTCAAATCTGGGAAAGGCTGCTAGTTTTCACACAAAGAAAACTTGTGTTAATAAAATATTACTCCAGTTCATTAGAAACCTACACAAAAAAAAGCTTCTCTGATTATATAATCATCTCTACCTAGCTGCTTTTTCTGGCCAAAGGCAAACATGAGACTCAACTGCAGACCTGGGGCTAAAGCCTCAGAATTCGTGTTTGCTGCCTGCCACTCACAGGGTGAAGCAGTCAACGATTCAGACCTTTGTGATTCTCAAGCTTTTCACTGTCTTGGAGGCTGTCCTGCCCACAGTTTAGGGCTCTGTACCCAGTGTGTTTCATCCAGGGGTTCCTATTTCCAGGCAAGTTGGCAGTCATTTTTAAAGAGCTTTATTGTTTTGTTAAGTTTTCCAAATATAGGCATAAGTCATAGCTGGAGGACAAGAATTCATTCACCAGTGATCTCATTCACCCACCCTTCCTTCTATCCATCTTCCTTCCTTCTGTCTACCCTTCCATCCAACCAGCAATATTTATTATAACCCAATTATGTGACTGTTCCATTCATTTCCACCAGTTTTTAGTCAGTACCTTCTATACATTTAGAATGTTGCATTTGTTGAGTGTCAGGGATTAACAGAAGAGACGGTCATGGTTCTTAATTGTGCAGGGCTTGTGTTCAAGGATGGAGGCATTAACAAAACAGTCCTATATATGCATATTCATGTATTATATATAATGATAAATTTGATAAATGCAGTGAGAGAAAGGTCATAGAGACATGAGCACTTATAATCAGAGGAAACGTACTTTAATCCATGGGGAAACAGAAGTTTTCCCAAGGGAGTGAAGATCGTGCTGAGGTCTAAAGAGCAAACAAGAGTTAATTAGGAAAGGAAAACAGGAGCAAGTGTTAAGGGAAAAGGGGGCGGGCATGTCCGGTCCCATGCTGGAGGGACGGTGGTAGGAAGGAAGGATTGAAAATCCTGAGTGGAGCAGAGAGAAGGCAGGAGGAGAGCTTGGTAGAGACCATGCAGAGCTCTGTAGGCTGTTTAAGAAGTTTGGAAAAAATCCTCAGCGCATCCAAAATGCACTGAAGAGTTTTCAGCAGGGGCGTCTATCAGGTGAGGGAAGAACAGGCTAAAAGGGCTGGTGTGTGGATGGATAGTTCAGTCACAAGACTTTATCAGCAACCCAGATGGGAGATGCTGGAGCCTTGAACTGACATTGTGTTCAAACCATGTGAACTGATGGAGAAATATTTTATGCTAGGGTCCAGTGAGGTAACTAGAGATGTAATTTATAGACAAATGAACTGGCAAGTAAATCACATCGGATAGTATGGCAATGGGTGGTGTGGTGGCCATCTGAAATAGGGTTAGAGAGAGTCAAAATAGCTTTTTGAGACTGGGAATTAGGACGGGCCCTGAAAGGACAATGAGGGAGGGACTCAGAGGGCATCTCAGATTGGTGGAGCAAGTGAGCAAAGCCAGAGAGAAAAGAATTTGCATAGTTTGTATAGAGGAAGCTGAGGAGGCAAAAGAAAAAAATTGCTGAGACTGATGGTACAGAGCAGCTGTGATGGTCTTTCCAGACAAAGTGATTAGTCATGACTCTTAATTTCATGGCAGAAAACTGACTCAAACTGGTTCAAGGGAAAAAGTGAACGTATTTGCTGATACAGATGGAAAGGATGCATGTAAATGACGTCAGGTAAAGCTCGATCCAGGTGCTCAAATAATGGTGCCAAGACCTTTTCTCTCTCCATGTCTTGACTCTGCTTTTTTCTGAGCAATGATGTCAGCTGATCTAGGTTTACTTACCAATTAGACAATCCAGGTGGTACTTTTAGCACAAGTTGGAGATACAGTATTATTGGCATAGCTGATATCACGTGTCCATCCTTGAATCAATCATTGAGGCCAGGATGCAGGATATTCAATGCTCTGAGGCCTGAATCATACTTTTTTGTTTTTTTTTCAAACTGGGGAGAGGATCATGGTCCCCTTCCCCAAGTCAAATGGATGGAGAGAAGGGGGGAAGTTCCTCCACTGGTGAAGTTGACAGAAGTGCCTTTATTTTAAGAGATTCTCTCTTGATGTAAGAGAAATGGATTGTGATAACATCTTGGGACACATACTTCATTTTAAAATCATGAAGGTTCTTTGCTTTATGGAACAAATACATCTACATTTTATCCTCGAGATTGGTGGTGTTTCCTAGAAGCTAGAGAATCTTCAAATGTCTGACTCAGGTTCCTAAGACTGGGGTCAAATACCAGGTTCAGATCTATGCTCTCTTTTCAAAGTTGACATTACCTTGTTCATCTGATTTTTTTTTTTTTTTATAAAAACAGAAAGAACATTGTCATAGAATTGGGAATTGAGTCATACCTGGAAGGTGAAATAGAATAGACTTGAGTCATTCTTTTCTGTTTGTTTAGTAGAGGGAGATTCATATGGGTCTTTGATCATATATTCGAGTAAGGTATGTCCTTGACAGTGATTCAAGAGAGGTGTCTCATTTAGAGCACCTATTATCCTATAAGTTATGTTTTTCATTTACTTCTCTGAATTCTTTCATCTTTAAGCATATGTATTTTTTAATTTAATTTTATGTTCTTTCATCTTATCTTGATTAAGCTTTGGAAGGCTTTTATCAAGATCTTATTCTGGCTGATAATTAATTTTAAGGTATTCTTTCTTGGTTTGTAATAGTTTTGTTATTGTATAATTAAAAACAAAATTAAAATATTTCTGCCCCCTCACTTTTGCAAAGCCTATAATCTAGCTCCTAGAGACACAACAGGAGTGTCACAATCAGATGCAGAACATGGAGCCTTCACTGCTGTTGCAAGTAAATTAAAACCCCAGTCATAGGAAACAAAGTAAATATTGAATCATTTCCCAGGAATGATCAAATTTGATGGTAAATGAATTCCCTCCATTCAACACCCTTATCTTTAGTCTTTTCAGGGTTCCAGGACAAATGTGCATAAGGACTGTATTGTCCTTACCTAGCACAGCATTCACTACCCTCGTGTGGCTTGCAGGTCCCCACGGAAGTCACACAGAGCCCAGTTTCAGCAAAGGAGGACCTGAAAGGGAACTATGCAAGCCCCAGGCCTCCTCCTGGTCCCCTACTCTCCACTTGCCAGAAGGGTGTGATAGGCAGAATTCTAAAGATGCCTCCACGATTCCCATGTCCAGGTTATTCCATCAAACACTACTTCTCTAAAGAGATTTGGCAGATGTAATGAAGGCCCTGAGTCACGTGACGTGAAGGTATGGAGGGCCTTCTTTAATTAAAATATTCTCACTGGCTTGTGTCAGAATCAAGAGCCAGAGACATTTAGGAATCTTCAAGAATTCATGGCACCAGGGCAGTCCTGTTCTGAAGATAGGAAGGATCACAGGCAAGGACCAAAAGGTACCACGTGAAAAATGAGAACTGTTCTTGGCTGACAGTGAGGAAATAGGACCTCAGTCCTTAAAACACAAGTAATTGAATTCTGCCAACAATTTGAATGAGCCTGAAAGCTGATTCTCTCCCAAAACCTCCATAAGAGAGTTCAGTCCAGCCAGGACCCAGATTTCCACCTGGTGAGACGCTGAGATGAGGACCCAGCTGAGCCTGTGCAGACTTCTGACCCTCAGACCTACAGAACTGGGGCATAACGTAACGTGTGCATGTTGTCACTAGCTATGTTTGTGACGATTTGTTACACTGGATAGAAAACTAATTCCAGAGTTTCAAAGCAGAAACTTAAGGTCACATAGAAATAATTAGACACTCAGTTCAGTTCAGTTCAGTTCAGTCACTCAGTCGTGTCCGACTCTTTGCAACCCCATGAATCGCAGCACACCAGGCCTCCCTGTCCATCACCATCTCCCAGAGTTCACTCAAACTCATGTCCATCGAGTTGGTGATGCCATCCAGCCATCTCATCCTCTGGCGTCCCCTTCTCCTCCTGCCCCCAACCCCTCCCAGCATCAGGGTCTTTTCTAATGAGTCAACTCTTCGCATGAGGTGGCCAAAGTACTGGAGTTTCAGCTTTAGCATCATTCCTTCCAAAGAACACCCAGGACTGATCTCCTTTAGAATGGAGGTTGGATCTCCTTGCAGTCCAAGGGACTCTCAAGAGTCTTCTCCAACACCACAGTTCAAAAGCATCAATTCTTCGGCGCTCAGCCTTCTTCATAGTCCAACTCTCACATCCACACAATTAGACACTAAGAGCTTCTGACTATTATCGAGCTGTTAAAGGTACATGAACCTAGGATGCGACTGATGCTTCATGTGTCTCAGTACTTGTCTGGCAGGTTTTTTAAATGTATTTTTTTCAATGAGGAGATAAAAGAAGAATTAGAATCTAATAGTACTCTATTCAGAAAAGTATTTTAGTGACACTTCATCATAAGATTAAGAGCTGAGTGATGGGAGAAAGAAAATACAAACTCTTGAATACAAGTTCTATGATGATAGGCATGTGTTCATCTAATTCTTCTTATATCCCCAGTGAAAAATGTTCACTGAAAAAATGAAATAAAGAAGGAGAGATTTGTCAATGCCTGGAGACATTTTTGGTTGTCACATCTGGAAGCGGTTGCTCCTGGAAGCCAAGTAGATACTGGGGATATCCAACTGTGCAGGAAAGCGCCTCCCACCTCCTCAACACCCCCCCCCCAACACACACACAAGGGGTTATTTAGCTGAAAATATCAACAGTGCTGAGCATTATTAGAGCATTATATTTCTAAGTGAGATGGGCTTCTTTTCTCCTTCTTCCTTATCATGGCCTGGTTTCCACAGATACTATGTTCTTGATGGTTTTCTAGAATATTTCGTCATCTGTCTCAATCTCAGTCTTTGAAATCCATCTGATTTCTTAGCTCCTATGCAGTTAGTAGGGCTTCCCAGGTGGCAGAGTGGTAAAATGATCCATCTGCCAATGCAAGAGATGCAGGAGACATGAGTTTGATCCCTGGATTGGGAAGATCCTCTGGAGGAGGAAATGGAAACCTACTCCAGCAGTCTTGCCTAGAGAATCCCACGGACAGAAGAGCCAGGCGGGCTGCAGTCCGTGGGGTTGCGTAGAGTCAGGCACAACTGGGCACATAGCACATGTGCCTTTCTTTACTGGGTGTTTGGCTCCTTCCATCCTTGCCACATACCATCTTCATCCCAGGCCAGCTGGGACTCAGCCATTATACTGAGTCCCGAGTATATGCAACTGAGCCAGCCGCATTTTCTGTCCTCAAAGAACCCCAGATAGCAAAGGAAACTGACACACATTCAGTGAAGTAGGCCACGGTGTTATTCTCACTGTAACAGACATAAGCAAAAGGTGATGCTTTGAGGCTGGACAGTAGAAAATGAACGTGTTCTTAGAACAAATTCTTCACATTGTCTTTGTTGACAGGCTTAGGTACAAAGAAATGATGTTAATTGTTGGCCTGGAGCTTTCTGCATTGCAGAGTGCTTTTATACATGCTATCTCCTTTCGTACACTCACAAGCCCAGGGCCAGGTAGGCCACGTATTACTGACTACATTTCGCTAATGAATAAAGAGAAACCCAGGGAGGTTATAAGCTTTGCTAAGAGCTCATAGTTGTTAAATCATGGGGAGTGTGGGGAGGAGATGGTTCCCGAGATGGAGCAGGATGGCCAGGCTGACAACAGTCATTGTTTATCAATTGGTCTAGATATATTTCAACATTTTAATAACCAGAGTGACCAGTTATGGAGCTTCCCTGGTCGTTCAGTGGTAAAGAATCCGCCTCCAATGCAGGAGATACAGTTCAATCCCTGGGACAGGAAGATGCCCTGGAGAAGGAAATGGCAATCCACTCCAGGATTCTCACCCAGGAAACCCGAAGGACAGAGAAGCCTGGTGGGCTGCAGTCCATGGGTCAGAAAGAGTCGGACACAACTTAGCGACTAAACAAGACCAGTTATACCATCTGACTGTCAGCCCGACTTCCAAACCAGGTACGTTATTAATTCCTGATGCTTCATTCCAAAGAGTTTATGAATTTTCTTTTTAAAAAATACCTTTTATAGTTAAAAGTTACCTATACACATTATTAAAATATCAATAGTGCTAAAGTATATAAAAAGGAAGGAAATGTTTTTCTCTTTCCCCAGAAAACCAGTCCCTGAGTCCCTTCCCTAGAGGCAATGACAGCTTCTTCTGTATCATTTACAAAATTTTGCATAAAACCTATAAACTGTTATATACAAAGGGACAGTTCATTTCTCATGGGTTTGCTCCTAGCATTTCCTCCTTAATATTAATATAACTTGGAGGTTTTCTGTATCATAGTACATAGATCACCTCATTCTTTTTCATTGCTATAGAGGACTATCTTATAGGAACTATTTATTTATCATATATAATGAATATGTTATATAACACATATTGCATATTGTATCTAGAATTGAATATGTATTACATGCTTAAGTTATTACAGAATACCTGTTCATATACAAATGCACAGTTTATACATCCATACTCATAATCTGTAAATAAATATAGATTATTTATCTACAAATAAAGCCACTAAATCAGGGATGGGAAAACTATGGACCAAAGGCTAAATCCAGCCTACCACCTAATTTTATGAGTAAAGTTTTAGTGAAACATGGACATACCTATTTGTTTACTTAACAGCAGAGCTGAGTAATTGTGACAGAGACCATATTGCATGAGAAGCCATGTTTACCATCTGGTCTTTTGCAGCAAATATTGGCTGTGTTGCATATGGTTTATTTATTTATTTATTTTAAATTACAAAATGAAAAAGTATAAATTATTTAAACTGTATCAATTAAATAACTAAACTTTGTATGGCTTGGTTTTGGTTTAATTATTACTAGAGACATTCAGATTGTTTTTAGTCTTCTGCAATATATGCTGCAGTGAATGTTTTTATATGTAAGTTTATTGGCAAAATAAACTTGGATGGAATTCAAGACGGTGGAGTAGGAGGACGTGCGGTCATCTTCTCCTGTGAAAACTCCAAAATTACAACTCTCTGCTGAACAACCATTGACAGGAGAATGTTGGATCCCACCAAAAAAAGATGCCCCACATCCAAGGGCAAAGGAGAAGCCCCAGAAAGATGGTTGCTGCTGCTGCTAAGTCGCTTCAGTCGTGTCCGACTCTGTGCGACCCCATAGACGGCAGCCCACCAGGCTCCCCCGTCCCTGGGATTCTCCAGGCAAGAACCCTGGAGTGGGGTGCCATTTCCTTCTCCAATGCATGAAAGTGAAAAGTGAAAGTCAAGTCGCTGAGTCTTGTCCGACTCTTAGCGACCCCATGGACTGCGGCCCACCAGGCCCCTCCGTCCATGGGTAGGAGGGGTGAAATTACATTTAGAATCAAACCCCGTACCCCGTACCCAGAGATACTCGGAGGCCTCAAACAAAACGCATCCAGGAGGGGCCACAGAGACCGAGCCAGACGTGCCTTCGAGTGTCTCCTGTGCAGCTGCAGGACAGCACTCGCCTGCACAGGGGCAGGGGCTCTGGGCACAGTAGACTCAGGTATGGCGGAAGCCCTCTTGGAGGAGGTCGCCATTAACCCCACCGCAGAGCCACCAGCACTTACACAGGACGGGGAAATAGATTCTTGGAGGGAACAACAGAACCTTGTGTGTACCAGGACCCAGGAGAAAGCAGCAGTGACCCCACAAGAGACTGACCCAGACTTGCCCGTGAGTGTCCAGGAGTCTCCAGTAGAGGCGTGGGTCAGTGGTGGCCCGCTGCAGGGTTGGGGTCACTGAGTGCAGAGGTGTGTGCATGGGACCTTTTGAAGGAAGTGGCCATTATCGTCATTACCTCCACCATAGTTTGGCTCAAGTCAAACAACAGGGAGGGAACAGCCCCGCCCATCAACAGAAAACTGGATGAAAAATTTATGGAGCATAGCTCCAACCATCAGAACAAGACCCAGTTTTCCCCTCAGTCAGTCTCTGCCATCAGGAAACTTCCATAAACTTCTTATCCTTACTCATCAGAGGGCAGACAAAATGAAAATCACAATCACAGAAAACTAACCAAACTGATCACATGGACCACAGCCTTGTCTAACTCAATGAAACTATGAGCCATGATGTGTAGGGCCACCCATGACGGATGGGTCATGGTGGAGAGTTCTGACAAAACATGGTCCGCTGAAGAAGGGAATGGCAAACCACTTCAGTATTCTTACCTTGAGAACCCCATGAACAGTATGAAAAGGCAAAAAGATAGGACACTGAAAGATGAACTCCCCAGGTTGGTAGGTGCCCAGGATGCTACTGGAGATCAGTGGAGAAATAACTCCAGAAAGAATGAAGAGTTGGAGCCAAAGCAAAAACAATGCACAACTGTGGGTGTGGCTGGTGATGGAAGTAAAGTCCAATGCTGTAAAGAGCAGTATTGCACAGGAACCTGGAATGTTAGGTCCATGAATCAAGGCAAATTGGAAGTGGTCCAACAGGAGATGGCAAGAGTGAACATCGAGTTTTAAGGAATCAGCGGACTAAAAAGGACTGGAATGGGTGAATTTAACTCAGATGACCATTATATCTACTACTGTAGGCAGGAATCCCTTAGAAGAAATTGAATAGTCCTCATAGTCATCAAAAGAGTCTGAAATGCAGTACTTGGATGCAGTCTCAAAGATGACAGAATGATCTCTGTTCGTTTCCAAGACAAACCATTCAATATCACAGTAATCCAAGTCTATGCCCCAAACAGTATTGTGGAAGCAGCTGAAGTTGAATGGTTCTATAAAGACCTACAAGACCTTCTAGAACTAATACCAAAAAAAGATGACCTTTTCTTTATAGGGAACTGGAATGCAAAAGTATGAAGTCAAGAGCTACCTGGAGTAACAGGCGTATTTGGCCCTGGAGTACACAATGAAGCAGGGCAAAGGCAGAGTTTTGCCAAAGAGAACACCTGTTCATAGCCTGGAACAGGTCAGTTTTCATTCGAATCCAAAACCCACTTCCAACAACACAAGAGAAGACTATGCATGAACATCACCAGATGCTCAATACCAAAATCAGATTGATTATATTCTTTGCAGCCAAAGATGGAGAAGCTCTATACAGTCAGCAAAAACAAGACCAGGAGCTGACTGGCTCAGATCATGGACTCATTATTGCCAAATTCAGACTTAAATTGAAGAAAGTAGGGAAAATCACTAGACCATTCAGGTATGCCCTAAATCAAATCCCTTAGGATTATACAGTGGAAGTGACAAACAGATTTAAGGGCTTAGATCTGATAGACAGAGTGCCTGATGAACTCTGACAGAAGTTCATGAGACTGTATAGGAGGCAGTGATCAAGATCATCCCCAAGGGAAAGAAATGCAAAAAAGCAAAATGGCTGTCTGAGGAAGCCTTACAAATAGCTGAGAAAAGAAGAGAAGTGAAAGGCAAAGGAGAAAAGGAAAGATACACCCATCTGAATGCAGAGTTCCAAAGAATAGCAAGGAGAGATAGCAAGAATAGCCTTCCTCAGTGATCAATGTAAAGAAATAGAGGAAAACAATAAAATGGGAAAGACTAGAGATCTCTTCAGAAAATTAGAGACACCAAGGGAACATTTCATGCAAAGACAGGCACAACAAAGCCTTGTTCCAAATCAACAGACTTGTTCCAAATCGGGAAAGGAATATGTCAAGGCTGTATGTTGTCACCCTGCTTATTTAACTTAAATGCAGAGTACATCGTGAAATGCCAGGCTGGATGAAGCACAAGCTGGAATCAAGATTGCCAGGAGAAATATCAACAACCTCAGATTTGCAGATGACACCACCTTTATGGCAGAAATGGTATGGACCCAACAGAAGCAGAAGATGTTAAGAAGAGGGGACAAGAATACACAGAAGAACTGTACAAAAAGGATCTTCATGACCCAGATAATCACGATGGTGTGATCACTCATTAGGCCAGATATCCTGGAATATGAAGTTAAGTGGGCCTTAGGAAGCATCACTAAGAAGGAAGCTAGTGGAGGTGATGGAATTCCAGTGGAGCTATTTCAAATCCTAAGAGATGATGCCATGAACATGCTACATTCAATATGCCAGAAAATTTGGAAAACTCAGCAGTGGCCACAGGACAGGAAAAGGTCAGTTTTCATTCCAATCCCAAAGAAAGGCCATGCTAAAGTATGCTCAAACTACCACACAATTGCACTCATCTCACATGCTAGCAAAGTAATGTTCAAAATTCTCCAAGCCAGCTTCAACAGTACATGAACTGTGAAATTCCAGATGTTCAAGCTGGATTTAGAAAAGGCAGAGGAACCAGAGATCAAATTGCCAACATCCATTGGATCATCAAAAAAGCAAGACAGTTCCAGAAAAACATCTACTTCTGCTTTATTGACTACACCAAAGCCTTTGACTGTATGCATCACAAAAACTTTGGAAAATTCCTCAAGAGATGGGAATACCAGACCACCTGACCTGCCTCCTGAGAAATCTGTATGCAAGTCGAGAAGCAGCAGGTAGAACTGGACATGGAACAACAGACTTGTTCCAAATCGGGAAAGGAATACGTCAAAGCTCTATGTTGTCACTCTGCTTATTTAACTTAAATGCAGAGTACATCATGCGAAATGCCAGGCTGGATGAAGCACAAGCTGGAATCAAGATTGCCAGGAGAAATACAATAACTTCAGATATTCAGATGACACCACCCTTATGGCAGAAAGTGAAGAGGAACTAAAGCACCTCTTGATGAAAGTGAAAGAGGAGAGTGAAAAAGTTGGCTTAAAGCTCAACATTCAGAAAACTAAGGTCATGGCATCCGGACCCATCACTCCATGGCATATAGATGTGAAACAATGGAGACAGTGAAAGACTTTATTTCTGGGGGCTCCAAAATCACTGCAGAGGGTGACTGCAGCCATGAAATTAAAAGACGCTTACTCCTTGGAAGAAAAGCTATGACAAACCTAGAAACATATTAAAAAGCAGAGACATTACTTTGCCAACAAAGGTCCGTCTAGTCAAAGCTATGGTTTTTCCAGTGGTCATGTATGGATGTGAGAGTTGGACTATAAAGAAAGCTGAGCACCAAAGAATTGATGCTTTTGAACTGTGGTGTTGGAGAAGAGTCTTTAGAGTCCCTTGGATAGCAAGGAGATCCAACCAGTCCATCCTAAAGGAAGTCAGTCCTGAATATTCATTGGAAGGATGGATGCTGAAGCTGAAACTCCAATACTTTGGCCACTTGATGCTAAGAACTGACTCATTGGTAATGACCCTGATGCTGGGAAAGATTGAAGGCAGGAGGAGAAAGGGATGATAGAGAATAAGATGATCGGATGGCATCACTAAGTCGATGGACATGAGTTTGAGTAAGACCCAGGAGCTGGTTATTGACAGGAAGGCCTGGTGTGCTGCAGTCCATGGGGTCACAAAGAATGGACACAACTGAGCGACTGAACTGAATTTATTGGTAAAAAAAAAAAAAAAAGGTTGTGCATATAGGGGAAATACTTAGTAGTAGAATTCATGGAACCATCATTAAGTACCCTTTGCGTTTTTATAGATGTGTCCTCTGTAATGCCCCCTGGAAAGATGGCCCTGTTCTTCATTTACACAGCAGCACTTGAAAATATATGTTTATTCATGGGCTCACCAAACACTGTGTATTGATCTTTGTTTTTTTTAAATTATGAGTGTGAGCAAATGGCTTTGTGTTCAAAAGTCATATTGTACCCCTCTAAAACAAGAAATTAATGTTTTCTTTTATAAATTGGGAAAATAATCTTTTAAAGTATTCTTTTTGCTCTAGGGAAGTTAGTATTTTGTCATATTGATTTTAAATACTTTGTTAGACACCTGTGTTTTTGATAATAAAAGAAAAATAATTCAATTAGTGAGATCATTTGTTAGAAAGATTGTTCCTACTTCTAGACTAGAAAGATCTTGCTTAGGAAGTAAGCTTAGTTTTGTCAAATATCATATTTTCTTCTAGTGCTTTTAAGGTTTTGTTTACTAGTCATATCACTGACCCATTTGAGATGATTTTTGGTGGAAGAAATGATGTAGAGCTTCAATTTTAATTTACTTTATACTTAGAAAACTTTGAGGAGTCCCAAATATATTCATTGAATAATTTATCTTTCTCCTACTGATTTAAAATGAAAACTTTCTCCTAAATTAAATCTCCATCTGTATTTGTGTCAGCTTTATCATTCAGGTTTGTTCCATTAATCTTTCTCTCCATTCCTGTGTCAGGAAATGTGCTAAGAAATTTGCATTCATTATCTCAACAAATTACTCTATCTTTATAATATTTTATCTTTCAAGGCTGATCCCACCATCTACTTACTCTGCTGTTTCAGTTTTTCTGGTTATTTTTGTATCATTAATTTTCCCTGAGACTTTAATTAACTTTTTCCTTCCTTAAAAAAAAAAAAACAACTCAACCAATCAATGAAATACACTTCTTGGGGTTTTAATAGTGATCACATTACATTCTTACCTTAGGGGAAATTTGATAGTTTCATAAAACTGACCTATGTTAGAAAAGAGTGGCAAGTATCTTTTTATTAATTGATTAATAAATTGTATTAATTTATTAGTACCTCTCATAGCATACTAGTTATATTTTATAGGTTTTTAAAGATCCTATATATTTCCTATTAAATTTATTTGCTGGTATTTGAAAACCTTTTTTTCTTGCTTTTGAAAAAAGTCTGTTCTTCCTTTATACTTCTAGTTATTTCTATTGTATCTGTTTTATTTCTATTGATATCTGTTATATATATAGAGATATATATTTTATATATATTATAAAATATATTATATATTATATAGATAGATAGATATTTTATAAAATTGTTATTAAAATATTGACTGTTCTTAATATAAAAATTTAATTAGATGTCATTTTTTATCATTTTTAGAATATCATAGGTTTTGTGCCCACAGACTGCCCAATAGGATAAATTATGTTAATAGGTTATGAACCTTATTTGGGCATGGTAAATCTATATATTCATGTTAATTTTGCTGTTATTAGTATTTTGTTTAAAATTTTTTGAATGAATATTTATAAGTCAGATCAGTTGGCTGTTTTCCTTTGCTTTGTCGAAGTTTGATGTTGATGGTGTCAGGGTTCCACAGAATGACTTGTGATGTGTTTTTCCTTTCTGTGTGTTCTGGAACAGTTTAAGTGGTTTGGAATTATCTATTCATTGAGGGGTCATTGAATTCACTTGTGTAAATCGCAGGCCATCAGTGAACCCTTTGGCGGAGGGCAATGAGAGCCTCTTGGGTTGGATTCCCTAGAAGCAGAGCCTGAGACAAGGATTCATGTGAAAGAGAGTTTTTGAGGAAGTGCCCCCAGGAGAAGTGAAGAGGGAAGTGGGAAGAATCTAAGCAAGGCTGTGGTCTAAGCTGGCTTGATCCTGAGGGGAGGCCTGGGGCAAGAACAGCATCATAGAGTTAGCCTTCTTGAGATGTCCAATGTGAGTTGCTCAGTCACATCTGACTCTTTGTGACCCCACGGACTGTTGCCCACCAGGCTTCTCTGTCCATGAAATTCTCTAGGCAAGAATATTGGAGTGGGTGGTCATCCCCTGGAGAGCTATCACCTGGGTATATCTTCCTGATGCAAGGATCAAACCTGGGTTTCCTGCACTGTAGGCAGATTCTTTACCAGAGAAACTGGTAGCTTATGGTGAATGGTGTCAAATTCATGATCTCCAAAGAAGATTTAACTTCGGGACCAGGGACCAGGCTTGATCACTCAAGAGCTTTTGTGTAGCAGAGTTTTATGAAAATGAAAAGGGACACAGAAAGCTTCTGACACAGACATCAGAAGGGGGACAGAGAATGCCCCTTCTCTAGTGTTAGCAAGGGAGTTATATACCTTTTAAACTAGTTATTACAATAAATCAAAAGAATATCTCAAGGGTGTAAAGATCTTACTAGATCCACTCACATAATTTACATTTTAAGATAACAGGATTAGCCAGAAGGTTTTCAGGAAAGAGAAACTGTCCTCAAGCAGGATACATTGTTGTTGTATAATCCCTAGTACAGAGTTTAAACTGAGTTTTTTTTGCTGTGACAGTATGAAAAGGCAAAAAGATAGGATACTGAAAGATGAACTCTCAGGTCGGTAGGTGCCCAATATGCTATGGGAGATCAGTAGAGAAATAACTGCAGAAAGAATGAAGGGATGGAGCCAAAGCAAAAACAACACCCAGTTGTGGATGTGACTGGTGACAGAAGCAAGGTCCGATGCTGTAAAGAGCAATATTGCATAGGAACCTGGAATGTTAGGTCCATGAATCAAGACAAATTGGAAGTGGTCAAACAGGAGATGGCAAGAGTGAACATCGATGTTCTAGGAATCAGCAAACTAAAATGGACTGGAATGGGTGAATTTAACTCAGATGACCATTATATCTACTACTGTGTGCAGGAATCCCTTAGAAGGAATGGAGTAGCCATCAAAGTCAACAAAACAATCTGAAATGCAGTACTTGGATGTGCTCTCAAAAACGACAGAATGATCTCTGTTTCCAAGGTAAACCATTCAGTATCACAGTAAACCAAGTCTATGCCCTGACCACTATTGCTGAAGAAGCTGAAGTTGAACGGTTCTATGAAGACCTACAAGACCTTCTAGAACTAACACTCAAAAAACATGTCCTTCTCATTATAGGGGACTGGAATGCAAAAATAGGAAGTCAAGAAACACCTGGAGTGACAGCAAATTTGTCCTTGGAGTACAGAATGAAGCAGGGCAAAGACTAATAGAGTTTTGCCAAGAGAACACACTGGTCATAGCAAACACCCTCTTCCAACAACACAAGAGAAGACTCTAGACATGAACATCACCAGACGGTCAACATCGAAATCAGATTGATTATATTCTTTGCAGCCAAAGATGGAGAAGCTTTATACAGTCAGCAAAAACAAGACTGGGAGCTGACTGTGGCTCAGATCATGAACTCCTCATTGCCAAATTCAGACTTCAGTTGAAGAAAGTAGGGAAAACCATTAGACCATTCAGGTATGACCTAAACAAAATCCCTTATGATTAAAATCCCTTATGATTATACAGTGGAAGTGAGAAATAGATTCAAGGGATTATATCTGATAAACAGAGTGCCTGATGAACTATGGACAGAGGTTTGTGACATTGTACAGGAGACAGGGATCAAGTCCATCCCCAGAAAACAAAATGCAAAAAACCAAAATGGCTGTCTGAGGAAGCCTTACAAATAGCTGAGAAAAGAAGAGAAGCAAAAAGCAAAATAGAAAAGGAAAGATATATCCATTTGAATGCAGAGTTCCAAAGAATACCAAGGAGAGATAAGAAAGCCTTCCTCAGTCATCAGTGCAAAGAAATAGAGGAAAACAATAGAATGGTAAAGACTAGAGATCTCTTCAAGAAAATTAGAGATACCAAGAGAACATTTCATGCAAAGATGGGCTCAATAAAGGACAGAAGTGGTATGGACCTAACAGAAGCAGAAGATGTTAAGAAGAGATAACAAGAACACACAGAAGAACTGTACAAAAAAATATCTTCATGACCCAGATAATCACAATGGTGTGATCACTCACCTAGAGCCAGACATCCTGGAATGTGAAGTCAAGTGGGCCTTAGAAAGCATCACTACCAACAAAGTGAGTGGAGGTGATGGAATTCCAGCTGAGCTATTTCAAATCCTAAAAGATGATGCTGTGAAAGTGCTTCACTCAATATGCCAGCACATTTGGAAAACTCAGCAGTGGCCACAGGACTGGAAAAGGTCAATTCCAATACCAAAGAAAGGCAATGCCAAAGAGTGTTCAAACAACACAGTTGCACTCATCTCATATACTAAAAAAGTAATCCTCAAAATTCTCCACACTAGGCTTTAAAAGTTCATGAACTGAGAACTTCCAGGCATACAAGCTAGATTTAGAAAAGACAGAGAAATCAGAGATCAAATTTCCAACATCCTTTGGATCATAGAACAAGCAAGAGAATTCCAGCAAAAACATCTACTTCTGCTTCATTGATTTCACTAAAGCATTTGACTGTGTGGATGGCTGTGGAAAACTCTTAAAGAGATGGGAATACCAGACCACCTTAACTGTCTCCTGTGAAACCTGTGTGAAAATCAAGAAACTACAGGTAGAACTGGACATGGAACAAAGGACTGGTTCAAAATTGGGAAAGGAGTACATCAATTGTGTATATTGTCACCTGCTTATTTAACTTCTACACAGAGTACGTCATGCAAAATGCCAGCCTGGATGAAGCACAAGCTGGAATCAAGATTGCTGGGAAAAATATTAATAACCTCAGATATGCAGATGACACCACCCTTATGGCAGAAAGTGAAGAGGAATTAGAGCCTCTTGATGAAAATGAAAGAGGAGAGTGAAAAAGTTGGACATCCCATCACTTCATGGCAAATAGATGGGAACACAGTGGAAACAGTGACAGATTTTATTTTCTTGGTCTCCAAAATCACTGCAGATGGTGACCACAACCATGAAATTAAAAGACGCTTGCTGTTAGGAAGAAATGCAATACACTGACAATCCTTGACAGTGTATTAAAAAGCAGAGACATTACTTTGCTGACAAAGGTTCATCTTGTCAAGCTATGGTTTTTCCAGTAGTTATGTATGGATGTGAGAGTTGGACCATAAAGAAGGCTGAGTACTGAAGAATTGCCGCTTTTGAACTGTGGTGTTGGAGAAGACTCTTGAGAGTCCCTTGGACTGCAGGAAGATCAAACCAGTCCATCCTAAGGGAAATCAATCCTGAATATTCATTGGAAGGACTGATGCTGAAGCTGAAACTCCAATATTTTGGCCACCTGATGTGAAGAGCTGACTCCTTAGAAAAGACCCTGATGCTGGGAAAGACTGAAGGCAGGAGAAGTGGACAACAGAGGATGAGATGGTTGGATGACATCACCAACTTGATGGACATGCATTTGAGCAAACTCCAAGAGATGGTGAAGGACAGGGATGCGTGGTGTGCTGCAGTCCATGGGGCTGCAAAGAGTTGGACATGACTGAGCAACCAGACAACAAGAACAATATGTATTTTTGCATTGTGTTTGTATAAGTAGGTATTTTCAGAGAGTTGGGATACTGATTTAAGAAGATGACGGAGCCCTGAAGTCACTGTCACATTCCCCACTGTGGGCTTCGATTGTGTCCTGTGAGGAGTGATGCACTTTTTGGTTGAGGCTCACATTCCAAATTTGGAAAACCAGGATTTGAAGGTTTGAAAAGAAAATGTGTATTAACACCTGACTTCCATGAGATGTTAATGTTTGTCACCATATCTTCATGTCACCAGAACTTTGAGAATGAGAGTTCAAAGGATGGAGATGAAGTTGAACGGCAAATTTCCTGCATTTTATTGGCTAAAATGGTCTCTTCTAAGTTTAGAAAAGTCTTTTTTTTTATCCTTTCCTCACTTTACTATATTAATCTGACGAGTATTTTCTTTTTGCCTTAGGAATCCAGTGACCCGATTTCTCATCATATTCTTAATGTTACCTTTTACTTAACAATGTCTCTGAATCCTTGCCTGTTGTTTGGGGATAATAATATGTACCTCATAGAGTTGCCTGCAGGTTTATGTGATGAAATGATGTTTATACAGCCCTTGACATAGTGCCCACCATGTAATAAGCATTCAATAAATTATGGCTGATTCATTTTTAAAATATTAATTAATTAATTTGGGCTTCCCTGGTGGCTCAGATGGTAAAAGAATCTGCCTACAATGCAAGAGACCTTGGTTCGATCCTTGGGTTGGGAAGATCCCTGGAGGAGGAAGTGGCAACCTACTCCGGTGTTCTTGCCTGGAGAAGCCCATGGACAGAGGATCCTGGTGGGCTACAGTCCAGGGGGTCACAGAGAGTCAGACACGACTGAGTGACCAAGCACAGCGTAGCACATTTGGGCTGTCCTGGATCTTGCTTGCAGCACTCGGGATCTTTTTTACTTTTTATTTTTTCAGTTGTAGCGTATGGGATCCAGTTCCCTGACCAAGGATTCAACCCCTGCCCCCTGTTGGGAGCGTGGAGTCTTAGCCACTGGACCACCAGGGGAGTCCCCTGGTTGACTCATGGCATGTATTTTCCTGTCCTCCCAACTGCTTAGGGTTAACTTTATACTTCATTAGGACTCCTTCTTGGATATGAAGAGCGGCTACCTGTTTTACATAGACAAACACTAACTCATGTTACTCAAGAATAAAAAGAGAAGAAAATACTGTCTGATATAGCCCAAGTGCCCCAGTATTGTGTTGGCAAACCATTCACATCATAGGAAAGTAATTTCTTTTTGAAAATGAATAACTTAGAATAGGCAGTCAGCGCCTTGAGCTGTTACTGCTTACCAGATACAGGAAAGGTAAGTATTGATCAAGAAATCGACAGTCAAAATGGCAAATGAAAAACCCCACCCATTGTCCGCCCACCAGCTCCTTGATTAAAAAACAGACAAGGGGGGACTGCTCTGGTGGTCCAGTGACTGAGAGTCCGCATCCCGGGGCAGGGGATACGCAGGATGGGTCCCTGGATGGGGAGCTAGGATCCCATGTGCTGCAGAGTAACTGAGCCCTTGCCGTGCAACTAGAGAGCACGCAGATGCACCTCAGAGCCCCGAGCCCTGGAGCCCACGTCACAGCCAGAGCACAGCCCGCACCGCAGCCGAGACTCAGTGCAGCCAGACGTGTACACAACAGCGTCACTGGCATTTTCAACGCAACGAGAAACAAGCAAGCAAACAAAACCTTTAAAGCAACTCAGCAGCATTTAAAATGACTTCCTCTTTGTCCACTTCTTCAAGCCTCTTTGCGGTGGGAGTGCCGTGGGCAGCTGGGGATTCAGGGGTGAATTTTCTCTCCCACCTGTCCTCCCGCCATGGGCCACTTTGAGCCCGGTGGCAGGCTTCCAGGCGAAGGAAACCTCTGTGGGTGCAAACGCCCCCAGCGCCCGTTTGCAGCCTTTGTTAATAAGCAGGCCTGTCTCTGATCTCTTTGAGGATGATGCCTTTAAAGTGCATATTTTTTTCAAGATTGTTAATTGTGCTCTCCTGGGGTGATGCTGGCAGCTAGGGTCCAGCCCCTGCTTCTCAGTGCAGAGGGAAACCCAAGACTCTTGTAGCATAGGGGAGAGCTCTCTAGGGTTAGGGTAAGCGACATGTCTTTCTTCCTCCTGGTTTCTAGGAAGGGAAAGCCACAGAAGTTCCCCGGTACCTCTCGGCGGCCGTGTCGTTGGGAAAGACCCCAAAATGTGCCTGAGGAAGATGCCAGGTGCTGCTCACAAAGCCTTGCACAGAGCTGGTGGCTGGACTTGAGTTTCAGCTGTGCCTCCATTCTGTGCCTGGTTTCTGAACCTCCTAGCGGATCTTTTGATGTGTGTGCGTTTTCCCAGCTTGGAGATGTTGCTGGCAAACTACATGGTTGGCAGGAGCGAGGCAGAGCATTGGCCTCTGTGGAGCTGGCAGGGAACGGGGTAATGTACTTGGCGCCCGCAGAGCCCAAAGTCACTTGAAAGAGACAACGATGGTCTCCAGATGAAGCTGGCAAAAGGATAAAAAGGATGTCGGGCCTCAGTCTTGGCCGCATTGCTTGGTTTCAGTGGATGATCCCAATAAACATTTAATCAGTTTTCGGTCTTGGAGATGAAAGTCTCCCTCCTGTCCACATGGAGGAAAAGGGCCTCCATGGAAGAAAAGGAAAGGGAAACGGCCGGGAGGAAGGGAAGGAGGGCAGAAGCTGCCCGTTTCCAGACAGCCACGGCCTGGGCGCTTGCATCCTTGCAGCGGGTGTGAGTTGGAATGCGAATGTCGGACGTGATGGTGTGTGAAGGTAGAGCCTTTAGAAGGTGCTTAGGTCATAAGGATAGAGCCCTCATGAATGGGACTCGTGTTCTGTTTTTTTGTTTTTTCAAACATTTTTTGATGTGGACCATTTTTTAAAAATTTGTTACAATATTGTTCCTGTTTTGTTTTGGTTTTTGGCTGCAAGGCGTGTGGGATCCTACTTTCCCACCAGAGATGGAACCCACACCCCCTGAACGGGAAGGCACAGTCTTAATCACAGGACCACGAGGGAAGTCCCTGGGTTCGTGTTCTTATAAAGGGACCCCACAGAGCTCCGTCCATGCTCCAATCCATGAGGACGTGGCAGGACATGCCCGCGATGAAGCTTGGGAGGACCCTCATCAGGGCTGGCTTAGATCCTTATCTGAGGCTCCAGAACTGGGAGAGAGAGATTTCCATTGTTTGTAAGCCTGTGTTATTTACCTGCAGCATCCTTAATCCTGAATTAAGGAAGACACAGACCTTCCGTAGCCCTATTTTCCAGTCTTCTACTTCCCACAGGAATTCCTATTTTATAAGCCTGGGAGCACAGAAGCCTTTGAGCGCTTCTAGTGATTCTAAGCTCAGTCTTTGCAAGACCATCTCCAGCTGCTAGCCAATCAACAGTTGGGTTCAACAGATTTTCCTTGAACGTTTCTTTGCAAACATCCTTTTCCCATGTGGGGAGCACCCCTGACTTGCAGTCTGGGCTGTGGGCTTCTGGAGGAGAAATCCCAGACCCTCTTAGGGTCCTCCACACCCATTACTCCTACTAGGTTTCATGATTGCCTCAGTATGTGACGGTTTGTTTTGTTGTTGTTGTTAGATATTATTTATTTGGTTGTTTTTATTTTATTTTTGGCTGTGCTGGGTCTTCATTGCTGTGCCTGGACTTTCTCTAGTTGCAGCGAGCAGGGACTCCTCTCTAGTTGCGGTGCACAGGCTTCTCATTGCAGTGGCTCCTCGTTGCAGAACATGAACCCCAGGCGCACAGGCTCTGCAGTGCAGGCTCAGGCCCCAGGCGCGTGGGCTTCGGGAGCTGCGGCGCGTGGGCTCAGAAGCTGCAACCCCCAGCTGGGCCCTAGAGCACAGGCTTGGCAGCTGTGGTGCATGAGCTTAGCTGCTCTGAGACATGTGGGTTCTTCCCAGACCAGGAATCCAACCCACGTCTCTTGCACTGGCAGGTGGATTCTTACCCACTGAGCCATCAGGGAAGCCCCAGTTTTTTCTTTTTTTAAACAGGAAGCTGCATTTGAAAAGAATCTATGACTAGTTTTTACCACCATTTTTACCACCTCCATTGTCCTTTGTGGGTCTTGCTGGGAAAAAAAGATGCATGGGGAACTATTCAGCTCAATTTTATCATATTCTCAGGCCATATTTGGTAGCTCAGAAATGGGGTCCAAGCAAGTAGATGATGAGGTTTGCTCAGGAGGTCACTCGTGGAGGGCCTCCGGTCCTGGAGAGCTGCAGGATGGTCCTGTCCCTGGAAGTGGCTCACTGAGACCATCGCTTCCAGGCTCGGGAGTGGAGGGCACAGATAGGTCCTAACAGGATAAGGGACTAGAAAACTTGCCAAGCTTTGAAGGTTCTAGATGTCAAGAAGCATTTAAAGAACAGCATCAACAGATACAAGTGAATGAGAAAAGGGAAAGATAGGTAATATGGACAGAATTATTTCAAATGTCAGGTCTCAGAGTTTGGGCAGTTGGCATTTTACGACATGGTAGCTTAAAGCGTGAGCTTTGCAGGCACTTGCAACTTGCAGGATTGGATTCCTGGGCTTGATGTGACTTTACGATGGAGGTAATAGTCAAGACTGCTTCCCAGGTGGCTCAGTGGTGAAGAATCCTCCTGAACTGCAGGAGACATGGGCTTGATCCCTGGGTGGGGCAGATCCCCCAGAGAAGGAAATGATAGCCCACTCCAGTGTTCTTGCCAGGAAATCCCATGGACAGAGGAGCCTGATGGGCCACAGTCCATGGGGTTGCAAAAAAAAAAGAAGAGCTGGACATGACTTAGCAACTAAGCAACAGCCATTGATTGTGACTCCTTCTGCCTGTATGTCATCTCGCTCACTGATTGTGACTCCTTCTGCCTGTATGTCATCTTGCTCACTGATTGTGACTCCTTCTGCCTGTATGTCATCTCGCTCATTGATTGTGACTCCTTCTGCCTGTATGTCATCTCGCTCACTGATTGTGACTCCTTCTGCCTGTATGCCTGTGACTCCTTCTGCCTGTATGTCATCTCGCTCACTGATTGTGACTCCTTCTGCCTGTATGTCATCTCGCTCATTGGTTGTGACGACTTCTGCCTGTATGTCATCTCGCTCTAGGTCTTGAGGTGTGTCATCCTCCGTGTTGTTGTGGAAGCACATTGTGGTTTGTGTGGTGTGTGAACTCAGTCTGCGCAGTTGGAGATCCTTGGCTTGGGTTACAGCTTATACGGAAACAAGTGATACTGACCTTGGCAAGGCTCTTCCCGCTGCCCTGGGAGCTCGGCCTACTCACCCTGTGTCCGCAGACTCCACTGGAGGACGCGGTCCTTCCCAACCCGGAATGCGCCTGCCTCACCTAAGATCTTCCCTGTGGCCATGGAAACCACTCAGCCATATCTGGATGGATAGGCAGCAGAGAAAACCAAATGGGCTTAGGAATATTAGTGTAATTTATGCAACAAATGTTTTTATGTTCAGAGATAGAATTATAAATCTCTTTTACATATTCATATGCAAATGTGGAGCAGCTCCAGTACTCCTGTAATGGATGAGCATCTATAATGACTTGTGTCCTAGTCAAGTTTAATGGAAGAGGGAAAAATAAACACACACACACACACACACCCTAAACCAGAGTTACTTTGGGTCTGATTACAGGGCACAGAAGCAAAAGGTGTTGGTGGAAAACTCACCGCTATTAGAGAACATGCATCAGACAGAGTCTACTCTAAAGGTTTAATAGCTGAATAATTATTTACAGTCAACAATTCTCAACTATTAATGGACTTTGCCTTGCTGACTCCTACTGTTCAGTCATTTCACTCCTTGCCTTCATCAGAGAGTGGGAAGGGAAAATAGCACAGGATAATAACTTCAGTTCTCATTTTTGTTTCTGTATAGTGTGTTTATACATTTCAAATTACTCTCAAAGACTTTTCTTAATTATTTCTCTCAATAGCCTTGGTAATAAGTTAGCTTTTATATGATTGCCAAGACTAAGCAGCTTACTCCATGGCAAGGAGGTGAAAGAAACAGGACTCCAAACTATTCATTTACCTCTTAGAACTAGGCCGTTCCCTTGACTGAGCAAAAGCTCAGGGCTCAGTCTGCTTCCTCTGGCTTTCCTGTGTGCCTCTATTCCGGCTCCTTCTCTAGCAGACGCTCCTTCATGGGGGCACGATGGAGCCAACAGCTCCAGGCTTGCATCCTGACTGCTCAACAAACCTACAGGTGGAGAAGGAGTCCTGCCATCCTTGGTCTTCCCAGTGAAACTCCCAGGCTCCTCTCTTGAGTCACATGCTCAGGTCCGAGCCAGTCGGAGTGGCTGGGAAAATGTGATGCTCTGATTGGACAGGTAGCCTGCATCACATCGGCACCCTGGAGAGGCTGAAGGGGAGATGGTTAGCCAGGGAGAAAAATGCTCTCAATCTAAACTCTGTGGCCTGAGAGTCAGAGAGAAGTAGTTCTTAGGGAACATTAGGACATTGTCATCAGGAGGTGAGAGAGTGATGCTGGTAGATCACAATGGTCCACAACGCTGGATCAGTAAGTGGGAGACTGGCATGAAATTTATCATCTCAAAGAAGCTGTGGAGGGTGATGGGCTAATCACCTGAGTGAAAGAGAATTAACCCCATCAGTCCCAAAGATTTCCTCTAGGCAACCTCTGTGTTATTTTCTTATAGTTCCTATGGTTTTAAAGATTATTTTTTGAACAAATTGCATTTCTTCATTAGTTATTGATTTTCCTATTTTTTTAATTGCTAACTGACTAGTATAATTTGGATCCCACAGGCTGGCTATAAAGTCACCAGAATCAGACAGTTAATATAGCATCACAGTGCAATATTCTACTTCTATGTAAAGTTTCCAAAAAGATTTTTGAAATATTGAAAGTAGTTCACATGATACATGATCTTTTAGGCATCTAGGAACCTATGCTTGGAATGCCTTGTTCAAATAACTCATTCACCTTGGAGACTTGCTGTTCTGGATGCTGCTTCCACTACCAGACTCTTGTAACCTTGTGCTTACACAGTACTGATGAAAAAGTTGATGGGAAAGGAGGTTGAAATAATGGTGTCTTCAAATCATTGGAGGACCTGACTTGATTTTAATTATCCAAGCTTTTTCTTTGCTTGTTATAAATAATCTTGTAAATTGTTCAAATGGATCCTGAAAATGAGCCTCTTGGGGAGAATAGTTAGGCTGCCTGGGGCTTAGGATTGCAGAGTGAGGAAGGAAAAGACATCTCTGTGGGTGGCAGCTTTCTCCCTGGATAACTTTCATCCTGACCAGATGTCAGAAAATTCCGTCCTACCTTGAAAACAGATCAGTGTCAAATCCCTGCTTTTGGATGGAGGTCCACACGACTGTCACTTTTGCCGAATTATTGCAGTCGTTTACCAGCGTCTCTCTGCTCCTCTGCTTGCCCTGTCTGCATCTTTTCTCAACCTCACAACCAAGATGATCTTTGTAAAACACATCGAGAGACCCACCACTTCTCACTGCCTTGGTCCAAGTCATTATTACCTCTCACCTGGATTTTTAAATTTTTACTTTATTTTTCATTTTGGCTGTGCCATGCAGCTTAGCGGGATCTCAGCCCCCTGACCAGGGACTGAATACAGGGTCACGGCAGTGAGAGCACCACATCCCAACCACTGGACAGCCAGGGAGGCCCCCCGCCTGCTTATTAGACAAACTGGTCTCTCTGCTTCTGTCTTTGCCCAGCTCAGCAGTCATTACAGTAATCCTTTTAAAATATAAATCCCATCCCCTCATCTCTCTGTTGGAAAACCCTGTAATGACTCCCTATCTCATTCAGGGTATGGGTCCCACCCACCCAGCCTGACTGATCTTAGTCAGCCACCTCTGACCTTACCCCCACTAATGCCCCTCCCCCTGCCTCCACTCCCCTGCTCCTGCCTCAGGGAATCTGCACTTGCTCTTTGCTGCCTGGAATGTGTGTCCCTCTCAGATGGCCCTCCCCGCTCCTTAGATCTTTGTCCAAATGTCAGATTTTCAGTGAAGTTGTTCATGGCCACCATATTTGTTTCCTCATCTGCTGTACCAAATCACCACAAACTCAGCTCAGTTCAGTCATTCAGTCTTGTCCGACTCTGTGTGACCCCGTGGACTGCAGCAAGCCAGGCTTCCCTGTCCATCACCAACTCCCAGAGTTTGCTCAAACTCATGTTCATCAAGTCGGTGATGCTGTCCAACCATCTCATCCTCTGTCGTACCCTTCTCCTCCTGCCTTCAATCTTTCCCAGCATCAGGGTCTTCAAATGAGTCAGTTCTTTGCATCAGGTGGCCAAACTATTGGAGTTTCAGCTTCAGCATCAGTCCTTCCAATGAATATTCAGGGCTGATTTCCTTTAGGATTGACTGGTTGGATCTCCTTGCAGTCCAAGGGACTTTCAAGACTCTTCTCCAACACCCTAGTTCAAAAGCATCAATTCTTCTGCACTCAGCTTTCTTTATAGTCCAGCTCTCACACCCATACATGACTACTGGAAAAACCATAGCTTTGACTAGACGTGTTTGTCCAGCAAAGTAATGTCTCTGCTTTTTAATATGCTGTCTAGGTTTGTCACAGCTTTTCTTCCAAGGAGTAAGCGTCTTTTAATTTCATGGCTACAATCACCATCTGCAGTGATTTTGGAGCCCAAGAAAATAAAGTCTGCCACTGTTTCCATTGCTTCCCCATCTATTTGCCATGAAGTGATGGGACCGGATGCCTGTCTTTGAGTGTCTGAGTGTCTCCTGTGGAGGCAGGGGTCAGCACTGTCCTGCCACGGGGCTCTGGCTGCAGCAGGCCTGGGAGGTGCTGCCTGTGGCATAAATCCTCTTGGAGGAGGTTGCCATTAGCCCCACGATATAGCCACTGAGCAGACAACCCACAAACTGGAGAACAATTATATTGAAGACGTTCTCACACTGTTGCAAAAGTTCTAGGACCCACAACAGATCCCCAATCTGGGGATCCAGCAAAGGGACTGAGAACCCCTTGGGGATTTGACTTTGGAGGCCAGTGGGATTTGATTACAGAACTTCCACAGGACTGGAGAAACAGATTCTTGGAGGGCACAAACAAAACTTTGTGTGCACCAGGACCCAGGAGAAAGGAGCAGTGACCTCACAAGAGACTGAGCCAGACTTGTCTGTGAGTGTCAAGGAGTGTCGGACAGAGGTGTGGGTCAACAGTGGCCTGCCACAGGGTCAGGGGCACTGAATACAACAGTCCTGGGAGCCACCTGGCAAGCTGGCATTTTGAAGGAGGTCACCATTACTACCATTACCCCTATCATAGTTTGGCCTCAGGCCAAACTATAGGGAGGGAACACAGCCCCACCCATCAACAGAAAATCAGGTTAAAGATTTACTGGGCACAGCCCCGCCTGTCAGAGCAAGACCAGATTCCCCCACAGCCAGTCCCTCCCATCAGGAAGCTTGTATAAACCTCTTGTCCTTATCTATCAGAGGGCAGACAGAATGAAAACCACAATCACAGAAATCTAAACAAACTGGTCACTGAACCACAGCCTTGTCTAACTCAATGAAACTAAGAGCCATGCCGTGTAGGGCCACCCAAGACGGACGGGTCATGGTGTAAGTTCTGACAAAACGTGGTCCACTGGAGAAGGGAATGGCCAACCACTTCAGTATTCTTGCCTTGAGAACCCCATGAACAGTATGAAAAGGCAAAAAGATAGGACAGTGAAAGATGAACCCCCAGGTTGGTAGGTGCCCAGGATGCTACTGGAGATCAGTGGAGAAATAACTCCAGCAAGAATGAAGAGATGGAGCCAAAGTGAAAACAACACTAGTTGTGGATGTGACTGGTGATGGAAGCGAAGTCTGATGATGTAAAGAACAATATTGCATAGGAACCTGGTATGATAGGTCCATGAATCAAGGCAAATTGGAAGTGGTCAAACAGGAGATGGCAAGAGTGAACGTCGACATTCTAGGAATCAGCGAACTAAAATGGACTGGAATGGGTGAATTTAACTCAGATGACTATTATATGAACCGCCTGCGAGTGCAGGAGCCTCAGATTTGATCCCTAGGTTGGGAAGATCCCCTAGAGAAGGGAATGAATACTGACTCCAGTATTCTTGCATGAGAAATCCTATGGACAGGGAAGCCTTGTTGGCTACTGTCCGTGGGGTGGATATGACTTAGCGACCGAGCACACATGCACGCAAACCACACAAATTTATAATCTTGCAGTCCTGGGGTTCAGGGTCCAAAATGTTTTTCACTGGGATAAAATCAAGCTATTGGTAGATTTTCACTTCTTCCAGAGGCTCTTAGGAGAGAATCCGTTTGCTTGCCTTTTCCAGCTTCTGGGGCCTGCCTGTTCCTTGGGCCTCTTGCAGGCAGACAGCAGTCACATCAGTCCAACATCTGCCTCCAAGGCCACACCTCCTCTGCCTCACAGTTACAAACAACTGTGATTAACTGAGACCCATGCAGATAATCCAGGGAACTCTCCCAATCACGAAATCTTTCATTTATTCACATTTGCAAAATCTCTTGTGCCGTATCAGGTAACACATTCACAGGTTTCTGGGATTAGGATATGGACATCTTTGGGGAACTTTTATTCTGCCTGCGATAGCCACTCCATGTAAATGAGCAAGCCTCTACCAAAGCACTCAGTCTTCTCCACCGGACATGTTTTTACTTACGTGTCTATTGTTATTTTACTTAATGGTCTACTGACCATCAGTTAGCTTAGAAAGTAAGCAGCTTGAGGTCCAAGGACTTTATCTGCTCCATCTCCAGGGCCTGGCTGGAGACGCACACATAGCAAGCACCCGACATATATTTTTGAATAAATTTTTCATCAGTATGTCAATCCCCCCAAAGAGAAACAGCAGAAAGACAATTTGGGCTCCTGACAGAGACCAAAACTTGAGATGACATTTCTCATCCAATAGTCTGTTTTCCTGCTTAGTACAGACGAGGAGGGAGAGAAGCAGGCCTCACACACCCGTGAGTGTCATGTCTGCAGCCTGCTGTGCACTTAGCCTGGGGGCTCAGTATGGACCGTCTCACACTTGTCTCTATACCCTCCATCTGCGATATGATTCCTGTACCTGGGAGTGAAAATCAGTTTAAAAAGAGCAATTTAGTATTAGCTTTTGAAACAAAATTAAGGCTTTGTACTTCACGATTATAATTGATCCGTGCCTTAAATTGTTTTTTAGTTAATTGTTATATGTGCTCTAGGGAGAACAGTCTATAATAGGATTTCTGAATTTGGCCGTCGAAGGGTGTTTTGCAATTTTGGCAGCCAGTGATGAAAACCGGAAAAGTCCTTTTGAACTTTCCAATACGAATTATATAAAACGGTTAAAATTATTACTTTAAAAATTAAAAATTTTAATTTCACAATTAAAAAAATTACAATTCTTGAATAAGCAATATGTGCAAAAAGAGTGTGTTACAGCCTCTCATCCAGTGGTAATCCATCGAACTTTCTCCAGTTATGGAAATGTTCTATTTTTGTGCTGCTCAACACAGTAACTGCTGGTCATACGAGACGCTGAATTATTGGGATGCGGTTAGTACAACCAAAGAATGTAACTACTTTTAATTTGCAACTAAATATGGCTATAGTTTGGACAAAATGACTCCTGATACTAAGCTTCTCATTTGCCAAACTATTTGAGTTTCCAAGTTTATGTATTATTTCTTGGGTACTGGTACATTTGCACACATGTACACATATTTTTAGGGACTTCCCAAGTGGTTCAGAGGTAATGAATCCACCTGCCAATACAGGAGACATGGGTTCCGTCCCTGGGTCGGGCAGATCCCCTGGAGGAGAACATGGCAACCCACTCCAGTGCTCTTGCCTGGTGGGCTTCAGTCCATGGGGTCATAAACAGCTGGACACAACTTAGAGACTAAAGAACAGCAACACATATTTTTACCTTTATGAAAAGCTATTGTTTCTGGGTGTTTTAGTTTGTTGGTTTTGTTTTCAGCACTCTGATCTTGGTGCGTGGGAAGCAAGTATTGATGATATGGTTCTCCTGGGATGATGCTGCCCCTCTGACTGTCCACATGAACTCAGCCTTTGCTCATGGAAGACAGTTGACATGAAATGAAAGAATGTCAAGCCTTAGATGGTGGTCAGCTTCCTCATGTCACAGAGCAGGAAATGACAACCCTCAACTTTTTTGTTTTTTTAATATTTTCCCCTAATGCCTTCCTGGATCTGTCCTAAGAAAGCTTCCAAACCAAATCCGAAGCCGGACTCCTGGGAATGTTTCACCATCACACGAATGACAATGATTTACTTTATGGGCATGACTGTAATGCTAGTGAGGTTTTGCATGGACTTCAGTTGAGGCAATGGATTTTTCCCGTGTCATCAGGTCACCCTTGTGAATTCCCTTGGTGAATAATTTGGTTAGCAAGAGCACCATTTGACAAGAATCAAAAGAGGAACTATTTTCCCTCATTTTTCTTGTTTCAATTTCTCCAGCTATGTAGTAGCCAAAGTTCTCTGAGAGGTCATTTGAAATGGGCGATAAACTTTTTTTTTATTTCATGGGAAGTCTCAAAGACACTCTTCAAAAGTCAGTTGCATGGCAGCACAAGAACGATGAGGCCGTTTCCTTTGTGTCCGAAGAGCAGAGACCGTTCCCCTGTATCTTTCATCTTTGGGAAGGGTCATGAAAGATAAATTGCTCCCGATGGCCTATTCTCCCTAATCTCTCTCTCCAGTAAGACGTCAGTCTCATCTAACTGACTATTTGGGTAAATGTTGAAACCTGTCTGGTGAGTGTTGATTTTACAGACAACTTAATAGTTTCTGTAAGATGACATATAAAGAAAAAGGCAAAGCAAAGAGTGATAAGCACTGAAAGTACCACAGCATGGAAATAACAGTTGTTTTCATTTTCAGAACACCCTTCTATACAGCTCTTGTGCCACTACAAAGCCACATAGAGAAGCATGTGGGGAACTTATGTGAATGAGATCATACTCTGTATGTGGTTCTGCAAACTGATTTTTTAAAACCCAGCAATAACGTGTATATTTCAAATGCTAAAATTAGTATGATAAGAAAAAACATCCATTAAGTATTTTTTTCATTGATTTAAGTATTTGTGTGTGTCTTATAAGAAGCATTTTAAGCACATTATCTCAAGTGACTTGAACAACTACTCTCTGAGATGGTCACTTCTGGAGAGATGAAATAAATTGCCCAAGATAATATAGCTAACAAATGGTAGGATGGGGATTTGAACCCTGATCTGTCTGAGGCCAATGTCTGTGACCTTGAACATTACATTTTACTGTCTACATGGTGATTTTTAATGACTGATTTGCAATCCATTGTGTTATCTCACAATTTATTTAGCATGGCTGGTAAAAATCTTTATCACGTTTGATTACCTAACTCTGGAGACAAGATTCCATCTAGAAGTGTTGCAGGAAGGGGTACCCCTTCCAGGGCCTGAAACTGGGCTCTTGTCTAACACTCGGAAACGAATTGTCCGAGGAGACACATGTGCTGACAAAGCAAGAGATTTTATTGGCAAAGGGCACCCGGGTGGAGAGCAGTAGGGTAAGGGAACCCAGGAGAACTGCTCTGCCGCGTGGCTCGAAGTCTTGGGTTTTATGGTGATGGGATTAGTTTCCGGGTGGTCTTTGGCCAATCATTCTAATTTGGAGTCTTTCCTGGTGGCACACACATCGCTCAGCCAAGATGGATGCTAGCGAGAGGGATTCTGGCAAGTGGATGGACATGCGGTGTCTCCTTTCCACCTTTCCCAAACTCTTCCTGTTGGTGGTGGCTCATTAGTTCCGTATCCTTTATCAGGCTCTCCTGTCATAAAACAACTCATGCAAATGGTTACTATGGTGCCTGGCCAGGGTGGGCGGTTTCAATCAGTGTGCTTCCCCTAACAGAAGAATGACTGTTCTATTCCTTTGAGTCCAATTCCTCTGCTTCATCTCAGTTGCCAAGTTTTAAACTTTCTAAATTTCTTGTTGCACCAAGAATTTGATAGAAATAGTTTTCTGATGATATAAGAGAGAATGGTTACCTTGAGCTAAGACAAGATTTTTCCATGCAGCTGGCATTTGCCTTTACATCTATAGAAGGAAATTAATAATAACAATAATAATACCCTTAACACAGTAACTTCTAATTCTCTATTCTCCCTGCCTCTGAGTGTTCAAAACAGGCTTCCCAAATAAGAAATTGCCAACTCATCACTAAGATGAAGAGAGCTTCTTTGACACCAGATAAAGCTGTTAATCATCCATTTTTCATTCTTCAGTAGTCCCCAATTGTTTCATTAGCTGACAGGAGAAAATGTCAGTTCATTTCTTATTAAAATACAGGGCCAGTGCGAAATTATATGTTTTTACTCAGAGAGCATGTAAGCCTGTTGTTTTATGGGTACTGTCTTGGATGAAAACAAAATCTGTACCATCATTGTCCCCTCCCCACCAATCCTGGTAAATAACAGAAAAAAAAAAAAAAAAATCCCATGATGATCTCTCTTAAACGACCAAAGATTTCACATCTTATTTAGTGTGTAAGGAAGATCTTGAGAATAAAATTACATCCAGGCTATTGAATACTTGTCAACACTTCATCCCAACACTACAATAAAATAATTTCACTTTTAACTTGATATTTTGTATAATACCTATAATAATATCAAAAAATGCTTTGTCTGTATTTTTATGTGTTTTACAATTGAAGGGTGAGTTTATTGCATTTCATGTGAATTGAGCCAAAAAACTACAGACCTTATGAAAGAATAAAAAGGATGCAACTGAATTTCAAAGTAGGTCACACACTCCCATTGGCAAACTTACAGTGCAGTTCAAGTTCAAGAGTGAGAAGAGTGGGAGTTTATTTGTATGTATGCATTTCAGTTAAGGAATACCTTGACCTCAATATAAATATAATGGGTCATTGATTAAAAGCCTAAAGTTAAAATGCCCCTCCCCTTTCAATGAAGAGATAGCTTGTACCTTCCCTTCTAGCTGACTTCTCCAAGTGTATTTTAGCTAAAGGTTTGAAGGCTATTTGGATATCGACACTGAAATGACTAAAGGTAAAAAAGACCTGAAATACGGTTCTAAATCTGGACTTAACGAATCACAATCAGTTATTATCTCGAGGGTTTCTTGCTTTGCTTTTCTCACTCCTCCAAACCCCTTTTCTGATCATTTTTCTTTTTTCCTGATATTTGTTAGAAAGATAAAAACAAATCCAACAGGAAACAGAAGATTCAAATATGAATCACCTAAGCCTTTTTTCCACCTAAAATTGTCTAGGGCCTGTAACAGTTGCTTTGGTGATTCCTTTGTCACTTGGAACCGGAAATATTACCCATTTTAGAAAGGCAAGCAGGCAGTTGACAGGAAGAAATCTTGAAAGACTCTGCTGAACCTAGTCTTGCTGTTTGATGATATAGTTGTTGCTGTTTTTTAATTTTCCCAGACTGGGTCACCCACATGCAAAATGCTCTTGTCTGGCAAGAGCTGATGTTTGATAAACCAGCTCTAGACTTTTGAAATTCAGCTGTATCCAACTAATCATGGCTACTTTTTTTAACTTTATAAAAAAGGATGTGTTGAGAAGATACAAAGGATATGCTGGTATAATCAATGTGCTCTATGCCATTTACTGTAAAGTTGCTCTATACATATGCACATATGTATATACGCACCTCCAAAATCACACATTCCTTTCAACCTATAATGGCTAGAATACCTATATGTTAAGTGATATGGTATATCTAATGGTATCTTATTAAAGAGATAATGCACATTGTCTAAAAGTGTATCTATGCTGACGATCTCCCGCGTTGCAGGCATAGGCTTTAACCTCTGAGTAGGTATAGCACAAATATTTGTTGATTAAATGCATGAATGACGTCAGCATGGTTTTGATACGAACCATCAGCTGCTCTTCACTGATGTTGTGCTATACTTATTTGCCTTTACATCTATAGAAGGAAAATTAATAATAACAATAATAATACTTTGACACAGTAATTCTCTGTATCTAACTATGAGATAGATAGCATCACCCACTTGATGGACAGGAATCTGAACAAACCTCAGGAGATAGTGGAGGACAGAGGAGCTTGGTGTGCTGTAGTCCATGGGGTCACAAAGAGTCAGACGTGACTTAGTGAGTGAACAACAAGAAAACTCTGTTCAAGCTATTTTGCTTAAATGCTTTTTCTTTGTTTCTGCATTTTATCACTCCCTTAGTTAGTAACTGCTTGAGTCTGCTCTTTGAAACTCAGGGAAGGCCTAGGAGATGAAAGCCTTTTTCTGCAAAGGAGAAACAAGGACAGGGAGGAGCCTCTGTGCCCTGGAGGGCCATGAGGGCCCTGCTTGGCTACACTCCCAGCTTTTCTTTGATCCTCTGTATTCCCGAGGGGAATGAGAGCAGGGCAGGAAAGGGAATAGTTTTAGTTAGAGAGGTTCATCATAAACTCAGCAGAGGAACTCAGTTTTAGGGGGACTCAGTTTCAACTTTACTCATTAAAGTAAAAAAACAAAACAAAACATTATTTCAGTCTCTGACAACAGTGTAGAGATGCAGACAAACCCTCCCACTGTGCTCAGGCGTCTCCAACTCTGCGACCCCAGGGACCGAAGCCCGCCAGGCTCCTGTGTCCATGGGATTCTCCAGGCAAGAACACTGGAGTGGGTTGCCATGCACTCCTCCAGGAGATCTTCCAGACCCAGTGATCGAACCTGAGTCTCTTGTGTCTCCTGCATTGGCAGGTGGATTTTTTACCACTAGCGCCACCTGGGAAGGCCATAAAATCTCCCATAATGAGGAAAATTTAAAGGGTAGATAGGTACTACTACAACAAACATCTTACTAAAGTAGGACTGAACTTGCGAAAAAGAAAGAAGAGGGAAATTCTTGATGAGGGATGTAAAACCAGGGGTGAGGTTCTTGACAAAGACTCGAGCTGGCGCTGTGGCTAGGCCCTGTTCTTTCAGGGCCGTTTCCTCCCAGCTTCTCTTTAAAACTATTTCTTAGGATCCCTTGAAAACTGGTTTCCAGATAGACTGGTTAAAGGGAGGCACTCATAGAAAACTGGAGGGCGGAAGGGAGAAGCCAGTGTGTTGTTAAAGAGAAGACCACAGGCTCAAAATGGCATCAGTGGTGGTAAAGGCCGTAATCCTGAATCTGGCTTTAATACCTGACTTAACTGCAGTTTAAACCTTCTCTGGGAATGTAGTCTTTTTTTTAGGATTTGTTTACTTATTTACTGTAGTATAATTGATGTACGATGCTGTTAGCTTCAAGTGTATAGCAAAGCGACTCATTATATATAGTTATATATGTAACTACACACACACACACACACACACACGCACACACGCACACACACACACACGCCCGCATACGCACACACACACGTACATGTATGAGTTTCCCAGGTGGCGCAGCCGTACGGAATCTGCCTGCCATTCAGGAGATGCAAGAGATGTGGTTCGATCCTAGGGTCAAGAAGAACCCCTGGAGTAGGAAAGAGCAACCCACTCCAGTATGCTTGCCGGGAAAATTCCATGGACAGAGGAGCCTGTTGGGCTACAGTCCAGGGGCTGTCATGTCAGACACGACAGAGCACACATATATTTTCTACTTCTTCTCGAGTACAGATCATTGCAAGACGTTGAATGTAGTTCCCCGTGCTCTGCGGTAAATCCCGTCGTTTATCTGTTTTATGCCTAGTGGGCATATCTGCTCACCCCCTCACTGCCCCTCGGTAACCATAAGCTTGTTTTCTGCTTGTGAGCCTCTCTCTTTGTAAATAAGTTCATTTATATTCTCCTTTTGGATTCCACACATGAGTGACAGCCTATAATATTTGTATTTCTCAGTCTGGCTTACTTTAGTCACTGTGAAAACCTCTAGGTCCATCCATGCGGCTGCAAATGGATTATTTCCTTCTTTTTAAAGACTGAGTAATATTCCGCTGCCCACGTGTACCGTGTCTTCTTTACCCACCCATCTGTTGGTGGATATTTAGTTGCTTCCCTGACGTGGCTGTTGTAAACAGCGCTGCTGTGAACAGTGGGGGCGTGTCACCTTTTGAATTAGAGTTTTTAACCTTTCCCAGATATATTCCCAGGAGTGGGATTGCAGGACCATGTGGTAGCTCTGTTATTACGTTTTGAAGTCTGCTCCACACTGTTTTTCAGAGCGGCTGCACCAGTTTACAGCTGGGAGTGTAGTCTAATGAGCCAGTTTGGAATTTTCTGCTCAGCCGCAGGGAGGCAGTCTGTCAGTGGCCCCTCTTTATCCCTCTTCCCTCCCCAGAGGAAGAAGAGGTGGTCTGCATGATGAAACCTGCATGGTCCCTTCCCCACAGAAAGAGGATGTTCTGGCCCCAAACAGTCCCGTGTTTTCTTTTGCTAACACCATGGCCCTTGCCTCACCCTCCTCTCTATAAAAAGCTCCGTTTTGTATCACTTCTCAGAGCACCCGTGTATTTACGAGATGGCATGCTGCCTGACTCATGAATGATTGAGTGAAGCCAATTAGATCTTCAGATTCACTCAGCTGAATTTTTCTTTTTAATAGTGTTTCTCTCCCTCTCTTCCCGCTCAAGGGGACATCTCCCTGCAGTTGGTGTGTTTCTCAGGGTCCCAGCTTCTGGCTGGAAAGGTCTCCCCATGTCCCTGCCTCTCCAGGGCAGGCCCTGCGGCAGTTCTGGCTTCTGCCTGGTGGTCCCAGCTTCTGCGTTGAGGTCATGCCGCCGCCTCCCATCCCGGCCCTTGTGTGTGAGTCACTCTCTGCTGTTGAAAGCCTCCAGATTGTTTCCAGTGTTTGTCTTCCCACCTTGTCCATCGTTCAGGTAAGCGGTGTGCTTTGCAGAGCTCTTGGCCTCTACCCCTATTTAGATGGTATTAGCATCTAGTTGCTCAGAGAAGGCAATGGCACCCCACTCCAGTACTCTTGCCTGAAAAATCCCATGGATGGAGGAGCCTGGTAGGCTGCAGTCCATGGGGTCGCTAAGAGTCGGACACAACTGGGAGACTTCACTTTCACTTTTCATTTTCATGCATTGGAGGAGGAATGGCAACCCACTCCAGTGTTCTTGCCTGGAGAATCCCAGGGATGGGGGAGCGTGATGGGCTGCCGTCTCTGGGGTCACAGAGTCAGACACGACTGAAGCGACTTAGCAGCAGCAGCATCTAGTTGTGACAAGCAAAATGTCTCCTCAGCCTCAGTTCAGTTCAGTCGCTCAGTCATGTCTGACTCTTTGCCACCCCATGAATCGCAGCACGCCAGGCCTCCCTGTCCATCACCAACTCCCGGACTTCACTCAGACTCATGTCCATCGAGTCAGTGATGCCATCCAGCCATCTTATCCTCTGTCGTCCCCTTCTCCTCCTGCCCCCAATCCCTCCCAGCATCAGAGTCTTTTCCAATGAGTCAACTCTTTGCATGAGGTGGCCAAAGTACTGGAGTTTCAGCTTTAGCATCATTCCCTCCAAAGAAATCTCAGGGCTGATCTCCTTCAGAATGGACTGGTTGGATCTCCTTGCAGTCCAAGGGACTCTCAAGAGTCTTCTCCAACACCACAGTTCAAAAGCATCAATTCTTTGGCGCTCAGCCTTCTTCACAGTCCAACTCTCACATCCATACATGACCACAGGAAAAACCATAGCCTTGACTAGACGGACCTTTGTTGCCAAAGTGATGTCTCTGCCTTTGAATATGCTATCTAGGTTGGTCATAAATTTCCTTCCAAGGAGTAAGCATCTTTTAATTTCATGGCTGCAGTCACCATCTGCAGTGATTTGGGAGCCCCCAAAAACAAAGTCTGACACTGTTTCCACTGTTTCCCCATCTTCCAATGAAGTGATGGGACCAGATGCCATGATCTTCATTTTCTGAATGTTGAGTTTTAAGCCAACTTTTTCACTCTCCTCTTTCACCTTCATCAAGAGGCTTTTTAGTTCCTCTTCACTTTCTGCCATAAGGGTGGTGTCATCTGTATATCTGAGGTTATTGATATTTCTCCCCGCAATCTTGATTCCAGCTTGTGTTTCTTCCAGCCCAGCGTTTCTCATGATGTACTCTGCATAGAAATTAAATAAGCAGGGTGACAATATACAGCCTTGACGTACTCCTTTTCCTATTTGGAACCAGTCTGTTGGGCCATGTCCAGTTCTAACTGTTGCTTCCTGACCTGCATACAGGTTTCTCAAGAGGCAGATTAGGTGGTCTGGTATTCCCATCTCTTTCAGAATTTTCCACAGTTTATTGTGATCCACACAGTCAAAGGCTTTGGCATAGTCAATAAAGCAGAAATAGATGTTTTTCTGGAACTCTCTTGCTTTTTCGATGATCCAGCGGATGTTGGCAATTTGGTCTCTGGTTCCTCTGCCTTTTCTAAAACCAGTTTGAACATCTGGAAGTTCATCGTTCACGTATTGCTGAAGCCTGGCTTGGAGAATTTTGAGCATTACTTTACTAGCCTGTGAGATGAGTGCATTTGTGCGGTAGTTTGAGCATTCTTTGGCATTGCCTTTCTTTGGGATTGGAATGAAAACTGACCTTTTCCAGTCCTGTGGCCACTGCTGAGTTTTCCAAATTTGCTGGCATATTGAATGCAGCACTTTTACAGCATCATCTTTCAGGATTTGGAAGAGCTCAGCTGGAATTCCATCACCTCCACTAGCTTTGTTCGTAGTGATGCTTTCTAAGGCCCACTTGACTTCACATTCCAGGATGTCTGGCTCTAGGTGAGTGATCACACCATCGTGATTATCTGGGTCATGAAGATCTTTTTTGTACAGTTCTCCTGTGTATTCTTGCCACCTCTGCTTAATATCTTCTGCTTCTGTTAAATCCCATGGGGGCAAAGCTGTCCTAGTTGATCACCACTTCCTGAGATAAATCCTGGTGTGCATCACCTTACAATCATAAATTATAACGTATCTGAGTAAACAAGCCAGCAGCAGCAGAATGATACCCTCAATTCATCTAGATGATGGAATTATTTTTTTAAGGTGATAAAACAATATTTAAAGATATTTTAAGAGAAAAATGAAAGAAGAAACAAGATGTTCTCCAGAAAGAGCAGATGATGATGCTGATAATCATAATTAGGAGGAGAAGGAGAGTTTAAGAGACATGAGGATTTTTTAAAGGATTTTTTTTAAAAGCATCGAAAATGAAGCACAGAGGAAGTGTGAAGGAGGATGGTACAACCAGCTGAGACTTCCGAAGATCGATAAAGAACACACACATTCTCACTGACTCCTTATGGTGTTTAAAAACAGGTCTTCGAATGTGGTAAAGTTAACTCAGCAGTGTTAACTATCCATATTATACTGCACTGCTTAAATACGTGTTATTGTAAGGACTTACAGAATTTTGTCCTTTCAGGAGGTGTGGCTTTGCTTCAGTGCGTGTGGCTTTGAAAAACGTTCTTTCCCTTTCCCTCTCTTCTTTCCTCTCCTCTCTCTTCCTTTCTTGTGGCCTGTAGCAGTGAAGGGTTTTAATAAGTTTATCATTGGGAAGATGATACAGGGTCTCTTTAAAACCACTCTCATACTTTTACAGTTATGTACATCCTGGACTTCTGGGTACCCCCGATATCCCACAGTCCTTGTGACTCTAAAGATACGGCTTCTTATTTAATGAGCTTATTTGATGAACAAATAGTGGTTGTTTTTGATATATAAAATTAAATCCATTTAATTTTATAAAATTTTCAGGCAACATATGACAAGAGACATTTAATTCCAGTCTTTCTAGAGTCTTCTAGATCTGACTGACTGAAAATAAAAACAAGAACTGTGTCAGAACTCAGGCAAGGGCACCGCATAGGTCCAGTGTTTTAACACGTTCAGAGTGCAGAGTGCAGATGAAACAAATTTAAATATTTGAGAGAACTGTGTTACAATTTTCAGGAAATAAGTAGATAAGAATCTATAGTAGCAGAAGGGGTTCAGGATGAGCAACCCCAAATATGCCACTGTGGCATGTGGGTTGTTTTGATCGGAAGACAGCCAACGTTCAGAAGAGTCAAGGAGAGTTTTTTCCCTCCATTTTAACTACCTAAAAGAATTTAGATGGGTGTGGGGGTAGGGGGGTGGGGAGAGGGGACTGAATCTGAGGGAGAGCTATTAGCAGAGATAACTTTGTCCCAGTGACCTATCTATAAGGCAGGGCAAACAGCTAATTACCGAACATCTGTTCTTTTTATTATCCTGCAAATTACCCTCCTCCCCTGGAAGCCCCAGGCCCCATCCCATCCCTTAGATCTGAATAACATGTTTAAGCTTCAACAGCCTGACTTGTCCTTGGGTCTCAGTTTTTACGAGGTTCCCTTATGTATGTAATTAAATTTAAGCTGCTTCTGTTAGTCTGTGTTTTGGAGATTTCCCTTGGTCCAGTGGCTAAGACTCCAAGTTCCCCATGCAGGGGACCCAGGTTCAACCCCTGGTCAGGGAACTAGATCCTAAATGCTGCAGCAAAAATCCCTCAGGATACAACTAAGAAATGGCACAGCCAAATAAATAAATAAAAATAAATTTAAAAAATCTGTCTGTTGTCAATTTGATTATTAAACCAGCCAAAGAAACCAGAAGGGAAGAAGGAAAATTTTCTCCCCAACAATCCACAGTGCTTTACTTCAAGAGGTGCATACACAAGAGAAGGGCCTGCAGATACCCAAAACTAAACTCTGATGCAGCAGAAATATTTTGTAAAAGGATACACGAGGTATTCTACAAGTTCTAAGTAAAGAACAACCGTAGAGAATCAGAGTAAAAAGTCCTTTAAGACAGATTGGCTACGAAAATAGAGGAAGATTTGGGGAAGAATGTTTGTGTTATCAAGGCAATTCACTGAACAGTGCATTTACACAGTTGGAATAATCAGGGGAAAGGGGTGAATTCCACCCAGAGAGTCTGCCTGGGAATCTAAGTAATGACTGAATTTGATGGAGATGAGGAACTGCCAGTGGGCACCGCAAACAGTAGTTTGTCTCAAAGAAGGGAAAGCAAGAAACTCACCCGTAATGCTGAGTGAAAGGAAGAGTTACAAATGATGAGTGGCGGGCTCCCTTGGTGGTCCAGTGGTTAAGCGTTCACCTGGCAACGCAGGAAACGTGAGTTCAGTCCCGGGTTGGGGAACTAGGATCCCACGTGCTGTGAAGCGACTAAGCTCACAAGCCACAGCTGGAGAGTCTGTGCGCTGCAGCAGAGGCACTCGTGAGGCAACAGAGACCCACACCGGCAAATACAAAGAAGAAAAACGTAGGATGAGTGGGCAAAATGAGAGGATAGTTCCAGGAAACCGATACAACGGCGATTGTGGGAAAAAAGGACACAGGCATAGTCAGTATAAGTATCAGACATAAAAGAAAGAAACCTCACTAACCTAAAAAAACAAAAACAAAACCACCAAATCTACAACTCAAAACCAAATTAACGACTATTTTGCTGAAATGAATGAGAGACCACGTAGACAAATATTAATAAAATATTTGAATTTCAAGCACAAAGAAATAATCTTTCAAGATTGAACACGCAAATAAACAGATTACCTAAAATGAAGAAAAGCCTATTAAATAAACTGAAGACTTTGGACAAAGAATGATAAAGCAAGAGATAAAAATTTAGGGGGACGTGGCTAAAGCTCTTCTCAGAGAACAATTTTTTTTTAATGCTTTTAAAAAATTGATGCTATCCTTTTAAAAAAGCATTTATTTATTTATTTGACTGCATCGCGTCTTAGGTGTGGCATCTGAGACCTTTCCTTGCAGCTCTCCAGCTTCTCTCCAGTTGAGGCACTCAGGCTCAGTAGCTAGTTGCCCTGAGTCATGTGGGCTCTTAGTTCCTTGACCAGGGACTGACCCTGCATTCCCTGCCTTGGAAGGTGGATTCTTACCACTGGACCACCAGGGAAATCCCGGAATCCTTTTGTTATTAAGAAAGAAGATCAGACATTGTTGAACTAATTGTTAAGTACTTAGATAAAAAGTTTTAAGGATAAAAGCCATGTATAGTCCTTTGCATATACATTGTTGTTGTTCAGTCTAAGTCACGTCTGATTCTTTGCAGCCCCATGGACTGCAACACGCCAGGCTCCTCTGTCCTTCGCAATCCCCTAAAATTCATGTCTGTTGAGTGGCTGACGTTAACCATATCATCCTCGTCCACCCTCTTCTCTTTGCCTTCAATCTTTCCCAGCATCAGGGTCTTTTCCAATGAGCTGGCTCTTCGAAGCAGGTGGCCAAAGTTTTGGAGCTTGAGTTTCTGCAACAGTCCTTTCAGTGAATGTTCAGGGTTGATTTTCTTTAGGTTTGACTGATTTGATTTGCTTGCAGTCCAAGGGACTCTCAAGAGTCTTCTCCAGCACCACACACATATTTTTCCATATCGTTTTCATAGATTTGCCAGTGTTTCTGAGACTGATTCTGAGAAACAGGATTCTTGAGTCAAAGGGAAATTGTGTATGTGTCCTCCCTGTGTATTGCCAAGCTTCTCTCTGGAGGGACCGGTTCATTTACAGGCTCACCACCAACACTTGGAAGAGCCACCCTCCATAGCTTCACCAACAGAATGCATTGCCGACTTTTGAATTTCTGCCTGATGGGTGAGAAGTGGGTAGTAGCATAACAAAGAAGCTCATTATCCTGAGCAAAGTTGACCTTTCATTCCCAAGACCTTTAAGGGTCATTAGTGTTCTTTTCAGTGAACTATGTATTTTTATATTAGTACAACTTCACAAAAAATTAGATAAATTCTATTGTCTGCAGAATGATAGTATGTGTGTCTAAGTGGAGAACTTCAGATTAGCTGAAAATATTGAAAGAATAAGCAGCATTTTAGAAAAAGATTTATACATGAAATAATTACACATAATTCAGTATCTTTATATAGAGCAGTCATATATAATAAAACATTAAATTTTCATTAGCAGTAAACTGCATTCTTCCAAAGAGAGGGGAAAAAACAAAACTAAAAGGTGTGTTTTTTTGGTCTGTGCTTGTGGGATTTGGGATTTTTTTTTTTTTTTCTTCATGGTTTGTGGGATCTTAGTTCCCTCAACCGGACCAGGAACTGGATCTGTACCTGTCAGTGGAATTCCCAGAAAGATGTACTTTTAAAGTAAAGAAAATGGAAAAACAGCAAACCATATTTCTGAGTGGTAAATATTAGTTTTCTAAAGGTGTAGCATCGTCTTAGATTAATTTGCAGCTGTAAACAATTTTAATCAAAACCCCAGAGGAATTCATCTTTTTTCTCCTTTAGTTGACAAAGTAAAATCTCATGTTCATTTGAAAGAATAAATAATGTGGAAGCTTGATGAGACTCTTTTTTTAAAGAAGCATAGTTAGGTGGGACTTTGTTAGCAGATATTTAAATACTTATAAAGAGATAGCAATTTACACATAGTTCTTGTGAACCAAGATCTGTGGAGATGAATGGACAGGATAGAAAGTTGGAGCAATAGACCTAAATATTAGGTCTGTGATAAACAGACCATTTCCAATTGAGAGACGGGTTTTTTTTTGACTGTGCTTTCAAGTGTATTTAAAATTTATTTTTCTTGAAAGTAGAAAAACATTCTTAATCATCAGACTGGATCCATCTAGAATTTAGGTGTTGGAACTTGTTGCTTTCTTTTCCAACTCTTAAGCCTTTATTTCTTTTGATAGCAGGAAACATAAGCTTGCCAAATTACAGGAACTTCCGGTGCGCGGTCTGCGTACGTGTCTTGCCTTCTCTCCCGGAGGATCTGGGGTCAGGGCTGTGTGCGGGAGGGGCTGTGCGCTTCCATGGTGTCCGTGCCGCCCTGGCCTCCGGGGAAAGGCTTGTGGTCCCGTCAGAACTCTCTCTGCGTCCCACCCAGCTTCCGCATCTCAGGCGCTGCGCCTGGCCCCCGGCATAGTCGCTACTGTCCTTTGCGCTCCTCCGCCTGTGTGGTCAGTGCTGGACCCTCTGCCGTGGCCACTGGGCCCAGCGGTCCTCTGGTTTCCCCACCCCGTCATCCCTCTCTCCGTCCGCCCTTGAGCAGCAGAAGCGTTTGCCCATCTGCCCTGCGTCTCTGGGGCCTACCGCAGGGGCTGGCGAACATGCCCCGCTGGCCGGGGAGTGGGGAATGATGTGTATAGTTTTCATAGGTTGAAAAAGGTTCAAACAAAGAATGATATTTATGATATACAAATGTATGAAGTTCCAGTGCCATACATGTGCAATTCAGATGCCAAATAATAAAGTGTGATTGGGATAACCACACCCATTGGTTTAATGGCATCTACAGCTACTTTTCTGTGACACGGACAGTGTTGAATAGCCACAGAGATTGTATGGCCTGAGAAGTCTGAGCTATTTAATATTTGGCCTTTGGCAGAATGGCTCAGCAGTAAAGAATCCATCTGCAACGCGGGAGACATGGGTTTGATGTCTGGGTCAGGAACATCCTTTGGAGAAGGAAATGGTAACCCACTCTAACATTCTTATCAGGAAATCTGGTGGATAGAGAAGCCTGATGGGCTACAGTCCATGGGCTCACAAAAGAGTTGGACATGACTTAGCGACTAAACAACAGCAAGACAAGGAAAAAGTGTGACAGCTCTTGACCCACGAGGGTGCATGGGACCCCGTGGGCTCAGACTATGTCCTACAGCTTCTCACAGAACCACAGCAGCCGTGCCAACTGGCACCTGTCTGGATGAGAGCAGGGGCTTGTGAAGGGTTCTTCAGGCTTCCTGGGTTCTACTAACAGATGGGAAAAGAGGCCAAAACTCTCTGCTTTGTGAAACTTCTCTTTGATTTCTGCCATCTTCCTGCCAAGGCTGTGGTCTGGTTGGGATATAGGACACGTGCATACAGCAGGGCCTCATGACTGCCTGGAAGTCCCTTTCCCTCTCAACCCCGCCTCCAGTCCAGAAGGGTTTGCCATTTCCATGCTGCGTGCTGGAAAGAGCCTATTATCTGTTATAAACCTTGCTTTGAGATATGACTAAACCTTTGAAATTTCTTTTAAAAAGAGAAAGAAAAAGAAAGACATCTTTCTATGGCTCAGTTCTTGCCATCAAAGGACAAGGTTTTCTAGACTTCATTTTTGTTGTGTTCTTTTATGTCCTTCCTTTTTGGGGGAAATCGCCAGTCTAGGTCCAATTTTCATAGTGGGATGGCCTTCAAGATAAAAACCATATTAAAAAGAGGGAATAAACACATACGCACAGTCTTATATTCTTTTAAAAGTGAAAGTTTGAAGTCAAATTTGCAAGAGGTTGACATAGCTAAGTAGAAAGTGTAGAGTTATGTAATAGATATTATATGTATAGCAGAAATGTGTTTCTCAAAATATATGATGGCTTCCAATTTTAAGATAAGTTAGTGCTAGGGATATATTGTGCAATTAACGTTGCTGTATGTTGGGTTTCCCTTATAATCTAGTGGTTAGGAATTCACCTGCCAATGTAGGGGCCGGTTCAGGCCCCTCATGTGGGAACATCCCACATGCTGCAGGGCACCTAGCCAGCAGCCCCTGCTCTCCACAGCTGGGGAGAGCATGCGCACAGCAACAGAGATCCAGCACAGCCAAAAATAAATACATTTGAATAAAACGTTGCTGCACATTATAGATGGAAGTTAAGAGAGTAAATCCTGAGTTCTCATCACAAGGAAAAATATGTTCTGCTTCCTTTATTTTGTAACTACATGAGATGATAGATATTCACTGAACTTACTGTGATAATCATTTCATGGTGCATGTAAATCAAATCATTACGCTGCACACCTTAAACTTAAACAGTGCTGCATGTCCATTATATCCCAATAAAAGCTGGAGGAAAAAAATAGGTGATGGTATAGGAAGATGTCTATAACATCATTTGGATTTGTTTTTTAAAACAGTACAAAATTTTATGTATAGAGTTTTAGGTATAAAACTTTGTGTTAACCCAGATTCATAGAGCATGCATTTACAGAGAGAAGGGAATTAACTGTTCACAGTGTATTAATACTTTCTTTTTCTAACTTAGTATGTTTTCTCTAGTTTCTATTTTTGCTTCTTTCAAAAGTATATTTTTCAATATAAAAATATAAATCTACTTTTTCATGAAAATCATTATTTAAAACAAATTAGAGCTCTCTTTATAGGAGAGATGGGCTGTAGAAACTTTTAGCTCACCCTGAAGTGCAGGCAGTCCTCACTAAAAATAATAAGGCTTTTATTATTTGTGATATGTGCTTGATTCGCCCACACACTTTGCTGCTTTTAAGTAGAAGTCTGTTTTCATCAATCTCACTAGTCATAAGTATTGTAGTTATAATTATAGTATTTATAAATTTATAAATGAATATGCTGAGATTCTGATGATTACATTTTGATCTGTATCTCAATCACCTCATCTATTGTAAGTTCACGTTATTGGACAAGGTAGGCAATTAAGTGTAGACCCAAATATGATTATGTATTCTGTAGAGCTAAATATCTACACCCCATGTTTGCTGACAACTCACCTTATTAGATACTTCAGCCTGATGACACCTCTGATAGAAAAACGTGTGCACACTCAGCTTCCTCTTGGCTCCCTCCTTATTGGTCAGTGAATCTCAGTTCCAGGTTCATGACGGACTCACCTGGGAACTTCAGACAAACAAATGTCTGGACATCATCTTAGACCAATGGGGTCAGAATCTTTGGAGATAGAACCTTCAATTGGTATTTGTTTTTATTAATCTCCCCCAAGCAATTTAATCCAAAGTTGAGAGCCTCCTATTTGCACAAATATACTGATGGCCCATGATTTGAGGTTGGAAAAATGGAAATAATAAAGTGTTGTTTGACAGTTTCAGTGGCAAGTTAAATATTGGGTTAGTCTAGAAAGCCCAAGATGATAGTTCTTTATTAGGATTTATTTTAAGCATCATGTACAAGAAGTAGGCTTAGAAGAACAACTAGCACTTAGTTGATTCTTGAGAGTCCCTTGGACTGAAAGGACATCAAACCAGTCCATCCTAAAGGAAATCAACCCTGAGTATTCACTGGAAGGATGATGCTGAAGCTGAAGCTCCAGTAGTTCTGGCACCTGATGCGAAGAGCCAACTCACTGGAAAAGACCCTGATCCTGGGAAAGCTTGAAGGCAACAGCAGAAGAGGGTGGCAGAGGAAGAGATGGTTAGATAGCACCACTGACTCCGTGAACGCGAATCTAAGCAAACTTCAGGAGACAGTGGAGGAGAGAGGAGCCTGCGTGCTGCTGTTTATGGAGCTGCGAAGAGTCGGACAGGATTTAGTGACTGAACAACAGCAAAGCAGTTAGTAAGAGAGATGAAGATGGTGAAGAGTGTCTCTGATGGGGAAAAATGCCTGTGGGAAGATTTGGGAACAAAAGAAACCAAAGAGGCCCCTGAGATAGGAGATGAGGTCTAAGGGGTTAAGAGAGTGATCAGATCGACTCGTGAGTTATGTTATGGGTATCTGGCTTTTATCCACATGGCTGTGGGAAACTGCTGAAATATTTTAAATAGGAGTGTCTAGTAATTATGTTTTTAAAAGATGACCCAGTGGCAGAATGGGGAGCGTGAAGAGCAGCTTTGATGGAGAGCAGAATAGAATCCCCAAGACCAGTTAGGAGCCTATGGCACAGCAAGTGAGCGAGATGGTGGTTTGATTAAGGAGGCAATGGTACAGATGGAGAGAAAAGATGGCTTTGAGAATTATTTCCCAAATGATTTTCAGGTCAAGAGTTTCATTTATTTTCCCTTATTGGTTACTATAAAATATTGAGTATAGTTCCCTGTGCTATATACAATAGGTCCTTGCTGGTTACTTATTTTATATACAGGAGTGTGCGTCTGTTAATCCCAAGCTCCTAATTCATCCAGCTCCTCTACCTTCCCCTTCTATGTCGATGGGTCTATTGCTGTTTTGTGAATGAGTTCGTTTGTATTTTTTCTATTCCACATCACCTGAAACTAACACAAAAATATAAATCAACTATACTTCAATAAGAAATAAAATAAAAAAGATTTTCATTTCTGAGCTATTCTCTGCCCATGTAGGGCTAACAGGGGCTAGAGTAATAAATCTCATTTGACAGATGCACAACCAAAAACATCAAGAAAGGGGGCTGTGTGGCCCACTCAAGGTCCTGGCGTGAATTTGGCCAAGGAAGATGCAAACACACTGGCAGACTATATCAAGGACTCACCTTACACCTGCCACCGGCCAGCACTATAAATATCTTGCTGTCATGCTATTCAATTCATTTTCCTTCATAACCTCAAATGTGTTTGATTTAAAGTCTTGTCTTAAGCAAAATATATGTCTCTCCTCTTTCTCTAAAGCTCATGGTGTTCTCAGGCTATTTACTCTTTCCAAGGCAAGTGAGTCGGACACGACTGAGCGGCTGAACTGAACTGAAGGCAGTACTGTAAGGTTACTCACGAAGTAGTTCAGCGGAAACTGAGTCCATTGTTTTACTATTTTTTTGTGAACAATTAAAATAAATTCTAGTTCATTTCTTAATTTTTCATTTTATGTCTACATTCAAGCACTCCCCCCGTGTGTGCTCGGTTGTGTCCCACTCTTTGCCACCCCGTGGACTGTAGCCCCCCAGGCTCCTCTGTCCATGGGACTTCCCAGGCGAGGATACTGAAATGGGTTGCCATTCCATTCTCCAGGGCATCTCCCCAACCTAGGGATTGCACTCATGTCTCCTGCATCTCTGCACTGCAGGGGATTCTTTACAGCTAAATTACAAACAACTTCAAATGAGAATATTGAGGTAGTTGATCTAAGAGTTATAAATTGGTATCATAAATCAGATGATCTAAATTAGTGGTGAAGAGGATCCATCTTGCTAGGGTCAAGCCACTTGATAACGTGGATGTACTTAATAACTGTGTGAATTGGGCAAGCCAATTAACTGATTTGGGGCCTGAATTTCATCTGCAAAATGGAACCTTCTTCTGTGAAGATTAGTTGAATCATTATGCCTATAAAGTTGAACATAATTCCTAGTCTTCAACAGTGCCCAAAAAAGGTTAATTATTATCTTTAATAGTAGTAGAAGATGGAAGAGAGAAGAGGTTTTCATGCAAATTGCATTAATAATTAAGCAAATGACTCTGTCTAGAAACTTGTCTGTAGTGTGGAAGACTGCTTCAGTTGGAAGAAAACATTTTTGCTGAGACAAGTATTAAGGGAGAATTGTTGTGGCTGTTCATTCATGAAGTCATGTCCTACTCTTAGGGACCCCATGGAATGTAGCACACCAGGCTCCTCTGTCCTCCTCTATCTCCCGGAGTTTACTCATACTCATGTCCGTTGAGTCAGTGATGCCACCCAAGCATCTCATCCTCTGTCATCCCCTTCTCCTCCCGCCTTCAATCTTTCCCAGCATCAGGGTCTTTTCAAATGAGTCAGTTCTTCTCATCAGGTGGCCCAAGTTTTGGGGCTTCAGCTTTAGCTTCAGTCCTTCCAATGAACACTCAGGACTGATCTCCTTTAGGATGGACTGGTTGGATCTCCTTGCAGTCCAAGAGACTCTCAAGAGTAATCCAAGGCCACAATTCGAATGGCTTTGGTTAAATGAAATGAGGCCAACTTTGGCACCAGGGAAGATTTCTTGTTGTTTTTACCTCTTCTGAAAGTAAATTGCCCTCTATTGTGAGGAATCACCAGGATTTCTTCTGACCATACAGGCATTATGTAGTCCTTGATTTGCAAATGCTTGACAGTTACTTGTTTAGGAAGTGGAATCAGCCATTGGGTCATTTTGTGCTGTAACAAACCCACAAAGGGACTCAGCAGGATTAGGGTGTAGTCATTGTCACTCATGGAGAAGGCAATGGCACCCCACTCCAGTACTCCTGCCTGGAAAATCCCATGGGTGGAGGAGCCTGGTGGGCTTCAGTCCACGGGGTTGCTAGGAGTCGGACACGACTGAGTGACTTCACTTTCACTTTTCACTTCCATGCACTGGAGAAGGCAATGGCACCCCACTCCAGTGTTCTTGCCTGGAAAATCCCATGGGTGAAGGAGCCTGGTAGGCTTCAGTCCATGGGGTCGAGAAGAGTCGGACACGACTGAGCGACTTCACTTTCACTTTTCACTTCCATGCATTGGAGAAGGAAATGGCAACCCACTCCAGTGTTCTTGCCTGGAAGATCCCATGGTGGAGGAGCCTGGTGGGCTGCAGTCCATGGGGACATAAAGAGTCGGACACGACTGAGTGACTTCACTGTCACTTTTCACTTCCATGCACTGGAGAAGGAAATGGCACCCCACTCCCGTGTCCTTGCCTGGAGAATCCCAGGACGGGGGAGCCTGGTGGGCTGCCGTCTGTGGGGTCGCACAGAGTCGGACACGCCTGAGCGACGCAGCAGCGGCGGCGCTGTCACTCGTCATGCCCCACACTGACTGCGTATCTGAAGCAGGCGAGCTTAGGCTTCTATTGGTTTTGTGCTCCTGGGTAGTGATAGGCAGACGTTGCTAACGTTTTTCCTCGAATGCTTTCTTCCTTCCCTGTCATTCATTTCCTGGTCTTGCCTCTTTGTAATTCTGCATTCTTCCTTTTACTTCCATCTCTTCTCCCCCTCTGAATATCTTTCTTTCCCTCATTGTATTTATGCCACTCATCTGCTTTCTCTCATTATTCAGAGCTGTCCTTACATTTATCAGCACTTGTTTTTATTTTTCCCAGGAATCTTAAGCCCTTGTTCAGAACTATAAAACAGTAAGTAAAGCTTCCCCTTCTTTGTGAATGGTTGAAATTTATTGCAGATTTATTGCAGAAAATTTCCACTTTATTAAGCTGACAGGTTTTGCTTGAAGGCATACTACCCTGTGAAATTCTAAATTTGATTTAAAGGTCAGAGGAAAAGCCTGGCACCTACAATCTGCTTGTGAATTGTTTTTGTAACACTAAATAGAGTTTACAAGGAGAGGAAATTACAATTGGTCAGCAGAAGGCATGCCAATCATAGCTTTTCTCAATAAACTCTTTGCCTTTAACCAAGCTCAGAGATGAAGACAACTACCAGATTAGTATGATCTGCAGAACATAGGAAGCTTCAGGTTCAGGTAGGTGTCAGATTAGATGAACCACTTTGAGAGGAGAAAGTGCTGTGTCTCTGAAAGCTGGGTGGGGGGCAAAGGGTGGGCATCTTTAATCATAGTTATCACTGACAAGGGCATTTTCACTTACATTAACAAAATATTGACTCTAAAAGGATTTAAAATAAGCTATATTTTTATTTGATCCTTAAGATAAAATAGCTCAACTTGGCACTGATGACAAGCATAGGAAACTCTCTTTTCCAAATGATTTTATTACCATTGCAAGAATATATTACTTTATTTTTTAAAATTATGTTTTATGTAATCAGGCTGTACTTTTTAGTAGTAAGGCAGTTTAATGGAGTTTTCAAATTTACTCTATGTTAAACTCTTAAAATGTGCAAACTTTAATTATCTGATAATGGAGTCTTGGTTATGGTGAAAGAGAAGGAGGAAAAAAAAAGGCACACAAACTCCTAAATGTGTCAACATGGAATTTGTCAGCGTCAGGAATAGGCTAAAATAGGAATGCAAACATCTAATACCACGACTTTCTAAATCAACTGTACTCCAATAAAAATTATAGAAAAGAAAAAAAAAAAGAGAGAGAGAAATTCCCCAAATTGGAAAAAAAAAGGTAACACCTCTTTGATGGCTGTAGAATGACCATTTTGCATCTATACCTCCTTCTGATGAAGAGAGACTCTTCAAAGTTTGCTTGAGGTTGAAAAACAATAAGGTTCCAGTAGGACCCATGTAGAATATTGGCTGTGTAAACAAAATAAGAGTATGTCAAAATTGGTTTGTACCCAGTTCTCATCTTTTGTTGGTAATCAATCGCAGGGAAAAGAAAGCTAAAAAGGGAACTCTGGTTTGATAATACAAAAGGTAGCACTGTGCTCTCCAGTAGGTTCGCATTAGAATCTATTTTGTGCATACCATCAGTATTGCATATATGTTAATCCCAGTCTCCCAGTCCATCCTACCCTGGTTCCTTTCCCCTTTGGGATCCATACACTTTTCTCTATGTCTAGCGTATGTCTCTTAGTTCTTCTTTAAAAACTTAAAAAATATATTTATTTATTTTTAGTTTTGGTTGTGCTGGGTCTTTGTTGCTGTGCAGACCTTCCTCTCAGTTGTGGCCAGGGGAGCTGCTCGCTACAGGGACTTTTCCTGTTAAGGAGCAAGGGCCGTAGGGCAGGTGCGCCTCAGTAGGTGCGGTTCCCAGCTCGAGAGCACAGGCTCGGTAGTTGTGGCCCACGGGCTTAGCTGTTCCTTGGCATGTGGGATCTTCCCAGATCAGGGATCAAACACGTGTCTCCTGCACTGGCAGGTGGGTTCTTTATGGCTGAGCCACCAGGGAAGCCCTACGTCTCTATTTCTGCTTAGAAAAATTAAAGATAAATAAATAAAAGACAGCACATCCGGTGATGGCAACTACAACAGTAATGACAGCAACCACTTTCTCCTTGTTCTTTTTGGCTGATGCCCCAGGTATCAGTGGACACTTCTGCAATCTTTCATTATCCTTATTCATACCATTAGTAATTTGTTACTGTTTTCTGTCCAGTTTCATTGAGGTACAGTTGGCGTGCAGCACTGTGTAAGTTTAAGATGTACAGCATCATGGCTTAACTTACATACGGTATGAAAATGATGACCACAGGCAGCCTAGTGAACATCCATGATCACATGTAAGGTCCAAAGGTAAAGAAATAGAAAAAGAAGATTTCTTCCTTGGGACAAGAACTCGGGATTTACTGTCTTAACTACTTTCCTGTGTAACAGTCGGCAGTGCCAATCATTTTCATCACACTCTACGTTCGTTACCTCCCTGGTGATGACGACTGGCAATCTGTACCTTCTGTCTGTCTTCATCCACTTCCCCGCCTCCTGCCTCGGATGACCACAGATCTGATCTCCTTTTGAAGTGTAGGTCACCTACAAAACTGTTAGTTTCTGCTGCACAGCAGAGTGATTCTGTATCCCTGTACTTTTCAGGATGGTCACTGCGATGCCTCGTTATGTTCGGTCATCGTACAAAGACATCACGTTTCATTGACTGTGTTCTCCACACTGTACATTTCACACCCATTGCTCGTTCGTTTTGTAACCAGAAGTTTGTATTTCTTACTTTCCCTCACCTGTTGTTTCTAAAAATCTGTCTTACCAACTATAATAATAGCACATGTTCATTGTTGAAAATTTGGGGAATTCACAATAATTTGAAGAAAAATGATAATATCACCTGGAATCTCACCACCTAGAGATAAGCATTGTAAGTATTTTGGACTGTTTCCTCCAGCTCTTCATTCTGTGAGCTTATGTACACACAAGTGTGCATATGCTCTGGGTGTGTGTCCCTGTGAAATGTTACAAAATTGGTAGTATAGAACATATGTATACTTATATTCAATCTTTCTAAATTTAACATTAGGTTGTGAGCAGTTTCTGTATTATTGGTCTTTAAAAAGGCTCATAATAGCTGGGTATTATTCTACTATTAGAAAGAGACATTTGTTCCTTTGTGTTGAGTATTAAAAGTGAAAAAGATGAAAGTGTTAGTCCCTCAGTCATGTCTGACTCTTTGCAACCCCATGAACGGCAGCCCAGCAGGCTCCTCTGTTACGTATTAAGGTTGTCTCTACTTTTTCACTTTGAAATTGTCCCACGGTAAAATCCATGGTACCTAGGTCTGTGTATCTGATTATTTTGAGGGATCTTTTCCTGAACATGTGGTGCTAGCTTCAAAGGAACAGAACAGCCCTGAAGTTCTGGATGCACATTGTCCTTGTAACAGCATCCTGGCTGTGAGACAAACGTGGGGCCTTTTCTCTGCCTTTCTGACGTGGGTTCTGCTGCTCAGTCAGAAAGCACTACTCCAGGGGGAGCTGAGTCAGTATCCTAGGAGCCGGCTTTTGCTGTGGTCCTTCCTCTTGCCTGGATTCGAGGCGTCTTCTGAATTTGCTGACAAAATGAACTGGACTCTTTTAACTTTCTTGGAAACCAGATGGAAAAAAAACTTGGTCTGACTCGAGTTTTATATACATGTATTTTTTATGTAGATAAACAATTAAAATTGGCCAACACATTTATGTCTTTATGATGTTACATTCATGAGACAAAATCACTCCTGAAGATTTCTTTCTTATTATTACTAGTGTGAAAGGATGGTTGCCTAAGCTAGAAGCTCGGGAATGAGGTCCAAGAAGTCTAATTGGAAGCAATTCACCAGTCTATCAAGATTATGTCTAAACAACTCATTACTATATGTTAGAGCCGGTTTAGGAATAATTCATATTACAAGACTGGAAAAGGTCAGTTTTCATTTCAATCCCAAAGAAGGGCAATGCCAAAGAATGTTCAAACTACTGCACAATTGCATTCATTTCACATTCTGGCAAGGTCATGCTCAAAATCCTCCAAGCTAGGCTTCAACAGTATGTGAACTGAGAACTTCCAGATGTATAAATTGGATTTAGAAAAGGCAGACGAACCAGAGATCAAATTGCCAACATTTGTTGGATCATAGAAAAAGCAAGAGAATTTCAGAAAAAAATATCTACTGCTTCATTGACTACGCTAAAGCCTGTGACTGTGTGTATCACAACAAACTGAAAAATTCTGAAAGAGATGGGAATATGAGACCACCTTACCTGCTTCCTGAGAAACCTGTATGCAGGTCAAGAATCAACAGTTAGAACCAGATTTGGAACAACGGACTTGTTCAAAATCGGGAAAGGAGTACGTCAAGGCTGTATATTGTCACCCTGCTTACTTCTATGCAGAGTGCATCATGTGAAATGCCGGGCTGGATGAAGTGCAAACTGGAGCCAAGATTGCCGGGAGAAATACCAATAACCTCAGATATGCAGATGACACCACCCTTATGGCAGGAAGTGAAGAGGAACTAAAAAGCCTCTTGATGAAAGTGAAAGAGGAGAGTGAAAAAGTTGGCTTAAAATTCAACATGCAAAAATCTAAGATCATGTCATCTGGCCCCATCACTTCATGGCAAATAGATGGGGAAACAATGGAAACAGTGACAGATTTTATTTTCTTGGGCTCCAAAATCACTGTGAACTCTGACTGCAGCCATGAAATTAAAAGATGCTCGCTCCTTGGGAGAAAAGCTAAGACAAACTTAGACAATGCATTAAAAAGCAGAGATATCGCTTTGCCCACAAAGGTCCATCTAGTCAAAGCTATGGTTTTCCCAATAGTCATATATGGATGTGAGAGTTGGAACGTAAAGAAGGCTGAGCACCGAAGAATTGATACTTTCAAACTGTGGTATTGGAGAAGACTCTTGAGAGTCCCTTGGACAGAAAGGAGATCAAACCAGTCCATCCTAAAGGAACTCAACCCTGAATATTCATTGGAAGGACTGATGCTGAAGCTCCGATACTTTGGCCACCTGATGCAAAGAGCTGACTCATTGGAAAAGACCCTGATGCTGGGAAAGATTGAAGGCAGGAGAAAGGGACGACAGAGGATGAGATGGTTGGATGGCGTCACCAACTCAATGGATGAGTTTGAGCAAACTCTGAGAGAGAGTGAAGGACAGGGAAGCCTGGACTGTGGTAGTCCATGGGGTCCCAAAGAGTCAAACATGACTGAGAGACTGAATGGCAACATGTAAAATACATGTTACTGACTATGTATTATATAGATGTATATATACTATGTACTGATTATGACGACAGAAATATGTGATAATTTTTGTGATTTCACCACAAAGCCCATAAGGTTGTTATTCCTGATATCCACATCTTAAATAGGAGGTGCTGAAACTGGAAAATTTTAGGTAATTCACCCAAGAATTTACCTAGAGAGCAAAGAAGGAATCTAGAATTAGAAACCATGTGTAGGTGGCTCCCAAATCTCCCTGTATCCCATGGTACCACTCAGCACTCTCAGCCTATCTATATGCTACTTCAGAGTCCTGCACCCTGGTACCCCTTCACTGGACTCCTCTGTGGTACTACATCAGAGTAATACTTTGAGATCTTCATGGCACTACTTCACAGTACTAATTTACAGTACGGTATGGCAGTGCTATGTCACCAAACTACTTCAAGGTGCTACTTTAGAATACTCCATTCAGAGCAGTACTCCATGGTTGTACTTTGTGGTGGTACCTCATGTAGTATTTTAAAATATTATTTCATGACAGTACTTCAGGGAAATACTTTATCAGTTTATTGCAGCATAATTTGGGAATATATCTACAGTGATCCAATATTGTTAAAAGATAACTTTCAAAAAAAAGTAAATCATGACTCTGATACAAAATGAATGTGAGTTAGACTCTGTCAGTTGGAGACTCTAGATCATTGAGGAAACCAGGTGTTTTGGGGTTTTTTAGATTTTTTTTTCTTTATGTGGACCATTTTTAAAGTCTTTACTGAATTTGTTAACAATATTACTCCTGCATTATGGTTTGTTTTTTGGGCCGTGATGCATGTGGGTTCTTTGTTCCCCGACTAGGGATCAAACCCACACCCTCTACAATAGAAGGCGAACTCTCAACCACTGGACTGCCAGGGAGTTCCCAAGGTGGATCTTACAATCAGTGCAACAAAGAAGTCTAAAACCCATACATTCAAATGGAATAAAGGAATGTTGCAATGAATGTGTAAATGGAGGCAAAACCAACATCTTCCCTTCAAGGGGGGGAGTCAGGTCAGCTTGTGCTGGAAAGGACAGAATTTGTTTGTCTATGGCCAAGAATATGTTCCTTTTCTATCAGTTACCTATAATTCACAAAACTGGAAAACAGAATTTAAAAACTCTGGTTTGGACAAGGCATGTGTTTCCACTAAGCCACAAATTCAGTGTGTGCTCTTGGAACGTGATAGTACAAATTCTTGTTATCTCAGACAATAGCTCAGGGGCTTTCCCGGTGGCTCAGTGGTAAAGAATCTACCTGCCAGTCAGGAGACGCTGGGTCGGAAGGTGACCTGGGGAAGGAAATGGCAACTCGCTCTAATAATCTTGCCTGGGAAAACCCATGCCAAAGAGCTTGCAGTCCATGGGACTGCAGAGTCGGACACAACTTAGCATCTAAGCAACAACCAAGTGAAAAACAGAGATCATAGCTCAGTTCTTTAAATTTGTCTAACATGAATTATCCAGGTAATTGAAATAAAAGACATTCACATGCATTATCTACACATTTTACTTTGTTTGTGGAGACTTGACAAAATCCATGCTGTGCAGTGACTTGACCAAAGCCGTTTCAGAAGGAGATGGGTGGGTGGGTAAAGGGAGTTTTATATTAATTCTCTGACTTTCATCAACAAGTTTTCTTGGTTTATGAAGTCACAAGATAATATTTCTAAATGCCAACCTTGCAATTCGAGCTGGGAATGAAATTCAAGCTGTGTATTTTCTGCTTCTTATAGTCCATCATTAATTGTAATAAAGAGCCTGTGCATTTGTCAGCCAAGTTCTGACAGTAAAATCTTTATTACTGGTGATGATGTAAGAGGCAAAAGGAACACAAGCTTGAGTTTTAGATCCCAGGTTGAATACAGAAAGCTGATGTCTAGGAGGGAAAAAAAAAAATCTTACACCAAACAGATTTGATCACTAAGGCAAGATAAATGTGGAACCCAACAAGGCCAATTTTATAGTCATGGAACCAATCATGACCACTGTTAACTGTTATTAGGAAGGTGATGAAATTAGTGTAGGGATTAACTCAGCATAACCAGAAAAAAAAAAAAAAAACTGGAAAAAATTACTTTAAAGCAACAGCTAGTGATACAAGTCAGCTTTAGTGTATGGCTGGAGGGAAAAATTGATGAAGCAATTTCTCAGAAAATCTATAAAGTTCTACAAAATAGCCCTGTGATGAGAATTGCAGAAGAAACAAACATTTAGACTATTGAGAGTTGGATGATTGTTTAATTAAAATTAAGCCAGGTCCGAAGGGTGGGTTAATTGCCACCGGTCTTGATCAAGTAGCGTTAATAAAAAGCAAGCACTAAACTGGGAAGCAAAACCAAACCATACAGTATTCTATATATATATTAAAAAAAACACGTTTTACCTCTTCAGCCAAAGGAAGTAGAAGTTGAGGTTTGCTATAAACTGTGTTATTAATTCAACATGTTAAACAGTAGACTGATACAGACCTGAGATTTTCCCCTTCCCACACACAACCACGCCCTGGCCAAGGGAATTTTATCCAAACCCTCTTGTACTGTTTTATTATTTTTTATTCTTGCGTTGCTCAGAGCTGCTGAAGAGGCCTTGTTTACTCCCACCCTCTTTTTGTTTGGCTTTGTTGAAATTCATTTCTGCTGCTTGCAGCCAAAGATTTTGACTAATGTGTATGACAGTTACTGGAATAATTATAGGGTTTGAATCCTCAATTTTCCAACTTCTCCATATCTGAAAGCCGGCAGGACTGTTCAGCAAGAGCCTGAGGAAAGAGATGGAATGGAAGGATGAATATGGGACGAGTGAGAAGGACGGGGTTAGAAGGGGAGCTCGGTGTGCGCCCTTCAACCTTCAGCCAGACACCACGGTCTCTACCACACCGTGTTTTTCTACCAACAACTTCAACTCATTTCAATTTTCCTTTTTTGTTTTTTGGTAGAGTCCACTGATTTTCTCTCTTTTTAAAAATAATCTAATTGATTAATGGATTTCCTTTTGGCCGTGCTGGGTCTTCGTCGCTGTGTGGACTTTCCTCTAGTTGTGGCCGGTGGGAGCCACTCCCCATGGTGGCGTCTTCGGTGAAGGAGCAGGAGCTCTGGGCACACGGGCTGAGCAGCGGCGGCTCCCGGGCTCCAGAGCACAGGCTCCGTAGTTGCAGCGCACGGGCTTAGTTGCTCTGTGGCGTGTGGGATGTTCTCAGATCAGGGATGAACCCGTGTCTCCTGTATCGTCAGGCTGACTCTCAACCACTGATCCACCAGGAAGTCCCGGACCTCCTCTGTCTTAATGTCGGGTGTTGAGTACGAATTTCAGGAAAGGGGCCCAAAAGCTTCGTCAAGTTGACTTTCAGAAACATCCTCGCAGTGTTTGCCTCAAGCTGACGTCAAGCCGTCTCGCTGCCCTCGGAGCGGGGCCTTCACACCCGCAGTGGGTCTTGTGTAAATGTTTGCTGATGGCTGTGAGGATAAGGCAGATGTATAACATCTGCAGGGATATAGCCCATGCAGTTGACACCTTTGAAGGAACTGCCTTCAAGGCAGTGATTTCATAGGCAGAGTCGGGGACAGAGTCGGCTCAGTGGTAGAGAACCTGCCTGCCAAAGCAAGAGATGCAGGTACTCAGGTTTGATCCCTGGGTTGACAAGCTCCCTTGGAGGAGGAGAGGACAACCCATCCAGCATTCTTTCCTGGAAAATTCCGTGGATAGAGGAGCCTGGAGGACTGTAGTCCATAGGGTCACAAAGAGTTGGACACAACTGAGCGACTGAGTGGCACGTGCACACACGTGGGGGACAGACCCTTAACATGGCCCCATCCCCGCCTGCTGGTGTTCTTCTCCCTGTAAGTGGGTGGGATGTGTGAGTGGTTTCTAATCCATACCGTACAGCAGAGGTGGTGAAAGTGCGCATGATTGGATTACAAGGCGCCTGTCATGCTGGAGGTTAAAAGGTTACAAGGTGCCTGCATGCTGGAGCCTCTCTTTTGCCAGCTTAGAGGGAATGAGCAGTCATGCTGGGCACCCCATGTGACAAGGGACTGTGCACAACCTCTAGGAGCTAAAGACGACTTCTAGCTGATGGCCGGCAAGTAACAATGCCCTTCAGTCCTACAGCCATAAGGAAATTGACTCTGAGTGAGTTCGGAGGCTGATCCTTCCCAGGTGAGCCTCAGGTGGTCCCCGGGTCCCCAGTGACACTTGAATGACAGGTGAGTGTGAGCCTGAGCAGACAACCCAGCTAAGCTTTGCACAAACTCCTACCCACGTCCACGATGAGTTGTTATAAGCTAGGTTTCTGATGTATTGTTATTTAGCAATAGATAATTAAAACAGAAGAGAAGGAAGAGAAGAGTTGGAGAAGGAAATGGCAACCCACTCCAGTACTCTTGCCTGGAAAATCCCATGGATGGAGGAGCTGGAGGCTCCAGTCTATGGGTTCACAAAGAGTTGGACACTACTGAGCAACTTCACTTTTCACTAATTTAAACAGAAAGTTTGTGTCATAGAAAAAAGCCTGGATTTGGAAAGCCACTGGCGCTGGTAGAGTCCTCTTTTGCCCTTAAAAAAAAAAATAATCAATAGTTGATTTATAATATTGTGTTCATTTCAGGTGTACAGTAAAGTGATTCAGTTATACATATTTATATTTCAGATTCTTTTCCATTATAGGTTGTTACAAGATATTGAATATCGTTCTCTGTGCTATATAATAAATCCTTATTGTTTATCTATTATAATAAAGTGGGGGTATCTATTAATCCCATACTTCTAACTTATCCCTCCCCTCTTTGCCCTTTACTACTTGTGTCCTTGGACAAATTAGCCAACTAAAACTTGGTTTTCTAAGTGTTGTGAAGCAAGGCTTCTCAACCTTGGCATTTGACATTTGGAGCTGGGAGGCTGTCCAGGGCATTGTAGGGTGTTAACAGCATCCCTGGCTTCTATCTGCACACTGAAAAAGGCCCCCCACACTGCCAAACGCCTGAGGAGGGAACAAAACTGCCCCCCGTCAAGAATCACTGGTGTAAGGTTAGTGGGAATGGTAATAGTAATTAGTCCTCTGGGCTTGTTGAAACTTCTCTTTTAAAGATTTGTTCATTTATTGTGGCGGCTCTGGGTCTGCACTGCCACGCTTGGGTTTCCTCTGGTGTGGCACACAGGGGCTGCTCTTCCTGCAGTGTGCGAGCTTCTCTTGCTGGGGCGCCCAGGCTCTAGCAGCCCGGATCAGGCTTCGGCACTGCAGCTCTTGGGGGGCTCCATCTCAGGCTCAGCAGTTGTAGTGCGTGTGCTCAGCTGCTCCGCTGCATGTGGGATCTCCTCGGACCAGGGATGGAACCCAGACTGCTGCATTGCAAGGTGGATTCTTCACCACTGGACCACCAGGGAAGCCCCTTGTTGGAAGTTTTAAATCAGATAGTTGAGCTGATAACCTTCAAAATAAGAACTTAGAGTATGACATTATGATTGTAATGAATTTTGCATTTTTTTTCTTATTTTTCTCAATTGCATTTTTATTCTCTCAGTTGCAGCCATGAGCACAAGATAGGTTTCGGCTGGTTCCAAATCTTCCAAGAAGGCGGCAGTTTTGCTTAGCATGAGATGGGGACAAAACATGAGCAGCTGAGAGAGAGAAAAAGAGAGAGAGAAGGCAGGGAGGCTGAGAGGGAGGAGGAAGCTCACGTGCTTCCTGAAGCTTCTTTGTTCACCAGAGTTTGCTCAGTCGTTCGTGGGAGTTTCATCAGGATGAGGAAGGCACTGGGCATTAGCAGTCATGTAGAGGGGACTTGGGCTCCTGGGGCTCCCCCAGGTTGTGGCTCAGGATTAGGGTGATCCGACCTAGATCCTAAGGGATGGGGACCCTGAGCGACACCTGGATTGCCCTGCTGTTATCATCCTCAATGTCATGACCTTTTGGCGTGATTACAGGTAAGGGCAGGTACCTGCTAGAATGCCTTCCTCAGACCCAGACCCTTTAAACCTCTTTAATGAATGCAGCGGCATTGCAGTTTTATCGCAAAAAGCAAGTGAATGAGCACCTTGGGTCTCCTGGTGATTAGTATAAACCAGAGCATCATGGGCCAAAAATAATAAAAAGAGAATCTCCCATCTCTCTATTGAGCTCGGGTCTAGTGACTGGACACAGGTGAAACTAGTCAAAAAGGATGGACAGCTCCCCGAAGGAAAAGCACAGAGGGGGCAGGAAAACAGAGCTCTTGCTAACAAGTCATACAATAGCTCAGTGTCTGCTGTTGACTTCCTCTTCTTTCCCTTTTTCCCTTTTCTCCTTTTTCCCCTTCCGTCTTCTGGTCCATCCCTAACCCCTTCTTCCTGCACAATAGTTGACTCTGTAAACAGGGTCCAAAGGCAGGCGTGCTGGCCCACGAAATTGATGGTTGAAGATCAGTGAATGCAGTAGGTCAGTTTCAAGACTGTTTATAGCAGGCTCTCGAGGAGATGCGATAGTCACAGCTCACGGTTGCACGTTTCCCGTGTGTGGATGTTTTTCTAAACGCTGCCCTTGTTGGAACTTATTTAACCACATTGCAGCTCTGTCATATACGTACGAGGCTTATGCCCCTTTTACAGGTAATACTGAGACTTCCTATAAAAACTCATGCAGCGGCGAGCTCTGGTCTAAGGGCTGTGCACCTATTTGTCGTTCAGTCACTAAGTCTTGTTCAACTCTTTGCGACCCACAGACTGCAGCACACCAAGCTCCCCTGTCCTGCACTCCTGGAGCTTGCTCACATTCATGCTCGCTGAGTCGGTGACACCATCCAACCATCTCATCCTCTGTCGTCCCCTTCTCCTCCTGCCTTCAATCTTTCCCAGCATCAGGGTCTTTTCCAATGAGTCAGCTCTTCACATCAGATGGTCAAAATATTGGAGCTTCAGCTTCAGCATTAGTCCTTCCAATGAATATTCCAGGCTGATTTCCTTTAGGATTGACTGGTTTGGTCTACACTTATTATCTCAATTTAATCCTCAGGTAGGAATGCTCTGAAGTTATTATCCCATTTTAAAGTTAAGGAAACTGAAGCACGGAGAAAAGTGGTTTGTCACAATTTCTCAGTCCCAGTATATTTGCTTGCTGCTACCTTAACTCTCCCATCTGGCAGATCATTCTTGGCAAATCTGGAAAGTTTTAAATATTTCTAGAGCCAACTCAGCACAAATTAGAAGTGGAGTATGTATGTGTGCTTCCAAGGAATGAAAGATGAATATCCAGGTAAGACTATCTTCCACTTATTTTGAAGTGTATCTCCATCCCAAATAGAATTGCTTATTGTAAACTTTTGAATACTACAGAGATAGATCTTGAAGTTTGTTTCTGGTATTAAAGTGCTGCAATGATAAATACTGTGATATCAGTCACAAACCAGGAGATAAGCATCCCTGTTTAGATATTGACAAGAGTGTGACCGCTAGAAGGAAGCTTCTGTTTCAGCCTCGTCTAATTAAGCCCAGAATGTGTGTAAGATCATTAGCACAGCGGTTTTGAAACTCGGGTTTGAGCTACACTTCGGCAGCTTATGTCACCCAAAGACAATTCTGCAACATTTGTATCGTTAAATGTGATCTCGAGCAGCATCTGTAAAACGAGACAATAAATAGCTTGTGTCTTTTGCTGGAGGCAGTGGCTGCCACTTTCCACAGGTAGTAAAACCACAAAAGTTGCAGGTACATCAGAAAACAGCAGTGGTGTCAGATGGAAGGGGTTCATACCTGAATGAGCAATTAGCATCCAGCTTATCCAAGGGGAGATGCGTGTACATCCACTTTCTTCTGAAGAAGCAGATGTCCCCCGTCTCTAAAGGTCTGTCTTAATCAGGGATTCCAAACCCTTCTATGTGCATGTGTGCTCAGATGCTAAGTCGTATCTGACTCTTGCGACCCCACGGTCTGTAGCCTGCCAGAATCCTCTGTCCATGGGATTTCCCAGGCAAGAGTATTGGAGTGGGTCATCATTTCCTCCTCCAGAGGATCTTCCCGACCCAGGGATCGAACCTGCGTCTCCTGCATTGGCAGGTGGGTTTTCTGTACTGCTGAGCCACCCTTATGTAGCATATGGTGACATCTAATCTCTAGTCATTTGTCTGTGGGGATACCAGGGAGCTGATTTCTCTCCATTCTTTGGTAGAAACTTTATTTTTATTTTATTTTATTTTTAAACTTTACATAATTGTATTAGTTTTGCCAAATATCAAAATGAACACCACAGGTATACATGTGTTCCCCATCCTGAACCCTCCTCCCTCCTCCCTCCCCATACCATCCCTCTGGGTCGTCCCAGTGCACTAGCCCCAAGCATCCATGGTAGAAACTTTAAATGAAAGAAGGAAGTTAATTTCTGCAAGAAGATGGCTCTTTGAACAGGCACGTTAGGTCTGCCTTTTCTAGCCCTGCACACATATGTGCTCTGCAGGAAGGGGCCCACAGGTCCCAGCAGGCTTCATTCTGGGGAGAGTCATGGTCTGCTCCTCCATTGTGCTGCTCCTCAGAAGGTGAGGGTGATAGAGTGATGGCAGAGGGCATGAGGGACAAGGTCTTCATCCACCGGGCGAAGGGAAGGAAGAGGGCTTTGCAGGATGATGCCGAGTCCACTGTGAGACGGAAGGCCGGGAGAGAAGTCTTCCAGTGGGTGTGGCACACTTATTCCCCCACCCCCACCACAATCAACACACACACGCATTCACAATCTGCACAAGAACACAAAATGGGGGCGAGAGTGAAACTGCGGGGCTCAGATTGGGACTTGAACCCAATGGCCACAAGTCAAACACAGCCAAATCCATGATCTGCCATTGAGATCACTCCCCTGGCTTCAGCACTCAATGAAGCTGAGGTTCTTGATGTCTCATCACGGAAAGAACTCAGTGAGAGGCAAAGTGATAGGAAAGAAGTGGATCTATTTAGAGAGAAATGCTCCATAGACAGAATGTGGGCCATCTCAGAAGAAGAGAGCAGCCTCAAACTACGGTGTGGTTAGCTTTTATGGGCTGGGTAATTTCATAGGCTAACGAGTGAATGATTATGCCACCTACCTTGGGGAAGGGGCAGAGATTTCCAGGAACTGGGCCACTGCCCCCTTTTTGCTCTTCGACAGTTGGCCTTGGAACCGTCAAGGCACTGGTTGGCGCTTGCTTTAGCTTGCTGGTGTGTTACAGTGAGCATATGACGAGGCCCAAGGTCTAGTGGGAGTCACCTGTCTGCCCTCCTGGACTCATTTCGTTCTAATCAGTTTATGTTGTGTCCTCGGTTCAGCTCAGTTCAGTTCAGTTGCTCAGTCATGTCCGACTCTTCGAGACCCCATGAATGGCAGCACGCCAGGCCTCCCTGTCCATCACCAACTCCCGGACTTCACTGAGACTCACGTCCATCGAGTCAGTGACGCCATCCAGCCATCTCATCCTCTGTCGTCCCCTTCTCCTCTTGCCCCCAATCCCTCCCAGCATCAGAGTCTTTTCCAATGAGTCAACTCTTCGCATGAGGTGGCCAAAGTACTGGAGTTTCAGCTTTAGCATCATTCCTTCCAAAGAAATCCCAGGGCTGATCTCCTTCAGAATGGACTGGTTGGATCTCCTTGCAGTCCAAGGGACTCTCAAGAGTCTTCTCCAACAGCACGTCCTCAGGGCACATTATTCTTTCAGAGGTTGTGCCCTGCCCCTCTCCTCTAGCATATTTGCTCCTGGATGTCAGGGTGAACCCTGGGCAACACCCTAGAGCTTTGGTGACGGCCTGTTCCTGCATGTGAGCAGACCAGTCCAAGGGCCTCAGGCTTTGCAGTCACAGGTGGTTCTCGATACTGCGGGAGTGCTCAGTTATGTTTGCGTCTTTGCAACCCCATGGACTGCAGCCTGCCAAGCACCTCTGTCCATGAGATTTTCTAGCGAGAATACTGGAGAGGGTTGCCATTTCCTTCTCCAGGGGATCTTCCCGACCCAGGGGTCGAATCTACATCTCTTGTGTTGGCAGATGGATTTTTTTTTTTTTTTTTACTTCTGAGCCACTTAGGAAGTCCCTTTAGATGCTGAACTATTTATAACTATGCCTGTCTCCCAACCAGACTTTATCCAGTGGACCCCCATCGTTGTCCAGCCCAGGCAGTGACCCTTCCTTCAGGAGTCCCATTCGCCTTCAACCCAGGGCAGTTTGGACAAGTCTCCTGCTGCCCACATGCTGACATCTTAGGCTATGCTGTACTAATCAGTTGTTGCATCCTTCTCTGACTCAAGTTTTCAGAGGGCAGGGGTCATTTTTCACTCGACTTTGCTTTGCAGGGCGTCCATCGTGATATATGCATGTATCTGGTGCAAGGGCAGATGGCCAAAGAAACCCAGAAGATGAGAATATTGGATGAAGAGTTTGAGTAAAGTGGAGATTCAGTAATAGCTGTCTTTCGAAAAGAATATTTTTCAGCCCAAATGCCTGATTACACTAATCAAGTTAGGGGAAAATCAACATATGATTTGGGAGCTTGCATTTGGTTCTAGCAAAATTGGTTAAGCAATGTCAATGGTTACCAAGGGGCGGGGGTAGTAATGGTTAGGAATTTAAGATTTAGAACAAATAGTTAAGGATTCAGATTCAAGCTCGAGCACTCAGCTAGCCTTGTGACCATGGCCCGGTTACCAAACCCTCCTCTATCTCCATTTTCTTCTCTGTAAAAGTAGACTGATAAGTGCCTGTCGCTTTTGGGCGTTGTGATGATGAAATGGAAAGACGGCATGCGCAGTAGTAACCTGGGTACCTGTACATGGTTGGTTATCAACAGGTTACTGTGTGACAGGCCGAACGGAGGCTGCCACGGCCCAGGCGAGCTCAGGACTGAGTTGCATCTGAAGGGTGCTGCATTTACAAAGGCTCCCCCATCCCCCAGCTGGGGTGCTAGGATTCAGTCCATGCTGGGGAAGTGCCATCCTGTGTTTTGTTAAATAAATTAATTTTATGGCCCAAAGTTTTAGTAAATGCATGCAACTCTCATATGTTAGCATTCATAATGTTGTCCACAGCTCTAAGATTTCATAAACATCAAAGCATTTTAGCACATGTTGATTTTCTGTGTATATTCATATACATAAATAAAGCTTTGGTGGTAATTATCATGAGCAATATTTTCTACTTATTATGAATTTTTCACCAAGGGTCATCAAACTTGTTTAAAAAGAGGCATGCCAAGAATAGCTCATGTTTTTCTTCTGGAATTTATGACCAAAGTCAGGCATCAGAATTCTTATTTATTTGCACTTTGCATGTCATAGAAGGCCCAGAACATGCTTGTTAATTTACTTTGCTAGCTAGACAACTGAGTTATGGCGGTGGTGGCATAATCATATTATGAAACTAGCAGGGAATTCATCTGGGAGCAACTATCTGGGGCATTTGGAAAACACTGGTCGACTCCATTGTTTTCAGTATTGCCTGAGCTAGGGCCAGCTAACTCCACTGGTAGCTTTGGAAGATCAGAAAGCCTGGATAGAGTGCAAAAATGATGATATGAAAATGATTTGGATCTGGAATGAATACAAATGTGATCAGAGAGGGTTTCAGAGTTCTTGAATTCTTATCTAGCCTTTGACCTCGAAAACAGTATGACTTCCAGGCCTCAGTTCCTTCAACATCTACCCTGGCCATGCAGGTTGGGACGGTTGGCGTTCTGAAGGTGGGGTCTGTGAGCTCCCTGTAGTTGTGTGTGGCAAGTGCATCTTTCTGGGATGAAAGTGCTGCTTTCATCAAATTCTCTAAGAGGTTCGTGGATGCAACATAATCAGTAATCATTCCTCTGACCAGTCCTTGAGATTCCCTCCTAGATCCAAGAGTCTCTGATTTTCTCAAACTTGAGATGAAAGTCTAATAGTGTAGTAATATAAAAATACATGAGGCTTTTTTGGTAAAGGTAATACCTTACTTCCAATTAAAATTTCTTTTTTCATCTTCCCTCAAATAGGCAAATAGCTAAGGTGTCCTATTCAAGTCTTGCTTGATCTCGAACTTGTATCTCATACTGAATTTTTAGCAGTCATGATAATAACTTATACCTTGGTATCATTGTTCTTTAGTCACTAAGTCATGTCTGACTTTCTGTGATCCCATGGACTATAACCCACCAGGCTCCTCCATCCATGGGATTCTCCAGGCAAGAATCCTGGAGAGGACTGCCGTTTCTTTCTCCACGGGATCTTCTTGCATCTCCCGTATCTCCTGCAATGGCAGGTAGATTCTTTACTTTTGTGGCACCTGGGAATCCCCCTATACCTTGGAATACCTTGGAGCATTATTTCTATGTTAAATACATTTTTGGGGAAAATTTTATATTATAGTTTTCCTTTGGTTCACAGAACATCTTTGCCTATAGAAAGTTCTAAGCAATTCTGCACTTGAGAACCTGTTTAAAAAATTTAAACACAATGTTTTTTAAATTATTTGAGCCTCATTCTGAAGGAGATCAGCCCTGGGATTTCTTTGGAAGGAATGATGCTAAAGCTGAAACTCCAGTACTTTGGCCACCTCATGTGAAGAGTTGACTCATTGGAAAAGACTCTGATGCTGGGAGGGATTGGGGGCAGGAGGAGAAAGGGACGACAGAGGATGAGATGGCTGGACGGCATCACCGACTCAATGGACATGAATTTGGGTGAACTCTGGGAGTTGGTGATGGACAAGGAGGCCTGGCGTGCTGCAATTCATGGGGTCACAAAGAGTCAGACATGACTGAGCAACTGAACTGAACTGAACTGAACTGAAAGCTCCTTATGCACCTGTTCACATAATAAAGGGTAATTCTTCTGAGGAATACGTTATTAGAAATGCTGACCTAGTCATTTCAGCTTTAATTCTTTGGGACACACAGATGTCCTTCCCTGGGTTTTTTGAGGTCTAATAATGCTTATTTAATGAGGCACCCACATACATTTAGATGATACCATTCCACAGTGTTTTAGGAAGACTTAAATTAGTGTAAGTAAAAAAAATGTTTTTTATGAGATATAGGGAAGGGAGATGCAGTTTTACGAGAGAAGGGAGATATAGTTTTAAAAAGTTGGCATTATGGTGTGCTGTGTGCTTAATCGTTCAGTCATGTCTGATTCTTTGCAACCTTATGGACTGTAGTCCGCCAGGCTCCTCTGTCCATGGGATTCTCCAGGCAAGAATACTGGAGTGGGCTGCCATGCCCTCCTCCAGGGGATCTTCCCACCCCAGGGATCAAACCCAAGTCTTCCACACTGCAGGTGGATTCTTTACCATATGAGCCAGCGGGGTACATAAAGGTAAAAAAAAAAAAGCAAGGGTAAAAGGAAAAGTTTGTGAGAGTTGTAGATACTTATTCATGATTTATTATTGAGGTCCTCCTAAGTAATGGGGAACATGAGATTATCTGATAATCAAAAGGAGGTTGGGAGAAGGTATCTGACATTAATGTAATCAAAATCAAGTTATATTGGCAGACAGGTGATAGATAATTTCAATATAGAGTGAGTCCTGCTATGTAGAGATAGGTACTATTGCTATAAAAACATAGATAGAGCCAATCATTTGCAGATCTGAAGTCTTCAAGGAGGAGCTGATATTTGATTTGGCTTTAAAATTCACAGTTGAATAAACTAAGTCTGACTCTCTTCAGGAGGCTAAAATGAATATACGAAAAACAAAGACACAAGACGCTGAGAATTGCACTTAAAGTTTGAAAGTGTGAGAAGCTCAGTCATGTCTGATTCTGTGGGACCAGGCTCTGGTCTGTGTCTGACTCTAGCCCGCCAGGCTCTTCTGTTCATGGGGTTTTCCAGGGAAGAATACTGGAGTGGGTTGCCATTCCTTTCTCCAGGGGATTTTCCCACCCCAGGGATCACACCCGGGTCTCTTGCATATTATTTACTGTCTGAGCCACCAGGGAAGCCCTATTTTGGTTAATGACCCTTTGGCTGCAAATATCAGAAATCCCAACTCAAACCAGCTTAAATAATAAAGAAATGTATCATTTTACTAAATAGAGATTTCAGTGTACAGAGGCCTTCAAGGTCATGAACTCATTTCTCGTCATTGCTCCATGTTTACATTTTCCATTCTGAACTGATTCTCATGATGTCAGCAAGAGGTTTGCTGAAGTTTAAGGCAAACAATGTCTAAGAGAGGGTATACCTCTCCCCTCCTTGAGTCCTTCTTTAGAACAAGAAAACTCTCAGAATCCTCTCAAGAGATGCCACTTCATGTCTTATTAGTAAATGCCAATTCCTAAGTGAGTCTTGGTGAGGGACCCTGATTCCAATCAAGTCCACCTGGAAGGCTGAATCATCTTCCTCTAAAGTTGGTGGTTAAAGGGAGGAGAGGTGAGCCCTGAACAAAGTCAGGATCTTATGAGGAAGGGAGAAGAGGTGGGAGATGGTCAGGAGACAACTCACAATGCCTACTTCAGAAAATCGGTATAAAAAGACATTGCCATCTGCAAGATGCTTGAACAGTAATGGATAACATTGTCTTTCCCATCTCCATGACCAAGACTAAAAACCCAGGCATGGGTAGTTGCCTGAAGTGTGTCTCCATACCTTCCTCTGTATTTTATTTTTTTATTTTAATTTTTTTAAGCCACCAGAAGATTTTTTTTTTTACCCACCTCCTAGAGTAATGAAAGTAGAAACAAAAATAAACAAATGGGATCTAATTAAACTTAAAAGCTTTTGCACAGCAAAGGAAACCCTAAACAAGACAAAAAGAGAATCCTCAGAATGGGTGAAAATATTTGCAAATGAAGCAATGGACAAAGGATTAGTCTCCAAAATATCCAAAAAACTCGTGGAGCTCAATATAAAAAAAACTAAATAAATTTAAAAAATAGGCAGAGGACCTAAATAGCTCTCCAAAGAACATATACAGATGGCCAAGAGGCACATGAAAAGATGCTTGGCATCACTAATTATTCAGTTCAGTTCAGTCACTCAGTCGTGTCCGACTTTTTGCGACCCCATGAATCGCAGCACGCCAGGCCTCCCTGTCCATCACCAACTCCCGGAGTTCACTCAGACTCACGTCCATCAAGTCAGTGATGCCATCCAGCCATCTCATCCTCTGTCATCCCCTTCTCCTCCTGCCCCCAATCCCTCCCAGCACTAATTATTAGAAAAATGCAAATCAAAACTACCTCACACCAGGTCAGAATGGCCATCATCAAAAAAACCTCTATATTTTAATCTGAAAGACTGTTCAACATGCAGCACATTAATGCTAATCACTGTGCTTTAAATATCAAAGGGTGTTTGAGCCACTGAAGTCTCCCCAACCCTTGAGACTGTTTTCCACTAGTACTTACTTTGAACATGTGCTCTAATAGCAGACAGACTCAGTCTCTCATGGTGCTATGCAAAGGTAGGTTTGTAGAAGAATGATCAGATAATGATGATGATGATTGGACACTAATTGTCATTTCAGTTAAGCAACAAATCTCAGAGGCTTATGAACTAATTCAAATAACTAGAGTTTCAGCATCTTCATTGTATGGAGAGAGAAAAACCCAACCACATCAATCTTCTGGCTTTCCTATTGATTAACATTAATTGCTTAAAATTCCAATGCCAGCAATATCTTACTGATTTATGGCTTATGAAAGCTATTGACATATGTGGAGATACAATAAAGAATCTTTTATAGGCATGACTACAATAGATTGCTATAGGGATTATCTAATTATTGAGTAAGCGCTAGTGATGAACTCTAGCAGTAAAAATACCATATGCTCACCAGGGGGCTACGGGAGCAAAATGATGGCTATCTCTGACAGCGTAAATAGGCTTTTCTTTTCCTTCCCCCTTAAACAGAAATTCTTACTAGCATTCTTTTGGAAGCCAAGAATGGATGAGTTGAACAACTGTTATCCCACTCTTCACCCCAACTTTCCTTCTTTTAATTATAAGTCTTTTGAATTTCTAATTGAATTCTTATTGTTTCCTTTCTCCTACTTTCTAAAGAATTCTCTTGTAGGCATCCAACAATAGAAATGACAAAAAACTTCAAATTAAAGGTGCAATGTCTTACTTTTTTTGTCTTCACTGCTTATGTTTTTTGAGCACTGCCTAGACCAGAATTGTCGATTATACCATCGTCATCAAGACCCAGCGGATCTGGAGCACAACCACTTCCCCATAAGTCCTTGCAGAGGGAATATCTAGTGTGACTGCTGTCTTTCTCACTGGTTCCTGATTATATTTTAGATGTTATTTCTCCTCTCCTTTCAGGTAAAGAAACATAATTAGAAAGGGAAAATATAGCCGATGGATGGAGACCACGTTTGAGCTAAGGCAGTTTGCTGCTGCTAAGTCACTTCAGTCGTGTCCGACTCTGTGCGACCCCATGAACTGTAGTTCCTCTGTCTATGGGATTTCCCAGGCAAGAACACTGGAGTGGGTTGCCATTTCCTTCTCCAATGCATGAAAGTGAAAAAGTGAAAGTGAAATTGCTCAGTCGTGTCCGACTCTTCACAACCCCACGGACTCCAGCCTACCAGGCTCCTCCGTCCATGGGATTTTCCAGGCAGTTTGACCAGCATTAAACTCCAATGGACGCGAATTTGAACAAACTCCAAAAGATAGTGGAGGACAAGGAAGCCTGGCGTGCTGCAGTGTATGGAGTTACAAGTTGGACACAACTTAGCAAGTGAACAATGACAAATTCCTTTCTCCCCATTGATCTTTGGAATCTCCTAAGTGTGGGTTGGGAGGGACTTAGGAAACGTTTAGTCCAGTGTCTCATTTTGCAGAAGGAAGCCGAAATTTCAGGGCAGTGATGAGCTTGGCCGACTAGGGCACATTCAGAGAGGTGTGCTTTCACTCATTCATTCACTTCATAGAGCACGTACTTGTCCAGTGTTTACTGTCCTGGGCTTTGGCAGCACAGGGAATTTATAAGGGAAGAGAGAGACAACAGATAAAGAGATGACTCATTGGAAAAGACCCTGATGCTGGGAGGGATTGGGGGCAGGAGGAGAAGGGGACAGAGGATGTGGCTGGATGGCATCACTGACTCGACAGACGTGAGTCTGAGTGAACTCCAGGAGTTGGTGATGGACAGGGAGGCCTGGCGTGCTGCGATTCATGAGGTCGCAAGGAGTCAGACACGACTGAGCCTGAGCGACTGATCTGAACTGAACTGAAAGAAACAATAGAGGCTCGAGGGAGGGAGCTTTGCTGTGGGGAGACTGCAATCTTGGCTAAAGGTGTCTGTGCAGACCTAGCTGAGAAGGTAGGTTATGTCAAGAATTAACGTTGCTGATGAGATGAAGCAACAGCTCTCTGGGGAGAGAGCCTGCCGGGCGGAGCGGGGAGTGTGCGTAAAGGCAGGCGCACAGCTGGCCTTCAGACCCCTCAGGAGGCCCATGCACCTGGGTGGAGAAGGGGTGTGCTAGGGCGAGATGAGTTCAGAGAGGAACTGGGCTCTGGCGGTCATCGTAAGGCCTCCGAATCCCTTCTCGGACAAGCAGCCACGCAAAGCTAGTCAAAAAGGAGACGGCTATGAGCTGTATTTACAAAGTTTCCATATATGTATGGCTTTACCTTATTTGAACAGCCATTTTTTCCCAAGCTCTAGTTTCCAGAGTTCCAGATCTATATGACCAATTGCCTTCAAGACATCATTAGGCCTCTCGGACTAAACATGGCCAATCTGAGCTTGGATTTCCCAAAACCCTCCCCCAGATATCCTCTTCTCAATAAACGGCAACTTCCCCTTTCTGTGGCTCAGGCCCAGACCTTGAGGGTGTTCTTTGTTCTGCTCCCCACCTCTACCCTGCTCCCCATAGACAGTCCGTCAGCAAATCCCATCGGCTCCACAGTCAGAATGAGTTCCAAGCCCCACCACCTGCCGCACATGCCGCCCCCACCCTGCCCAAACTCGTCTGTCTCTTGGGCTGTCTCCATCACCATCATCTGAGACCACCTCCCCCACACCTGCTTCTGTTTTGCCCACCCACAGTCTGATTCTCATCATCGTAGCTGGAGTAAAACTTTTGAAACATAAGTCAGGTAACATCATTACTCTGCTTAAAATCCTCCACGGCTTCTTATTTCAGACAAGATGGAACAGATTTGCAGTGCTCGATAGAGCCCTGCGTGACCTTATCCTTTGCCGTTTCTCTGACCACACACAGTGCCAACTCCCTCATACCGATGCTTCTTCAGTCACACTTCTCTTCTCCTTGCTCTTTAAACACGCTTGGCACAGCTCTGACTGGGGTCCTTGATTTCCATCATTTCCTTTGCCCGGAACACCCTTCTCCTACAAGGCGCCCACTTGTTTGTGATAGTTGATGTTACTGCCGGAGAAAGAAGGCATCTTAGCTGATTGAGTCTTGGTTGTTGCTTCCTATGCGGCACTTACAGCGCTGAAAGAGAGACGAGGCTCAGGAACTGGTGAGTGGACAGAGAGATGACAGGATGGATGCAGAGTGAATGGTAAACCTGAAATGTTTCCCTGGCTCAGCCGACACCATCCGTGTGAAGAAAATTGTCCTGAGACCATGGGATGTTGAGAGAAAGCCACACAAGGACTGATGGACTCCCCAGCGCTTCAGTCTTAAATTCTGCCAGTGGACCTGTTCCCATTACACTCACATTTGGTAAATGAGCTGATACCCAGCTCTTTTATTTAGTTATTTTTGTCCTGAATGAGTTCAAATTTAATTTTATCATTTGTTACCTGTGTGCGTGCATGCTAAGTCACTTTAGTCGTGTCCGACTCTCAGAGACCCTATGGACTGTAGCCCGCCAGGCTCCTCTGTCCATGGAATTTTCCAGGCAAGAATACTGGAGTGGTTGCCATTTCCTCCTCCAGGGGATCTTCCTCCCAACCGAGGGATTGAATCTGCATCTCCTGCATCTCCCGCAGGTGGATTCTTTACTGCTGAGCCAACTGGGGAAGCCCTTGTGCTGCCTAGACAAGGCTAATAGTAGATGACCTCATAGGACTGTCTTTATTCACATGACAAATATTATGTATTGAGAGCCTACCATGTGCCAAGCACTGTTACAGGGATTGAGAGCAGAGCAGTAAACAAAATAAGATGTTTTCTTCATGGAGCCCACATCCTAGAGAGGAAGACAGACAGGAATGGAGGTAATAGAGTTTTCTATACTGCTGTGTATAACAGCGAGTGACGGCTGAATGGGCCCAGGTCTCCTTTTTAAGGTGATGGGATGTTTTGGAGTGAAAGACAGACGTGGGGGTTGCCTAGCATTGAGCATGTACTTTACTAAATGTCACTGAATTTTTCACTTTAAAAGGGTTAATTTCATGTTATGTGAATTTCATCTCAATAAAGCTAATAAAAGGGAGGGTGTTTGAATCAGAGACCCAAAGGATGAGAAGGTGATCCAGGTAAAGGAGGGAGACTCTGGGAATGCCAGAATGATCCAAGCAGAGGGAACAGAAAGAGTAAGATTCTCTGAGACAAGCTTGGGGTACTGGAGTCACTCCCAGAAGATTGGAGGTGGGGCAGCCAGAATGCAGAGAGCGAGGAGAGAGGCAGGAGAGGAGCCCAAAGGGCTCGGGGGGTCAGGTCCCTGTGCAGAGGGTCCTAGTCTATGTTGGCAGCTGTGCCCAGTGAGTCCAAGGGAGTGGAAGCAACTGGTCAGGGGTAGAGGGAGGGGCAGCCAGAGCTGACGGAGGATGAAAACGTGGCAGAGGGGATGCGTCGTGTGTCAGTGGGGTTGGGAGGACGATGTCCTGGTGTGGTTGGGTGGATAAGGATGTCCCAGTGGGATTGGGAGGATAAGGATGTCCCAGTGGGATTGGGAGGATAAGGATGTCCCAGTGGGATTGGGAGGATAAGGATATCCCAGTGTGGTTGGGTGGATAAGGATGTCCCAGTGGGATTGGGAGGATAAGGATGTCCCAGTGGGATTGGGAGGATAAGGATGTCCCAGTGGGATTGGGAGGATAAGGATATCCCAGTGTGGTTGGGTGGATAAGGATGTCCCAGTGGGATTGGGAGGATAAGGATGTCCCAGTGGGGTTGGGTGGATAAGGATGTCCCAGTGGGGTTGGGAGGATGATTTCCCAGTGGGGTTGGAGAATTGTTGTAGCGGGGATGGTGGTAGTGGTGGTTTAGTCGCTAATTTGTGTCCAACTCTACGACGCCATGGACTGTAGCCTGCCAGGCTCCTCTGTCCATAGGATTCTCCAAGCAAGAGAATGAGTGGGTTGCCATTTCCTTTTCCAGGTGATCTTCCTGACCCAGGAATTGAACCCGGGTCTCCTGCATTTCAGGCAGATTCTTTACAAACTGAGCTATGAGGGAAGCCCTGTAGTGAAGATACTAGAGGAAAACTGAACTGGAAAATTGGTGGTGATGGTCCAAAAATGGACCCATGGAATTAAGATTTTTTTTTTGAGGTGGTGCAGTTGATGAGGTAAAGAGTGCCATTATATCAATGCATGACTGAAGTGGGCTAGAGGAAGATGCTGTGTTTTGTGTGCACTCAGTGGATGGGGAGGCAGGTGAGTGGACAGAACACCTATGATGTCATCAAAGGCATCGAGGGGCCTGACGGGAGACGAGGATGCACAGAGGTCACGTCTCCACAGACTGCTCTGGGGAGGTGACAACAGGGACTGACATTAGGTGGCATCCTTAGATGATCTGTACTTCGTAAAGGTGGAGAAATGGTTTTGAAGGGCTTGAAGAGCCAGAAAGACGTCTACATCACTCATAAGCCTGGTGGGCACACGCTGGGGTATTCACGGGAAGATCATGTTTACTTAGAGTTGAGCATAAGTTAGAACATTCAGAGAAAAGGCAGGGGACAAGAACTTTTTCTGATGACACATCGGAAATTCCAGAGGCCCTGTGGGGGGTTGGAAGTTCAGATCTGGGGACGTCCTGGCTTTCTGGGGATGAAATGAGGGATGCTGGGAGATACTTGGGCTTCTGTTAATAAATGGCTTTAAAAAGTTATAGGATGTAAGTCATGATGTTGTTGTTCAGTCAGTAAGTCATGTCCAGCTCTTTGCAACCCCTTGGACTGCAGCACTCCAGGCTTCCCCATCCTCCACTCTCTCCTGGAGTTTGCTCAAGTTCTTGTCCTTTGAGTCGGTGATGCCATCCAACCATCTCATCTTCTGCTGCCCTCTTCTCCTTTTGCCTTCAATCTCTCCCAGCATCAGGGTCTTTTCCAATGAGTTGGCTCTTTGAATCAGGTGCCCAAAGTATCGGAGCTTCAGCTTCAGCATCAGTCCTTCCAATGAATATTCAGGACTGTTTTCCTTATGACTGACTGGTTGGATCTGGTTAAGTCATGATGAGTCTGTTCTTAATATGGCCCTCATTTGGGGGTTGTCTTCATGGAGCTGAGACTGGTGGTGTGTGTTTGGATGAAGGGGCCTGCAGGAAGAAAGACAGATGTTTGGGAACTACTGTCTGAGTAAACAAACAACTTTCAAAAAAATGTTGGTAGAAATCTTCAGGTGTTCTTACAGTGTACCATCCAGTGCTAACTAGATGATGGCAAACCTTATAAATAGTTACAAGAAACAAAATCCTGGCAAATGGATGCATTTGGAAAAGCAAAACTTATTTCTGGCAAATGGGCCCTCAGTGAACTCATGCTTGATGATCTGAGCTGCTTCCTGTCCTGTGTCCTTAGGGGTAAGTGGGTGCACCTGGAACTTCTCTGGACACTGTCCGCGTCCTCTGTCTTTAAAAATGCCTATGGGTTATTTATGTCTCTGAGCCAGCTCCTACGCTTGTGGGATAGCTGAACCTCATCCCCTGCATTTGAAGGCAGATTCTTATCACTGGACCACCAAGGGAGTCCCTCCCTCTTTCCACTTTGAAAGCCTCTGATTGGCTGATCTTGGGCAGGTGCCGTCTCTGTGGCCAGAGGAGGGTTTTAGGATAAATAGCCCTCTGAGAATCTGGGTGTCCAGGGAGGAATTTCTCTGGACAGAGAAGCGGGGCAGGGACTCTCCTTAAGAATGGAGAGATGGGGCCTTCCCTGGGGGTTCAGTAGTAAAGAATCCACCTGCCAATGAGGAGTCCCAGGTTTAGTCATGGATTGGGGAAGATGCAGCTAAGCCTGTGTGTACAACTATCGCTCTGGAACCCGTGAGCCGCTACTACTGAAGCCTGTGCACCCTGGAGCTCGAGCTCCTCACCAAGAGAAGCCTCTGCAATGAGAAACCCCTGCATCATAACTAAAGAGTGGCCTCCAACCCAGCAGTTAGAGAAAAGCTGTGTAGCAACCGGTTCCAAATAGGAAAAGGAGTACATCAAGATGTATATTGTCACCCTGCTTATTTAACTTATATGCAGAGTACATCATGAGAAACGCTGGGCTGGATGAAGCACAAGCTGGAATCAAGATTGCCAGGAGAAATATCAATAACTTCAGATATGCAGATGACACCACCCTTATGGCAGAAAGTGAAGAGGAACTAAAGAACCTCTTGATAAAAGTGAAAGAAGAGAGTGAAAAAGTTGGCTTAAAGCTCAACATTCAGAAAACCAACATCATGGCATCCAGTCCCATCACTTCATGGCAAATAGATGGGGAAACAGTGGAAACAGTGAGATACTTTACTTTTTTGGGCTCCAAAATCACTGTAGATGGTGACTGCAGCCATGAAATCAAAAGACGCTTATTCCTTGGAAGGAAAATTATGACCAACCTAGACAACATATTAAAAAGCAGAGACATTACTTTGCTAACAAAGGCCCGTCTACTCAAAGCTATGGTTTTTCCAGTGGTCATGTATGGATGTGAGAGTTGGACTATAAAGAAAGCTGAGCACCGAAGAATTGATGCTTTTGAACTGTGGTGTTGGAGAAGACTCTTGAGAGTCCCTTGGACTGCAAGGAGATCCAATCAGTCCATACTAAAGGAAATCAGTCCTGAATATTCATTGAAAGGACTGATGCTAAAGCTGAAACTCCAATACTTTGGCACTTGATGGGAAAAACTGACTCATTTGAGAAGACCCTGATGCTGGGAAAGATTGAAGGCAGGAGGAGAAGGGGACGACAGAGGATGATATGGTTGGATGGCATCACTGACTCAATGGACATGAGTTTGAGTAAGCTCCGGGAGTTGGTGATGGACAGGGAGGCCTGGCGTGCTGCGATTCATGGGGTCGCAAAGAGTTGGACATAACTGAGCAACTGAACTGAACTATGCAGCAACCAGGACCCAGCACAGCCAAAAATAAATAAATAACTAAAGTTATATTTTAAAAAAGAGAGAAAAGAAAAAAAAGGGGGGGGAGGGGACAGATGCTGGACGAACTAAGTGATATTCCTCTCCACTGACTTTTTTTCCAGATTATTGTTCCTCCATTTGAAACAGAGAAGGGACAGTTTAGAGAGTTCAAATGGCTCAGACCCTCAGAATCACAGATTACTCCAGGATCCAAAGCCACAATCCTGGACTTCTGTCCCATGGTGTTTTCCTGCCTTAGACTGCTCTGAAAACATCTGCTAGACTCCCACTCATCAGCTATCAATTCACGTGCTCATATTTTTCTCCTGAGGTTCACACAATCCATTTTATGAATTCACCTACACGACTCAGTGGCCAAAATTACTTATGCAGAGGTCCAGACATCTACTGTAGCTGATGAGCCCCAAATTCGGACTCCTGGCCCGGAGTCGAGCAGCAACGGGAACCAGGGGGTCAGAGACCAAAGATAATTAGCCAGGGCTCACTGTCTGCACGGCGCCTGGGGGGAATTTTAAAACAAGGTGAAGATCCCTGACCTCAGCGCTCTGTGGCTCCAATTTGTTCCTTTTCTCAGTGGAGAGGAGATTATCAATTGAGTACAATTTATTTTCCCCGTTGTCTGAGCCAGCTGCTCTGAGAGTCGATGTCTCCGCCATGTTTTAAATAGGAAGAAATGGGTGCTATTTACTTTCCTGATGTCATTTAGTGTGTGAGAGGTTGGGTTCATTCCAAGTTGCAAGCCTTCTAGTTTATCATAAAGTATACCCTGCCCTTCATCCCACCTAAAATTTGTGTGTAAATCAAAGACTCTTCTATTTATCAGGCTTTGAGCATTGCTCAGGCAACAGATACTAATTTAATATCTATAATACCATATTTTCAAGTGTGATGCAGATAATAAAAAAGTGCTTTCTACGGTCACACTGAAAACAACTCTCAGCTTTGGTGCTGACTGTTTTCATTTCTTAAGACAATTCTTGTCAACAAGGGCTAGTCACAATTTCAAGTAGCAGTTTAGAGAGGCATGGAAAAAAATCCTCCTTTCTAAGGGAGTGAAATAAATCATTGCTCACTAACAGTGATATTTAGGAAGATTAATTTGAATTGCCTTCTCCTCTGGCTACATTTCACAACAGTCAGTATTTATCATTTGAAGGTTTCCCAATCATCCAAAAGAGATAGATGAGTCTGAATTAGTTTCACAGGCAGAAATGTAAAAACAGAAATATAAATTGGAGTCTAATGACCATGGTTTGAACCACATCATGTATGGTGCTCTGAAGGCTACTGAAACAAATATTTTCTGTGTCAGATGGGGCTTAACGCTAAGCCTTGATGATTGTTTTTAAAAGCAAGGAGGTTGACTCATTGGAGGTGGCATGTGTCATAGCATGACGTCACGGTGAAATGATAACCTAGGTGAAATGATGTCAACCAGTGAAAGTATGAAAGTGTTGTCTCTCAGTCCTGTCTGACTCTTTGCAATCCCATGGACTGTAGCCCGTCAGGCTCTTCTCTTCATGGTATTTCCCAGGAAAGAATACTGGCCTTCTTGTATCTGGATACAAGGGATCTTCCTGGGATCTTCCTGACCCAGGGATCGAAACAGGGTCTCCTGCATTGTAGGGAGATTCTTTACTGAATGATTTTAACTGGGAATCAGCATAATTTAAAACAGAAAGATTAAAAATCCATGCCACCGTGATGCTCTTACACCGTTGAAGTCTAAGAACAATAATCTTTCATAACTGTCTTTTCTTATTCTCAGTAGGCATTGACAGTCCTGTTTGGCATACCGAAGAGTCCTGTGATCTAAAGATCAGTGCTCATGCAGCATTTTCCTAGAGAGCTAGGCTTCTCAAATGACATCAGTTTGTGGACCGAATGGATTGATTGCCTTGCCTGGCGACACACTTCCATCTCCCTTTTCCAAACAACACCCATCTGTTTCTCCGAGACTGCACTGTTTCTTTATTCTCGGTCTTGCAGTTTGGTGGAGGCGGAGGCTGACCTCCCCTCCGTCCCAGTCACGAGGCTATCCCTCTGTGATGTGTGTGCTTGGCTCAGGCATTGATGTTCACTAATACAGGTGGAGCTGTGGGAGACAATGACTCGGGGTCTTTGCTAGAGATTCTTCCTCTTTTTCTAGAAGGGATACGAGGGTGACATAATCACTTTTGCTACCTATGAATCAGTGGGTTCTGGGCTCAGCGTTTACTTATTTACAGGCTGCTCAGCGGGCTTCCCAGGTGGCTCAGTGGTAAAGAATCTGCCTGCCAGTGCATGAAACATGGGAGACGAGGGTTCGATCCCTGGATTGAGAAGATCCCCTGGAGGAGGAAATGATAATCCACTCTAGTATTCTTGCCTGGGAAATCCTGTGGACAGAGGAGCCATGAGCTACAGTCCATGGGGTCGCAAAGAGTTGGACGTGACTGAACACACACACACACACACACACACACGCACGCACGCACACACGCACACACGCACGAGCCTTGGGAGCTGCTGGTGGTCTTCAAAAAGAGCAGTGTTGGGACAAAGCAGGCCTAAGAGAGAGAGCAGAGGTCACAAAGGGAGGGTTCTTGGTGACTGAAGCCTCACCTGAACGCTCTCCAGTTACTTCCAATAAAAAGTTTTTTAAAAAGGGGAAAAGCAGTTCATCAAAATTCCTCTTTAAATGAGGAACTGCCCCTCCCCCAATATTTTTAGTTTAAAGATAATGCATAAATGTGTGCTACACACAGACTTCCTGGAACCTGCCAATGATCTAAAAGGAATTCAACTGTTTGTTTTTTATGTAACAAGTATCTCACTCGTGAACACCCACGTATTTGCAAATGTCAAGTGCTGTGGGGGCTGATGGGCATGTGGTCTTTGGGCCTGTTGCTGAGCACGCCTGCGGCCCATGTTCTGAGCACGTGGCAGCATTCTTCCTGTAGTTGAACGGGGGCATCGACTGATTCTCCCCAGTGAGTTGCAAGCTGAAATGGTCTGTGTCACGCCTGGGATAAACATTTACATGCCAGTGAGAAAGAAACCTGCTGAAGTTCTTTGTCCTGGAGGCATGGACGTGGCCGGATCCACCTGGGCCTTGAGTGGCAGGTATGAATGAACACACCTTCCTGCCCACGCACAGCACCGCGGAAGCTGCCATAAGCTACAGAGACTTGGGGGGCCTTCGTTATCCCAGAGCTCCTAGCCCATTCGGATTGATCCAATACCATGACGGAGTTACAGACAGAGGGACTAGAGTTGAATCCCCTGTAATCTGTGGCAGAAGCAGGCTTGGCAAGGTCCCACAGGCATGTCGATGGAATGACAGATTGGATGTTTGTTTTCCTGACCTGGGTTTGGCACTGAAAAGGAAGGCATGTCCCTGGCTCCTCATTTGGCATCCAGCACAGAGGCAAACCAGAGGGCCCTGTGAGAGAGACGAAAAATGCCATGTGGATCGAAGGAAGAGCTTTTGTTTTTTGAAGGAGGCAAAGGAAATCAGAATGAAAACATTTTTCCCCCAATACATGATCTTATTTTTAATTGCGTTACAATACTGTGTTGGTGTCTGCTTCACAGCACTGTGAACCAGCCATAATTATATATGTTATACATATCCTTCCCTCTTGAGCCTCCCTCCAGCACCCCCTCCCGCCTCTCTAGGTGGTCACAGAGCCAGGCCGCCTCCCTGTGCTGTGTGGCCGCTTCCCACTGGCTGGCTATCTTACCCGCGGTAGTGCATACAGTCAGGGACACTTTCTCATTCGTTCCCCCCTTCCTTCCCCTGCTGTGTCCGCAAGGTCCTTCCCTATACCGGTGTCTCCATTCCAGAGGGAGATCTTGTAGCTTTGTGGGATATAAAATAAGGAGATCTTGTAGCTTTGTGGGATGTAAAATAAATCACCACTGGTTTTCCTCGAGCAGTATCAGTACACGGACTACTTGGGTAGTTACTTTTGATTCCCCATTGTGCTTTGGTGTTTTTTTTGTTGTTGTTTTCTCTTTTTAAGTTGGTTTAGTTTAGTTCAGTTGCTCAGTTGTCTCTGACTCTTTGCGACCCCGTGAACCTCAGCACGCCAGGCCTCCCTGTCCCTCACCAACTCCCGGAGCCCACCCAAACCCATGTCCATTGAGTCAGTTATGCCATCCAACCATCTCATCCTCTGTCGTCCCCTTCTCCTCCTGCCCTCAATCTTTCCCAGCATCAGGGTCTTTTCAAATGAGTCAGCTCTCTGCATTAGGTGGCCAAAGTATTGGAGTTTCAGTTTCAGCATCAGTCCTTCCAATGAATACCCAGGACTGATTTCCTTTAGGATAGACTGGTTGGATCTCCTTGCAGTCCAAGGGACTCTCAAGAGTCTTTTCCAACACTACAGTCCAAAAGCCCATATAGGTTCTAATTCTAATCTTTATTAGGATTATATCTATAATACTAAGAATATGATTTGTTTGGCATGAAGGCTTGATTTAAATTTAATTTTGGGGAGCACTCATTTAGTTTTACACATTTCCATTTGTGGCAAAAAAAGAGACACACAATAAGTGTTTTAATCTTTATTTAGTAAAATTATAATATGGCCCAGAAATTCCACTCCTACATATTTACCCAAGGGAAATGAACACACATGTGCACAGAAGAATTTGCACTCAGATGTCCCTAGCAAGATCACTCATAGCACTGAAAAAGTGCAAGCAACGCACGTTCCATAAACAATAGACGGTCGACAAAGTGCCCACAGCCTTGCAGTAGGGTGCTCTTCAGCAGTAAAAAAGAAGGAGATGTTACTGCTCGCTGCATTTTTGAAGATGAACCACTAAAACACTTGCTAAGCGAAATACTCTGGGCAGAAAAGAACATATATTGTGTGATTTAATCTGTATGACCTGTGCAGAATGGCAAAACTGTAAAGACAGAAAGTAGATTTGCTAGATGGTGCTTGGGACTAGGCGTGTGAACGTGGATTCACTTAAGTGGACAGGAGGGACATTTCTGAGTTATGGAGATGTTCTAAAACTGGATTCTGGTAATGGTTGCACAACTCTGTGAATAGACTAAAGATAACTGACGGGAACATGTAAACAGGTTACTTCTATTATATGAAAATGACACCTTAGTAATGCTGTTTAAACATTTTAGAGGTTGTGTTTTTTAATGTTCTCAGAATGCTTTTTAAATTTATGGCTTCAGTGGGTCTTAGCTGTGGGACTCAGGCATTTTCTCTCGAGTTGCAGCACATGGGCTTCATCGCCCTGCAGTTGGTGGGATCTTAATTTCCTGACCAGGGATTGACCCTGAGTCCCCTGATAGGAAGGCGGATTCTTTTTTTTTTTTTTTAACTTTCTATTTTGTATTGGAGCATAGCCAATTAACGATGTTGTGATAGTTTCAAGTGGACAGCAAAGGGACTCAGGCATACATAGGCCTGTATCCATTCTCCCCCAGTGGGAGAAATCCCATGCACAGAGGAGCCTGGCAGGCTACAGTCCATGGGGTCCAAAGAGTCAGACCTGACTGAGCGACTAACACTTTGATTTTGACTTTCCCCCAGACTCCCTTCCCATCCGGCTGCCACATGACACTGAGCAGAGCTCCCTGTGCTATGCAGTAGGCCCTCGCTGGTCATCCGTTGTAAATATAGCAGTGTATACATCGTAATATCAAACTCCCTAACTATCTGGAAGGCAGATTCTTAACCACCGGAGCACCGGGGAAGTCTCCTGGAGTAAATTGTTTCTTTTAATAAAGTGTAAAAAAATTAGAATGAGGGACCTTACACAGCGCCCGGCGTGTAGACGTGCTGGATAAATGTGTGCTGAATTGAATCAAAGGGCTGGAGAGGTCTGTGCGTGCAGCGCGGACTCCCAAGGCAGCTGGATTCTCAGAGAAGACGGGGAGTGGGATGTCTGACTTTTCTCTTCCCAAAGTTTCTTCATCTGCTTAGCCAACTGTGATCATCAGTTATAAAACCCACATGATTAGAGTGAACATATGTTGTTTTGTAGCCACACAGTGTCCATTCTCTTTGCCTTGGCAGCTGTGGGGGGATTTCTTTGGGGGAACGCCCCTGTCTATTCTCAGTACCTTTGCCTGGAGCAAGGCTGACTTCACCTTGGTTCCTGATAGGGACAGGTGCGTCAAAGTCAAGTGGGTCAGGGAACCGCAGCCTCCCTGAGCACTGTGACTGCTCTGGGGTGGACTTGACCCTGCGGTTCTTTGAGAACCAGCTTCCGGACTGTGGCTCACATTTCAGGGAAAAAGAGACTTTTTCTTTCCTCGTGGACTTGGTCCCTAGAGGACCTAGTAAGTGCTTAGAGCTCTGGCAGGTATTCTTCATCACAGGAAGCTCGTGAATGAGGCCAGTCTGGAGGAAAGCACAGCCAGGAAGTGAAGCGAGCTGCACCGTGGGGCCTCCTCTGAGCCCAGCCTCCCTGGATGCTCCCCAGGCCGGTGGCTGCCCTTTGCCTTTGGCTCCGTCTGGATTGTGCTTTCAGTGAATTGCAAATGGTGCCTTACAGGAGAGGCGGGTTCAATCCCTGGGTCAGGAAGATCTCCTGAAACAGAGATGCTTCTTACCTCCCGGAAAAAGGGAAGGGCTAGGGGTACAAAAGCCCCGCAGCATCAGTGCCGCTCGGTTTTTAGATACGCGAACCGAGCAGCGGCCCAGGAGCTAAGGAGTTCAAGTCTGAAATCCTTGTTGCTTTGAAGCCAGAACTGGGGCAGGTCACCCATCAGCTTTTGTTAGTACTAATGATAATAATTACAGCTACTATTCATTGAGTGCTTCAGTTCAGTCGCTCAGTCCCGTCTGACTCTTTTCGACCCCATGAACCGCAGCAGGCCAGGCCTCCCTGTCCATCACCAACTCCCGGAGTTTACCCAAACTCACATCCATCGAATCAGTGATGCCATCCAGCCATCTCATCCTCTGTCATCCCCTTCTCCTCTTGCCCCCAATCCCTCCCAGCATCAGAGTCTTTTCCAATGGGTCAACTCTTCGCATGAGGTGGCCAAAGTACTGGAGTTTCAGCTTCAACATCAGTCCTTCCAATGAACACCCAGGACTGATCTTCTTTAGGATGGACTGGTTGGATCTCCTTGCAGTCCAAGGGACTCTCAAGAGTCTTCTCCAACACCACAGTTCAAAAGCATCAATTCTTTGGTGCTCAGCTTTCTTCACAGTCCAACTCTCACATCCATACATGACTACTGGAAATACCGTAGCCTTGACTAGACGGACCTTTGTTGGCAAAGTATGTCTTTACTTTTTAATATGCTGTCTAGGTTGGTCATAACTTTCCTTCCAAGGAGTAAGTGTCTTTTAATTTCATGGCTGCAATCACCATCTGCAGTGATTTTGGAGTCCCAAAAAATAAAGTCTGACACTGTTTCCACTGTTTCCCCATCTTATTTCCCATGAAGTGACAGATGCCATGATCTTCGTTTTCTGAATGTTGAGCTTTAAGCCAACTTTTTCACTGTCCTCTTTCACTTTCATCAAGAGGCTTTTTAGTTCCTCTTCACTTTCTGCCATAAGGGTGGTGTCATCTGCATATCTGAGGTTCTTGATGTTTCTCCCAGCAATCTTGATTCCAGCTTGTGCCTCTTCCAGCCCAGGGTTTCTCATGATGTACTCTGCATTTAAGTTAAATAAGCAGGGTGACAATATCTGTGCCAAATTCTGTTTCCAGCACTCTGCATAGACACGTGCTGGGGTTTTCTTGCTTCGTTTCACTCAATCATCTCAGCAGGTTGATGAGTTGGAACCGCTCTTGTCCCCGTCTTATGCAGGAGGAGACGGAGGCTAACTTGCTGAGTGTAACAGTGGACAACACTCTTTCTCACATACGTGGCACAGTTTTAAACATGTCACGTGTTTTATTAGGAGGCAGGTACTTCCCTGGTAGCTCAGCTAGTAAACAATCCGCCTGCAGTGCAGGAGACCCCCGTTCGAGTCCTAGGTTGGGAAGATCCGCTGGAGAAGGGATAGGCTACCCACTCCAGTATTCTTGGGCTTCCCTGGTGGATCAGCTGGTAAAGAATCTGCCTGCAATGCAGGAGACCTGGGTTTGATCCCTGGGTTGGGAAGATCCCTGAAGGGAAAGGCTACCCACTCCAGTATTCTGGCCTTGAGAATTCCACGGACTGTAGAGCCCATGGGGTCACAGAATCAGACACAACTGAGCGACTTTCACTTTCACTCACTAGTATTATTCCCATGGTGGACCTAGAGATGGTCACACTGAGTGAAGTGAGTCAGAGAAGGAGAAGTGTTGTGTAACGTCTTTTATATGTCAAATCTAAAAAGAAACGATACAAATGTACTTACAAAACAGAAAGAGACTCACAGACTTAGAGAACGAATTTATGGTTGCTGGGGAGGTCGGGGAAGGGGTTGTTAGGGAGGTTGGGATGGGCATGGACACACAGCTGCATTTAAAATGGATGCGCAGCGAGGGCGCGCTTCGCAGCACAGGGCGCTCTGCTGAGTGGTAGTGGCGGCTGGATGGGACGAGTCTGGGGGAGGATGGACAGTGTGCACGTGTGGCCAGCCGATGCCCTTCCCTGTGCACCTCGAACGATCACAGCGTGAATCAGCTAACCCCAATACAAAAGGACAAGGTTAAAAAGCAACAACAGAAAACCAGGCTTTTAGTTCGGTGTTGTTTGGGTTATGGGAGATTTGCGAGAATGGTAGAGTGAGCGCCTGCACGCCCTCAGCCCTTTCCCGTTACCACGTCCCGTGGCCACGGCGCATTTCTGAAACTCAGACAGCAGCACTGGTGCACTCCCGTTAACTCAGCTTCTCAATTTCTGTGCACTCTGCCAGCTTTCCCACTATTCCCCGCCCTGTCCCAGAGTCCCATCCAGGACACCTTATTGCATTTGGTCTGCTGTCTTTTTGAGACTTCTTTTCACATTGAGCGCTTTGTTTGGAATTAATAAATGAAATGTTTGCTCTTGATTTTTTCCTAGTTGGAGGAATAAAAACGAGTCTTTAAAAATTTTTCGAGGGCTGGCATGTTGTGAGTGTGTGTGTCGGACTCTTTGCAACCTTATGGAATGTCCAGGCAAGAATACCGGAGTGGGTTGCCCTTTCCTCCTCCAGGGGATCTTCCGGTTCCAGGGATGGAACCCACATCTCCACATTTCCTGCAGTGCAGGTGGATTCTTCACCACTGAGCCACTGGGAAAGCCCATAACAAATGCATTCATTGAAAAAAACTCAGCCCTCTATTTTTGCCATATTCACTGGTTTACCCTGCAGTCTCTCCAGTATTAATGCGTTTGTTGCTGAATTGCAGCATGGCATTATTCCCTTGGATTTGTCACATGTGAGAAATGGGCCTGAATGAGGCTCCAAATATGCTTTAAGAACTTGACTCTGAGTGTGTTTTCATCTGTATCATGGCCTAGGGTCAACCCTAGGTATCTTTCTAGAAATGTGGCTCTGGAATCAGCATTTTAAACAGATCCACCAAGTGACTGGGTCCATGCTGACTGGAGGGAACTCATGTTTTCAGAAGACATTCCTAAAACAAGACTCTCAAGCTAAAACATGATCAATGCACAGTCTGACACTTCGGCTGTGCTTCATCACACCTCCTTATTCTTTGTACGACCACAACTGATGTAAGCCCCACTTTGTTGGTATACGTGGGGGAGGGAGGTGCCTGGACCTGGGGTGGGACCCTAATCCCCTTTCCCTGGACAGCTTCTGAGGGTCTCTGTGCCCCATACAGCACAAATCTCTCCCCACTCTGAGTGCTGCTAATACTGTGAGTTAGCTACTACCTCTGGTGCTCAGTCAATGAAACAATGATGTAGTTGACCACTGCAGGAAAAACGACCTGGTTCAGACTCTTAAGCTTTGATAAAATTCCATCCTTTATTTAAAAAAATGATTTTTTATAAGTGATTATACCTAGAAAACATTCAGAACCTGATTCATGAAGAAGAAATCAGCCCAATGCACTTACGATGAGTATCCCTGGAAAGCATGAAAATCCATCTTATGTACACGTACCCCTGGGCTTCCCAGGTGGGGCAGCGGTAAAGATCTGCCTCAATGCAGGAGATGCACAAGACGTGGGTTTGATCCCTGGGTAGGGAAAATCGCCTTGAGGAGGAAATGGCAACCCATTCTAGTATTCTTTCCTGGAAAATCCCATGGATGGAGGAGCCTGGCAGGCTACAGTCCATGGGGTTGCAACATGTTGGATACAACTGAGCGACTAAGCACACACACAATTATGTACCTATTGCTTATACGTGATCTGTATGTGTATATATGGTTACACTAAGCGCCTAGAAACTATTATCTCAGATAAGCGTAGTGACAGTGTTTGGAGATAGGGGCACCTTACGACCCCCCTTTGCAGATGTGTGTCTCAAACTCAGGAAGGGCCGGGACTTGCTCAAGCTTGGCCAGTGAGGCACAGAGCTGTGGTGTGAAGCGCGCTGCAGGCGATGGAGTCTGTGCTCCAGACGGGGTGTGTGTACTTTCCTGTCGGAGAGTGTGTGACGACAGCATCTGGGCTCATGAATGTCAGGAAGATTGAACTCTAGACCCTGGCAGTGCCCTCCTATGCTGGCCGCATAGGACTCCTTGTTTGTGCCAGTTGTCGAGACGCAGCCAGTCAACAGAAACAAACGCTGCCGCACGTCCCCAGCAAGGGCAGGTGAACTGAAAGATGGAAGTATCCGTGGCTGGTAACGTACAACGAGTAGGATAAGGTTAGGGCCACTTCCAGGGTCTGCAAATGATCGAGAACTTGCCAAGGGCGGAATGCTACAAGGAGGCTGAGCAGGACGACCGCAGCGACAACTCAAGATGAGGGTAGTTTGTCTCCCTGTGGCTTTCCGCACACCTCCCATCCCCACTCTGAGTTTTACACACGCTCAGATTTCCCAGTCCAGATCTTCACAGAAGCGTGGTTCTTGCCAAAGGACCTGGTTTTTGCTTTGCTTGCTAATACGTATCCGTCTCAATGAAATGCAAATAGGACTTGTTTGTGTTTTATCTAATGCTTCCTCTTTCTTTAAAGGCATACAAAGATATGGCCATACACATTGAATAAAATGTCTGTGGCTGTATAAACAAGACCATAATGAGAGTTCTAGGCTGACGTGGGGAGCGCAGCACCTGCAAAACAAATGTGAGTGTCTCCTGGGTTTTCACTCACCCGGTTGATTTACACGGGCTGCACGCCACATTTTATCCTGATGGCCCCCGTTCTCCTAGGGTGCAGACACTGGAGCGGCAGTGATGCATGGCACCTCTGCCTGCCAGCCTTACCCCTACCGTACCAAGTACCATTACTGTAAGAAGTAGCATCATTCGTTTCCTCCTAGGAAGCTTGTCGAAAAGCAACCGGTAATATTTTCTAATCTGTTGAGCTCTGCTCTGCCTGGCTTCTTCTTAAGGGAATTTTCCTTGACACATTTGAATGAATTTATGAGCAGGGAAAATATTTTAATATCCTGATGAAAAATAAAACTGTAAACAATGTTTCATTACCACCCAAAGGATGTGAAACATTTAATGGGTGGAAATAATTATCATTAGGTGTGTGAGAGACATTGGGAGTCTTTTTAAAATCACCTCTTTTCAAAAACTATAATTAAAATACTTGCTTCTTGTAAACAATTTAGAACATGCAAGAAACTTAAAGAAGACCTTTACTTCACCAAATAGGTGATGACACAGACACAGGAGGCTTGTGTTTTACTGTATTTTTATATCTGGATGGAAATTGCCTTTAAGAAAGGAACTGTCCACTGTTTGAACCCTCTTCACATTTAAAATTTTTTTCAAAATTAATTTTTATTGGAGTGTAGTTGCTTTACAATATTGTGTTAGTCTCTACTGTACAGCAAAAATGGTTCGGCCTTATCTATACATGTACCCTTCCCTTCTGGATTCCCTTCCACTCACAGCACCACAGTGCGTGAAGCAGAGACCCCAGTATTTATTATTCAGTAGGTGTTCATTAGTCATCTATTTTATGCATAGCATCAACAGTGTGTGTGCCAATTCCAACCTCCCAATCCCTCCCAGCCTCACCCCCTCCAAGGCGGGGGAACTTGGTATCCATATATTTATCCGCTATGTTTGTCCAATTCCAACCTCCCAATTCCTCCCAGCCTCACCCCCTCCAGGGCGGGGGAACTTGTATCCATATATTTATCCCCTATGTTTGTGTCTCTATTTCTGCTTTGCAGATAAGATTGTCTATACCGTTTTTCTAGATTTCACATACATGTGTTAATACATGATATTTGTTTTTCTGACTTACTTCAATCTATATGACCTTCTCTAGGTCCATCTACATCTCTACAAATGACCCAATTTTGTCCTTTTCACGGCTGAATAATAGGCCATTGTATATCTGTGCCAGTATTCTTTATCCGTCCCTCTGTTGATGGACTCTTAGGTAGCTTCCATGTCCTGGTTTTCATAAGTAGGGCTGCTATGAACAATGGGGTGCATGTATCTTTCTGAATTGTGGGTTTTTCTGGGTATAAGCCTAGGAGTGGGACTGCTGGGTCATATGGTGAACCCTCCTCACCTTTCTGAAGATTTCAGCTGCCAGATTTTGGCTTTCCCCTCACTTGTACAGCTGGACTGTGGAGCTGTGCTGCGGGCTGCTCTGACTGAATGACACTTCCTGCTTTGAATTGCCAGCCAGCACGGGACTGAGCGGGAGTCCCAGAAAATCCCTGGGGTGGCATGTGTCAGCACCACTAGCAGCATCACCTGTTGGAAACTGTGGCTTTTCTAGAACACGGGGGTCTGCTCTGTAGTGGCGGGAGACCAGGTGGGACTCAATGCTGGGGCTGCTGCTGCAAGGGTTTCTCCTGGACCTGAGAATTAAGGGCGCATAGGACAGATTAACAGGAGAAAAGCATGCAAACTTATTTAGTAGAAGTTTTACATGACACAGGGGCATTCCTACGGAAATGGGCACACAAAAGACCAGTTAGCATTGACTACTCACGTACAGAATTGGACAGAGAGAGTATTACAATATTGAGAGTATGACAAAGGGCTTGGGCCAGAGCAGTTGATGGTGGGGAGTGACGAGGAAGACAAGAGTTGCTTTACCCAGGCCTGTCTGAGCTGGATTTTCTCGGCCTGGACTCCACTCCCTGCCCCTGGTGATCAGATGCCACTTTCCTCCTGGTGCAGGAGGGCATCTCCCATAGGTGAGCTTTGTCTTCCGCTCTCAGGTGGGGTGGGGGAAGGAGCACCCTTCTTGCGCCTGCTGTGTATTTAAAGTGTCTTTTAGCTCGAAAAAAATCCTTGTGCCAAAGCGGTGCATTCTGGGGTGGCATACTTTGCCACCCTTCACCACCTTTGTCGTTCGTGTCCCAGGACTGACCGGCTGTGTGGCGTGGCTTTGCTTTGGTTCTCATTTTTGCCTCTCCCACTTTGTCTGAGCTTGGGCTCCATAGCAGAATATTATGGCCAAGGTGGCTGCCACAACACATGTTTACCTCTCGCAGTTTGGGAGGCTGGGTAGTCCAAGGTCATGGAGCTGGCAGCTTTGATGTCTGGTGAGAGCTCATGTCTTGGTTCATGAATGACTGTCTCCTTGCTGTGTCTTAGTGAAGGGAACTCTCTGTGGCCTTTTTTTAAATAAGGGACTAATCCCATTCATGAGCACTCTGTTCTCATGAGCTAATCACCTCTCCAAGGGCCCCCCACCAAATGCCATCGCTCTGGGAATTAGATTCCAACATGTGTATATGGAGAACCCCAATATTCAGCCCATAGTACCACGTTCTGCCTCTCTTCTAAACCTGGTTCCAGCAAGCTTCCTAAGAATTCCCCATGGTTCTCAACAGCCTGTGAATGGCCATTGTGGTGTCTGATTCTTTGCGATCCCATGGACCATAGCTCTCCAGGCTCCTCTGGCCATGGAATTCTCCAAGCAAGAATACTGGAGTGGGTTGCCATTTCCTTCTCCAAGGACTTCTTCCAACCCAGGGATCGAACCCACATCTCTTGCGTCTCCTGCGTTGGCAGGGGGATTCTTTACCACTGTGCCAACTGGGAAGAGCCTTTGAATAGATTTCTTTTTTCTACTTTAATCAGCTAGTCAATTTCTATTGCTTGCGACCAGGAACCCTGATGGATACACTTCTAGTTTTTAATATTTGCATATAACTGAGTTTTTTTTTTCTTAACTTTCAAGTTAAAAAAAAATTGCAAGTGTCTATTTTATCTGTTTGGCAATTCAAAACTAGGTCATATGTTTTGATCTTCTATGTACCAGCTGCTTCTAGTTCAATATGTAAAGTGCCCTGTAAGGATTGTTTGAAAAGTGAATTAAACATTCTCTGAAATCCTCCCTTACTTCATTTAGGGCATCAGAGATTGATCCCCTCTGGATGAGATGAAGTTTTTCATGTGTGTGCTTAGTCGCTCAGTCCTGTCTGACTCTTTGTGACCCCATGGATTGTAGCCCGCCAGGCTCTTCTGTCCATGGGATTCTCCAGGCAAGAACACTGGAGTGTGTTGCCATGCCCTCCTCCAGGGGATCTTCTCAACCCAGGGATTGAACCCAGGTCTTCCACACTGCAGGTGGATTCTTTACTGTCTGAGCCACCAGGGAAGCCCAAGTTTTTCTTAGACCTGAATGTTTGTGTCTTGTGACTCTTGGTTTATGGCTACTTGTGACTTTCCGCTGTCCACTTAGAGTATCATGCTGGTTTAGGATTGTTTGGTTTCACAAATATAATAAAGTAAAATAAAAATATAGGATATCCAGTTAAATTTGAATTTCAGATAAACAGTGAATCATTTTTATTAATTATGAATCCTTATTTAATTAATTAATTATTCTAAGTATAGTATAATAGTATAAGTATATCCTGAATATGGGCTTCCCAGATGGCTCAGTGGTAAAGAACCTGCCTGCCAATGCAGGAGACCAGAGTTTGATCCCTGGGTCGGGAAGTTCCTCTGGAGAAGGAAATGGCAACCCACTCCAGTACTCTTGCCTGGAAAATCCCATGGACAGGGAGCCTGGCAGTCTCCTCTGTGGGGTCACAAAGAGTCGGAAATGACTTAGCAAGTAAACAACAACAACAGATGTCCTGAATACTGGATGAGACATACTTATACTACTTTATCCGGCAGCTCTTATGCTGACTGTAACCTGCGGCCTCATGGGGACTGTCACTCCTCGGGGTAGAGTGTACTACAGAGGAGTTGTGGGGAACCACCTCTTACAGTGCACTCAGCTCCAACACAGTTTTGGGAATTCATGGATCACTTTCTCCCTTTTTCAACTTGATTCCAGCTGTGAAATCTGTGGAAGGAATTCCATTAAACAAGTAATTCATTCATTCACTTTTTGGCTGTGCTGGGTTTTGATGGGTGTGTGCAGACTTCCCCAGTTGCAGCGAGCAGGGGCTGCTCTCCAGCAGCGGTGCTCAGGCCTCTCGTTGCAGTGGCGTCTCTTGATGCAGAGCATGGGCTCCAGAACAGGTGGGCTGCAGCAGTTGCTGCTCATGGGCTTAATCGCTCCCAGGCAGATGGGATCTTCCTGGACCAGGGAGCAAACTGATGTTCCCTGCAGCGCAAGGTGGATTCTTAACCACTGGACCACCAGGCAAGCCCCTGGAAGAAATTCCTTACAGTTTCTGGCACATGGATAACATTCTTGCTGTTTTCTCAGACTACGAGTAGGCAGTTTACTTGGATCCAAATTATCTGATACTTGCATCTTTCATGAAATGCATGATATGTGTGTATACATGCACACACATGCTGACCTCCCATTTAACCAGCAGGAATTTATATGGTGCGTGTTTCCCCCCTTTTACGATACACTTGGAGGCTCCCACCTTGACCTCTGTCCACAATGCCTCAGCTGCAAACCCAGTTCTCAAGTCATCGGGTCTTCACTATTGTTCAGTTCGTATAAGTCATGTCTGACTCTTTGTGACGCCGTGGACAGCAGCACGTCAGGCTCCTCTGTCCTCCGTTATCTCCTGGAGTTTGCTCAGATTCATGTCCATTGAGTTGGTGATGATATCTAATCATCCCATCCTCTGTTGTTCCCTTCTCCTTTTGCCTTCAGTCTTTCCCAGCATTAGGGTCTTTACCAATGAGTCGGCTCTTCGCATCAGGTGGCCAAAGTATTGGAGCTTCAGCTTCAGCAATGGTCCTTCCAGTGAATATTCAGGATTGATTTCCTTGAGGATTTACTGGTTTGATCTCCCTTCAGTCCAAGGGTTTCTCAAGAGTCTTCTCCATGATTAGAAAGCACCATGATTAGAAAGCACCAGTTCTTTGGCTACCTGACCCCTTTTTCCACCTGCACCCCTGGCACTGAATAAGCACAAACCCAAACCCCAATTCACCAATGTTGCTGTTGCCAATATTCCAACAGGTGCCAAAAATAAATGAGAGAAAAAGAAACCCAGCCTCCATTTGGAAATGCTCAGCAATTTCCTTTGATTTAAAAAATTAAGTAAAAGCCACATCCTTTGGAAAGTTTGTTGTTATTTTTTTATATATATTCTGCCTTTCTGAGAAGAAAAAAAATATATTGCTGAAAGTAACTCTTACAGACGGATTGAATGCATTCTTTGTTTATTTTTAAAAGTCAATAAAATGTTCTCTTCTTCAGAAATTCATTTCTGTCATTTGAATAACCTGTAGATATTGGGAAGAAATTCCAGAAGTCTGCAGGATCTGGTTGCCCCTCTCACCCAGGTAAGAACGTTCGTATTCCTTTTTTTCTTGGAAGAGCTGCCTGAGGGCTTTCAGTGGAGGCACTAGAAAGTTTGAAGAACTATTTGTGTTTGATTATTTCTGAGAACTCTGTTTGGGTGTAGACAGAAAGAAAGCAGTCAAGGGAGGACAAAGCTATTATTTTTGTCACCAAAAAAAAAAAAAAGGTAAGTTCGCAGTAAAATAAGTACAGGTGAAGGATTCTGAAAGCTCCTAAGTATTCAAATCCAAGAAAGTTTAGTCACAGTGATTCTAGAACAAATGTTCACAATCAGCCATTTTAAGAAATACATCCATGATAGGTTATGAGACAAGAGTAGGGCTTCCCTGGCTGCTCAGTGGTGAAGAATCTGCCTGCCAGTGCTCGATCCCTGGTGTGGGAGGATTCCATATGCTGCGGAGCAACTAAGCCCATGCACCACAGGCTGGCATAAACAGAGATGAGGGTGGTGGGCTTCCGGTTGCCCCTCCCCCAGGGTGCAGTAGGGGTTGGCCACGGCTGTGGCTAGCTTCCTGTCCAAATCCATGCTCTCTAGTAATGTCCACATGCATCACTAATGAAGATGAGTTTGTTTAGGGTTACAATGTGTCTGGAAGAAACTTACCTTCCAGATTCCCTTAAAACTTGGGGTAAGCCAGGGAGAAAATAATCAATAAAGAGATGTCAACGGAAATCCCTAAGGAGGGTTTTTCTTCCCAATGGAAAAGGCAACCCCATCAGGATGTTTCTTTCTTTCTTTTTTTTTTTAACTTTACAATATTGTATTGGTTTTGCCAAATATCAAAATGAATCCACCACAGATATACATGTGTTCCCCATCCTGAACCTTCCTCCCTCCTCCCTCCCCATACCATCCCTCTGGGTCGTCCCAGTGCACCAGCCCCAAGCATCCAGTATCGTGCATCGAACCTGGACTGGCGACTCGTTTCGTACATGATAGTATACATGTTTCAATGCCATTCTCCCAAATCTTCCCACCCTCTCCCTCTCCCACAGAGTCCATAAGACTGTTCTATACATCAGTGTCTCTTTTGCTGTCTCATATACAGGGTTATTGTTACCATCTTTCTAAATTCCATATATATGTGTTAGTATACTGTATTGGTGTTTTTCTTTCTGGCTTACTTCACTCTGTATAATAGGCTCCAGTTTCACCCATCAGGATGTTTCTGTTGTCTGTGGCCTTTCCCATGATTCAAGGATAAGAGGTGACTGAGCAGTGAGGTGGATGCTGGAGCAAAGCATCAGAAGGAACCTGGATCCTGAGAGATCGCTGAGCTAGGACAATGGGCCTGGCCATCTTCCAGCAGAAATAACAAATCTCTATTTCTTTGTTCCATCTTTAGTCTGAGATTCTGGTCCTTTATGTCTCTGATTCGCCTTGAATCTTTCTGGCTTTTCCTTCTTCTCATTAGCTGAGAAAACTCTCAGGGCTGCTGTGTGTGGAGAAGTCCACCTGGAAATCCCCCTTTTGCTGTGGAGTGTGACTCAGTCACTATAGGAACACGTCATTGTATACACAGGTTCCAGCCACACCCCACAATACAAGGGCGAGGGGCACAGCGTGGGGTCTTTTTAAGATTCTGCCTACCACACCCACTAGGGAAAAAATGAAACAGAAGCGACCAGTTAGACTACGGAGTGATGCAAGTTTATAAATCGTCAATTGTATGATGTATCCGCATTTCAGTGACAGTAAAATGTAAAAAAACACTTTCCAATTTATTATCCATATCATTGATCTATAATAATTTGAGGCAGTTGAGACTCAGAAAGTAACTTATATGAAGACGGAAGGCTGATCAGAATTTGACCCCAGCTACTAGGGATGGAGCCTTGTACTTCATTTTCAATGCCAGATGGCTAATCTGCAAAACCAGCCACTGGGCAGCATCTCTTCATGTGGCATTGAGCCACGGGGAGAAAGCAGTCATGCTGCTGTTTCCCCTCCCTCTCCCCTCCCCTTCCTTCGGTCCCCACTCAGCGCCCGTCTATCTGTCAAGGTTCAACTGGGGTCTCCACGCAGGGGTGCTCCTTATGTTGTCCACGCACGTCTGTCGTTGCCATTAACTTATGAGCCCCTTGAAGTCGGAGCTCAGCCTGTACTCAGTCAGCTCCTGGTACTGTCTCTCACAGTGGAAAGCATTCAGCATATGCTTGTTGAATTGAACAGGAATCTGCATGTTGACTGGGATAGCTAATTTGATAAACTTAATTGCTCATAATGAGTGAAAACGGCTTAATGTGCCATTCTTTTTTGTTAGTATTTTTGCATTTACATGGGAGACTCCTGTCGTTAGAAAAATTTCAGAGGATTTGAGTGATGGGGATCTGGGTTAGTCAGAGAAATTAGAGGATTTTTGAGATGGGCACATTTGGTAACCCTTATGTCATATCGGCGAGGGCTTCACAGGTAGCTCCGTGGTAGAATTTACCTGCCAATGCAGAAGGCATGGGAGACTCAGGTTTGATGCCTGAGTCAGGAAGATCCCCTGGAGGAGGAAATGGCAACCCTTTCCAGTATTCTTGTCTAGAAAATTCTGTGGACAGAGGAGCCTGGTGCGCTACAGTCCACGGTGTCACAAAGAGATGGACACGACTAAGCAACTGAGCACACACACACACACACACACGTGTGTCATATAGGCAAATGCTGCCTAGGCATGAAACGCGGCCTGAATATGCAAATGAGAGATGTGGAAAGCTGCCGTTTGCTGGGTATTTACTGCATGCCAAGCGCTGTGCAAAGCATTTTATATATGCATCAGCTTGCTTTGATAAATCCTTAGAATACTCCTGTAAAGTCAGTATCTTGAGCCCCTTTTATAGTGAGGAGGGAATGAAAGCCGAGAAGATAGACGATTCTCACCAAGGTCACACTCAACTAATAAGGAGCACTGTTACCGTGTGAACCCGTCTGTCTAACTCCACATCATCTCATGAGCTGTACTTCCTGCCTCCTGAGAGGTTGCAGGGTGGCTCTGCTGTGCTCTGTGGTGAGGAGTTGAATGGCAGTGCGGCACAGTTTGGGGAGGACTTGACAAATACTGACAGAGAGCCTGCTGTATGCAAGCAGAGTGGTTTCCTGACCACGAAGGAGCTACTGGAAAAATGCCAACAGCAGAAGACAACGCAGCCAGCTGGGAGCCCCAGTGCCCGTCATCCGTACAGAGCAGAGGCAGGTTGGGACCGACGCAGAGGGTTTGTGCCGAGGCAAGAATCGGAAGCCGCATTTTCTTTCTGGATGGGTTGCAGTCAATGCAACGACCCTCTTGCCTTCTCCCTCTGTAGCCCGGGTTCCTGTTGAGACAGCAGGGGTGATCTGTAGGTTTCTTTTTTCTCTCTGAATCTGATTTTCAGGTTTATAAAATATGTTTAAAAATGGAAGTGTGGGTCATTTCCTCTGCAATTCCTAAAAGCAAATAAGTAAAAGCCTTAGATAGTATTTGTCCTTAGCATTCAGGGAAGTCTGTGAGGAGGTGAGCCTGGAAATTGACTTTATCTTAAACACTGAATATTTAAATACCCTTTAATTCTCTAAAGAGATGGATTTTTCAGCAAGTGATGAAGTACCGTACAGTGGTTCCCAGTTTAACCTGTTGTTGCATTCATAGGTTAATTTATTATTTTGAACAATCTGAAAATGTGCTGACATACCAACAGCCACACTGGAGAGAGCGATGGTTTGGAATGTGTGTTGACCATGTTTGCCCAAGGCGAGGCAGTTCTTGAAAGGAAGCTGCACTTTAATTAAAAGCTCTGCCTTTTAGATCTCCACGTGTGATTGTTTGTCTTTAATGAAGGTTTAGATAAAGGGGCTTGTTAATTATATATCTGCCTCCCAACGTGGTCCTTTTCCATTTGCTTTTGTTATCGTGGCTTTTTCCAATTTCACTTAACTGATTAGGACATACCAAGTATTCCAAGTTATTAGGGGCTCTAGCAGCAGACCCTTAGTAATTAGTAAAAATACTTTACTAATTAATGCAGCTGTGCGACCTCAAACCTGAAGGGTTTCGGTCACGTGATGAGATGGTTTCTAAGCAAAAGTGAGAGAAGATGCAGGCTTGCTCACCATTAGTGCCGCTCATTTCGACTTCAGAGAAGTAGAATGAATTTCTGGTTCAATAGAGGTTCAGTTGTTCGCAAAGTACCAAATGTTGGACACTTAAGCATAAAGAAGCATGATATCACACGTAATAGCCTTGGAAATTTCAGATATATTTTTAAAATACGTTTGTTGTTGTTCAGTTGCCAAGTCTTGTCCAGCTGTTTGCGACCCCATGGACTGCAGCATGCCAGGCCTCCCTGTCCCTCACCATCTCCTGGAGTTTACCCAAGTTCATGTCCATTGAATCAATGATGCCATCCAACCTCTGAGATGCCATCTCATCCTCTGTTGCCCTCTTCTCCTTTTGCCTTCTATCTTTCCCAGCATCAGGGTCTTTTCCAATGAGTCAGCTGTTTGCATCAGGTGGCCAAAGCATTGCAGCTTCAGCTTCAGCATCAGTCCTTCTAAAGAGTATTCAGGATTGATTTCCTTTAAGATTGACTGGTTTAATCTCCTTACTTTCCAAGAGACTCTCAAGGGTCTTTTCCAGCACAATTGAAAGCGTCAATTCTTTGGTGCTCTGCCTTCTTTACTTTCCAGCTCTCACATCTGTGCATGACTACTGGAAAGACCATATCTTTGACTATATGAACCTTTATTGGCAAAGTGAGATCTCTGCTTTTTAATATGCTGTTTAGGTTTGTCACAGCTTTCCTTCCAAAAGGCAAGTGTCTTTTAATTCCATGTCTGCAGTCACTGTCCACAGCGATTTTGGAGCCCAGGAAAATAAAATCTGTCATTGCTTCCACTTTTTCCCTTCTATTTGCCAAGAAGTGATAGGACCAGATGCCAGGATCTTAGTTTTTTGAAAGTTACTTATTTTAAATTGAAGGATAATTGCTTTACAATATTGTGTTGGTTTCTGCCATACATCAACATGTATCAACTATAGGTGTCCATATGTCCCCTCCCTCTGGAATCTCCCTCGCTCCTGGCAGTCTTGATTCCAGCTTGTGATTCATCCAGCAGGCACAACAGCATATTAAAATTAATATATATAGAAAATTACATAAATAAAAATAACAGAAATATCTTAATATATATCATCTGTAATATCATATCCAAATTGACTGCTTTTTAAAATTTAAGTATACTTTTCCATATGTATCTTTGTCTAGATGCACATACATTGATATGTAATCAGCTATATTAATGGGGATCATAATGCATATATGTTCATATAATGGGCTTCTCTGTTGGCTCAGATGATAAAAATCTGCCTGCAGTGTGGGAGACCCAGGTTCATTATATATATATATATATATATTCTATTTTAGGTTGTGCTAATACTTTTCTTGTTTCCTACCCTTTTGAAGCACTGCCAGTAACCATCAGTGATGGTTCTTTGGTGACAAAAACAGAAACCTGGTCAGAGAGTTAATATAACCAAAATCAGAATTTATTTGAATAGTTGCTAGATGCTCAAAGGAGCTAGATTTGCAAACTATAGGAACTTACAAAATTCACTTTCTGGAAGCTTTTCTGAAGATGACGGCTGCAAGCCAGCTCCTGAAAGATCAGGTGAATTCAGAGAAGTGGGGCAGAAAGCAGGAGGGAAAAAGCAGAATTTCACTCTTAAAGGGTAAATGGTGACTGAAGACATGGTGGAGAAAATGATTGCAGGATGAGTCAGGGTGGCATGGGCAAAACAATGGATTGGGAGGGCACTCTGACTAAGGCAGAGGATGAAATTTGGGTGACCGCAGGGGACAGACGGGTGACGTGAGTTCAGCTGTGAGGAGCTGACAGTGAGACATGTGTCCTGGCTGCAGTGGGCAGCCCTGACTCATCTCTCACAGCTGTATTTGCTGCAGGAATGTGAGCTCAGTGTTTCTTGATCTGAGCTTTTCCAGGGAAGCTGGAAACCTGAATTTTGTATGTTCTCTCTCAATTTGTAAATGCTACAAATAAATTATAAATTTTTCATTAGCATTTTGCAGGATGAATAAAACATTACTGACCAGCCAAATCTGGCTTCTGAAATAAGGTCTATCCAGAGTTTAGAGACCCTTAATGTCAAATGGGGCCTCCCAGGCGGAGGTGGTGAAGAATTAGCCTGCCTGGGTTGGGAAGATCCCCTGGAGAAAAGAATGGCAACCCACTCCAGTATTCATGCTGGGAAATCCCATGGACAGAGGAGCCTGCCGGGCTACAGTGCATGGGGTTGCAAAGAGCCAGACACGACTGAGCGCCTAACAGCAGCAACAATGGCACAGGCCCTCCTGGATCAGTTTGAGTTGTCATCTTCCTCTGGGCCTTTGCCTGGCTCCCAGCCATCCCCTGTGTCCTGTGACCATCCTTCTGCATGACTGCATCCCAGGCAGACCCCGTCTCTTTCCTCTAAACTCTCTCTTCATTCTTCTCAAAGCAGCACGAAGTCAGACTGTGTGATGGAGCAGACAGTGGGCACCTCCGGTGACTGCAGCCCAAGTGCTTGGGTCTGCCCTGGTACGGAGGAGGGAGTGTGGAGGCAGAGTCTGCAGCCGGGCTGCCTCCTACCCTGATATCGGGTGCCTCTTACCGGTGGTTGAGAGGGTTAAATTGAGTTAAAGGATGGAACTAGCTTAGAATAATGCTGTCATAGGTATTGGAAATATATAAGCCCATCTCCACTAGAGGCCTTTTTTAATGTCCGTATTCCCTACAAGTATCTGACTTTTGCCTAAAAATTTTCTTCTCTTCCCTTCCCAAATTTTCTTTTTTTCCCCTCATCTTACTTCCCCACTGCATCTGCATTTTCCTCAGTCTTAGCCAGGAAGCAGCTTCAAGTTCATATAACTCTTCTAGGGAATGCTTTACTCTTTTGGCGATTTGCTTCATCTTCTCTTTCTAGACCAGGGTGAAAGGAGTTCTCATTTTTCATACTCAGTGTAGGTTTCAGAGTTTGAGCACTTAGTTCAAGGTGATAGAACACCTGGTTCAAACAAGCTTAAAAAATGAATGCAATTTGGGATTTCCCTGGTGGCCCAGCACCCAAGACTGCACTCCCAATGCATGGGCCTGGGTTTGATCCCTGGCTGGGGAAGCAGTCCCACATGCCACAACTCAAAGGCCATGCATGCTGCAACTAAGACCCGGTAAAGACAAATAGACAAAAATAAATGCAATCTATTGGCTTTCGGGCTTCCCTGGTGGCTCAGGGGTAAAGAATCTGCCTGCCAATGCAGGAGATGCATGTTCTATTGCTGGGTCGGGAAGATCCCCTGGAGAAGGGAATGGCAACCCACTCCAGTTTTCTTGCCTGGAGAATCCCATGGACAGAGGATCCTGGTGGGTTACAGTCCATTGGGTGGCAAAACAGTTGGATATGACTGAGTGACTAAACAACAAAAATTGGCTTTTGACACAGAAGAGAAAAGATGTGGTAGAACTGACACCAAGCAAGCCATGGCCCTGCAGTGTCACCAGAGCCTCAGCTCCTTTCTGCCCCCATCTTCCTTCCGTGCTGTCTGGGTTATCCTAAGCCTGATTTTCTTTATGGCCTGCAAACAGTTGCCACCCACAGCACTTCCTCACCTGAGTATCACTGTCCCAGCAGAGGCCTTGAAACTCCCTTTGTTTGGATCTGTTGAGGTCACATGACCACCCTGCACCAATGACTTTAGACCAGAAAATGGGATGCACTGATTGGCTTAGCAGAGTCATGTGCCCCGTCCTTAGAGATGCGTGGACTTAGCAACCCTGGAGCCCAGAGACAGAACTGCGAATGGCTCAGTGCCGGAGAGGCCAAAAGCATGTGCTCAGGGCCGGAACCTTCAAAGTATTGCTTTAAACCAGCGGTTCTCAAATACGGGCCTCAGAATCACCTACGGGGCTTGTTAACGTCCAGAAATCTGGGTCACGCCCCCAGAGATTCTGATTCAGTAGATCTGTGATGGGGCCTGAGAATTTTTATTTCCACTGAGTTCCCCAAATGATGCTGATGCTGCCAGTCTAAGGACACCAGTGTGAGAGTCACTGAGTTAGAGCCAAACAGAACAAACCAAACCAAAGACAAGTCTCTGAAACAGTCCCGGAACCCTTTCAGAAGTCACAATCTTTAATTTTAATTGTATTTCAGTCATGATTTTAATCTTGTTTTCTTCCCAAGGCACATAAAGTCGTCTGGCCCAGGGGACAAAACAGACACAAGGAGATGGTGACTTGTTCCAGATCCAGTAGGTACTTTGTGGCCAAATTCAGAGCTGTTCTCTCTCTCCACTCCCTCACGCTGTCTTCACAGAATGGGCAATGGGGAGCCATTCCAGGGCTTTTTGCAGAAGGCGTCCTAGTAGGAGCGTGGTGTCACAGGAACACAGCAGATGTTTGAAGTGTAAATGCAGCAGTTTAGGTGCTTCCTCCTACAGCCAAGCTTTAGATGGAAATGGGATTTGTACCCGGTGTCTGAGATACAGCTTTCCTCTTATGGGCAACAGTGGTGCCCCTGGGCTGCTGGGGATGCGTCCAGCTGCCTTCGTCATAAAGACCAAGTAGACAGCAGAGGTTGAACGTCCTGCTTCTGAACAGAGGCTGAAACGGGGACCTTGGAGAGATCGACTCCAGGGTAGAAGTTCACCTTTCACCAAGGTGAGTATTAAGGGAAAAAATAAAAAGGCTTGTCTTTGAGAGGTACCCTTTAATAAGGCAGGCCATCTGGTCCTCTGATTTAAAAGATCTTTCCTTGGGGCTCTTGGGAAAGCACGTCTCTCACTTGCTCAGCGTTGGCTTCCCGTGGTTTAGGACCTGCCCGGGAGAGAATTCTCCAGTACCACCTTCCACACTCCCTCAGACACTTGATAGCATGTCTCTGCTCTGAATTAATACTGAGTGCAGGATCCTTACTGCCACAAGCACCAGCCGCAAATTCATGGTTGCCTGCTTCAGCGTGTTGCTACCGGAAAAATCACTGCCCCCAGGTGACAGATCCTTCCCTCCTCCCTTCTCTTCCCTTCTCTCTCTTTTCCCCTCCTCCCGCCCTCCCTCTCTGCCTGCCTCACTCCTTCCCTCTCTCCCTTTCCCAGTTCCTTCCTTCCTGCACACATTTAGTGAACTTCCTTGGGCAATGGATGTGACAGGGGAAAAGAGGGATGCGGAAGGCAGGACGCCGCCTTGGAGCGCTGTTGGTCTCTTCTCCGTTTCCGTCTCCACACTGTTTCTGACTCTGTGACCCCGTGGACTGCAGTGTGCCAGGCCTCCCTGTCCTTTACCATCTCCCGGAGTTTGCCCAAGTTCATGTCCATTGAGTCGGTGATGCCATCCAACCATCTCATCCTCTGACACCCTCTTCTCATTCTGCCTTCAGTCTGTCCCAGCATCAGGGTCTTTCCCAGTGAGCTGGCTCTTCGCCTCAGGTGGCCAAAGTATTGGAGCTTCAGCTTCAGCATCACTCCTTCCAACGAGTATTCAGGGTTGATTTCCTTTAAGATTGACTGGTTTGATCTCCTTGCTGTCCAAATGACTTTCAAGAGTCTTCTCCAACCCCACAGTTCAAAAGCATCAATTCTTTGGCACTCTGCCTTCCTTATGGTCCAGCTCTCACATCCCTACGTTACTACTGGAAAGACCATAGCCTTGACTATACAGACCTTGTTGACAAGGTGATGCTTTTTAATACACCGTCCAGGTTTGTCGTAGCTTTCCTGCCAAGAAGCAATTGTCTCCTAATTTCATGGCTGCAGGTGGTCTCTTAGAGAACATGAAACTTGATCCCAGACTCTTAAAATGCAAGGCAGACGTGCTGACGTGCAACAGCGCCCAGTTTTGTGTAGACTGTCTGTTTTTCATGCACTACAGGCTTTTGTTTGGTCTTCTGTTAGTTCAGCCCAGGGTTACTGAGCTCTAGGCTACTGAGTGCTGAAGATGCCCTTGTGAACAGGACCGAAAAGATCCTTTGGGAGGGGGTGAGGAAGTAAACAGGTAAGGAAACCAATGAGCACATTCTACAGATCCTGAGACGTGGTACACAGAGATTCACAGACGCGTGGGGTGCAGTGAGCATGGCCGATTTCTCTCAGGGGACTCTATGTGAGTTGAGGCCAGAAGACCAGGCCTGCCAGCATCTTGCTCTCCAGACAGTGGAAACTGCAAAGGCACGATTCCCCAAGACAGATGTATTGGTGGGTTCAAGGGCCTGAGGGAGACTCCACGGGGCTGGAGGATCGTAAACCTGGGGAGAGTGGGTGATGCAGGAGCAGACTGACAAGTCAGAGGCCAGGTCAGTGGGTTTCATGTACCTTGAAAAAGGCTTGGGTTTTATTCACAGTGGAACGAGAAGGAGCCACTGGAGAATTCTGAGCCACAGAAGTGACTCTAGCCAAGTATATTAGTAAGGTTCCAGTGTCCTGGGACCTTCCAAATACCATTGTGCCAACACCACATACCTATGTGCTCATAGCAGTTGAATTGACTCTGTCCTTTAATATAAACAGAGTATGACCGAAGGCTCCTTCTGCAATCAGACTTATTTTTATTTCATTCTTCTTAAGAGAGGTTATAGAATGTTTATCCCAGAAGAATTTTTAAGAGAATTGATTTGGGCCATTGGCAGTTTTATCTGATGCTTGAGTTTTAGACTATGTGACTTCTCTGGGAATCAGATGGTCATGCCAATTTTCCAATGAAAACAGAAAAATTAAAAATGCCTTGAATTACCTCGTTTGTTTAGTAACAGAGGGCTTCTTCACGCCTGTCTTACACCCCAGCTCACCTGGATTCTGCAAGTGTGACAGGTTTTCTTGCATTATCATTAGAACAAACTCCTTCAAATCCCAGTTTTCTGTCTCATTAGCTAATTGTTTGATACTCAGTGGCAGTGACCATAATGCTCCTTATCCTAACAATATTTTACTACTTGGTTTGAATTATTTGGCATCACAGGTAAGGAAAGGATTAGAGCATGAAGACAAGATCTGGAGAAAAAAATAAGTGACATCTTATAAATATTCCCACTGTTGTTCAGTCACAAAGTCATGTCCAACTCTTCGTGATCCCATGGACTGCAGCACACCAGGCTTCCCTGTATTCCCATAGCAAACAGGAAAATAAACTATTGAAAACTTCCCGATAAATGTTAAAGTACTTCCCCTTTGTGGCCAACTGTTCTTTATTTGTCTCTTTAATTTTTGCACTACAAGCAAAAAAAAAAAAAGAGAGAGAGAGAAAGCTTGCTGATTACACTTTATGGGCCAGTATTTGCAGGGTGTATCTTCATGACCTTGAGACATGTCTACCCAATGTAGGTATGCGTTTGGTGTGCTTCCCAGAGTGCCCCAAGAGGCTTTTGCTGCCTAAATTCCATATCTTGTCCAACTGTGAGCTCCAACTTAAATCCTTATAAAAAATAACTGCTGAGTGCAAGTGATGTTTGCACCAATCCCTCTCTAAATGCAAGCAAAGTACCATCTATCAGATCATGGAGGCAGCGTTGATTAAGAAGTGACAGCAGAGATTGCGGTAATGAAGGCGGGCATGGCCAATGTTTGGAGCCTTGCCGGATTCATGCAATTAATTTTGCTCAGAAGTCAGCAGGGTGCCCCGTGGTAGCTTGCAAACCGACTGGGGCCTTCTGCTTCCCAGATTGGCTGGGACTTGGCTTGGTTTTGAATTGAGGAGTTTTCCACCACCCGCTTTTGCCCAGCCCTTCTAAAACAACCACAGTTTCATATGGGCCAAGTCCAGGCAAGGTCACTTTTCTCCCTCTCTGCGGACTGAAACAGGAAAGGGGAAATGTATCGTTACTAGCAACCCTCTGTGTTCTCGTCACTCAGAGGTATAATGTGAATGTAGGCTTTTCTCTCAATCCTCACACGTTAAGATGAAAAGGGAGTAGTTTTAAAATGAATGGAAATGCTCACAGCATGCAATAATCTGATAGGATATGTCGGTTCAGGGTTGAGCATGTTATTACATTGCAGAATTGTTTAGATGAACTACTTGGCTAAAATCACAAGCAAAAATGAGAGGAGTGAGTGAGTGAGTGGGTGAGTTTGCTAGGTAACAGAGAATTTGTACACTCTCTGTGTATCTCCCCACAGATTACTTTTACTGAGGAGAAACGGGTAATCTGAAGCTACACCTTCCAGAAATGGCCTCACCGATGCGATCAAATGTCAACAAATATCACACACACACACACACACACAAATATCACACACACAAATATCACACACACACACACACACAAATATCACACACACACACACACACACACATAAGATCTAGAAAACTGGTACTGAGGAACCTATTTGCAGGGCAGGCAAAGAGACAGACTAGAGAACAGACGTGGAGCAGAGTTGGGAGGAGAGGGTGGGGTGAACTGACACTGACATGCATACCCTAGCGTGTGGAAGATGGGCAGTGGGAAGCTGCTGTAAGTGCAGGAAGCTCAGCTCGCTGCTCTGTGATGACCTAGAGGGTGGGGAGGGGAGGGAGGCTTCAGCGGGAGGGGGCAAGTAAATACTTACAGCTGATTCACTTTGTTGTACAGCAGAAGCTAACAATGATGTAGAGCAATTATACTATGATTAAAATAAAATGAACATTGAAAAGCTCATGTCAACGTATGGCAAAACCACTACAATATTGTAGCAATTAGCCTCCAATTAAAATAAATAAATTTTTTTTTCTAATTTTATTTTATTTTTAAATTTTACATAATTGTATTAGTTTTGCCAAATATCAAAATGGATCCGCCACAGGTATACACGTGTTCCCCATCCTGAACTCTCCTCCCTCCTCCCTCCTCCCTCCCCATACCATCCCTCTGGGTCGTCCCAGTGCACTAGCCCCAAGCATCCAGTATCGTGCATCGAACCTGGACTGGCAACTCATTTCTTACATGATATTTTACATGTTTCAATGCCATTCTCCCAAATCTTCCCACCCTCTCCCTCTCCCACAGAGTCCATAAGACTGTTCTATACATCAGTGTCTCTTTTGCTGTCTCATACACCGGGTTATTGTTACCATCTTTCTAAATTCCATATATATAAATAAATTTTTTAAAAAAGAAAACCTCAATAACAAAAGAACAAAAAAGAGAAAGTTCAGAAAGGTGTCCTGAGAATGAAACATGACCACTGATACAGTATACATATGACTGGAATCTAATCACAAGGAAACAATCAGACAGACTTAAACTGACGGTTAGGCAATGGACATGAGTTTGAGCAGCTCTGGGAGATGGTGATGGACAGGGAAGCCTGGCATGCTGCAGTCCATGGGGTCACAGAGTCGGATATGACTGAGCGACTGAACAACAGCAATTGAAAACAGCTGTCCCACGTCCTTCAAAAGACATCAGTCTGTTTCAGACACTAAAGAGACAAGCCAGTTCAGTGCAGTGCATGACCCTGGACTGGATCCTAGATTTAAAAAATGGTACAAAGTATGCTATTGAGACACTTAGTGAAATTTGAATATGGATTGTTTATTAGACAATAGTATTATACCAAGATTAATTTCCTGAATTCAGTAACTGAATTGGGATTAGGTCAGATGGTATCTTTGTTCTCAGGAGATACATGCAAATGTATTTAAAATTAAAGACCAAATTTTTCAGCAAAATAATAATTGTGGTATACATGTTTATTTCATGAGCGTATTATACATGTACACACACACATTCCCAGAGAGAAACAAATATGACAGGATTAGTGATTTCAGTTCAGTTCAGTTCAGTCGCTCAGTCGTGTCCGACTCTTTGCGACCCCATAATTCACAGCACGCCAGGCCTCCCTGTCCATCACCAACTCCCGGAGTTCACTCAAACTCACGTCTATCGAGTCGGTGATGCCATCCAGCCATCTCATCCTCTGTCGTCCCCTTCTCCTCCTGCCCCCAATCCCTCCCAGCATCAGTCTTTTCCAATGAGTCAGCTCTTCACATGAGGTAGCCAAAGTACTGGAGTTTTAGCTTTAGCATCATTCCTTCCAAAGAACACCCGGGGCTGATCTACTTTAGAATGGACTGGTTGGATCTCCTTGCAGTCCAAGGGACTCTCAAGAGTCTTCTCCAACACCACAGTTCAAAAGCATCAATTCTTCGGTGCTCAGCTTTCTTCACAGTCCAACTCTCACATCCATACATGACCACTGGAAAAACCATAGCCTTGACTAGACGGACCTTTGTTGGCAAAGTAATGTCTATGCTTTTCAATATGCTATCTAGGTTGGTCATAACTTTTCTTCCAAGAAGTAACTGTCTTTTAATTTCATGGCTGCACTCACCATCTGCAGTGATTTTGGAGCCCCCCCAAAAATAAAGTCTGACACTGTTTCCACTGTTTCCCCATCTATTTCCCATGAAGTGATGGGACCAGATGCCATGATCTTCATTTTCTGCATGTTGAGTTTTAAGCCAACTTTTTCACTCTCCACTTTCACTTTCATCAGGAGGCTTTTTAGTTCCTCTTCACTTTCTGCCATAAGGGTGGTGTCATCTGCATATCTGAGGTTATTGATATTTCTCCTGGCAATCTTGATTCCAGCTTGTGCTTCTTCCAGCCCAGTGTTTCTCATGATGTACTCTGCATAGAAGTTAAATAAGCAGGGTGACAATATACAGCCTTGACGTACTCCTTATCCTATTTGGAACCAGTCTGTTGTTCCATGTCCAGTTCTAACTGTTGCTTCCTGACCTGCATATAGGTTTCTCAAGAGGCAGGTCAGGTGGTCTGGTATTCCCATCTCTTTCAGAATTTTCCACAGTTTATTGTGATCCACACAGTCAAAGGCTTTGGCATAGTCAATAAAGCAGAAATAGATGTTTTTCTGGAACTCTCTTGCTTTTTCGATGATCCAGCAGATGTTGGCAATTTGATCTCTGGTTCCTTTGCCTTTTCGAAAACCAGCTTGAACATCTGGAAGTTCATGCTTCATGTATTGCTGAAGCCTGGCTTAGAGAATTTTGAGCATTACTTTACTAGCATGTGAGATGAGTGCAATTGTGTGGTAGTTTGAGCATTCTTTGGCATTGCCTTTCTTTGGGATTGGAATGAAAACTGACCTTTTCCAGTCCTGTGGCCACTGCTGAGTTTTCCAAATTTGCGGGCATATTGAGTGCAGCACTTTCACAGCATCATCTTTCAGGATGTGAAATAGCTCCACTGGAATTCCATCACCTCCACTAGCTTTGTTTGTAGTGATGCTTTCTAAGGCCCACTTGACTTCACATTCCAGGATGTCTGGCTCTAGGTGAGTGATCACACCATCGTGATTATCTGGGTCGTGAAGATCTTTTTTGTACAGTTCTTCTGTGTATTCTTGCCATCTCTTCTTAATATCTTCTGCTTCTGTTAGGTCCATACAATTTCTGTCCTTCATAGAGCCCATCTTTGCATGAAATGTTCCCTTGGTATCTTTAATTTTCTTGAAGAGCTCTCTAGTCCTTCCCATTCTGTTGTTTTCCTCTATTTCTTTGCATTGATCGCTGAGGAACACTTTCTTATCTCTTCTTGCTATTCTTTGGAACTCGGCATTCAAATGCTTGTATCGTTCCTTTTCTCCTTTGCTTTTTGCTTCTCTTCTTTTCACAGCTATTTGTAAGGCTTCCCTAGACAGCCATTTTGCTTTTTTTCGTTTCTTTTCCATGGAGATGGTCTTGATCCCTGTCTCCTGTACAATGTCATGAACCTCTGTCCATAGTTCATCAAGCACTCTATCAGATCTAGTCCCTTAAATCTATTTCTCACTTCCACTATATAATCATAAGGGATTTGATTTAGGTCATACCTGAATGGTCTAGTGATTTTCCCTACTTTCTTCAATTTAAGTGTGAATTTAGCAATAAGGAGCTCATGATCTGAGCCACATTCAGCTCCCAGTCTTGTTTTTGCTGACTGTATAGAGCTTCTCCATCTTTGGCTGCAAAGAATATAATCAATCTGATTTCGGTGTTGACCATCTGGTGATGTTCATGTCTAGGGTCTTCTCTTGTGTTGCTGGAAGAGGGTGTTTGCTATGACCAGTGTGTTCTCTTGGCAAAACTCTATTAGCCTTTGCCCTGCTTCATTCCATACCCCAAGGCCAAATTTGCCTGTTACTCCAGGTGTTTCTTGACTTCCTACTTCTGCATTCCAGTCCCCTATAATGAAAAGGACATCTTTTTTGGGTGTTAGTTTTTTTTTTTTTAATTTAATTTTATTTTTTTTTAAAAAAAAATTTTTTTAATTTTATTTTTAAACTTTACATAATTGTATTAGTTTTGCCAAATATCAAAATGAATCCATCACAGATATACGTGTGTGTTAGTTCTAAAAGGTCTTGGAGGTCTTCATAGAACCATTCAACTTCAGCTTCTTTAGCATTACTGCTTGGGGCATAGACTTGGATTACTGTGATATTGAACAGTTTGCCTTGGAAATGAACAGAGATCATTCTGTCATTTTTGAGATTGCTCCAAGTACTGCATTTTGGACCCTTTTGTTGACCATGATGGCTACTCCATTTCTTCTAAGGGATTCCTGCCTGCAGTAGTAGATATAATGGTCATCTGAGTTAAATTCACCCATTCCAGTCCATCTTATTTCGCTGATTCCTAGAATGTTGACGTTCACTCTTGCCGTCTCCTATTTGACCATTTCCAATTTGCCTTGATTCGTGGACCTAACATTCCAGGTTCCTATCCAATATTGCTCTTTACAGCATCAAACCTTGCTTCTATCACCAGTCCCATCCACAATTGAATGTTGTTTTTTCTTTGGCGCCATCCCTTCATTCTTGCTGGAGTTATTTCTCCACTGATCTCCAGTAGCATGCTGGGCACCTACTAGTGATTTAGGTGAGCAGTGCATGCGATTGATGCTAGTGTACTAGTCTTGCAGCTCTTCTGTAGGTTTGCATTTTTTCAAAAAGAAGCAAAGGAGGGGGATGGGGAGAAGAGTAGGAGAGGGGGGGCGTGGAGCCACATGGGCCCCCCAGAAAGTCTGGGTAAATGCAGCGGCCTCCACTAGCTGCTCTGGAGGTTGGACCTTGGATGGGCGACCCTGCTGGCTGTTCATTATGTTCACATCAGCTATGAAAAGTGAAAGCCACTCAGTCGTGTCCAACCCTTTTTGACCCCGTGGACTGTAGCCCACTGTGGCTGGCCAGGCTGCTCTGTCCATGGGATTCTCCAGGCAAGAACACTGGAGCGGATTGCCTTTCCCTTCTCCGGGGACCTTTCTGAGCCAGGGATCGAACCCGGGTCTCCTGCACTGCTGCACTTCTTCACCATCTGAGCCACCAGGGAGGCCCTCACATTACCTGTGTTGAGATGGAAGAGTAGACAGGACAGGCACGCTCACCGTCTCCTTGGGGCTCTAGGAGGCTTTGTCTGCAAAGCATCAGAGCAAGCTGCTTCTTCGCGGGGTGCTGCCCCATTCAGTCCAGACTTCATTCATGATACCTCACTGCCCTTCTAAGGAATTTTGATTCCCTTGGAAACATCTCATTGGTTGCCTTTTTCCTAAGGTATTTCTGTTTAATGTTACTGGGTCCAATTAACTAACCAACTTGCTAACCAGCTAACGAACCCAGTTAGTTTCTTTGTTCTTTCTTTCTTTTTTTTTTCTTTTCATGATGGCCAAAGTCCACCATCCTGCCTTCCTAAACTAGAGGAACATTCTCCCTACTCCCACCTCGCCAAAAAAAATAAATGAATAAACCAGACTCAGGAAAAATGAGGAAATAGAAAATTCCTGTCTTTAAAAATACAGAAAGAAAGTAACCTTTATTTAGTTTTGGTATTTTTGCTAGAAAGTTGGGGTGGGGGTGGGAGAGGATACCGGCAAAGCAGTAACAGGGACGTCTGGTCAGGCATCTCAGCTCTGGGAGTTTCTGAAAGTTTGAGAAGGAAGGGAAGGTAATTATTAGATGTGTGTGTGAGGCTTCAGTAATGTCCAATTCTTTGTGACCCCATGGACTATAGCCCACCAGGGTCTCTGTCCATGGGATTTCTCAGGCAAGAATACTGGAGCGGGTTGCTGTAAGTAATTTTCATTAAATGCAGATTCCACTTAATCATTATAGTTTTCAAGGAGGTTTATATTGCTTTGAAGATTTTCAATTTGTGAGGTCATTTTAAAATGTTTTAGCCAAATTATTGTGTTCAAAGGCGCTACTCAGATATCTCTGCTTACTGGTCTCTCACTCACAAAGCCGCGTCTAATGACCGCGAGACTGAACTCGACTGCTGCAGCTCTAATCACTGCAGCTTGATTCTTGAGGAGCAGAGGGTGGAGTCTGAGCTCTGGAGTGAGGCAGGTTAAGTTCTGGGGAGTGAATACCATTCAGTCTCTCAGTCGTGTCCAACTCTTTGTGATCCCAAGACCTGCAGCACCCCAGGCTTCCCTGCCCTTCACCATCTCCTGGAGTTTGCTCAGACTCCTGTCCGTTGGGTCCGTGGTGCCATCCAGTCATCTCATCCTCTGTTACCCCCTTCTTCTCTTGCCCTCAATCTTTCCAAGCATCAGGGTCTCTAATACCTAATTCAGAGAATTGTTTTAAAAATTAAATGGGATAATGTGTATTTAATGCTTAGCACACATGTGTGCTTAATAATTATTACTGTTATTTCCATTCAGAATCTAGTGGATATCTTTTAAAGAATCTATCAAGAAATGCAGGTCAGTTAAAATGATTGTTATCAAATACTTTTTTCTGGTAAATCTATGACCATCTCCCCTCCACTGCCTTGTAAAGCCTCACAGATTAAACACCACCCATTCCCAGGGGCACTGCTTACACCGAAGGTGATATAAATACTCAAGGCAATGCGTAGGATTCTGGTTCTCATTCCCTATTAATCTATTAACAACAGCAATCTTTAAATACAAGGTAAAGCGTATGGTGAAATTAGGAACAAGTACTTTAATGGTTTTTAGATTCATTTTCTTGGTCATTATTAAAAAGATAAAATGATGACTATAGATGTAAGTAGTTTAAACACGTTCATATTATTTTCAATATTAGATAGGTGTCATCATTATGATTACTTAATTAAGAAGAACTTTTATCCAATTGAGGTGGCTTAATAGGTTCTGGAATCTGATTTTAAGTCATGTTGCAAACAGAAGGCACTTACTGAGTGACTGGATGGCCAGATTTGGAGGGAACGAGTGAGCGACCCCTTGATCCACACTGCTCTCTCGTTACTCTGTCTCGGAAACCTAAGCTAATCTATTAAAGTTATTGAAGAGGAAAATTCATCTGGACAAAACTGGATGGAAAAAGGGTAAAATGATAACATGTCAAAGAAAGTGTGTATCTACTTATTTATCAGATAACAGGGAGGACCATTTAATCTCTCGTGCATGATGATGGATAGATCAGAGTTTGGGGTCAAGTAAGATAGGATAAATAACAACATGACAGTTTTATGAAGTTAAGCCGGGATCACATGTCTTCTCTATCATCCAGACAAGCACTGGATGCTTTGCAACCAAATTACTGTTTCAGTCCCACTTCAGGGGCAATGATTAGCATATTTATTGGGTAATGATGAGCTATCAAATTATCCACCACTGGTCAGAAACATGTTACTTGCCGGGTCCTTGGTGAATAGCCTACGGCCAAACAGATGGCTCTCGGCTCCGGAGTGCCAAAAGGCTGTTGGAACACTCCGTCTTTACCCCTGACCCAGAGCAGCTGGAAGCGAGCATTTGGGGAGAAAAACAATCTTAGAACAGGGAAATCAATTTGCATAAACAAGATGGACCTCTTCTTGTTTGGGAGAATTAAGGAAAAAGCAAAATCACTGAACATGTATTATTACTAGTAGGTCATCTGATACAGGAAAAAAAAAAATCCCATAATCCTAAGGTAGAGACTCTTGTTTCATTAGATGACATGGTGTTATACAGTGATTAAATACACAACATCTGAAGTCAGACCATCTTGGGCTTCAGAATCCTGAGTAACCATCCCAAGACTTAGTGGCTTCAAACAAGGAGCCTTTATTACTGCTCACAAGCCTGCAGGTGCCTGCTGGTGATTCTGGACTGGCTCGGCTGTCCTCTGCCAGCTCTTTCATGCTCCTTCGTCAGTGGACGGGTCAGTGGACTTGATACTGGCTGTCTGGGGTGACCTCGCCTGGAAGCTTCTCCCGTGCATCTCTCATTCTCCAGCCAGCTGCTTTGGGCTTGTTCATACGGCGATCTCAGGGGTCAGAGAGAGAGAGAGCAGAAGTTTGCAAGGTCTTCTGAGGTTGAGGCTGGGAACTGGTGCTTTGCCATTTCTATTGCATCTAGCTGACTAACGCAAGTTGCAAGGCCATCCAAAGAAATGGAAAATAGAGCCTGCCTCTATTTTGGGGGGCTCCAAAATCACTGCAGATGGTGACTGCAGCCATGAAATTAAAAGACGCTTACTCCTTGGAAGAAAAGTTATGACCAATCTAGATAGCATATTGAAAAGCAGAGACATTACTTTGCCAACAAAGGTCCATCTACTCAAGGCTATGGTTTTTCCTGTGGTCATGTATGGATGTGAGAGTTGGACTGTGAAGAAGGCTGAGCACCGAAGAATTGATGCCTTTGAACTGTGGTGTTGGAGAAGACTCTTGAGAGTCCCTTGGACTGCAAGGAGATCCAACCAGTCCATTCTGAAGGAGATCAGCCCTGGGTGTTCTTTGGAAGGAATGATGCTAAAGCTGAAACTCCAGTACTTTGGCCACCTCATGCGAAGAGTTGACTCATTGGAAAAGACTCTGATGCTGGGGGGGATTGAGGGCAGGAAGAGAAGGGGATGACAGAGGATGAGATGGCTGGATGGCATCACTGACTTGATGGGCGTGAGTTTGAGTGAACTCCGGGAGTTGGTGATGGACAGGGAGGCCTGGCGTGCTGTGATTCATGGGGTCGCAAAGAGTCGGACACGACTGAGAGACTGAACTGAACTGAACTGAACTTGACTGGACGAGCTGCAAGTTTTCACTGCGAAGGGCATGGTTTTAGGGAGAATTGTCATTTTTACAAATAATATACTATATGTTCTTCTGAGCTATAGTATCTTGGGTAATTAATCTTTAGCTTCTCTGCATGGAAAACAGTGATAAAAGTATTGTTGTGAAGATTAAGTATATAATGAATGTAAAGGGCTTAGCTCATTGCTTGGGCACACAATAAGCTCTCAAGTCAAGGTTGCTGTTAACACTATTATTATTATTACCGAATGCTGGATTATTTATGAAGGCAGAAAATGCTTTCTGCTGGGTTATTCTTTGTCCTGGACTAGTTGACGCTGCAGGACCACTTAAAACAGCTCCAGTCATCTAAAATTATTTGCAGTCCACCTTTCTATTGCTCATTCTGTTCTAAGCACATTGGTACTCTCTGTATTTATCAGAACAATGGTTATACATGGTAGATGCTCAGTAAGTATTGGTTGAATGAGTGAATGAGCGTCCTTACCTAAAGGAACAGGGGTATTTAATCTGCACCGGCCTTAACATCTATTTTATGGTGCCTATTCCTTGTGTGTCTCACAACCACAAGTTTGTACACATTAACTACATAATATATATTTGGTGCATTAAATTCTTACCTTGCACTCTTATAGAGTTTTGGAGAAGGAAATGGCAACCCACTCCAGTATTCTTGCCTGGAGAATTCCTTGGACAGAGGAGCTTCACAGGCTATAGTCCACGGAGTTGCAGAGTCAGACATGACTGAGCACCATATGGTTTTATTATCTCCATCCCTGAAATGACACCCCCACATACACAGATCCATGCTCTGAGATGGGATCCTAATCTTCACATCCAGTTTTCTGTCAAGAGAATGTGAAGCCTTTGGGCTTTCTTAACAAGGTTAGTGATGAAAATATTTTGCCAGAACTTATGTTTAAACTGGGTATCTTCCAGGAAAAATGAAGGGAGTCTCTCTCTCTCATATGGATGTGTGTGTGTGCGTGGATACATATGTATCTGCATGTCTACATGCATGTATAATCTATAGGTATATATTATACATATATAATATATTAATTACCCATCTCATTATATCTGACTGGATTTGTTCAGGTGTTTATTTTTAAAGCAAAAATTAAATTTCATTTTTTAAAAATGTGTTATTTGTTTCCTATCAGGGAATTCTTTGAGTATTCAGTTTCCTATTGGGACTTTTCTTAAAATGACTGTTTAAAATGATGTGCAGAGGATTTTGACCACTGCAAAACCATGCGAACTGAACAAAACAGAACAAAACAACAAACACAATGAAGGAACTGGGGACGTGTAACCTAAGTGGAGCCTGAGAAGGTATGCCAGCTGAGTCCTGGCACTGAAGAGTGGCCCTCCCCAGAAGGGGGTCAGCTGTGTTCTGCAGGATGTCAGGAGGAAGCTCGGGGCCACTGGGCAAAAACGACGGGAGAGGTACAGGACTGATTAGAGATGGAGACATTTAAGCAAAGACCAGATGGTCACAAAGACTGGAAGATGGTCTGTGGGGAATAAACCGGGCCTCCCAGGAGGCACAGTGGTAAGGAATCTGGCTGCCAGTATAGGAGGTGCAGGAGACACAGGTTCGTTCCCTGAGCTGGGAAGATCCCTGGAGTAGGAAATAGCAACTCACTCTAGTACTCTTGCCTGAAAAATTCCATGGTCAGAGGAGCCTGGCAGGTTACAGTCCATGGGGCCACAAAGAGTCAGACACGGCTGAGTGACTGAGCACGCACACAAGGAATGCATTTTGTGGGTTAGAGTAGACGCCTCCTGAAATATTGCTCTTCTAAGATCAATCAAACACCTCTTGGGAACCTTTCTTTTCTCACTGTGAATTAGTTTATTGTGGATAAATCCCTGATATTTTCCCAGCTTTATTTCAAAATCTTAGTACTATTCAGGTCATTCATTTCAACAATTCCGTAACAACGCTTTCTGATTTATGTGAGCTATTATACCTAAAGCCTTGTGTGTCCTCCTGTTGCTTTGCTTACACTCAAAACAATTCGTGCTGATTTTTCAGTTCTCATGAAACACAGACTGTTAACTTCCAGTGCCAGACGAGAGCAATACTTAGGTCTTCTCTTAATTTGCTGCGTACTTGTTTACTGCTGCAGTATGTAAATTTATATCCGGGGTCCAAAGAGACCTTGGGGCAGAGAACTTTCTTTACATGAACTCATTTACTGAGAAATGAGTTTGAGCACTGTTTCAACACCACAGGCCTAGAAGGTAAAATGTAAGATGAAGTTAACTAGATACCATGATAATCCATCAAATTAATGTACTGTGCATCTAACTCCAAATATATTTAATAACACAGCAGCTGGGCACAGTTGCATAAATATCTACAGATCAATGTGTGGGGAAAATCATATTTTAATGCGGAAAGTTTACCTGCTTTTGAAAGTCTGTGCCTCTAATTTTAATGCTCAGATTGCGTGTTTGTCATTTGTCTTCTCAGTGCCCTGGAATCTTTGAGGAATCTTTGGCTCTTTTGCTATTTTTGATGAAAAGTATTGTTCTCATTCAGTCACTGGTTATAACTTCCAAGCGGAAAGCGGGTCATCCTGTGATCTAAAGGAAACAAAGAAAGTTAACACAATACAGTGCTAGAGGGACATGCCTCCGATTTGTCGCCGCCATCCCCTGAGGGTCCCGTGGCTGTTTGCTGAAATGGTGCCAGGCAGTAAGGCCTTCCCAGGTGGCGCAGTGGTAAGGAATCTTTCTGCCAGCACAGGAGACATGGTTCAGTCCCCGACCCAGGAAGATCCCTGGAGTAGGAAATGGCAAGTAGCTTCCCTATTCTGGCCTGAAAATTCCACAGAGAGGAGCCTGGCGGGGCCACAGAGTCAGCTGAGTGACCGAGCATGCACATATACCCGGGGACTGAGCTCGACCTGCTGGATTCATCTCAGAGCTCTGATCTGATAGAAAGATCAGGGAGGTGAGGATTAGAGTCCGATGAGAGGATACAGAGGGGGCCAGGTCTGGGGATTTAGGATTTGGGCACCTTTTCCCTTCTAAGTAGAAAATATGAAAACACCGTGAGACCCTCTCACAGTCCATGCAGAGAAAGGAAATCATCTTAAAAGTCACTTTCAACCAGTAAAATTTCCTAAAATGCCCCAACTCTCAATGTTTACACTCTGAGTATCAAACCATGAGTTTTACTGAATTGATCAGTTTTATGGGTTTCCTCTGCAACAGTTAGAACTGGACATGGAACAACAGACTGGTTCCAAATAGGAAAAGGAGTATGTCAAGGCTGTATATTGTCACCCTGCTTATTTAACTTATATGCAGAGTACATCATGAGAAACGCTGGGCTGGAGGAAGCACAAGCTGGAATCAGGATTGTTGGGAGAACTATCAGTAACCTCAGATATGCAGATGACACCACCCTTATGGCAGAAAGTGAAGAAGAACTAAAGAGCTTCTTGATGAAAGTGAAAGAGGAGAGTGAAAAAGTTGGCTTAAAACTCAACATTCAGAAAATGAAGATCATGGCATCCAGTCCCATCACTTCATGGCAAATAGATGGGGAAACAGTGGAAAGAGTGGCTGACTTTATTTATCTGGGCTTCAAAATCACTGCAGATGGTGATTGCAGCCATGAAATTAAAAGATGCTTGCTCCTTGGAAGGAAAGTTATGACCAACCTAGACAGCATATTAAAAAGCAGAGACATTACTTTGCTAACAAAGGTTCATCTGGTCGAGGCTTTGGTTTTTCCAGTGGTCATGTATGGATGTAAGAGTTGGACTATAAAGAAAGCTGCGCACTGAAGAATTGATGCTTTTGAACTGTGGTGTTGGAGAAGACTCTTGAGAGTCCCTTGGACTGCAAGGAGATCCAACCAGTCCATCCTAAAGGAGATCAGTCCTGGGTGTTCATTGGAAGGACTGAAGCTGAAGCTGAAACTCCAATACTTTGGCCACCTGATGTGAGGAGCTGACTCATTTGAAAAGACCCTGATGCTGGGAAAGATTGAAGGTGGGAGGAGAAGGGAATGACAGAGGATGAGATGTTTGGATGGCATCACTGACTCAATGGACATGGGTTTGGGTGGACTCCAGGAGTTGGTGATGGACAGGGAGGCCTGGTGTGCTGCAGTTCACGAGGTCATAGAGAGTCAGACACGACTGAGCAACTGAACTGAACTGAACTGAAGTCTGAAATATTCAGGCTCTATTTCAAGCTCAGAATGATTTTAGACATAATAACCCACGTGTGCCTGCTCTCATAGGGACAGGTTTTAGCACAGAGAGTTGCTTATTTTTGACTTCTTCCTTTATTTGTGGTAATATTATAAACTTTTTTTACAAGTGATTTAAAAAGTTCAGAAAATAATTTAATAGCTGTTTTGTTACAACTCAGAATTGACCATTGTTAAGAATTTTTGATACTATTTCATTTTTTTCTAGAAATAAAACATTTCAGATAAATTTGAAGTTCCTTTTGATACCAACCTCAATCCCACTTTTCCCTTCATTTCCTGAGTGATAACCATAATTATGGGCTTCCCAGGTGGCTCAGTGGTTAAAGAATCTGCCTGCCAATGCAGGAGACACGGGTTCAATACCTGGATCTGGAAGGTCCCCTGGAGAAGGAAATGACAACTCTCTCCAGTATTCTTGCCTGGGAAATTCCATGGACAGAAGAGCCTGGTAGACTACAGTCTAAGGAGTCCCAAAAGAGTTGAATATGACTTAGCAGCTAAACAACAACAAGCCCTCCTCCAGGGGATCTTCCCAACCCAGGTCTCCCACATTGTAGGTGGATTCTTTACCATCTGAGCCAGCAGGGAAGCCTGAAAAAACAACAACAACCGATGTCTGTAGCAGTTGACACTGACTCATTCATTAGAGTAGCTGTCTCTGCAGACTTACAAGCACTCGGGAGACCTGAGTTCAGTTTCCTTCTCTTCAACAGGAGGAGGTAGAAGAGTTGGAGACTCACTCATTTCCTCTCTGGACTGACGCTCCATGGCAGTGCGCCTCTTTTGGCCCCAGGTGCCCCCGCCCTCCTGCCATGCCCACCCTCACCCATGGCCTCAGTCGCCGGCTACATGCTGCAGACACCAGACTCCTAGTATTTCAGTGAGAAGGGTGGTCCACGCCGGGCTGTGAGTGATGGAGTACCGAGGTGTCGACCTCAGTGGACCGGTGCTGTGTTTTTCCTGTGGTAGATGGTTAATAAAGTAGTTTGAAATAGACGAAGGGTAGAGTTAAAATATGTGTCGTAAGGTTTTATAACACTCTCAACTTGCAGTTTAATAGTTATTTTGAACTATTTAAAGTGGCTACATGGTCAAATATACAAGATACAACATTCCTGTGAGTCTTGCTTCTTTTTCTTCAGGTCTCTTATTTGCTAGCTTTAAAAAAAATTTTTTTTTTCTCCTGTCTTTAAACTGGTTAGTAGAAAATGTCCCAATCTTTTGTTCTCTTGGTAAAATTGATTCTGTTTGGTCTTCTTGTTTACTAAGAGAGAGATTTTTCCAAATTTGAGGTATTCTGAGAATGACTAGAATTTAAATTTGAGTAGCTCTGACCTGTGGTGATACGCAAAGCACAATGAATCTATTTCTGTAGCTCTGGAAAAATGGGTTCCGTCTGGCTTCACACTACAGCACACTTGAACATCTGAATGTGCAGTTGACCAGAGCTTGGTGGGCTGGTTCATTCTCTTCCCTGAATGCCTGATGTATTACCAGCCCTTTATGAGTTACTTTGTGGGATAACAAAGGATGCTATTCATTATCTTCAGTGGAGAATAGTGGAAGGAAGGCTTACATTTCTTCTGAGTTTAAAGGGTAAAAGAGTTGTAGTGCATATTTGTGTGTTTGTTTTGATTTTATTTCTCTAGTTGATTTATTTTTATGTGCTTGTTATTTTATTTGCTGCTTAAATTCCATTGTCCCTTCTTCTAGTCGTAGACCCAGCTTTATTGGGGGAAAACCAGTCTTTTCCATTAATGAGGTTTAGTTGGGATTGACCCCCTTCTTGACTCCAAGGGTGACCACGTGCCATGAGACTTGGGTGTATTATTTCTTCCTCCTTGTCACAGGGACTAGTTTAGACTTGGGCATGTGAAACTCAGGACATCTCCTCAAAATGTGGAATGAGGAGAACCCTTTCTGTTCCGAGGGTCTTAAATCTCAGAATCCGTAGATCTGTGTTTGATGGCAGCCATCTCTCTTGAGACGGAATCTGCAGGTGAGGACAGCAGCCTGAGGAGGAGCAGATGCCAGAGCCTCAGACCCTGGGGCCGCATTTGACCGTCGAGTTCCAGGCACACTGCGCGCCTCTTAGGATCTTGGACTTTTCAGTGATGTGAGTAAAGAAATCCCTATTTAGCTTAAGCAAATTTGAATTGTAAATTTTTATCATATGCAATCAAAAGCACTTAAACATATCTGCTATGTTTTTCAGAGGTTTGTAAAACAATAGATGTATTCTAACTCCATTCTCTAGTATCTAGAGAACCTAGGGTCTAGGGTCCAGAAAAATCTAAAATCAAGTCTGGATGGTTTCATGATAAGGACTGCAAGGATAGTTCAGTTCATTTCAGTTGCTCAGTCATGTCCAACTCCTTGCGACCCCATGGACTGCAGCATGCCAGGCCTCCCTGTCCATCACCAACTCCCAGAGTTTGCTCAAACTCATGTCCATCGAGTCGGTGATGCCATCCAACCATCTCATCCTCTGTCGTCCCCTTCTCCTCCTGCCTTCAATCTTTCCCAGCATCAGAGTCTTTTCCAATGAATCAGTTGCTCGCATCAGGTGTCTTTAGTTTCAGCTTCAGCATCAGTCCTTCCAATGACTATTCAGGACTGATCTCCTTTAGGATGGACTGGTTGGATTTCCTTGCAGTCCAAGGGACTCTCAAGAGTCTTCTCCAACACCACAGTTTAAAAGCATCTATTCTTCGGCACTCAGCTTTCTTTAGAAATTAGCCTATAAATCCAGAGAATATAGAATTAAGGTAGAAGAAAAACTGAGGATCAGGCATCTCTTTCTTTGATATCAGATAGAAAATTTGAATAAATGGTTTGCTGTGAGAGTTTCCTACTGTTTATATAGTGCTGGTAATTAGAAACCCTCCTCTCCTGTTGAGGTGGGTCCATGAGTTATGAAGGAAAGACGCTGAATAGGCCTAACCACCTGCCTCTGTTATAGAAAGTTCCTGAGTATTTACACACATGATAAATAAGAGTCCTATTCATCAACAAGACTCATGGTGATGGAATGGCCGTAAAAATGGAAGCTATTTAGGAAAGATATACTGTTAGTAGAATGAGATTTGAAAAGCATTAAACACTGGATCATTTTCTTTACAAAAACATCCTGTCTCCATCTCTGACTCCTTGGAACATTAAACACAAATGAGTCCAAGCGAAATAGTAAGCCTTTTGATGATTTATGGTTAATCGTAAATTCAGAGAAAAACACACCAATTTGAGGCATTATTGTTATTAAGGGGCAGTCAGTGCTTCTATCTTTTGCAATCAGCATGTTCACTTACATTCTCTCTTTTGCATATTCACAGTCATGGTCATTTTAGAGGCAATATACATAACTGAATTTTTTTTTTTTCTTCACCATGGTGTCTTCTGGTTGGAAAGATTCCATAATTTAATATTTTCCCCAGCAGACATGTTTTAAGACTTGATTTTGCTTTCAGAGAAAAGATATAAGATGGTGCTCATGCAAATGAGAAACGGTTCTGGGATGCTGTGTTAGCGGGATCCGGCCCCCAGCGGCGCTTTCTTTTACAGGTTCCCCCATGCCGTTTAACAGGTACATTTGTATTCTGCAGCGATTTTGTCGTGGTGGTTTCCTTTGTCCATCACTTCTCTCATCAGATTGGAAAGCGTTTCCTATCTTTTTTTCCATCCTGTCTCAGCAAAAATGCACTATTTGTACCAAGTTAACAAGACCTTATTTACAAACTATGATAGGACTGAAAACACCTAAAACTGAAAAACGGTTGGTGGTATTCTTTGACAGATTGCATCACTTGATGAAGACAGAAAACTTATCAGATCCCCACACACGCTGAAATCACCCTGTGGTTCATTTAGACTCTTCTACTGTGTTGGTGAAGAATGGGAAAAAGCAATCCCAAATAACCCCAAACAAATATACTTTCCTTTCCCCGCACATCCAAAGCAAAATGGAAGTTTAAAAACTATCTGGATGGACACTCCCTAGACAGCCACTGTGAGTAACACAAGTGAGAGACCCCACTGACTACTCTGAGGTTAATCTCCTTGCCAAGGTGACGTACCTGTTCAGTTCAGTTCAGTTCAGTCGCTCGATTGCGTCCGACTCTTTCCAACCCCATGAACCGCAGCACGCCAGGCCTCCTTGTCCATCACCAACTCCCAAAGTCCACCCAAACCCATGTCCATTGAGTCGGTGATGCCATCCAACCATCTCATCCTCTGTTGTCCCCTTCTCCTCCCGCCTTCAATCTTTCCCAGCATCAGGGTCTTTTCAAATGAGTCAGCTCTTCACATCAGGTGGCCAAAGTATTGGAGTTTCAGCTTCAACATCAGTCCTTCCAATGAACACCCAGGACTTATCTCCTTTAGGATGGACTGGTTGGATCTCCTTGCAGTCCAAGGGACTCTCAAGAGTCTTCTCCAACACCACAGTTCAAAAGCATCAATTCTTCAGTGCGCAGCTTTCTTTATAGTCCAACTCTCACATCCATACATGACCACAGGAAAAACCATAGCCTTGACTAGATGGAACTTTGTTGCCAAAGTAAAATCCCTGCTTTTTAATATGCTATCTAGGTTGGTTATCCTTCCAAGGAGTAAGTGTCTTTTAATTTCATGGCTGCAATCACCATCTACAGTGATTTTTGGAGCCCAGAAAAGTAAAGTCAGCCACTATTTCCACTGTTTCCCCATCTATCTGCCATGAAGTGATGGGACCTCATGCCATGGTCTTAGTTTTCTGAATGTTGAGCTTTAAGCCAACTTTTTCACTCTCCTCTTTCACTTTCATCAAGAGGGTCTTTAGTTCTTCTTCAGATAATTCCTAACAATTCCCACCAAGGTTATTAGAATGACAAGTGGTTACGTGAGAACAATATACCCTGGTTTTGAAATAAGCTGAGGAATTATCGACAACAACTATATGAAGTCTTTTTTTTTTTTCACTTTAAATAGCATTTAATTTGTTAACAATAAAAGAAAAAGAAACTACAAAAAAAATGAGGGCTACAAAATGAAAAAACAAAAAAATTCTACAAATATCAAGCTCAGAACAGAGATATTTTCTACAGATTAATGAAAAATAAAACACTTCGAAGTTTTGTGTAAGCTAATAATATACTTCAATATTTTTAGACAAAGCCTTTGATTTACAGTGAAGAATGGAACAAAATTTTTGAAGAGAGAAAATAGTGATCATGTTAATAGGAAAGAAATCATTTGCTGAGTGAATTAAAGTGAAAGTATTAGTGGCTTAGTTGTGTCTGACTCTTTCATGACCCCAGGGACTGTAGCCCACCAGGCTCCTCCATCCATGGGATTCTCCAGGCAAGAATGTTGGAGAGGGTTGCCATTTTCTTCTTCAGGGGATCTTCCCTACCCATGGATTGAACCTGGGTCTCCTGCATTGCAGGTAGATTCTTTACCATCTGAGCCACTAAATGGACAAGTTAAAAAAAATCAAAATATAAATCAAGTGAACTCAGATGGACAGAAAACATCCCAGCCTCTTCCTCAAAGAAGCTATTCTCAGGTTGGCCCCCAAAGAATCTCTTGTTTCAAGTTCCTAGGCCACGGTCTTCTTCTCATTAGGAAACTTTCAAGGTTGAGATTTTAAAATACTGTTTTATGACTACTCAAGGGCAGGGCCTGGAGAAGGAAATGGCAACCCCACTCCAGTGCTCTTGCCTGGAGAATCCCAGGCAGAGGAGCCTGGCAGGCTACAGTCCATGGGGTCGCAAAGAGTCGGACATGACCTAGAGACTCACACACACACACACACAAGGGCGGAGACTAATTTTTTTGGTCACTATTGAACCCCCAGAGTCTAATGCTGCTTGATACATATAGACATACAAACATTTGTGAATTGGAAAAGTTTATACAAAGAAGTAGCCACTGAATATTTTTTCTTGTGTGATTTCAAGGGAAACCTAAGTGTTAAACAGTAAGGAATTATTTTAAATATGTTTTGGCACACCCGTAATAATGAGATGGCATGAAGCCTTCCAAGTCAATGTCTTTAAAGAATTCTTAGGAATGTTGGCAAAGAGACATGGTACAGCAGGGAAAAGCGGACAAAATCTGAACAATTTTGAGTAACTAGTCCAACAAATCTGCACAATTATTTTCATTTTATCTCTTTCCTTTTCTGTTGCTTCAGTTAATTGCTTTAGAATAATTTTTGTTGCTCTTCACACTGCTCAGATAGGAAGCTAATCCCACAGATACGTGAAAGTGGGGTTTAAAAGCCCTCTGTGAAGCTCTTAATCCTATATCAGGCTTGGGCCTGAGCATTGTTTGACTTCTGATGAGTTACGTACGTCATATAGACAAATAATTCCCCTAGGATTCCTTCAGGTACTTAGTTTCCATGTAAGACATCTCAGAATTCCAAAAAGCATAACTTGTGAAAAAAGGATTCTACTCTATGGGGACAAAACAGAATTAACCATACATGTGCTTTACTGACGGGCAAATTTAACTGTAATACATGTATAGACTACATAACTGGAGGTAACTGTAAAATAAGTTATGCTCTTATACAGTAGACTGCTTTTTCTCAAACCATATACCAGAGAATGCTAATTCCTAGAGATCCTTATGTAGTGGTCCAAAGAGAAAGGGTATTCTGCTCTACTAAACTTGGAAAATTGCATATACTAAGTCTCCTTGAAATCTACAAACTGTGTTTGCATGTTAAAGGTTCAGAGAAATCTTCCAGCCAGTGGAAAAAACACTAATTAACATCACTCATAATTAAATAAATACACGTATCCGCACCAGATAATATTGTTTTTAGGTATATCTATGGATAGGCTACCTGGCAATATCAACCAGTTTCTCTCAACAGCAAATTAGTTACGTCACCACACCTTTGTCTTCCTGAAAGGTAAAGCCCCAAGACCTTCCTGAAGCTCCCAGATTCTGGAATATCATCATAACATATGATTTTGTTCATAAATCTATTAAGACATACTTTTGTAAGTGTTATGGCATAAAAATTGAGTGCAAAGTGAAAGTGTTAGTACCTCAGTTATGTCCAACTTTTTGTGACCCAGTGGACTGTAACCCACCAGACTTCTCTGTCCCTGGGATTCCTCTGTCCATGGGATTTTTCAGGCAAAAATACTGGAGTGGGTATGCATTCTCTTCTCCATGGGGTCTTCCTGATCCAGAGATCAAACCTGGGTCTCCTGCACTGCAGACAGATTCTTTACCATCTAAGCCACCAGTATTCTTGCCTGGAGAATTGTCTGGAGAATTCCAGGAACAGAGGGGCCTGGCAAGCTACAGTCCATGGGGTCAAAAAGAGTCAGACATGACTGAGCTACTAACAAATTGAGTACAATATAATGAAACATTGTTGATCCTGCATTGACGCAGATCGGTGGGGCTTTCTCATTTGCTGAGGACCTTATCCCCACTATGCAGTAGTGTCAGCAATGACACAATTCAAACTAATAAATGAGCAAAATTATAAATGACCAAATGTGGTGAACCTGTGGTGGGTATCTCAGACCGTTGTGGAAGTGGTTTAATGCTGTGGATTCTGGGTATCTGCACACAAGAAGGCTTTAGGTAACATGCACTTAACTTTTCTACATTGTTTTAACCACCTTAAACCATCTTGTGCACAGGTATCACACTTATGTTAACACTGCATATTTTAATAAGTATTAGTAAAAAGCACTACCAGTATTCCAAACTTGTGGTTTTCCAGATGCTTAGAATAAAGCTCAAGTATGTCTAAAGTTTTAGAAAATGAGTTACAGAAAAACATTATCATCATTAATAGCAAGAGTGAGTGTGTTCTCAGTCATGTCCGACTCTGTGACCCTGTGGACTGTAGCCAACCAGACTCTTCTGTCCATGGGACTTCCTAGGCAAGAATACTGAAGTGGGTTGCCATTTCCTCTTCCAGAGGATCTTCCCAACCCAGGGATCAAACACCCATCTCCAAACTGGCAGACAGATTCTTTACCACTGTGCCATCTGGGAAGCCCAATAGCATGAGCAATTCACGGCAAAAATCTCTAAAGTGCTGTGAGAATGACAGAATTGGGGAACCTGAGTTAATGATCGGTCTCCCATACCAAATGCTTAGTGGGTTTTAAATGAACTGGTTTTTCCAGTGGTCATGTATGGATGTGAGAGTTGGACTATAAAGAAAGCTGAGCGCCGAAGAATTGATGCTTTTGCACTGTGATGTTGGAGAAGACTCTTGAGAGTCCCTTGGACTGTAAGGAAATCCAGCCAGTCCATCCTAAAGGAGATCAGTCCTGGGTGTTCATTGGAAGGACTGATGTTGAGGCTGAAACTCCAATCCTTTGGCCACCTGATGCAAAGAGCTGACTCATTTGAAAAGACCCTGATTCTGGGAAAGATTGAGGGCAGGAGGAGAAGGGGATGACAGAGGATGAGATGGTTGGGTGGCGTCACTGACTCGATGGACATGAGTTTGAGCAAGCTCCAGGAGTTGGTGAACAGGGAGGCCTAGCATGCTGCAATCCATGGGGTCACAAAGAATCAGACATGGCTGAGTGACTGAACTGAACTGAACTGGATTCTTCTAAACTGCCAGGTGACTCTGAGGTGGGTTGGAGAACCGTTGGGTTAAGGTACCATCCTAAACCACCCTAGTCCTGCTGTTTCTACGGATTCATTTCGTTCTTCCAAATGCTTCTGGATCTTTCTCTGATCTGACCCACACAGTTCTACTCCAAGACAGTCTGCCAAGCCCACACTGCTTGGGCCTTTCCTGCACGCAGAACTTCAGTGCTATCTTCAGGGAGTTCTCGATCCTTCTGTGCACGTGGCACGAGCCCCAGCACTTGCACTAGTTTTTGCCTCAATTACACAGATTTTAGAAGTGAACTTTGACTGTTCTGGCTGTTTGTGTGCTAGCACTACTATGCCAATCCCAGATGCAAAAGTTGGAAACAACTTTTCTCTAATGCTGAAGAACTCTGCAACAAAATTTTCTAAAGTATCTGTGAACGCTTTTGATGTTTTCTCTGCAGCTCTTCTATAACTGCAGTGGTCATTTTGTTTTGGAGATCTCCTTTGTTTTTTACTAAAAGAAGACTTTTCTGGACTGAGTTACAGGGCGTTTCCCTCTTATTTAAAATTTGAAAACTCTGCTCTCCTCTCCTCACGGCCTCCCCAACCCCAGCCTGTCCAGACTCCGACTGTCAAACTTCTCCTGCGATAGCAGCTGAGCATAGAGATGATCTACTTGAATAATAATGATTTATTTTTTATTTTATGAGTAATTACTGAGTGCCCATTGAATGCCAACAACGTGTGGAAGTCACACTTGCAAAAATATATTTTTGTCTGATGTATCCAGGCTGCCTGCGCAAATACTTCAGTTCGTGATTCTGGGACTGATACATGGACTATCAATCCTTCAAATGACAGGCAGTCAAAGGAAATAGAAGGTTATTTTCTCCCTCAACATTGACCTATTCCGTCTCTTACACCTGCAACTAATTTGTTCTTTTTAAGATGCTTGCTAACGTTTAATGCGTTTAGGTCTTCTCTTTGGATTCATCCAAATTTTTAACCAGCACTTTACCTGTAGTCCTTTCCCCATGAATCTTTCTTTGCCTACCTTCCACACCTGTGTTTGTTAACCCCTTGTGAACCTCCACATTGGCATAATATTCTTGGGATTCAATATGAAATTTTGTAAGCTTCTGGACTTGAAAACATGTCCATAGCAGATGTTGGCAAGTCTTTTTCATTAAGGGAAAATAGAAATTATTTTCAGCTTTGTGGATCATACAGTATCTGTTACAACCAATCCACTCTGCCATCATAACATGAAATTAGCCACAGACAACATGGAAAGGAATGAGTATGGTTGTGTTCCAATAAAACTTTATTGACAAAGACAAATGAACGGCCAGATTTAGTTTGCTAACCCTGCTGTACAGCATACAAATTTTCGTACAGAGCAGAGTAAAACTGAGAAAACTTCATGATTTCTTCCTACACTTATGACTTTATAAAGACTAAAATCACTAATAAAACTATTAAAGTGAATCCTGCCCTTAAAATGAACTCTGTACCATTGCATGTTATAGCATTGTAATTTTAATATTGGCCATGCAGTCATCCAGATCTGGGATGTTTCATCCCTTCCCCAGAATGGTTGCAGATGAAGACAGACAGAATGGAGACACTGAGGTCAGGCTATAGACCAAGGGACTCACTGACACACGAGTCCTTCAAAAAGGCCGTGCCCTGGCCTCCTGCACCCCCACAAAGAGTGGCAGCTGCAAAAGTTAAACCTGTGCATGCCAAGCCTCCAGTGTGTGGGACGATGGAGCGCTAAGTTATGTGCACACCCTTAAATCCTTCACTGTCTTGTTCAGTTGGTGTGAACTAGTTACATCCACCCGACCAGATTACCATCTCTTCTTTGATTCTCAAACAGTGTCACCAATCTTGGGACTGCTCAGAAATTCAAATTATTCACATTGAATTTGTATATATGTGAATATATACAAGATATATATTCTTGGAAAAAAGAATATATAGTTACTTTTCCAAGGTACTGGTCGTTACTCTGCACACTAGCTCACCAGCTTCTGTTTGTCTAGGTCTGCCACAGCATTCAGCAGGCCTAAGACAGTCAGTAAATGAATAGTTTTTTTTTAATTGAAGTATACAGTGTTGTCAGAGAAGGCAATGGCACCCCACTCCAGTACTCTTGCCTGGAAAATCCCATGGACGGAGGAGTCCATGGGGATGCTGAGGGTAGGGCACGGCTGAGCGACTTCACTTTCACTTTTCACTTTCATGCATTGGAGAGGGAAATGGCAACGCACTCCAGCGTTCTTTCCTGGAGAATCCCAGGGATGAGGTAGCCTGGTGGGCTGCCGTCTATGGGGTCGCACAGAGTCAGACACGACTGAAGCGACTTAGCAGCAGCAGCAACAGCAGCAGCAGCATACAGTTGTATACAATGTTATACGATGAGGTACACGATGTTAGTCTGCAATGTTGTGCTCGTTTCAGATGAACAGCAAAGCGATTCAATTATATGCGCATGTGTGTGTGCCTGTGTGTGTGTGTGTGTGTGTGTGCGCGTGCATGTGTGTGTGCGTGTGTGTGCGAGTGTGTGTGTGTGCGTGTGCTTTTCAGAAGTTTTCCGTTATGGGCTTTATTGCAAGATAGTGAGCACAGTTCCCTGTGCTCTACAGTAGATCCTCGCTGCTTATTTTATGGACAGTAGTGCGGAGAAGGCAACAGCACCCACTCCAGTACTCTTGCCTGGAGAATCCCATGGACGGAGGAGCCTGGTGGGCTCTCATCTATGGGGTCGCACAGAGTTGGACACGACTGAAGCGACTTAGCAGCAGCAGCAGCAGTGCGATATGTACATGTTAACACCAATTTTAATTTGTTCCTCCACCTGCCCTTCTGCTTCCCCATCAGTAATCATAGGCTTATTTTCTGTGTCTGTGCATCTATTTCTGTTTTGTAAATAGGTTGATCTGTATCATTTTTTGATTCCACATGCAAATGATATCACATATTTGTCTTCACTTAGTATGATGATATCTAGATTCATCCATGTTACTGCAAATGACGTATTTCCAAATAAACAGATTTTGATTATACAACCCACTGGATTAAGACACTATCCTAGTACAAGCATTGCCTCTGATTCTGTCACAGATGCATTCATAAATGAATGTGTTTTGATTATTAATAGAGACCTGTCCTATGTGAATGAAGCCAAGGTGACAGGATCATGATGTAGGGCAGGTCCCTGCACTGACGGGTCATGAGAGTCAGTGGGAATCTTGCCCTTGGTTCTCAAACAGTGTCACCAATCCTGGAACTGCTTGGAAATCCAAATTTCAGATAATATTTGCATATATAGCAATTCTTTCCAAGGTACTGGCATTTACTGCATACACACTCTGTTCCAAAGCCTGGAGCAACAGGAAACATCGTGGTCTCTGCTCCGGAGAAGCTCTAGCAGGTGAGAAAGCTGGGGTCTCCAGCAGTCAGTGGTCCCCGGTTCTGCTATGAGAACCAGGCAAGGCATCATCCTCGAGAGTGGTCACAGGCCGTGCTGGCGAGGTCAGGGGTGGCTTTCTGCAGGGCGTGAGGCCAGAGCTGAAACCAAAGGGTGGGTGAATGGGCTTAGCCTGGGTGGAGGGCAGGGTGGAGGGTGAAAGGGGAGGCTGTCAGAGGCCTGGAGTACGTCACAGGATCCCAGTGTCTGCAGGAAAGGAAGCGCCGCCTCAGGACCTGGGCGTGCTCTTATGTGCTGTGCCCAGAAAATCCAGCAGACTAGGAGGCAGGGCACCAGGCCACGGTGTTGATCGATGCCGCCAGTGCCAAGAGGTACTTGAAAAATCAGAGCACACACGTTCCGAGTGATCTTAACAATGAAGTTAAAACCGGGAGCTGATTGTGAGGGGCATTTGTGGCGTCTCCTTCCTTGGGTGCCTGTTAGGACATGATAGATTATAATGGACCAGGGAGGGTTTGCAGCCACACAATTCTCACTTCATCAGGGAGCCGACCTCATTGCATGATAGAAACAAGGCGGCTGTCAAAAGACGGGTTATCCTCAGGTTACACCTCACCTGCAGACACGCCATGTCTCCTGGTCGCCAGTATCTCCTCCACCCTGTGGCCTTCTCTGCCCTGACCCCCCTTCTACGCACGCCTCGTAGAGTAATCCCCCTTTATAACACTCGCTTGTTATAAAGGGCTCACATTGCCTTTCAGAAATCCTGTTCTTCTGTTTTTGTAGCTTATGTAGCACTTTGTCCACGCATGCACAGAAGCACACCCATACTCACCGCCACATGTATTCACTTTAGTGAATGTTTGAATTAAAAAGTAAGTGGTTCAGATAAGTATTAAGAAAATGATCATGTAGATGGTACACAGGTATTTTGATGACTGTGAATGACCAACTTTGGGGGGATATTTTGGTAAACAATATGCATTTTTGGAGTCTGATCATAGTTTGAATCTCAGATTTACTAGATAACAACATGGGAAAGTTAACCCATCTCACTGAAGCTCAGTTTTTAAATCTGTGTCATGGAGTAATGAAATCTACAGCATTGGTTTTTGGGTTTTGGACCCCTAATTTAAAACCTCTTCTTATTTTTACTTTTTAAATCTTTGTTGTTGCTATGAACCATTTTCAAAGTCTCCACTGATTTTGCCACAATATTGCCTCTTGGTTTTCTTCAGCTGGGAGACGTGTGGGGTCCTAACTCCCTGACCAGGGGGTGAACCTGCATCCCTTGGAGGTTGAAGCTCCAGCCCTGGACCACCAGGCGAGTCCCTGGAGCTTTGCAGAAGACAAGAAACAGTGTCTAGAATATGGCACACGGTGGAAACGTTCACTCTCTCCTATGTCTCCTACAATATCTTGAGGACTTCCCCTTCAGCGAGATCCGGATCTCATCTCTAGTCTGTATCCACCATCTCCCACTACACTGTTTTTGCCTGAATTCATACTGAGCCTTTTTTTTTTTTTTTTTCCACTTAAGTTCTCAGCTCTTCATTTCATTTTCAAAATTATCCAGCAAAGAGGAAAATTACTTGGTCTTTGAGGACTGTTTCTGGATGTGCAGCCAGCTTTCCGACAAAGGAGACCACAGCCTCATGTTTCCGTTTTCCAATCACCGTGTTTACTGAGACAGCGCTAAGATATTTTTATTGCAGGCTTGGTGTGAAAATAAAGTGAGCAGGATAAAACTTACTGGCAGTGGGATGTGACTCATGCCTCATACTCCCAGAAGTTATGAGGTTTTAGTTAATAGCAAAAGCACAATTTCCTACTGATAAATCCATTTTCCACAAAATTCTAAAGTCCAGGAATCCAGACTGTTTTTTCCACCATTTTTCCATTAATGTCCGCTCTCTGTTCTAGGGTTCAATCCCACCTTGCCTTCAGTTGTTCCATCTCCTCTGTCCTCTCTGGTCTGTGACAGTTTCTCAGTTTTTCTTTATTTTTTTCTGACCCATGAGAGCCTTGAGGAGTACAGGATTGTGTCCTGAAGGATGCCCTCCAGTCTGAGCCTTTCTGATGATTTTATGATGTGACTGAGCTCGTAGATTGGGAGGAAGAAAAGCAAAAGATGATTGTCCTGCTTGGCACATCAGAGATTGTGCATGACACCCAAAGACACCTCTGGTGATGCTGGCCTTTATCCCTTGTAGAAAGGTGGCACCTGCCAGTTTCTCCACTGCAGCCGCGGTCTTACCTTTCCCCACTCCACACTCCTCTCCCAGCAAACAGTCACTAAGGCTGGTGTACTCTGGATGGAGGAGCAGCGGATCTGTTGCTTGGAGGGTAGAAATATCTGCAGACACGAACACAGCACTTCTCGAAGGGAATTGTATAAGCTCGTTTTAAAAATCTACCTGTTTGGGGGTAGTTTTGCTTTATAAATCAACCCCCATGAAATATAATACAATCTACACCTAATGTGGTCCTTTTTGTGTATAGATTCATTTGTATTGTTTTTTATTTTTCACATTTATTTTTAATGGAAAGATAATTGCTTTGCAATGTTGTGCTGGTTTCTGCCGTACAGCGTGAATCACACATAAGTATACATATATCCCCTCTGGCCCTTGTGATTTAAAATATTTATATAACAGAATACCCTTGAGATGTATTTCTAATTTTCATCTGTAAAATAGAAAGACCAGCCTCAAATACTATCTTTCTGTTTTCTTTAAAAAAAAAATCCCCATATTAAAATGTTAGAAAGCAGACGATCATGCAGGGATTCAGTCAAAAGAACAGAAGTGGGTCGCCAGCAAGTCTGGAAAGCTCTTCTGCTGATATTCACGGGGCGTGTTCCTAGTACACATGACTTACGTTAAGTAATTTTTTCAGTGCTGTTTGCAGATCAGCTATGGCAGTTTGCATCTCCTGCTACTTTGGTTAAAGAGGATGGGCAGTTATTCCAATGACAATCTCCAGAACTGTAACACAATTACAACTTACACTGTAACACTTAACTTCTACAAAGGCATAACTGGTCTAAATCATTTGAAAAGTTCAGTTCGGTCACTCAGTCGTGTCCAAATCTTTGCGACCCCATGGACTGCAGCACCCCAGACCTCCCTGTCCATCACCAACTCCTGGAGTTTACTCAGACTCATGCTTGAGTAGGTGATGCCATCCAACCATCTCATCCTCTGTCGACCCCTTCTCTTCACGCCTTCAATCTTTCTCAGCATAAGGATCTTTTCAAATGAGTCAGTTCTTCGCATCAGGTGGCCCAAGTATTGGAGTTTAAGCTTCAACGTCAGTCCTTCCAATGAATATTCAGGACTGATCTCCTTTAGGATGGACTGGTTGGATCTCCTTGCAATCCAAGGGACTCTCAAGAGTCTTCTCCAACACCACAGTTCAAAAGAATCAATTCTTCGGTGCTCAGCTTTCTTTATAGTCCAACTCTCACATCTGTACATGACTCCGGGAAAAACCGTAGCTTTGACTAGACGGATATTTGTTGGCAAAGTAATGTCTCTGCTTTTTAATATGCTATCTAGGTTGGTCATAACTTTTCGTCCAAGGAGCAAGCATCTTTTAATTTCATGGCTGTAGTCACCATCTGCAGTGATTTTGGAGCCCCCCAAAATAAAGTCTGACTCTGTTTCCACTGTTTCCCCGTCTATTTCCCATGAAGTGATGGGACCAGATGCTATATCTTAATTTTCTGAATGTTGAGTTTTAAGCCAACTTTTTTGCTCTCCTCTTTCACTTTCATCAAGAGGCTCTTTAGTTCTTCTTAGCTTTCTGGCATAAGGGTGGTGTCATCTGCATATCTGAGGTTATTGATATTTCTCCCAGCAATCTTGATTCCAGCTTGTGCTTCATCTAGTTCAGCATTTCTCATGATGTACTCTGCATATAAGTTAAATAAGCAGGGTGACAATACACAGCCTTGATATACTTCTTTCCCAATTTGGGACCAGTCTGTTGTTCCATGTCCAGTTCTAACTGTTGCTTCTTGACCTGCATACAGATTTCTCAGGGGACAGGTCAGATGGTCTGGTGTTCCCATCTCTTTAAGAATTTTCTACAGTTTATTGTGATCCATACAGTCAAAGTCTTTGGCATAGTCAATAAAGCAAGTATATATTTTTCTGGAACTCTCTTGCTTTTTTGATGATCCAATGGATGTTGGCAATTTGATCTCTGGTTCCTCTGCCCCTTTTCTAAATCCAGCTTGAACATCTGGAAGTTCACAGTTCATGTACTGTTGAAGCCTAGATTGAAGAATTTTGAGCATCACTTTGCTAGCATGTGAGATGAGTGCAATTATGCAGTAGTTTGAGCATTCTTTGGTGTTGCCTTTCTTAGGGATTGGAATGAAAACTGACCTTTTCCAGTCCTGTGGCCACTGCTGAGTTTTCCAAATTTGTTGGCATATTGAGTGTAGCACTTTCACAGCATCAACTTTTAGGATTTGAATTAGCTCAACTGAAATTCCATCACCTCCACTAGCTTCCTTCTTAGTGATGCTTCCTAAGGCCCACTTGACTTCACATTCCACTCATGATGGTGAATGATCACACCGTCGTGATTATCTGGGTCATGAAGATCTTTTTTGTACAGTTCTTCTGTGCATTCTTGCCACCTCTTCTTAATAGCTTCTGCTTCTGTTAGGTCCATACCTTTTCTGTCCATTAGTCAATTAGAAAAGAAAAACTTACTATTACAGTGTGATAGGCCTGGAGATGCACTGAAAAATGTACCTATCCCTGTGAATGGAGGCCGGTAGCTTCTTGCTTCAAAAATATTTCTTTGGAAATGGCAGGTTGAAAAGATATATGACTTTTCAATGTAGTTAGTGACTTTTCCCTCTTTGCTAAAGGAAATCACAATGACGAAAGCTCTGTAGCTGAATTTAATTTGGTGCTTCATTTTAAGAAATCAGAGACCCAGATATATCTCTGGGAGCTTCAGTGGGAACCAAATCAGATCCTGTAAGAGAGCAGGCTCACTTTGGCCAGGGCCCAGGGACTATGTGGGTGAGTTTTCTCAAGGCTAATGAAGCAGTTGCAGCCAGTGAGGAGAGTGACAGATTATTGAGGACATGAGCCTGCATAAGAAAGAGGGGGAGAATCTAACATATTTCCATTATCTAAAAATGTGGAAAACACATTTTAAAACACTTATAGAACACAAACAGCGCAAAATTTAATTTTTAATTGATGAAATGAATTTCATTAAAATTAAAACTTTTGGTTTTTGGAAGTACGAAGGAAAACCAAAGGTTAGTGTTGAATTGGGAGAAAATACTTGCAAATCATGTAACTGACAAAGGACTTCCACCTAGAATGTATAAAAAATGCCTTCCACACAGTAACAAGCAGACAAATAACTCAAAAAAGAATAAGCAAAAGATTGGAACAGGCACTTTGCAAACTAAGATATGTGATCAACAAGCAAAAGGGAAGTTGCTCAGTATCAAGAGTCAACAGAGAAATGAAAATAAAAATCACATCCATTAGATTAGTGAAAATAATAATAGTAATATGACTATGTTAATTGTTGGAGACATTTTGAGCAGCTGGAGGTTATAAACTCTGTCAGTGGGAATGTAAGATGTTGCATTGACTTTGGCAAAAAGTTTAAATTTTTTTTAAAGTAAACATATATTTATCATAAGACCCAGAAATCCCACCCAAAGAGTTTTCCTGAAAGAAGAAATATGCTCCATCAAAACTTATACATGGGATATTATTGTAGCTATATTTATAATCACCAAAACTATGGACAACCCAAATGTTCATCAACAGCTAGAAGGAGAAAAGTTACAGTGCATCCATACGACGCTGGAGTGGGTTGCCATTTCCGTTTCCACGGGATCTTCCCAACCCAGGGGTTGAACCCGAGTCTTCTGCATGGCAGACGAGTTTCCTGCTTGGCAAGTGGATTCCTTACCACTGAGCAACCATAATCTTGTGGATATTATTGGGATGTAAAATATTTCTGGAGGAGAGAGATGACATCCTATATAACATAGAAGATTCAAAGAAAGATCTGAAAAGATCTGTCGTATGAAAATAGTAATGATCTGTTCCCCAAACGAACCAACCTTTCTACCAGTCATAGGTACTATAGTTTAAAATATTCTGAAGTTACAATGCTCTTTAGCATCCGCAGTTTTGACAGTCCCAGTTTCAACCGCTCCTCAGACAGCTCCAAGGTGCAGGGTGCGGGTGGCTGTTGGTGTTTTGCCGAGATGGAGGCTTGAGTGGCACCATCAGCGGGCCAGCACGTGGAGCCCAGGCGCCATCCGCCAGCAGCCGCTGGTGCTTCTCACCGCTTTGTCTTCTCGAATCCTCACCATGTATATAGCGGCCCTAAAAAAGTGTCTGTAACAGATAATCCAGCTCAGAAAGGGGAAAAGGTGGTTAACTTGCGGTGTGAGTGTGTGCAAAAGAAATAGGCTGGTCAGTCTCAGCAGCAGTGTGCTTTACGCATTTACTGATTCAACAGGGACCTCCCAGTGGTTCAGGGTTAAGATTCTATGCTTCCACTGCAGGGGGCACAAGTTCAATCCCTGGTCTGGGAACTAGGGTCCTGCATGCCGTGTGGGCCACCTTCCTCCCCCCAGAAAGAAAATAAACAGTCATTAAACTTGGACCAAGTGCCTGGCATTGAAAATACATGCCCAACTTTTTCCTCCTGGGCTTGTAGTCCACCAGGGGAGACAGACCTTGATCCAGGAATCATCAAAGCACACGGTGCACATCACGGTCAGCGTCAGAGAGGGCTATGAAGGGAGCTGTGGGGGTGCGACTTGGGAGGTCCACGCGGGCTTGCCTGAGAGCCGGAGGTCTGAGCTGAGATGAGAAGAATGCAGCAGGACCTGACGGAAGGCATGGGCGAGCGGACAGGGACTGGAGGGGCTGGGATCTCCTCCTTCAGGGGGGTCCAGGCAGAGGGCACAGCAGGGCTAAGCTCAGGGTGCTCGGGGGTGGGGGGAAGACACAGGAAGTTAATCATCTCCGTACGCTTCAATTTACCGCTAGTTCAAGACACATCATTCATAAAGGTCCAACCCAATCCTTCCTGCCTAAAGAAACAACGGACCAGCTTTTCCCGAGACCTAGACTACGTTTATCTTTTAACGGTTTTCCCATGGGTTTCTGTGTCTGGTTTAGGTTCCAGCTTGTGCTGTGTATGCTGTGTTAAGTCACTTCAGTCGTGTCCTACTATGTGTGACCCTGTGGACGGCAGCCTGCCAAGCACCTCTTTCCATGGGATTCTCCAGGCAGGCATACTGGAGCGGGCTGCCATGCCCTCCTCCAGGGGATCTTCCTGACTCAAGGATGGAACCTGCATCTCTCTCATCTCTTGCATTGAAAGATGGGTTCTTTACCACGAGTGCCAGCTAGGAAGCCCAGTATTTAGCTTATGAGCACAAAAATTAGCAACTTGGCTAATATCCAGTTGTTTTCTTATTTTTCATTGTAGTTGATTTTATCAGGTAACTTTGTCAGGCAGATTTAAAGTCCCTGAAAGGAAGATCAGAATATTTGGGGCAAAGATGATAATTAAGCCATTCACAAATCTGATCACAATTAGCATAGAAGCCACTTTTGAGGTCTAGTCTCCCCTAAAGGGGAGAAGGCGATGGCACCCACTCCAGTACTCTTGCCTGGAAAATCCCATGGATGGAAGAGCCTGGTGGGCTGCAGTCCATGGGGTCGCAAAGAGTCGGACACGCCTGAGCCAGCCACCACTTGCCCCCTAAAGACATAATAAAATGAGCCAACACACTTGATAAAGGATGTTATCACTGGGGGGAGAAACAAAACAAAAGATGATTTTGTCTTAACTCCTTATAATAAGACTAGGCCACCAATTTTTTCTTATTCTAATGGATAATTATTTAAAAACACACCTTCAGTTTAAGGAGATTTTTATTTTACAGAAGGAAAAAAAAATACAACAGAATCATATTACATAGAGCGCATTGACTGTCAAATGTAACTTACTTCTGAAACTGTTTAAACTTGAACATCGCCATGCACACACCGCTGTACTTAAAGTGGGTGCCCGCCCAGGACCCGGGCTTCCCAGGTGGTGCTGGGGTAAAGGGCCTTCCAGCCGAGGCAGGAGGCCCAAGAGATGCGGTTTGATCGCTGGGTCAGGAAGGTCCCCTGCAGTAGGAAATGGCAACCTGCCCCAGTATTCTTGCCTGGAAAATTCCCTGCACCCAAGAGCCTATGGGGCTGCAAAGAGTTGGACACGACTGAGTGACTGAACCCAGAACCCAGCACGGACCTACTGTACAGCCAAACAGCAGCAACTGCAAAAACGGACAACCAGCAAGGATCTGCCGCATAGCACAGGGAGCTCTGCTCAATGTTATGTAACCACCCAAACGGAGAAGGCAGTGGCGCCCCGCTCCAGTACTCTTGCCTGGAAAATCCCACGGACTGAGGAGCCTGGTGGGCTGCAGTCCATGGGGTCGCTAAGAGTGGAACACGACTGAGCAACTTCACTTTCACTTTTCACTTTCATGCATTGGAGAAGGAAATGGCGACCCACTCCAGTGTTCTTGCCTGGAGAATCCCAGGGACGGGGGAGCCTGGTGGGCTGCCGTCTATGGGGTCGCACAGAGCGGACACGACTGAAGTGACTTAGCAGCAGAAGCAGCAAATGGGAAGAAATGTTTCGAAAAACATATATCTGGATAACAACTACTTTGCTGTACACCTGACACTATCATTACATTGTTAATCAACTACACTCCTGTAGGAACGTTTTTAAAAACCTAAGTATTGAAGAAAAATAGTTTAAGAAAAGAAAATAGTCAAGACGAAATCATCTGCGAGGCTAATTCCGTGCTCAGTCCTTTCCTGGGCTCTCACTGCTTCCCCTGGAAAACTCAGGTGACTGAGGGCCGCTTCTGTCCTTGGACAAATGAGCAAGTCTGATGCAGCTGAGGGGCTGAGTCAACGCCAGAAAGGCTTGCTCACATAAATTAAGTCTCCTTTACCAGCTCACACAGAAAGTCAGCAGGAAGAGAATCAATGCAGATTCCTTTTGTCTCGATGCAGACTTTTGCAACACATCTGCTCTCTAACAAGTCTTTGCCACAGCAAGCAGTTTTCAAAGAGATGAAAAGAAAAAGAAAATTGTCAACTAGCTGTCCTGTGTACCCCAGCAAACCTCAGTTCAAATCAAAGTTCTGAGTGTTCTGTTTTTGATCTGCCGAATTAAATGCCTTTGTGAAATGTTAATCACAGCCATTCATCTCATAAACCCCACCCGCTACAAAGTTTTTACATCCCTTAATAAGAACTCTGGGATGGGGAGTAAATGAGGATGGCTCACTTGCACAGTCTACCTGTGTTTTCAAGCACCAGTACTTTTATGTCATTCAGGTAGAGGGAAAAATAAAGGCAACTAGTTGTAATGATAAACGGTATGGTAGATATGTGTGGGGATATCTCGTAGCTCAGTCGGTAAAGAATCCGCCTGCAATGCAGGAGGCCCAGGTTTGATTCCTGGGTTGGGAAGATCCCTTGAAGAAGGAAATAGCAATCCCCTCCAGAACTCTTGCCTAGGAAATCCCATGGATGCAGGAGCCTGGGGAGGCTATAGTTCACGGGGTCGCAAGGAAGCCAACTCGACAGAGAGACTAAACCACGATGTGTAGGGAGAGATGGAGAGAAAAAAAGTAAGTAAAAAATGAGATGAGATGAAAGGAAATATTTCACTGTTTGTTTATTTGTTTTGTTTTTAAATACAGCCTCCAGTAGAAAGCCTTATCTTAAGGCTGGGGGAAGATTCCTGTGCATTCATTTAGAATATGCAAAGGATAAAACTCAAGTAAGGACTGCATTTAAACACATTCAGAGCCTACAAAACAGGCATGATGAGTTGTGCTTTGCCTATGGTGAAGTTCAAATGAAGCAGGGCAGGAAAAATGTTTTTTTCCACTGTAAAGGCCATCCAGAAGTAAGGGATTATTTTCACGAAGGTTTTCAGTTTTTACCACAGCGGCCAGAACAAGGCCTGTCTGCGTTTCACTGGAGTGCTGTGTGTCCCTGAATGCTTGTATTCTTACAGCAGGGAAACAGCCAGTGGGTGACATGGTGATCTCCATCACTCAGCTGTTGTTGTTTCGTGTCTCTAGGTCTCCTTTCTGGAGACACTCTAAGCGCCCAGTTGAGATCCTAGCCGTCAGAGAGGAAAGAATGACTCCTGCACCTGATCAGTGGGGCCTTTGGATGCCCGATTGCCCTTTGCCCGTGTGGGTCATGCAGTGAATACAGGAGATGGCAGGGTAATATTCCAACACCGAGTTGTGGAATTCTCATTAGACCGTGGGCACCGGGCTTGCCTTCCTCTGTAACCCAGAACAAATTTACTCGATGCCCCCTAAATATTGGGCCAATGAATGAGCACAAGCACATCTGCAAAAGCGTATGTGATCCCAGCCCTTCACCAAAGGCAGCATTTCAAAGGAGACAGCTAGGCTTTTGAATAAGGCAATGGGTTAATGGATGCAAATTGTGACCCAGAATGTGTGTGTGTGGCGTGGGAAAGTGTGGTGCCTCTCTCTGCCTCCTCTCGCTCTCCTCTGCTGTGGTCACCTGCTCAGCTGGTGGTGTATTACTGTCAGTGGCCCTTAGAGGGCTTTCCTCTTGTTTGACCATCCGTCCCTCTCACCTCTGTGGTTCCCTCCCACTCGACTGACTGCTCAGCTCCTGGGTAGCCATTCAAAGGTGTTTAATTGGAATCATTTTGTTTACACGTGTCCTTTCGAAACTAGTATTGTTGAGCATGCCTGCATTTTTACTTGATATTCATAGATGTGAGCTAGCCCTCTATCAAATATAGGTGGTTAATACCTAATAAGACAAGGTGATCAATATTGTTCTTTCTTCTGACTTAACCTTTGCTTCTTCTACACCAGGGATTTTCAATCCATCTATGCTGCCTTCTTACATCCTCATTTTACACTTTATCTCCACCCGTGATGGACACACAGACCAACCCCTGACCGTCTGCAGTGAGAATTATTCCACACGGCCCCTCTGGGCCCATGTGGGAATTTCTGCCACCCTGTGCCCGGGGGCTGAGTTGCTGGCGCATCATTGTGGGGAGGGATCTTTGAACCGCATATCGGCAGATGACACGGACCCTTCCACCTGTTCCTCTAGCAGCAAAGTCACAGCCTATAGCGGATAGTGCCTGTGGCCACTCTCAGACTGGCAGAAGTTCCAGGATCTGAGTCTCATACTTTCCTGAGTATCAAGGTCACCCGAAGGAGCTTGTTGAAGGGACCGTGGGACCCTGACCCCAGAGTTTCTCAGTTAATAGCTCTGAAGTGGAGCCTGGAAATGTGCATTTCCAACAAATGCAGATCCGGCTCCTGCTGCTGGCTCTGGGTTCCCGGTTGGAGAGCCTCTGCTGTAGGCTGGGGGTTTCCTGGGTGGCACAAGTGACAAAGAACCCCCTGCCAATGCAGGAAACTTGAGATGCAGGCTGCTTCCCTGGGTCAGGAAGGTCCTTGGAGGAGGGCATGGCACCCACTCCAGTATTCTTGCCTGGAGAATCCCACTGAAAGAAGAGCCTGGTGGGCTACGATCCATGGTATCGCCAAGAGCTGGACACGACTGAAGCGACTGAACAGGCACCGACGCTACAGGCTGGGGTCAGGAGGAGAGGTGGGCCTCTGGCGTCAGGGTGGTGGTCATTCATACGATGATGAGCGCTCGTGCTCCTCGATGGCAGAAGCAGGACATCTTTAGGGTGTCTGCAGAACAAGGGCCACAAAATGAGAGCACTGTGAGGATTAGACATTTGAAACTTGCAGAAATGGCATTTAACTAATGATCTAGGGAAAAGCTTCCTTTGTTAATTTTTATCTATTTTTCATTTCTATTTTTTTAAATTATGAAAGTATGATAACACATTTACAAGAAACTTGGAAAATACTGAAGAAGGTTACATATAGTTCCACTATATATTCCAATTTTTAAGTAAATAAATTGAGATTTTTAGTTGGAGTTTCAATATCAAACTCTCAAAAATTAATAGAATGAATATACAGAGACATAGCAGAATATAGTAGACTTAAAAAGCACTGTGAACCAATTCAGCATAATTAAGATGTTGTTTTTCACACAACAGTAGGATACATATTCTTTTTTTTTAATTTTTCTGGGTTTTTTTTTTTTTTTTTGCTTACTTTTATTTAGTCTTCCTTTCTCCTTTCTTCCCTCCTTCCTTTCTTCACTCACAACCATTACCATCACATTTGCCATTGCATCTGCTCGGACTCATTTGAACGTGAGCAGATTACTTTCAGAGCAATGCTGTTTGGCTCAGAAACATATCAAGTCAAAGGGGCTGATCGTGGCTATGGGCAATTGCAAGTTTCTCTGTGATAATTATTAAACTGTCCATCAGGCATGTATCACGTTTGCATTGCTGGCTCCGATGCCTATTAACTGGACAGGGCCTGCATTTGAGCATCGCCCATAGCTCTTAGGCAATTGTGAATGTGACTGCTGGCCGTCCATTGGGCATCATTAAGAAGGAGGAACTTGTAACTTGATCTGATTTAAATCAGCAGTTTTCTGTTGACTGGAATCCCTTGGTTCTTGTCACTCATGCAACTTATAAATCATTTCCTTTTGGGATCCGTAGCTGTGTTTCAGCCACAGCTACTGATGATCCTTTTCCTTCGTACATTTATCAGCTCATAAGGCTCCTGGAGGCGAGGTGATGCAGTCTCTTTCTCTTCCACGTGCTTCATGGGGTCCTGCCCAGTGTTAGCGGGACGATTCTGGAGAGCTGGGATCTGTATGTGCTTAGAGTCTCAACACGCTGTTTCCAACAGCGAGCTCAGCCAGCGCATGCGGACAGAATACGTGGGCAGATGAATAGATGATAAATACTAGTAATTGGTGTTTTTGCTTGATTGGCAAGTCTTGTGTTAGAATATAACTACTAAAGTTTTCGATGTTGTTGTTTTTTACAATTTGTAATTGAAATAACCCGCTATTACTTCCTAGCTTGGGATTCAGGAAACTAGTATATTGTAGACATGTTGAGACTTTTTCAGTTTAAGCATTTAGCTAAACTTAAGGGATAGTGTGTGGAAATAAACTTAAGGGATAGTGCGTTGGGTAACTCTAGTGAATTCCCCACTGAATGCCTGAAATCTCTTTGATAAGTAAGTGGCAGATAAACGAATGTGCCTAAAAAGAATTTCAATTTTCTACAATGGTTAAAAATGAGGTACTCTGTTTTAAGTTAGTTTTCTCATTATGACAATGCTATTATTAACTTTGTTTTCTCATTAATAGAGTTTTATGTTCCATGGAGTATTTTCCAGTTTTCCCTTGATAATTTTTATTTTTGGCTGTGATTATGAAAGCAATCAAAGTCCTTTGTAGAAAACGTTGGGTGAAAAAGAAAGAACAATACAAAAGAAAGATACCTACACTGCCCAGATAAAACTCTGTTAATTTCTCGGTAAATTTTCTGTATGAGGTTCAATTCCTGGGTTGGGAAGACCTCCTGGAGAAGGATACGGCAACCTACTCCAGTTTCTTGCCTGGGAAATCCCATGGGCAAAGAAGCCTAGTGGGCTATAGCAAAAGAGTCCAACACAACTTAGCAACTAAAACAGTAACACTCAAGGTAAGGAGCCAGAATGATTTTGTTCATTTTTATGTAACCTTGCTTATAGAAGATGCTTAAAATGCATCTGATGCATGGATAGAAATCTATATTCTTTCTGTACAGATGACAGAATGCCATGAGAGGCATTGTGTGAATCCTTATTCACACAAGGATTCTCTGAATGTAGAGGATATATTGCACATAAGGGGTAATGAATAAAGTAGATGGGAGAGGTTCAGATTTCAGTTCTGCTAAATGGAGATACTTTCCAACCAGAGAGCTGATGTGCCCTCACTGGCCGCACGCTCCAGCCCATCTCAGTTTCCTGTCAGGCACAGAGCAGGAAAGTGAGTGAGACCCAGCTCTCTGATGATGACCGACCCCTGGTGTTTAGGGACCTGGGCCCCGTTCCTGGTTTAATGGGCCGTCACAGTCGGTCACCGGCTCTTGAGAATCTCTGGCTGTTATAGACTGTCTACCGTGTAACTCACATCAGCACTACCCCTCTGACTGTCTTTCTTTCTTGTCCTGGAGTAAGTGGGGAGCCTGGTGTGGTGGCTTCAGTGTGGGATGTGTGTATGTGTGTTCAGTCATTCAGTCGGGTCTGACTTTTCGTGACCCCATGGACTGTAACTCGCCAGTCTCCTCTGCCCATGGGATTTCTCAGGCAAGGATACTGGAGTGGCTTACCATTTCCTTCTCCAGGGGATCTTCCAGGCCCAGGCATAGAACCTGAGTCTCCTGCACCTCCTGCATTGCAGGCAGATTCTTTACTGCTGAGCTAGCTTCTCAACCCCCCATCCCCAGCCCACCACCCCAGTGTGGGATATCCATCCTCAAAGACTCATAGAAAAGATTCATTCTAAAAAAAGACAAGATGCTTTCTCAGCATTATCATTTTCTCTCCCCCTCTCTTTTTTAAAAATTTATTTGTGTCTAACCTTCAGTATCACCTTACACATAAATTACTTACCAGCAATTGCTTGGATGTCATCAACTAATTTTATTTATTCCATTCCATTGACACTTCAGTATTTAAGTACCTTCTGACAAATAAGATGCTAGAACAAATCCACCCCAGTTCCCTATTGGGAGTTACATGTTAATAAAATCTTCAACCAAATGTAAATGCAATTGCTACCGCTGTAATTGCCTTAATTGAGCTGTCCATGGTGCTGTGACATTGTTTAATAGAAGGAGGATAGGAAGGATCCAGCAGAAGGAAAAGCACACAGATGCCCTGAGATACTGGGGGACAAAAAGCCTTGGCAGGTGAAGCACAGAGGAAAGGGAGATGAGGTGTGCTGCGGCTGGGGTGATGATCAGAGCTAGAGGGTTCAAAGCCTCGTAGCGTGAATTAGGAGTTTGATCTTTTATCCTAAGAAGAATGAAACGCCACTGAAAAAAATTAAGTACAGGGTGACATTTGATTTTTAAAAATATTATTATAGAAAATTTCAAACATATTAAAAAAATAAACTTGTGCACCCATCAGCTAATATTTTTCGACTCACAGTCAATCATGTTTCATCTGTAACCCAATCCATATTTCCTACTTCTCATTACATTTATTTTAAAGTAAATCCCAAATATTGTATTATTATGTCACTAAACATATCTCTGCTTCCCAGGTGGCTCAGTGGTAAAGAATCCACCTGTCAATGCAAGATGTGGGTTTGATCTCTGGGTTGGGAAGATCCCCTGGAGAAGGAAGTGGCAATCCACTCAGTATTCTTGCCTGGGAAATCCCATGGACAGCGGAGCTGGTGGATCACAAAAGAGTCGACTTACTGATGAAATGACAGCAACAAGCATATCCTAAAAGTCAAGGGGTCTTTTTCCAAAAATGACCACAAAAACCTAAAACAGAACAATGACTCACATCTCATAGTATCATGAAACGTCCGGGCGGTGTCAAAGCTCCCCTGTGATATGCGCACGCGTGGTGCCTGTGCCTGTGTGTTCATACGTGTGTTTGCGTGTGTACACAGTTTCTTCAAATCAAAGTCCAAATAAGACTTATCTAGTGCGATCATTTCATCTACACCTTCTTCTACCACCTCTGTTCTCACCTCTTGCAGTTTACCTTTAAGGGATCCGGGTTATTTATGATGCTGCCTTCCCCACTGAGTGTTGGTCAGTGCTTCGTCATGGTAGCTTTGAATGTTCCTCTGCTTTCACTATTTCTTGCAAATTGGTAGTTAGCTCTCTAGAGGCTTGTTCCCTTGTAGATTCAATTTTTGACAGACTGACTCCATAGGTGGTGTTCTCACCTTTGAAAGGTACATAATTGTCTGTCTCCCCCTCTTTTCATGATATTAGCAGTCTTTGATGATCATTGTCGATTCCATTAATTTATCAGAGTCTTAAAAATAGTGATGTGTGAATTCTATCACTCTTTTCTTGTTCAGTAAGTGGAATAGTGTATAAATAGAAATTTCCTTATCAGCCTCTTGGTTACCCTGAGGTCCAATCCATGCAAGAGAGAAGGAATAAATGCTTTCTTCTTTCCTTTACTTAACATTCTTTATTTTTTTACATTTTATTTTAATTAAGTTTTATTGGAGTATAGCTGCTTTACAATGTCATGTTGGTTTTACTGCACAGCAACATGAATCAGCCATACATACACCTACCTTCCCTCCTGAACTTGCTCCCCATCCAGGCCACTGTGGGGCACCGAGCAGAGCTCCCTGTGCTGTGAGCTGCGTCCTCATCAGCATAAACAGTCCGTGCGTGTCGGCCCCAGTCTCCCAGTTCCTCCCACCCTCCTTTTTTCCCCCTTGGTGTCCATACATTTATTCTCTACTTCTGTGTCTCTATTTCTGCTTTGCAAATAAGATCATTTATACCATTTTTCTAGATTCCACATACTTGCATTAGTATACAATTTTTTTTTTCTTTACTGCACTTAACATTCTTAAAATAATGAATTAGTTCCCTAAATCCCTGCAAAGATAAGCAATGAGGATTTTTGTTTGATTTTATCTTTAGGATCAGTATAAATGCATGGATTTACATTCATTTGGATATTTTAATTCATTGTATTTATTATTCTTATTGATGCTCTGTAGACCAAAAGATCTATCAGCATGAAGCCTTAGGACTTCTGAGGGTCCTCAGTGGAGGGCTGGAGGTAGGGCACGGATTAGCAGGACTTTGGATAAGGAGGAAGGAAGGATACCAGAACCCTTTGGTTTTCTCTGTTAATTTGTGTCCTGAAATATCCTTCTCATCCCAGTTAAAGAATCTAAGAATGGTCTGTCCCAGAGAGGACAGGGAGGCAGTTCTAACTGTGGAAATGTCATAGGACAGGGTTATTGTAATTTGTCTTTTATGATGGGCAACTTATCACTAACTTAATGGCTTAAAAGGACACAGATGCTTTAAGTTTTATAGTTTCTGTGAGTTAGGGCTTCCCAGGTGGTCCCGGTGGTAAAGCACCTGCCTACCAAGGCAGGAGACACAGGAGACATGGGTTGGATCTCTGGGCCAGGAAGATCCCTCAGAGAAGGGAGTGGCAAACCTCTCCAGCGCTCTTGCCTGGAGAATCCCGTAGACAGAGGAGCTGGTGGGCTCCAGTCCATGTCGTCTCAACAAGCCGGCCACGACTGAAGCGACTCAGCGTGCGTTCAGGAGTCAGGGGTCTGGGTGCCTTAGCTGGGCCTTCTCTTCAGCTTCTCATTAGGCTGAAATCAAGGTGCTGACTGTGGCTGCCTTCCCATCTAAGGCTTGGGTCCTCTCCAAGGCCTGGTGAGTGGAAGAGTTCAGCTCCTCGCAGCTGTAGCAGTGATGCCTGGAGCCCGTAGAGGCTGCCAGGCACCCACCCCCTTGCGCCTTCTCGCAGCGTCGAGTTTCTGCCCCGAGGCCAACACAAGCAGCCTGATGCTTCCAGTCTCTGAAAAGTGAACTGGAAGTGAACTCTGGAAGTGAACTGGAGTTGCTGGACTCCCCAGGACAACCTCCCTTCTGATCAACTGGAAGTCAAGCAATTAGAGGTTTTTTTATTAATTTATTTATTTTAATTGGAGGCTAATTACTTTACAGTATTGTGGTGGTTTTTGCCACACATTGACATGAGTCAGCCATGGGTGTGCATGTGTCCCCAGCCCGAACCCCCTTCCCACCTCCCTCCCCATCCCATCCCTCAGGGTCATCCCAGTGCACCAGCTTTGAGTGCCCTGTTTCGTGCATCGAACTTGGAATGGTCATCTTATACCTATAAAATACAATCAAGGGAGTGATCATGTCACATTTACAGAGGAGAGGACTGGATAAGACCATAACCCTTGGACGGCTGGATGGCATTATCAACTCAATGGAAGTGAACTTAAGCGAACTCTGGGAGCTGGTTAAGGACCGGAAAGCCTGGAGTGCTGCAGTCCATGGGGTTGCAAAGAGTCAGACACGACTGAGTGACTGAACAACAATAAGAACAGAACTCGTTGGGAATCATTTTGGGCTTCTGTCCTCCTCAGATATTTGTAGCTTTACTTGCTGCGTCCAAGGCATGTCCATCTCTGGGCCCTAGTTTCCCTGCCAAGAGGAGGAAGGCCTTAGCTAGAGTATTCCTAAGTATCCCTGCCAACACGAACATTCAAGGAGCTTACTGAATGTTGGCTTTGTGGCTTGATATTAACACTTTCCCCCAAGTAAAAACAAGTCCCTGGATCAGCTGCTATAAAGAAACAGACTTGTAAATAATTAAATTAACTCTGGCTTCTACGAGTGGTTTTTACAGAGATCATAAGTCAGTCATTCAGTTTAAAAGAATTGACATGTTTAAATCTAAGTTTGCAGCATCCATAAATGTACCTCTTCAAGATAAAATTCTTGTTTTAATAGGACATATTCAAGCATTCTCTTTGTCTCACAGTTTATTCTAAAAATAAAAACAGGAGAGCAGAACTTTTCATTGTTTTACAGAAATAGACATGGATGCTACAGTGAGTAATTTTTAATAAGAGCAACAGCATAATTAGTAGGAACCCCGGTTGGATAAAATATCTGTTTAATTTAACCAACTGGTATGTTACTTTTAAAATAATCAGATTAAAGTTAAATACAGTACTTGAAATTATTTCTATGTGTAATTTAGGGTTCTATAAAATGAGAAAATAGAGTATTGAAGCATTTATAATAGAATCCTGGGGAGATTGCCCAAATCCAGCAGCTGCATCACAGGATGTGATACTGACTCCTGAGTTTTTTCCCATTCTGTTTTTAGCCTCTTGAATCAATGACAGTGTAAACCAGAGCAGGACATGGTCCAGGAGAGCAGGGATAATTTGTAGTAGGTCATGCAAACCGACCTGAGACAACTTGGCCAATTAAAAAAAAAAAGATGCTTGTTGGTAGTTTTCAGTAACTGGAGGGAGGAAAAAGCTGTGCGTCCTAATCATACCTTTGCTGCAGGCGGCATATTAAAGTGAAAGCTGGGTCCTTCCCAGTGGCCCAGTGTTTCAGACTCCATGCTTCCAATGCAGGAGGCACAAGTTTGATCCCTGATCAGGGAACTACGACTCCTCATGCCCTGTGGCATGGCCAATAAATAAAAAAGTGAAATAAAGTGTAAACAATTTCAGTCTGAATATCTGTCTATATCATTAGCAAAGCAGACACGTAACAGGCCTGTGACTTGTCCCATAAACTCAGCAAAGTCCCAGCTCTCTTCTGGACCAGATTCTCAGCCTTGGCACTTCTGACACTGTGGGTGGATTATGTTTTGCTGGGTGTGGGGAGACTGTCCTGTGCCGTTAGGATGTTTAGCATCTTCCCTGGCCTTTACCTACCAGCTGCCACCCCAGGTCAGGACAACCAAATTGCTATACACATTAACAGTAAGAAGTCAGTGGATACCGGCAGGAGGAATAAGTGATTATGGAGGGCATGGGAGGGCTTGGAGGGGAGGCTGGCTGTGGACAATTATGCTCAACAATGCTGTGATTATATATATATATATATATATATATATATTCAGATGACCAAAATAATATTTCTCATATATTTGGACAAAGTCCTGGCTCACAGCTCCCAACCCCAGTGAAATCTCCTGAGCGATAAAAGCAATGGGAGCATCTGTGTCCACGTACCTGCACCTTCTGCATCTTTGGATTCTGTTAGAATTTCCATCTACAGTTGGCTGCATCTGAGGATATGGAGTGCTCGCTTTATTCACAGCACTTTTTATTTAAGGGACCTGAAAATCTGTGGATTTTGGAGTCTTTGGGGGCTCCTGAAACCGGCCGCCCCCCATCCCCAGGCGCAACCGTGTTGGGTCTCTCGTCTTCGGTTCCTGACTCACTTCAGAGAACAGGTGAAGTGCTCGTCTTGTTATCCACAACAAGCCCGTTTCTATCACACTGGGTGTATGTTAATGAGGTGACTTTTGGAAAGCACCCAAGGAGGGGAGCTGGTTGCCAGGGGAACGAAGTCTGCGTAGAGGGTTGGAACTTTCAGTCACTTGTCCTGATTTCTGGGGAGGGGAAAGGGACTGGATGTGGAGTTCATCAATCATGCTTATGTAATAAAGCCTCTGTAATAGCCAAATGGAGGGGGTTCAGAGAGCTTCCAGGCCGGGGAACCAAAACACCGCCACCACGCGGGGCCAAGAGCTCCATGGTGCTGCTTGGAACCTCGCCATGTGTATCTTTCATCGAGCTCCTGATTAGTATCTTCTAATATCCTTTGTAATACATTGGTCATCTCTTGAGTAAGTGGGTTTCCTGAGTTCTGTGAGCCATTCTAGCAAATCAATCAACCCCAAGGACAGGGGCTTGGGGACCTCTGATTTACAGCTAGTACGTCAGCAGCACGCAGACAAACTGGGCTTGCAGTCGGCGTCTGACATAGAGGGCGGTCTCATGGGACCCAGCCTTTTATCCATGGAATTTGATGCTGTCTCTGTGGAGATAGTATCAGGATTGAGATGAATTATCAGACACACAAGAGTTACTTGCTGGTGTGAGGAAGTTTGCACACACACACACACGCTCACGTTAGATGTGGGTACAAGAACCCCAAAGATGCTCTAAAGTAAGGCTCTATGTATACGACTTGGAAACTTGGTGGCTGTGAAGCAGATGGTGCCGCAGAATGATCAGCTGAGACAAATGAGTATTCTGTGCTCCGAGTGTGCGCACAGCAATTCAAGGGGTTCAGTCAAGTGTTTGCTGTGTATTCTTGTATCAGGATTCCAAAGGCCTTTCATTTCTCAGGTCTTCATTCCTTGGTAGTTTACATTCCTGTGAAATAAGAATTTCCAAAGGGACCCAGGCCTTAAGCTCCTTCTCCAGGAAAATACTGCCTCAAATGACTCCTAATGTAGGTAGTGTTTTCTGAGCAATTTTACAAGTTCTTTTGAAAATTAGTGCAGGGAATCTGTGTGTACTCTGGGCCCAACAGCTGAAGACAGTCTCAGGGGGGCTGGATTCCGAGGGCGCTAAAAGCCAAGTAATCCTCAGTATCCTATTCTGAAGGTGCTCACAGGTGGAACTTGCTCTTTGTAAACACTGTGAATGCTGATGATCAAATGTCACTAAACAACCATGCTGCAAAAAGCCACTCAGCGGTGTGTTCACTTCATTCTCTATTTGTTGTTGACACTTCTTTAAAAAAATAATTAAAAATATATACAATCAAGGGGCATAACATTGTCACTAATCTCCCTCATGGGATAACATCAATGGCCACTTCCTATGACATTCAAGGAACTGACAGATTAAGTAGACTGATATGGTCAAGGCAATTAATTAAATTGACAGGTACATATTCCAATGTGAACCCTCAATAAGCTATAATACATTTCAGTTGAATTCAGCAAATATATATATTCAAAAGCAGAAATAATACTTTGCCAACAAAGGTCCGTCTAGTCAAGGCTATGGTTTTTCCAAATGGTCATGTATGGATGTGAGAGTTGGACTGTGAAGAAGGCTGAGCGCCAAAGAATTGATGCTTTTGAACTGTGGCGTTGGAGAAGACTCTTGAGAGTTCCTTGGACTGCAAAGAGATCCAACCAGTCCATTCTAAAGGAGATGGGTCCTGGGTATTCTTTGGAAGGACTGATGCTAAAGCTGAAACTCCAATACTTTGGCCACCTCATGCGAAGAGTTGACTCATTGGAAAAGACTCCGATGCTGGGAGGGATTGGGGGCAGGAGGAGAAGGGGACGACAGAGGATGAGATGGCTGGATGGCATCACCGACTCGATGGCCGTGCATTTGGGTGAACTCCGGGAGTTGGTGATGGACAGGGAGGCCTGGCGTGCTGCAATTCAAGGGGTCACAAAGAGTCAGACACGACTGAGCGACTGAACTGAACTGAACTGATCGTGTGCATGCATGCTCAGTCACTCCATCGTGTCTGACTCTTTGCAGCCCCATGGACTGTATCCTTCAGACTCCTCTGTCTGTGGAATTTTCCAGGCAAGAACATGGGAGTGGTTTGCCCTTTCCTCCAGGGGATTTCCCCGACCCAGGGTCATACGCATGTCTCGGCATTGCATGAGGATGCTTTATCACTAGCGCCACCCGGGAAGCCCTCAGTTTTGCTTAGCCTGATGCTTTTGAGATTCATTCATCCACATTATTTTGAGTGTCAGTAACAGTTCATTCATTTTTATGAATGAATGTCCCCCAAACATTCTGCTGAGCGTGTGGCCATGCTCTCCTCCTCTGTGTCTTAATAAATAAGGCAGAGTTGTTATCTGTCTGGGGGATTCAAAGACTTGAAAGGGGGGCTCAACAGAAAGGAGTCTGTCAGTCTTCAGGACCTGCCGCGATCGGACGTGTTTTCCTGCTCTGAGCTGATCGGGCCCTGCACTCAGTCCTGTTGCTCTGCTCTCCGAGCCCAGTCATTCGGCCACAACCCACGGTGGTAAAGGATGGACACACAAGCTAAAGCTCTGAGACAGCCTGAACCAGAGAGGAGTTAACTGCCCCTGAGGCTCCTTGATAACATGTCATTCCAGTAAGAACGTTTTACAACTTATGGTGAACAACGGAATCCATTAAATCGTCACTACTGGAAAATGTACATACAAGACAAAGAAGCTGACACAAAGACACCTGCTGGAGCTCCGCACAGTCCAGTGACGCTGGGCTCCCCTCTCAGTCTCCAGGGCCCAAACGACTGTGTCCTCGGGCATCTCCCTCTCCTGTAGATGCCTGCCACAATCCTCTGAAACTGAGAGCAAGAGAGGATGCCAAAGTCTTTTAGGGCAGTGTGAGATGGTGTGGGCACTAGCAGTGGCTCAGAAACCAGTTGCCTGAGTGTACAGGGCACGATAATCAAACAGTCATCATGAGGGTAAACATCATGCAGTGGGCCAGAGGAAGATGCCAGTGTGTGGATAAATTGGGCTCAAATTAGAGAACTCTTGAAAGCGAGTAAGGAGCTCATATTTAATTTTATAGGCACTAGGGAGTCATTGTGAGCACAGGATTGTCAGCTGAATAGCCCTTGAGGACAAATAATTTGGCAGAAAACTGCATTGTGAGAAGGGAAGGGCAGGGCTAAGCTAAAATCTGAACTCCGATGACGCACAGACTTAAGAAGGAAGGTGTGATCTCACTTCTCCTTGGAAGAATTTCTTTGGTTCTTTTTCTTCCTGGTGTGTCTGTATGTGTGTGTAATGGACCCAAAACCAGCTGCTCGGCAGGTTTTAAGCATAATTAACCTCACTGTGTTCAGACCTTTAAGTGTGCTATATTCTAGACCTTACGCCAAGGCACAAATAAACCCGATTAGGCCAGTAATAGCTTCGGATTAAATTGTATTAACTACTAAAAGAGCAGAATTTATACATATTCAGCATGTTTAACCCTTGTTGTAGAGAAAACCCCAAAACACTAACTGGATATTAAAACCCATGAGAAAGCAAATCTGCATAATATGTATCATCAAATTGCTTTTACTTTGAGATTGGGAGAGGTTGCAGGTAGTGAAATTATTATAGGAACAAAATGTGCCAAAGACATTTGAAATCAGCACATGAGAATCTGGATAAAACCAATTTCTTGGTTTGGTGGCAGCAGCAACATGTCTGATGATAAACTGTAATGGAAACAAGAAACTAATACGTGTCCACTTTTGTCTCTCCAAGAGACGGAACAGTGGAATGTGGAACACGTGGGGCAGTCATGTCACCAGCACAGTGAGGGGAATTTTAGGGAAAAAGAAAGAACTGAGGATGTTTTCCACATTTGCTTATTTTTTCATCATCATAACTTTGTTCTGAATCTGCCTCTAGAGTGAAAGGAACTTGAAATAAAATGTCAACTCTGTTTGTCATCATCATTATCTCTATGTGAAAGCTGCTCACTCCTGTCTGACTCTTTGCCACCCCATGGACTATACAGTCCATGGAATTCTCCAGGCCAGAATACTGGAATGGGTAGCCTATCCCTTTCCAGTGGATCTTCCTGACCCAGGAATTGAACTGGGGTCTCCTGCATTGCAGGCAGATTCTTTACCAACTGAGCTATGGGGAAGCCCTTATTATCACTATGATATGTCTGAGTGTTTTACTCATGTTCTTTGTTGCAAGAATTACCATGAAACATGAGGTGTGTGAGTCAAATATAAATATAAATTTATATATGGAAGAATCACTAATAATACAAGATAGCATAGTATTAAAATTTTTCTGTAGATAACATGTGTATTTTAAGAAAAATGGGTGATGTATTTTTTCAGTAGAATCTCATAGGAATGGTGATCATAGACCGTAGGAAACAATATCATCTCCAGAGGTCAGAACTCAGCATCTTTTAATAAAACGTCCAGCTCTGATGTATGAGGGTGATTCAAGATCTAAGTTCAGAAGTTTGAAGTGAAGTGAAGTCCCTCAGTCATGTGCGACTCTTTGCGACTCCATGGACTGTAGCCTACCAGGCTCCTCCATCAGTGGGGTTTTCCAGGCAAGAATACTGGAGTGGGTTGCCATTTCCTTCTCTAGGGGATCTTCCCGACCCAGGGATTGAACCCAGGTCTCCCACATTGCAGGCAGACACTACCACCTGAGACACCAGGGAAGTTCCCATCAAGGAGTTTAATCAGTGCTTTTTATAATATGCTATTGTTTCTTTGGGGGCAAGAGGCAGACACTTTACCACCTGAGGCACCAGGGAAGTTCCCATCAAGGAGTTTAATCAGTGCTTTTTATAATATGCTATTGTTTCTTTGGGGGCAAGAGGCAGTGCCGAGCGTTGCTTGATATTAGGCTGTCCTTCTAATGAGTCCTGTGTGCATGACCCCCAGTAACTGGTTTAATTTTTCTGAATGTTGATTTCCTCATTCATAAACTAGCAATAATAATGGTATCATCCAGGTCCAGCTCATGGGCTTTTTGTGACACATAATGAGATAGTGAAAAATAAGCAAAGTGCCTAGAACTTAGTATGAGCTCAATAAATATGTTTCATCAACATAACAAGAATTTGTTAGTGTTAAACTTTGTCACGTGTTAAAAGGTTGGGAAGAGAGTTCATCTACATGAAGTAATATCCAGTTAGACAGGATATTTTGGGGCTCAGATGTCACTCATTCAGACACTTAGATTTGTCCAGTTTTGTACAAGGACAAATAATGGTGTACTAAATATCTTTGTAGGTATCTTAATGCATCTCAAGGCATATTTCTGTAGGATAGTTTGATGACATCAAAAGTTGGGGGCCAAATATTTATAAACTTTATATTAGACTCCTGTTTTGTGTTAGGTACAGATGAGAAATTAAATGAAAATATTTGTATTTTTTTTTCCTAAATCAGTTATTACACTGCTAAATCCTAGGGCTTTAACATAATCCGCCTGCAATGCAGGAGACCCTGCTTCGATTCCTCAGTAAGTAGTAAGCTACTTACTCCAGTATTCCTGGGCTTCCCTGGTGGCTCAGATGGTAAAGAATCTGCCTGCAATGTGATAGACCTGGGTTCAATTCCTGGGTTGGGAAGATTCCCCTGGAGAAAGAAATCTAATATTCTGGCCTGGAGAATTCCATGGACAGAGGAGCCCGGCAAGCTGCAGTCCAAGGGATGACAAAGAGTCAGACGCGAGTGACTTGTTGGGTGACTTTAACATAACGTACACTGATTCTAGTAAGCTAAGTTCTTTTTCCTTATCAAAATAATTTTGCATGCTTCTCCTATAATTCCTCTTTCAGTTGAACTTTAAAATCAATCTCCAAGTTCTAAAAGACATACCATGGGGGCTTTATGGGAATCTTGTTGAGTTAACATTGGTAAAACTAATCATTAACTTTGGAAGAATGCACAGACTTGCAGGATTGAGCTTCTCATCTTAAGCTTTATGGTTTCTTCTTAAACAGCCTTGAACTTTTAAATTAAGTTTATTCCTGGATATTTGATATGCAAATATTATCTTTTCTATAAGAAAATTTAATTGATTAAAAAAAGCATATAGGAAAGACATTGATTTTTTTTAATGTTATTAACCTTTAAGTTAGAACAATAAAGATATCAAACACTCAGGTGAAATCTGCAATGTCTAAGGACACTGTGATCAGTATCTCCTTTAAGTTCCAGTTCAGGATGGCATGTGCTCACCTCCTCCTGTGAGAGCACGAAATAGCAACTAGCTGTTGAGCAACCATCATCAGGAGGATGCTGGAGCCTGCCAATAAAAGATACCGCTTGTCCAAAGACAAAGACTGTGTCTTGTCTTGAACTTCCACCAGGGAGGGAGTGCAACCCCACCCATTAGGAGATAATTGAATTAAAGCTTTACTGAGCAAGACCCTACTCACCAAAGCAAGACCCAGTTTTTCCCATTCCAGTCCCTCCCATCAAGAGGTTTACACAGGCCTCTTAGCCTCATCCATCAGAGGGCAGACAGAAGAAGCACAGTCTCACAGTGGCTAAAACAAAAACCATATTACAGAAAGTTAATCACAATGAAAAGCATTGTGATTAAGTTAAGTCCCACATGAAGGGACAAGATAAAATCCCAGAAAAACAACTAAATGAGGTAGAGATAGGCAACCTTCCAGAAAAAAAAAGAAAGAAAGAATATCAGAATAATGATTGTGAAGATGATCCAGGATCTCGGGAAAAGAATGGAGGCAAAGATTGAGAAGATGCAGGAAATGTTTACCAAAGACCTAGAAGAACCAAAGAACAAACAAACAGAGATGAATAATACATTAGAAGGAATCAGTAGCAGAATAACTGAGGCAGAGGAAGGGATAATTGAGCTGGAGGACAGAATGGTGGAAATCTCTGCTGCAGAACAGAATATAGAAAAAAAATGCAAAGAAATGAAGACAGCCTAAGAGGCCTCTGGGACAACAGTAAATGCACCAACATTCCCATGAAAGGGGTCCCAGAAGGAGAAGAGAAAGAGAAGGACTTGAGAAAATATTTGAAGAGATAACAGCTGAAAACTTCCTGAACATGGGAAAGGAAATAGTCAACCAAGTCCAGGAAGCACAGAGAATCCCAGGCAGGATAAACCCAAGGAGGAACCAAAACACATAGGAATCAAACTGACAAAACATAAAGGCAGAGATGAGATATTAAAAGCGGCAAGGGAAAAATGACAAATAACAAACAAGGGCTGATTTCTCAACAGAAACTCTACAAGCCAGAGGGAATGGCATGATATATTCAAAGTGAAGAAAGGGAAGAACCCACAACCAAGAACACTCTACCCAGCAAGACTCTCCTTCTGATGTGATGGAGAAATCAAAAGCTTTCCAGACAAGCAAAAGAATTCAGCACCACAAACCAGCTTTATAACAAATGCTAAAGGAACTTCCCTAGACAGGAAACACAGAGAAGGAAAAGCCCTACCAACAGAAAATAAACTCCAAACAATTTACAGAGCATTAATAGGATCATACACATTGATAATTACCTTAAATGTAAATGGAGTAAAAGCACCAACCCAAAGACAGACTGGTTAAATGTGTGCACGCGTGCACTGCCACTCACCACCTCTCTCTGCTTGATCCACCACCCCCCGCCACCGCCACCAAAATTGAATGTAATTATTTTATGTTGTTAAGTTAATCATGTTCACATTGTGGCTTGCAACTGTCTTTTATTTTTTGTCTGGCTATTGATTGTGAAAACTGATAAATATCTTTTACTATTGTGATTATGTAACTATTACTCACTTAATACCATTGTTTCATGATCGGTCAACAGCAAAGTAATAGAGCTCCATATCGCCAAAACTAGGATCTAGTAGAAAAACCCGTAATCACTTTTTTAAAATCCAGATGCATATCAGAATTATCTTGAATTTTTTTGAAAAATACAAATGCTCAGTATTGTTTTTTTTCCTCCAGAGCTTGAAATATGTTCCTAATGAGCAGTCATCTTTAAAGACAGCTGGCTACATAGCTTTTACTCTTAGTTTGTTTCACTTTTTCTACTTCATATTCAGTGTCCCACTTCATTTAATTCATGCTCTCCAATATTTCCGTCTCTTCTTTTTTTTTGATGTTCTTTCTCAAGCCTTATGTAGCTTTTCTACTACAGGTTTTGTGTGTGTGTGTGTGTGTGTGTGTGTGTGTATATATAATGTGTACATTTTAGAAAACTTTTACATTTTTGCCTAACTAAAATTTTTATAACACTTTGATGACTTAGTATAAATAAAATGCTAGATTTCTAATTAAAAAAAAGATATGCAACAAGCAACAAAGATTTATTGTATAGCATGGGGAACCAGAGTAAGTATCTTGCAATAACCTATGATGGACAATAATTTCAAAAGTTACAAAAGTCTCATTTAATCTTCACAGATGTTTTGTCAGATTTAATCATTTCAAAGCTCATATTTTACCTATAAAAGATGTGAAGCTTAAAGAAATTATCAAATGCCAAGTCACACATTTGACTAGGGTGGAGAGGGTGTGGACCGTGTTTTTAACCTCTGCTCTCTATTATCTTCTTTTTTTAATTTAAAAAAAGATTGATGTAGAATTAACTTAGAATGTTGTGCTTATTTATTTACTTACCATTTTCGGCTGCACCCTGTGGCACGTGGGATCTCAGTTCCTGACCAGGGACGGAACCTGCAACTCTCACATCGACAGGCAGAGTCTGCAGTCCCTGGGCCACCAGAGAAGTCCCCGTTGTTTCGTCTAGGACATGAAGATCATTGCTAAGAACTTCAGCTAGATTGCCATCAGTTAGAAAACCGATATTTTCTCACAAACTGGAGTTTATTCTTACAGATAGTTCATTTTTGTCAATTAACCTTCAAATGTTTCTCAGTTTTTTTCCTGCTTTTTCATTCGTGAGGAAACCTTTTTATCATCGTTTTGCGATGTGGGCTGGGGCCAGCCCACTCTTGTAGACCTCAGGTTAAGTGGGGCTTATTGGATGCTGATTTAGCTGCTATTTCGAAATTCTTTAGTTAAAAGTATCTCTGTTCCTAAACCCATAGTCCCTGCAAGAAGTGTTGGTTCTATCCAAAGCAAAAAAGTTTCTCTTCAGAGGTGTATCCACAACAGGATGGAGTTTAGGGAGGAGAGAGGTTAAGTCAGCGGAGTGTACATCACAATGTATAGGATTTTAATGGGAACAGGTAGACTGCTCAGAAAACACTAATCTTTAGAAAGGATGAGTTACAGCAACCCTGTGAAACAAAAAGACACCTGCTCTGGCGGATGCAGTTTTCAGAGGTGCTTATTTGTCTTGTGTTTGTATCACCCTGTCTTGCATTTCATATAGAGTCACTATCTGACCTATTTAAACCATCTGCTATTTCCTTGTGTTCAGCTGAGGGTTTTAAAAGACTCCTGAGTCCCATCTCAGGTCTGGACTCAGGATCGCTGGGAGATGACTCCCAGGCTAATGTTTTAAACCCTCTGGCTTTAGAATTGCTAGCTCAACCTAGATTAAAAAACCATGTGGCACTTAATTGCCACTTAGAGAGTTCTCAACTTCTCTTGGTAATGTTTAATTAAACATCTTTTTTTTTTTTTCCTGAATAATGTCCCACCCCTTAGTCAACTTTATAAAAATTTATTATGCATGGATTAAGGTACAAGATTCTAGAATTAGAGCGATTTCTACTACTTGACAAACAGAATGTAGAGCTTTAACATGACTTGTAGCAAATAATGAAAAAACAAACAAAAAAACCCCCATGCCTTGATTTTCCTGCTACAAGTGCAAATACCCTGCCTTCAGTACCTTTGCAATGGGGAAATTCTGCCGAGTCAAGTCCGGTCTGCCGCCCCCTAGCTCAGGTGGTAAAGCATCCACCTGCAATGCAGGAGACCTGGGTTCGACCACTGGGTCAGAAAGATCCCCTGGAGGAGGAAACGGCAACCCACACCAGTATTCTTGCCTGGAAAATTCCATGGACAGGGGAGCCTGGAGGGGTATAATCCATGGGATCACAAAGAGTCAGACACGACTGAGGGAGTAACACAAAAAGCTCAGTCTGATCCTAGCCCTGGGTCAGCTCAAAAGGATTTCCTTGACAGGGTTGTACTGAAAATTCTGAGATGAGCAATCATGGAAAACAAGAGCCTTTTCTGGTCTCGGTTAAAGAATGACTTTACAGGACTTCCCTGGAGGCCCCGCGGTGAGGACTTCTCCCCACTATGCAGGGGCTGCAGGGTCAGTTCCTGGTCAGGGAGGGAAGATCCCACATGTCTCCTGGCCAAAAAGCCAAAACATAGAAGCAACACTGTAACAAATTCAATAAGGAAAATGATCCACACCAAAAAAAAAAAAAAAAGAATGGCTTTACAATTTGAGAGAAACTGGCTAGGGGCTGGTGATGTAGTCATCGCTTCCTAAAGGTGGCCAATAAGACTGTTGGCGGCATGGCCTCGGTAACGAAACCACACAGTGCTCGTGCATTTTCACCACCCGTGCCGTTGCTGGAAGGACTCTGATCTATTTTGGTTACTCATTTAATAGGGGCTAGTTAACCCCCCAACTGTCACTCAAATCTGTTCAGCTCTCTCCAGATCAGTGGGTCCTACTCTGTCTAAACGCCAGCATCTCTCACCTGACCAGATCATGAACTTCCAGCTCATCTTGCTTCCACGCAGCACGTTCTGTCCTGCACCCACTCTGGCATCCATCTCTAAATAGCAGCCAGAATGATCTTCTCAAAAGACAGGCTTTTTCAGTGCTATGTATAAAACAGATTAACAGCAAGGACCTACTGTAGAGCACAGGGAGCTATACTCAACATCTTGTCCTGACCTATACTGGAAAAGAATGTGAAAAGGAATAGATTTTATATGTATGTTTTATATATACATGGGCTTCCCTGATGGCTCAGTGAGTAAAGAATCCACAAGAATCCACCTGCCATGCAGGCGACAAAGGAGATGCGAGTTCAATCCCTGGATCAGGAAGATACCCTGGAGGAGGAAATGACAACGCACTCCAGTATTTTTGCCTAGAAAATTCCATGGACAGAAGAGCCTGATGGGCTACAATCCAAGGGGTCCCAAAGAGTCAGACATGACTGAGAACATGGTGCATACACACAGACACACACAGACACACACACACAGACACACACACACACAGACACACACGTACACACAGACACACACACAGACACACAGACACAGACACACACACAAAACTGAATCACTTTGCTGTACACCTGAAACATTGTAAATCAACTACAACTTTTTAAAGGAAGTCTTTTTTTTTGGTAAACTGTTTTTTAAATAAAAATATATTTGCTGCACAATATTATATAAATTACAGGTGTACAATATAGATTCACAATTTTTAAAAGTTACCCTTCATTTACAGTTATTAGAAAAACAGTGGCTATATTCCCTGATTTACAATATATTTTTACAGCTTATTTTATACCTAACTGCGGGACTGAACTGAGTGAGAGAAGTAGGAGGTTCAATACACAGCCTTTGGAAGCTCGTCCACCATTTCCTATCTTAGGCCAAAGATCAAAATCCTTAATCTGATCTGTAAATCACTGCTAGGCTTGGCAGTTCAACAATTTCATTTTTCAATATAAGTACCCCCGCCTCTCACTCCTTCTCCTAGTTAACAGGTAGTCATTCTACTGATCTTCACCTGGAAATCACTTTCTCCAAGAAGCTTGAGACAAAGGTCACTCTTACAATCACAGCGCCTTAACATCAACTTGTATTTAAACACTTACTCAAGTGACAATTTTTATTAATTGCAGTCTTGTGTGCTACACTGTAAGTCAATATCATTTTAAAAATATTGTATCTTTGAGGAAGAATGGATACATGTATGTGTATGGCTGAATCCCTTTGCTGTTCATCTGAAACTATCACAACATTGTCAGTCAGCTGTATGCCACTACAAAATGAGAAGTTTTTTTTAAAAATACTGTATTCTGGCACCTATCCACATACGTTTCTCAATTCATATTAGGTAAATGAACAAATAAATCTTCTACGCAAAAATATCTTATTTTTCTCCTAAATATCATTTTTTAAGGAAAAAAAAGTGTTTAACTCAGTTGAACTTTGATTTATGTGGATCCTTAGATTAATTTCCACATATAAAATGTCTTTCATCATATTCCCTTATAAAGATAAAACTAGATTCAGGTAATTTCATCTGCAAAGTGCTGACCTGATCGCCCGTTGTCGTCCTTTAGGGATGACAGAGGCAGTGTCATTTCTAACTTGGAGTGCTTGGCGCACATCCTCTGTGATTTAAAAATCCAAACATTCAATTGACTCCTAAATTTTCATGCTCACTCTTGTTTTTCTCTTTCTTGGAGGCAAAGCACTGCCTGTTCTATTACTTAATGGAAGGGCTCAGCGCAAGCTAATATTGAATAAATATTTTACCAAGGCACTTGCAACCACGGGCACGTTTCTGATGTGCAGTTTGGTCCCACGCGTGGCTAGAATATCAATCCTGGACTCTCCAGCACAGAGCTCTGTGGCCCTCAGTGACGACCCAGGATGTTTCATCCCCTGCCCGCCCCTGACACGGGTGCACAGAGGCATGAAGAGCTGCCCTTGGCACAACTGTTAGTGAAGGGCACAAGCGTCCTGGCCTGGGGGGTTTTTTTGGAATAAAATGCACTCACAAATTGAGAACAGCTCTTACATGGTGATTTTCCGCCCAGTCTGTTCCATGGAGCCCAGACGCGAACATGGGAGAGAATGCCGGCAGCACAGGTCCACGCAGGCCTGACGGTCGGCCCTGGTTTGCAAACTGCTTACTGCACTGCCACGCACTGCTGTCATCCACAACTCGGAACTGGGATTTTGTTGTCGAGGATTTCAAATCTTTTTCAATTTCCTTCTTCCCTCCTGTGTCAGAAAGAGATTATCCTGGACTGAGTTGAACAGGCAAAGAAGACTTTGTTCAAGACTGTCCTATTTCTGCTTTGCAAATAAATTCGTCTATACCATTTTTTATTCATTGGAAGTACTGATGCTGACACTGAAGTTCCAATACTTTGGCCACCTGATGCAAAGAGCCAACTCACTGGAAAGGACCCTGTTGCTGAAAAAAAATGAGGGCAGGAGGAGAAGGGGCGACAGAGGATGAGATGGTTGGATGGCATCACCGACTCCATGGACATGGGTCTGAAAAATATCCAGGAGACGGTGAAGGGCAAGGAAGCCTGGCGTGCTGCAGTCCATGGGGTCACAAGGGGTCAGACACGACTGAGAGACCGAACAGCAGCAGCGCCGCTTATCTGGATCCCACATTTATGCGTTTATACGCATTATCTGCCTTTCTCTTTCTGACTTACTTCGCCCTGTGAAACAGCCTCTGGGTCCATCCACATCTCTGCAAATGGCACAGTCTCGTTCCTTTCTATGACTGAGCTGTTTACAATAATTAACGAGAACTGACCGTACAGCACAAGGAACGGTATTTGGTGCACAGTGGTGACCTAAATGGGAAGGAAACCAAAAGGGGAGGGATGCACGTATCCACGTGGCTGGCGCACCCACTGTGCACAGAAACTGACCCAACACTGTAAAAGGCAGCCACTGTTGTCCAGTCCCTAAGTCGTGCCCGACTCTGTGACCCCATAAGCAGGGTCAGAAAGACACCAGGCTCCCCTGTCCTTCACTGTCTCCCAGAGTTTGCTCAGATTCATGTCCATTGAGTCAGCGATGCCATCCGAACATCTCATCCTCTGTCATCCCCTTTTCCCCCTGCCCTCAATCTTCCCAGCATCAAGATCTTTTCCAAGGAGTCAGCTCTTCGCATCAGGTGGCCAAAGTATTGGAGTTTCAGCTTCAGCAGCAGCCCTTCCAATGAATATTTGGTGTTGATTTCCTTTAGGGTTGACTGGTTTGATCTCCTTGCAGTCCAAGGGACTCTCAAGAGTCTTCTCCAACACCACAGTTCAAAAGCATCAATTCTTTGGGGCTCAGCTTTCTTTATAGTCCAACTGTCACATCCATACATGACCACTGGAAAAACCATAGCCTTGACTAGACGGACCTTTGTTGGCAAAGTAATGTCTCTGCTTTTTAATTCACTGTCTAGGTTGGTCATAGCTTTTCTTCCAAGGAGCAAGCATCTTTTAATTTCATGGCTTGGGTGACCATCCACAATGATTTTAGAGCCCAAGAAAATGAAATCTGATGTTGTTTCCACTTTTCCCCCATCTATTTGCCATGAAGTGATGGAACGGGATGCCATGATTTTAGTTTTTTGAATGTTGCGTTTTAAGCCAGCATTTTCACTCTCCTCTTTCACCCTCATCAAGAGGCTCTTTAGTTCCTCTTCACTTTCTGCCATTAAAGTGATATCATCAGCATATCTGAGGTTGCTGGTATTTCTCCCAGCAGTCTTAATTCCATCTTGTGAGTCATCCAGCCCAGCATTTCCTATGATGTACTCTGCATATAAGTTAAATAAACAGGATGACAATATACAACCTTGACGTACTCCTTTCACAATTTTGAACCAGTCCATTGTTCCAGGCCTGGTTCTAACTGTTACTTCTTGTCATGCATACAGATTTCTCAGGAGGCAAGTAAGGTGGTCTGGTAGTCCCATCTCTTAAAGAATTTTCCACAGTTTGTTGTGATCCACATAGTCAAAGGCTTTAGCATAGTCAATGAAACAGAAATAGATTTTTTTTTAATTCCGTTGCTTTTTCTATGATCCAACAGATCTCTGGTTTTTCTGCCTTTTCTAATTCAGCTTGAACATCTGAAAGTTCTAAGTTCATGTACTATTGAAGCATAGCTTGGAGAATTTTGAGCATAATCTTGCTAGTGTGTGAGATAAGTGCAATTGTATGGTATTGTGAACATTGTTTGGCATTGCCTTTCTTTGATATTGAAATGAAAAGTGACCTTTTCCAGTCTTGTGGTCACTGCTGAATTTTCCAGATTTGCTGGCATATTGAGTGCAGCACTTTAACAGCATCGTCTTTTAGGATTTGAAATAGCTCAGCTGAAATTCCATCACCTCGACTAGCTTTATTGGTACTAATGCTTCTTAAGGCCCACTTGGCTTCACACTCCAGGATGTCTGCCTCTAGGTGAGTTACCATACCATCATGGTTATCTGGGTCGTGAAGATCTTTTTTGTACAGTTCTTCTGTGTACTCTTGCCTGGAGAGTCCCATGGACGGAGGAGCTTTGTGGGCTGCAGTCCACGGGGTTGCAGAGTCAGACGCGACTGAACGACTTCACTTTCACTTTTCTGTGTATTCTTGCCACCTCTTCTTAAGCTCTTCTGCTTCTGTTAGGTCCTTGCTGTTTTTGCCCTTTATTGTGCCTATATTTGCATGAAATATTCCCTTAGGGATCTCTAATTTTCTTAAAGAGATCTCTAGTCTTTCCCATTCTATTGCTTTCCTCTATTTCTTTGCATTGATCCGTTAAGAAGACTTGCTTATCTCTCCTTACATTCATATCTCTGCATATGAATATCTCTGGAACTCTGCATTCAGTTGGCTATATCTTTCCCTTTCTCCTCTGCTTTTCACTTCTCTTCTTTTCTCAGCTATTTGTAAGACCTCCTCAGACAACCACTTTGCCTTTTGCATTTCTTTCTCTTGGGGATGGTTTGGGTCAGCACATCCTGTACAATGTGATGACCCTCCATCCATAGTTCTTCAGGCACTCTGTCTACCAGATCTAGTCCCTTGAATCTATACTATACTCCAATTATATAAAAAAAGAAAGACCGTCCTGCTCAGGGAGAGAGATTGAACTCAACTCCATTGAAACCAACAAGTGGAGAGTTTTTAAATGCTGGACTGACGTTGGTGACATGATGAAGCCATCTGCGATTGGTCCTTATCTAAACTGGGCTCCTAATCCCCTACAGATACTGACAGATAGGGGCCATATCTTCTTTTCTTTCTTTCTCTTTTTAAAAAAAATTCTGGTAGGAACAGTTGAGTTGAGATTTTTTTTAACAAATTTTAAGTGCTCATTACAGTGTTTTAAACTCTGGACACAGTGTTGTGTAGCAGGTCTCTAGAAATTACTTGTGCTTCCCTGGTGGCTCAGCTGGTAAAGAATCCACCTGCAGTGCAGGAGACCTGGGTTTGATCCCTGGGTTGGGAAGATCCCCTGGGGAAGGGAAAGGCTACCCACTCCAGTGTTCTGGCCTGGAGAATTCCACGGACCATATAGCCCATGGGGTTGCAAAGAGCGGGACACGGCTGAGCGACTTTCCCTCTCACGTTACATATCGGAAAGCTTAGGCCCCCGCAGGCCCCGACAACCTCCGTGCTCCTGTCCTGCTCACCAACTCACCATCCTTTGTTGCTGCTGTTCAGTCGCAAAGTTATGCCTGATTCTTTTGTGACCCCGTGGTCTATAGCCCACCAGGCTCTCCTGTCCATAGGATTTCCTAGGCAAGAATACTGGGGTGGGTTGCCATTTCCTTCTATAGGAGATCTTCCCAACCCAGGGATTGAACCTGAGTCCCCTGCGTTGACAGGCAGTCTCTTTCCCTCTGACGCCAGGAAGCTCTAGGATGCCTGTGAGAGGCAGTATGCAGTATCGGGTCTCCGGTGAGCCTCAGCCTCGGTCTTCACGACTGCATTTCAAAGGGATGGTGCCCAGGGCTTTGAGAAAGTCCTCCCTGGCTATAAACCCGCAAGAGGATGGGAGAAGGTGGACGTCTCAAAGAGGCAGAGAAAGATTTACAACTGCAAGCTTTCTCAAGAAGATGTTCCAAGAGAAGGGAGGTCTGGGGGTCAAAGGGGCACTGTGGTCATAAAGAAACCTGTCAAAAGGACAGTCAGCCTGAGGGGAACGCTGACTGGCTGTGCTGGAAGGAGAGGGTGGGATGAGTTCAGAGAGCAGCATTGAAACATATTCACTCCCATGTGTAAAACAGTCGCTAGAGGGGACTCAGCTGGTGCCCTGTGGTGACCCAGAGGGGTGGGTGGGGAGGGCAGGAGGGGGCTCAGGAGGGAGGGGGCGTGTGTGCACACGCAGCTGATTCACTCACTGCACAGCAGGGACGAGCACGACTGCGGACAGCAGTTATATTCCAATTTAAAAAATCTAACGCAGGAAAAAAGAGAAAGAGCAGCCATGCTAACCTCCCTCCTCTCTCTCCCTCCTTTCTTTCCTTCCATTTCGAATCCCAACAGTATTGGTTATACCAGAATTAGGCCTTGTCAAAGGACAATTCTACGGAATTTATTTTTATCTTTGGTGGCCCTGGGTCTTCACTGCTGCATGCGGGCTTCCTCTAGCTGCGGTGAGCGAGGATCCCCTTGCTGGTCCCGGCGGGCTGCTCACTGAGGGGGCTTCTCCTGGTGGAGCACAGGCCCTGCAGGCCCAGGGCTCGGGGGCTGTGGCTGGGCACTTGGTCGCTCTGAGATGAGTAGGATCTTCCCAGACCAAGGATGGAACACTGTCCTCTGCTTTGGCAGGTGGATTCCCATTCACTGTACCACCATCGGAATCCTGGAGAATTTTATCTTATTTATTTTCTCCTATTTTTATTGTGATATAGTTCACATGTAACATTGTGTAAGTTTAAGGTACACAATGCAATGATTTGATAAATGTATAAGCTGGGAAAAGATCACCGCAATACGTTTAGTGAATATCCATCACCTCACATACTTATAATTTTTTTCTTGTGATGAGAACTCTAAAGATCTACTCTCTTAGCAAATTTTAAATACCCAATACGGTATTGGGAACTATAACGCCGTGTGCGTATCGCACCCCCAGGACTTGTTCATTTTGTAACTAGAAGCTGGTGCGTTTTGACTGCCTTCATCCGTTTCTCTCGCCCCCAACCCCACCTCTGGCAGCCACCAATCGGTTCTGTTTCTAAGGGTTCATTTATTGAAGGTTTCATCTTAAAGGGTAGTTTTTAAAAGGGAAAATCATGATTTTCATACAGACATAAAAAGGTACATGTGTTAAAATTTTTATTGAGCTCAGTAATTAAATGAGGGAACCAGGTAGATGGTAAAACTGATTCAAAGGGAACTAGAAATACCAGACATTTATAGGTCCTGAAATGGGGCTGCAAATGGAGGTGACACTAGCTTTTCCTGCAGGGGGTAGAAGGTCAATTGGACTTTTACTGGACGGGATTTGCATTTCTCTACTTAGTAATTATTTTATAATACTGCTAGCAGTTCTCTCCAATTTCCAGAGTTGTAAATAACCCTCATAGAATTAGGTAACCCATATGAGTTTGCTCAAGACATTACATTGCTTTCCGCTGAAGCACAATTATTTTCCTGTAGGTCTTCACTATCATGACATGTTCTTCTCTTCATTCACCTTTTCACACTCTTGTACTGAGCACGAATTACGGGTCAGGCGTGCTGAGAAGGGGGCAGGCCCACTGGTGCTCATCCAGGTTCAGATGTGTTCATGAGTAACTCAGTTTTGAGGAAGACTGCTGTCTGATACAACAGGCGGGACCTAATGAAAAACTCTGGGTTCTTCTTAAAGTGATTTCTTAGCCTTGGGACTAACCCAGAGGGATCCCCAAAGGAGGTGGCAGCTTGTCAATGGCTGGCTCCCCACATGTCACCAGTGCAAGCTGTTGATAAGACAAACTGAATTAACTGCTTGCCCTGGTAAGAGAGAACACTCTCTCCCAAACTTTGGCAAAGTCCCCGAGAAGGGAAGTAAAGGTCAGAGTGAATTCCTTAACACCCTGCTCTTGCCATCTTGAATGTCTTAATGATTTTGAGGAAAGGGTACCATATTTTCTGCTTTGCTCTGAGTCCTGCAAATGTTGTAGCCAGCCCCATGACTGTGTGTTGTGCTCCTGATATGGCAAAATGTTATAAGGTTGCAGATGAAGGGTTCATTAAATTTTTCTGGGAGGGAAAGTGTGATAGAGACAGTCAATCAAGTGAATCAGAGCTTAGTTTGCAGAGTGAATCAAAGTCCATACGGCAGAGAATGCTTGGTTGAGGGTACACAACGGTGGAGGGGACCCAAGCCACTCGTTAAGCTTAGACATGGCAGGTCCTTGGTCTAAGTTCTGTGCACCAAGGGCAGTGCTGGGTCACAGGATGGAGTGAGCAGATGCCAAAGGGCTTTGAACACTGAAAACGAGTGGCTGGGAGCCACTCTCTGGGCGCCGTGGGGGAAACACGGGTGTCATGTGAGAGGAGCACTGACAGGCTGAGCAGCAGATTTTGGACAGCCACTCAAAAATGGGCTGAATTGGGATTTTGAAGGGTAATATTTTAGTTCAAGCATGGCAGAAGAATGTACATGCAAATTATACTCAATTCTGTCATTTTTATGCAAAAAGAACACAAATGGTTTTCAGTTACTCTCTGGAGACGATGCTAATGGAGACCCCCTCAAGGGAGGAGGCCACAGACTTGCTGAGAGCTGCCTTCAGAGTTGAAAGCATAAGAATTCGCCCCAAGAACCAGAGGGGAAAACCCAGAAGTACCAGCTGTCCTGCAATGTCCCCATCATCCCTAAACCGCGCCTGGGACTGCACGGGAAAGAAGCAGGTGTGGCAGGGATTCCACTGAGCCAGTGGCTTGGTCTCCCCTCCCTTTATTTTCCTCTTTCTGCTGATTTGTTCCCAGCAGCAACCAGGTGTTAAAGGATAATTTTCCCAAAAAGGTAAAATCATGACTTCCATACAGATATAAAATGAACACCTGCCAAAGATTTTACTTAACTCATTAACAAGAGAACCAGTAAGGTTTTACAGCTGCTTCAAAGGAGAATTCAAGGTACGATACTTTTATAGATTAGGAATGCTGAAATAAATTTTCAAACAGGTGAAAACTGGATTTTTCTACAGTGGGGAGAGGGACTTAGCTCTGCTCTGTGTTTGCATGTGTGGACGAGCACCTTCAGCATGGTGTTAGCTTCTGTTTCTGCAGTTATAGAATAGCCTCCAGGCTCCTCTGTCCAGGGGATCCTCCAGGCAAGAGCACTGAAGTGCGCTCCCACACCCTTCTCCAGGGGATCTTCCCAACTCAGGGGCTGAACCCAGTTCTCCTGCATTTCGGGCAGATGCTTTACAGTTTGAGCTACTGGGGAAGCCACATAAAATAACCTAATCGAAAAAAAATAATAATATCTCATCTTCCCTGGGGGCCAAGTGGCTAAAACTCCATGCTCCCAAGGCAAAGGGCCCACATTCGATCCCTGGTCAGGGAAATAGATCCCACGTGCCCAACTAAGAGTTCCTATGTGGCAACTAAAGATCCCGGGTGCCGCAACGGAGACCAGGCACAGCCACATAGATAAAATGAATAAAAATAAGTATTTTTAAAAGGACACACTCCCATAGAATAAAACAATCCCTGGAGAGGCTCCAGCGTTTCACTGAAACGACATCGAGTCATCTCTTTTACACATTCTGAGGTCTTTATTTTTTCCACGCAGAGGGTTTCTTGTGCCCCTTTGCCTCAGTGGAAGCTTATATTTCAGAGGATCAGAACGAACAATATTGCCGTCTTCCTTTCGTCCATGCAGTAAAACATTAATTCTTGGAAGAGGCTCTGCTTGGAGGCTAGAAAGAGTGGGGAAGAGCGAGCAGGAATTCTGCAATGCTGCCAAGAAGGCAGGGCTCTTCAGAACTCGGTGGTGGATCCTGTGGGGATGGGGTGGGTGGCGGGAAACTGGATAACTGGAGCCCTGATACCTGGGGGCCCAGGAGACGGGGCGGGGCATCGAGCCATAACTGTCGACTGATGACCAGGAAGGCCATGAAACTCATCATCCAAACCAGCACGCAACCAAGGACGAAAGGGGAGCCGGGGCACCAGGATCCACCCTCATCATGCTTCAGCCCCGTTTTACGTGTCCCTGAGACCGGAAGACAGTACCCAACAACCTTCAAGCCCTGACAGGGAGTTTCATGATAACAGCCCTCAGGCGCTGGTTTCAGAAGGTCGTGAGCATGCTCGACAGACATAAATAAAACTGTTTCCAAGAGGTGTTTGGGTTGTGTGCTGACAGACCTTCAATACTTCAAAGCAAGGAGTTAAATTGATTCTAAAAGAGTGATTTTCTTTTGTAAGAGATGATGTCATAGTAACAGAAGAAGTAGACTGTGTTCCTGGAAGAAATGAAGAATTTTAAGTGGTTGAAGTATTGGAATCATCTTGGTTGGAAGAGTGTACATTTGAAATGGACTCTCGTGGCACCTGCCTTACTCTGGAGAAGCCAGTGGTAACACCCAGAGGTAACACGCGCACGAATGGGTGGCCAGTTCCTTCCAGGATAAATCACAGTTTCCTGTTGTTTAAGGGGTGCTTCTCATTACTTTCCTGTTAGTTAATGTGTGTGTTAGCCACTCAGTCGTGTCTGACTCTTTGCGATCACATGGACTGTGGCCCATCAGGCTCCTCTGTCCATGGAATTTTCCAGACAAGAATCCTGGAGTGGGTGGCCATTCCCTTCTCCAGGGGATCTCTCTGACCCAGGGATGGAACCCGGGTCTCCTGCACTGCAGGCAGATTCTTTGCGTCTGAGCCAGGGTTCAGCCCATTTTCGTAAACCTCAGAATATAGCAGACCCAATAAACTGTCTTATTTAGCTCTCAGCCTTCCTGTCGGTACCACCAGGCATGCCCGTGGCGTACTGTGAGATCTAGGGCTATTTAAAGCAAGTCTCGTGTGACTAGGACTGTATCACCAGCTGCTGCCTCTGTCCCCCCTTCATAATAGGGGACCTTGAAGGGGCAAACAGAACTTCCTCTGAGGTTTCAAGGGTAGCCAGCCCAACATTTGATTCAAAGACATGTAATAATTCTTGTCTACTTGAATTGTGCAGTGAAAACTGTCTAATGGGAAATGAAGATAGGGGCCATATCCCCAGCCATAGGCATCTAAGGCTGGGTTCTTATCAATGTGCGTTCCATGGAGCCTTTGGGAGACTGGGGAGATCAAAGAATGCCCTCTCAGGATAATAATTTTAAGTGCACACCATAGATTTACAAATGAAAGTCAATCATATTAAAACGTAATTATAAAAATATTTAAATGCCACATTTATAATATGCTGACATATTTATTTTACTAACACACTAGGAAATAAGACCTAGTAGCGGGTCTAATAACTGTTATAACTGAAAAACAGTGATGAGAGGAGAAGCTGAGCTGAGGTATCTGCAGGAACTTATGAACACAGTGATCTCCTCTGGGTTAGGCCGTAGGTGCTTTTACTCTGCTGTGGTGTGTTGCCCACGTTTCTAACTGCAGGGATGATAAATTTAAGTCAGTGATAATGAGAATGAGGATGTGGGTGTTTTTGGTGGGTTGGTTTTTCTTTTGCCTCTGAGTTTATAGATTCCTTGGATTTGTCTTTGACCCCTTCTGAGGTCTTGTTATTGTTTAATCACTAAATCATGTCCAACTCTTTGCAACCCCATGGACTGCAGCACACCAGGGCTCCCTGTCCCTCACCGTCCCCTGGAGCTTGCTCAAACTCATTTCCATTAAGTCATTGATGCCGTCCAACCATCTCATCCTCTGTCGTCCCCTTCTCCTACCTTCAGTCTTTCCCAGCATCAGGGTCTTTTCCAAAGATTTGGCTCTTCACATCAAGTGGTTAAAGTACTGGAGCTTCAGCTTCAACGTCAATTCTTCCAAAGAATATTCAGGACTGATCTCCTTCAGAATGGACTGGTTGGATCTCCTTGCAGTCCAAGGGACTCTCAAGAGTCTTCTCCAACACCACAGTGCAAAAGCATCATTTCTTCGGTGCCCAGCCTTCTTTATGGTCCAGCTCTCACATATGGACCCACATTTGAGAACCTCCTTCTTTGGGGGCACTGTTGCCCACCTCTGTTCTCATAGACTGTTAGCGACCATCTGTGAATTGACTTTTCCACAGTCCCAGCCAGGCTGATAATCCCGTTTTCAAGTCCTCTTTGGCTTGTGCGTAAACTGCCTGCAATGTGGACTCTGAGCACGGGGGAAGCTGCTCCCCCCGGGGCCCACGCTCCCTGCCTCTCCCACTCCTCCTCCTGGGCCCTCAGTCCCCTCCTGGGAGTCTGGAGCCTTTATTCACTGTCCCCTTATGGCACAGAGCCTTGGAATACATCATTTTAACATCTCAGCCGATACTGAACTGTTCCCCCTTTGTCTTTAAAACAGCTTATTGGTTGTGAATTGCATGGCAGTACTGATATTCCATAGCAGAGGCGTCCAGGCAGTTGGAGGCCACAGCGGTGGTACTGCCCAGGAGAACCCCAAAACAAAGGAAGCAACAGCACCGAGTCCCGTGTGCAGTTACTTTTTTAATTAAATTCATTACTTCATTGTTTTCGGCTGTGCTGGGTCTTCGTTGCAGTGCGGGCTTTTCTCTGGTTGCAGCCAGTGGGGGCTGCTCTCGAGCTGTGGGTGTGGGTGTGGGTGTGGGTGTGGGTGTGGGTGTGGGTGTGGGTCCCTCATTGCAGTGGCGTCTCTTGGTGCTGAGCCCAAGCTCTGGAGCACGTGGTTTTCAGAAGCTGTGGCTCCTGGGCACTCTGGAGCACAGGCTTCACAGCTGTGGCTCACTGGCTTGGATTCCCTGTGGCACATGGGATCTTCCTGGACCAGGGACCACACCCTCGTCTCCTGCACTGGCAGGCAGGTTCTTTACCACTGAGCCACCAGGGAAGCCCTACTTGTTTCCTCCCTGAGAAACCTGCGGCTGCATCTTTGGGCCTTCTCAGCATGTTCTGAGGCCTCGTGTGCACGTACATTTTGAGGCGCTTGCCTCCTAGAGCACTCAGAACAAGATCCGGTCTCTCTGCTCTGGCCCGAGATCCTATCTGACTTGCCTGGGACGGCCTTGATAAGTGCTCGTTCCCCTTCTTCATTACGAGTGAGAGCCCCTTCCCTGTCAGAGCAATCCCGGTCTGAGTGGTGGACGGTGCGGCCATCGCCCTGGCTGCTGCTGGGTCACTCAGCTCGCTCTTCCAGGACTAAGATGCCCGCTTCCCCAGGGGCTGGGAGTGGCTGGCCTCTGGCTCTCAGTGAGCTCTTATCTGGAAATTGCCTTCAGGTGAAGAGCATCACTTTGGACATGCTCCTGACCCTCCCCTTTCTTGGGCTAGCTGGTCAATGAAGGAGGGAGGGTCGGCTTAAGGTCTGGCTTCGTTTGGAACATGGGGGAAGGGGGCAGAGCACGGGCATGGCACAACCTTTAAAGAATGGCATAGCTATAGGGCGTGGTAAAGACTGTTAGAACCACCTGGGTCCAGGATGATGGAAGGTCCAACTTCCAGTGGGCCTTGAGCCTCATTACGCGCTCATTGTGAGCATCAGCACGCTCAGTGGCACCCCCACCACCAGCGCTGTGGCAGTGCTGAGGCTGACCGTGAAATGCCAACAAGAGGGCGGTGCCCGATTCCTGGAAGGGCCCCAAATAAGTGTACTAATCCTTCCCCTCATCTCATTAGCCTATGAAATTACGCAGCCTGTAAAAACTGACCAGGCCATATTTCAAAGCTCGCCCTCTTGCCTTCTGAGATGGTCCACTCTGTGTCTGTGGAGTGTTTCTCTCTAAATCAGTGCACTTCTTCTCTATCACTCCATCTCCAGATTCTTTCTCGATGAAGCAAGACCTCGATTTCCCAGGAACACAGTGACGGAAGGTCCCCACCTCTGCTGGGAGCCCCAGGTCGGCGCAGCGCGCGTGCTGCCGGGCCTTGCTGCAGCCGCCCTGCAGCTCAGCTTCTCCGGGGCTCACTGCCACCTCCTACGCACATCCTCAGGGTGTTGCCCTTGGGGACATCCCGCAGGCAGAGCTCCACCCCAGGGGCTGTTTCTCCATGCCCCTGACATAGGGCACAGTCCACCCTGGTGGCTCTGGGCTCTGGTCCCTGATCACCACTTTGACCTTATCTGGCCTTTTGACCTTTTCTCACATCCTGACGCCCTTGTCTCCTCTGGCATCCACTGCTCCTTCTGCTGCTCATCTGCTCCTGTCCCAGATTGTCACATGTCAAGCTCCTTCTCATCCTTCTCGAATCTCATCTCCTCAATGAGGCCTTTTCTTCCCTGAGACTATGCAAACGGTAGCTTTCCCAAAGCCTTTCTCTACCGCATTCTTTTAATTTCCGCCATGGATCCATCACTAACTGAAACTGTCTCGTTCATTTATTTGCCTTCTTATTGATGGTCCTTAGAAGGTCTTGGGGATGAAATCTCATTTGTCTTTTCACCCTGAATCTTCAGTATCCAGAAAGCTCCGTGTATGGCATGAACTCCACTAACCTGTATGTCTACAGGGCACATCGACATACCAAAGTGTATCTGAAGAGCAGCATTGCAGTTGCCCGTATCGGAGCAGGTGGACCCAGAGTGGGATCTCATCTATGTTACTTCATAAAATGCCTCCTTCTGCCTAGAAACCCTCCCACTTCTCTTGGGAATAAATCATGTATTTAATCTCTATAATCCTATGTTTCTCATCTGTAATGGACTGGTTTAAGAATTAAATGAAATATTTCCCACTTAGTATAGAATTTGACCTCTGGCAACCTGTCTGTTATTATTAACGCCATCCTGCATGTGTGCCTCCTCAGCGGTATCTGACTCTGTGTGACCCCATGGAATGTAGCCTACTAGGCTCCTCTGTCCATGGGATTCTCCAGGCAAGAATAGTGGACAGGGTTGCCATTTCCTCCTCCTTGGGACCTTCCCGACCCAGGGGTGGAATCCATGTCTCCTGTGTCTCCTGCATTGGCAGGCAGATTCTTTACCATTGAGCCACATGGGAAGCTAATTGCTATTAACAGTGATTCTCAATAATAAAATTAACAGTTATTCTCATTTTAGTTTTATTACTTCATTATATTTTGCTATATAATATTTTTTCTTTTATGTGGGATCTTAGTTCCCTGACCAGGGATCAAATCCATGCTCCCTGAATGGGAAGGCAGAGTATTAACTATTGGGAATTCCCTACCATAGAATGTTTTTGACTAGGCTTCTTATCATTATAAATACAGAATCATGAAATCTTAGATTAAAAGGTTTAGAAAATGTAAACGCCATGAAGACAGGCCTAGAGGCCTTAACCCCAAGCCCAGCTCTAAGCTCCTGTGTCTGACCAAGGCTTAGAGCGGTAACAGGTCTAACAGAGTTGCTTTGCACGTGTACACTGAGTGCCTTACCCCTCGCTCTGCTGAGTGAGCACACGGACTCTGCTTGCGTCTGGGCTTCAGCTGGTGCAGCTCGCAGGCTCCGGAGCGCTGGCTCAGCAGTTGTGGCTCCCAAGCTCAGTTGCTCTGGGGCATGTGGAATCTCCCTGGACCAGGGATCGAACCCGTGTCTGCTGTATTGGCAGTCAGATTCTTACCAACTGCACCAACAGGGAAATCCCAACAGTAAATAATCTTAGAGTTCTAGAATGGTAAATAGAAGGTGGCCTTCCTTCTGATTTTACTCGATGATGTAAAGAGAGGATCCAAAAGAGAGGATCCATTCCCACCCCACCCATGAATTTGTTTAAAAAAAAAAAAGTGAACTGAGTTTTTTGAGAAATCAGAGCAATTCAAATTCTTATTCTAGTTGCTGTTGCATTAGGTAGAGTGTCTCCCAATGAATTCCAAGAAAGTATTCCTAGCACTGGAATTTAGATGTAAAATCTTGAGGGTCATTTCCCTGGCTTCTCTCTAATCTGGAAGGAGGACAGCTGACAGAGGTTTAAGGAGGATTCTTTGTCCAATTAGTCTTCAACATGAAATATTATTCTATCTTCCTTTTATCTGAGAAATGGCCTCAAACAGGAATCTTCTCCCGTGCTGGAGGAATTCTTGCTGACACACTCAGAAAGGCTAGGCAAGCAACTTGCTGGCATAATTGGCAAGGATGTTACATCTCATCCCACTTAATATAATTAAATCTGATTATATATAATTACTCCCTTCCACAGAAGAGCTTCCTTGAAAGGTTAAAAACACTGATGGCTGGAAGTGGAGATTTCACTTTCCCCCATTGACCATAGGTAGAAATAAAAATCTGTTGAACCCCTGTACCCAACATACTTATTCAAATATATATTTCTTTTCCCTCCTCAAATGCATTTAACTTCTCACCAAAGAACTATAATCAAGATTAACGGGTCCCAAAACAGAAGCACATTTTCCTGTAAAAACCCCACATTCTTTCTCTGGGTTTCCCTGGTAGCTCAGATGGTAAAGAGCCTGGCTGCAATGCAGGAGATTCAAGTTCCATCTCTGGGTCAGGAAGATGCCCAGGAGAAGGATATGGCCACCCCCTCCAGTGCTCTTGCCTGGAGAATCCCACGGGCAGAGGAGCCTGGCAGGCTCTAGTCCATGAAGTCATGAAGAGTCAGACAGGGCTGAGTGACCAACACTTTCACTTTCTTTCTCTATTACTTTTATCTTCCTATTCTCTTAACATGTAAATTCACTTGATTCTAATGAATAACAAGAGGTGACTAAACTCACTGAAAATTTTGGCATTGGAATTTTGCTGGGTAAAGTGAGCAAAAGGGGAAAAATAGCAGAGCAACAACTAAGCTGTTAAAACGGCATTTTCCTAACTTCCCACCATCCTTTCCCCTGGTTTTCCTCCTTTGATCTCAGATGTGTCTGCTTTCCTGACTGTGAAGTAGGTGGAGTCATCGTGAAGCTCTTAAGCATTAGCTGCCCATAGTAGAGAAAAAGCCTATGTCCTCACAGGGACTCAGGGTCCATTCATTCTCTGGCTTTCTTTTCCTCTGGCTTTTGTTTTAACTTCCTGCCTCCTGTGTCCTTCTTTGTGATCCTACCAGTCACCAGATGACATGCCAGTCAGCTTCCTACTAAGCCATTGCTTGGGACTTCCCTGGTGATCCAGTGGTTAAGGATCCGCCTTCCAAGGCAGGGGATGTGGTTTGGTCTCTGGTCAGGGAGCTAAGATCCCACATGTTGTTGGACAACCAGTCCCACTCACCCCACACCGGTGCTGCTTTGTTCTTGCTGAGGTGCTCCGTCTGCATGGCTTCTCTTCCCTTTCACTCCTCTGCTGTGTGTTCTGTCTCCTCCCAGGAAAAAAGGAGGCGGGTGGACCGTTGCTGCCTCTGTCCTCACTTACAGCCGATCAGTTCAGTTCAGTTCAGTTGCTCAGTCGTGTCTGACTCTTTGCGACCAACCCCATGAACCGCCTGATGGCACCTAGATTATCTTGTAATTCCATATTATGTTCTGAGAAAGCCATGCAAAACTGAAACAAATTAATATTTAGCTTTATTGATGATTACTTCTTCCACCATCATCATGAGATTAATTTTTAACTTCACTATAAGCCATAACATAAGCAAAATAAATAACTGGAAAATAACTTTTAGTAAAATTCTTAATAAAATACATACCTCCTTAACAAAATTAAGGAAAAGCACTGCCCTTGATTTATATGATAACTGCATTCCTGGAAAATTCACTATTATTAAAAATTATCCCCGGATATGTTATTTGTATATATTTAGTGTTGTTGCTGTTTAGTTGCTAAGTTGTATCTAACTTCTTATGACCCTTTGGACTGTAGCTCACCAGGCTCCTCTGTCCATGGGATTTCCCAGGCAAGAGTACCAGAGTGGATTGTCATTTCCTTCTCCAGCGGATCTTCCTGACCCAGGGATCCCCTGCATCTCCTGCATTGGCAGGTGGGTTCTGGATTCTTTACCACTGAGCCATCACAGGAGCCCATATATTCACTGGGAGTCTTTCAAAAGTCATGTGGATATGAAATGTCTTTTTTTTTCTTTTCTTGGTCAGGACTGTCCAGTGTTTCAGAGAATTTCTAGTATCCTTGGCCTACCCACTGAATGCTAGCTAGTGTGCCCCTAGATGTTACAACAATAAAAGCGTCCCCACCAGGTTTCCAAAATGCCCACCTCCAGGAGATGGCATTGCCTTTACTGACAGCCAATACTGTAAAGGAATTTGGGTGGAGTGGTCCTTCCCTGACTTTGGGGCCAAGGGCCCTTCTGAGCAAAAGCACAATAGTTACCATCATGTGCTTCTCCCAAAGGCACAGGTGTAAGGGAGCCCAGTCCTTGCCCTTTGTAACCGACGCAGGTGAGACGAACGGGCACCCGTGTGCAGACATATTAACAGAATCACCGAAGCTTTTCCTGATGACCATGTAGGCTTTATGAGTGTGATTTTCTCCCTGTGGAATTTAAGGAGGAAAAAAAAGGGAGAAAAGGCAAAAGCAATCTTCTTTTGCTACATATGTCTTAGCCCCATTATGTGCGAAAGTACTAAATTTACAGGAAGGTCTAAGTAACCGCAAACAAGATGAGGAAAATTCACTCCTAACAGGCAAGGTATAATCTCCCTAAAAGGGACCTTGAAGTAGACTTATTCGGCTGTACATTTAGGTTATTTTGCTGTCAGGGGAAACCAGAGGAAGATTTGAGGGCAAATGTTAACCTGAAATACACACACAGCTGCATGCAAATATCTAGGGCACAATTTTGTTTTAGTTAAGTGGAGACCTTCATCCTTCTTGCAAGGTTTTAGCTCCTGGTAATAAACAAGTTTCTTTCTTAATGATCAGATTTTCCTTCTTTAGTCTTTCCATTTTTTTAGCTTGCCCCCCTCCCCCGAACATTCTTGGCTATTGAATCCTTGATTCTCAGGAGAGCTGAAGATGAATGATTTTCTACAACTGTGACAAGCTATTCCTTCTGGGTGCCCCCAGACTCTTCATCTATAATACAGGGAAGGAAGTTTGAACAAGACTCTTTAATGGCCCTTCCAACTCGTGAGCTTAGGTTTCAGGGACCTTAAATCTAGCTGAATGACCCTGTATTTAACAGCAAGGATATTTTTCTAATAAATGGGTAAAGTGACTGATTTTTCCAGCAGGAAATTAGGTGACGCCCCCTCCCCCCGCCCCGCCTCCACGTTCAAATGACTCTTCTGCCATGCTTTGTTTATCTCAGTTGAGTCTCTCATCTCTGCAGCGTATAATCTGTGTTGGAATCTCAGGCGGATTTCTCAGTAGCTGGGTGACCTTGAGGCAGTTACTGAGCATCTCAGAGCCTCAGTTTCTTCAAGCATGAAACAGAGATAACTTTGGTTTCTATAGAGATCTTAGGAGGGGTAAATACCTCTGCACATATTAGCTGGTCACCATTGTCCCCAGCAAATGGTAGGACTCAGCATCATGACTTTAAAAAAAAAACTATTTAAAATTTTTTTAAAGAATTTATTCATTTATTATTTTTGGCTGTGCTGGGCCTGTGCTGCTGTGCGTGGGCTTTCTCTAGCTGCGGGAGTGGAGGCTACTCTCCTGCGGTGGTGCTGAGGCTCGGGGTGCATGAACTGCAGTAGTCCCGTGGCATGTGGGATCTTCCTGGGCTGGGGACCTAACTTGTATCCCCTGTGTTGGCAGCGGATTCCCAGCCACTGGACCCCGGGAGCCCTTGACTCGCTCTGTGCAGCCCTAGTTCCCAGCATGTGGGGGACATGCGTTCAAACCCCAGTGACCTGAATAAGGCCACCTCCATCCTAGCCATTTCTCCAAACTCACTGTTTCCTATTGCCAGAGCTTGCTGTAAATTGTCTCCAATCTTTCAGAGATTTGGATTTTTAATGAATTTTTGTAATCATTGAATCTGGCAGTGCCTGGCCCCCCAAATACGAGGGAGTAATTTCCCAGCCTGTCATTTGCGGCTCTGCGGTGGTTCCGCCCACACATTCCAGGAGTTACCCCCGCGTGACAGCTTCACAGCACAGTCATTCCACTCCGTCCATAACCTTGAGAGAGGGGTGCTCAGGGTTCCCATTAAAAGGTAACAAATGAAGGTCCGAGTCCTTCCATTCGCCTCAAATATATGGACTTTTTAACCCTGGGAGGATTTTATGTTTCTATTATAGAAATGATGTGTTGTGGGCTTCAGTTTTCCCTAAATTGAAAGAGTTCTGCCATAACTTTCAAATGCTAAGGGCTACCCTCTCCCTTCCCAGAACAAGTACATTCATACTCTCAGGAATTTCAAACGTGAATCTGCAGCAGCAGGCCAGCACTGGAGCTATAGACTGTTTTGTGCACCCTCAAGATTCATATCTTGAAGCTGAACCCCTTCTGGATGGTATCAGAAGGGTGGAGCACCCCATCAATGAGATTAGTGCCATTTACGAAAGAGATGCTGGAGAGCTCCCCTCGCCCTCTGCCATGTGAGGACACTGCAAAGAGATGGTAGCCTGTGAACCAGGAAGCGGGCACCCACGAGCCTCCACGCCTGCCCGTGCCTTGCTCTTGGACTTCCCAGCCCTTGGAGTGCGTACAAACGAGCATTTGTTGTTACAGCCGTCCAGCCTACAGTTTCTATTACAGCACCCAGAACGGACGAAGGCAGCTGGGACAGAGGGAATGTGACAGGGCCTTGGGTGCAAAACCCAAGAGGTCACCAGAAAACCTAGTAATCCAGATAAACAGTACTTTACTTTATAAGATATTGTAGTTTATTTATTTGACTGTGCCGGGTCTTGATTGCCGCACGTGAATTCATACTTGTGGCGTGTGGGATCTGGTTCCCCAGCCAGCGATCAGACTGAGCCCCCTGCCTTGGGAGCGTAGAATCTTAGCCGCTGAACCACTAGGGGAGTCTCCAGATAAATATTTTAATGCAACGGTTTTAAAAGTCAAAATTAATTTAAAATCCCATGATGGGACTTCCCTGATGGCACAGCAGAAAAGAATTCACCTGCCAATGCCGTGGACACGGGTTGGCTCCCTGGCCCAGGAGGATCCCGCACGCTGTGGGACACCTAAGCCCGTGCAGCACAACAGCTGACGCCCACAGGCCCAGGGCCCAGCAGCGAGAGGAGCCACTGCAACGAGGAGCCCGCGTGCTGGAACGCAGAGCAGCCCCACTTGCTGTGACTAGAGAAAGTTCACGCAGCAGTGAAGACCCAGTGCAAAAAAAAAAAAAAAGAAATCCCATGATGAATGAAAAATCAAAATTTTAAAGAAAGATTGGGTCAAGAGTAGTGTTAAGGTGAGCCATGAGTTAAAGGAATTAATAATAGTAATTGTGCACTAAAAAGTTACATTTTGTTTATCATGGTATTAATTTCGATTGAAAAACACTGCATTATAATGTGATGTACCCGGATAACTGAAAGCTCTGGCATTCTGTCTTCCACCCTTAGATTTTGTGTCCAAGCTTACATTTCTCTTCTTTCATGTTAGTCTTTGCCCTAAAAGAGAGGGTCATCCATTCTTCTTTATTCTGTGTTCAGGAAACTTCCTTTGCTTGTTTTCTGACCACCAAAAAAAAAAAACAACCAGCTACAGGAGTCACTCTTAAGTCTTGGGCAAAGACAGGCGGCAGCAGCATTTGGCCATGGACCACGGTCATGGTTGACCTCTGCTCTAGGCCAAAGCCAAACTCCCCAGCTCTTAGTTATGAGACAATCCGAGAACGTCTTTCAGCAAATGATTCAAAGTATCTTCTAGAAGGTAATTTAAAACTGTGAGTTTCTTAGATGAGAGTCACGATTTTTATAAGGAGATGTAGAGAGAGTGGATTAAGAGAACCACAGATTTGTTGATCTAAGTAGCCAAGTTACACTAGGTGCCCCCTCTAAACCTTCTGATGTTGTGTAATTATCTGTACTGAGCATTTAAACTGCCTGTAGTTAGTCCGATTTCTCGTCCGGACTGACAGTCTGTGATGGCAGAGGTTCTGTCCATCTTGTACTCTTGAGCCCCTGGACAAATTTGGTGCAAAGCAAGGTTATGATGAATATTTGATGAATGCATAAACACATATTTACATCCCAAGAAACACAGCAGAAATTTCCGTATTTCAGGCTCACCAACAAATGCTATGTTTGTAAACACAAGCATGGTTTTGCAGCAATTTATGGAAACATTAATCCACTAAGAAAAATAACATAATTTCATTCTTCAGAGGAAAGATAGCCCAACATCAATAGACAGAAATAAAATACTCTTTTGTCTGATGTAAGTTATTAACTACTTGCCATAAAATCAAAAATAAAAAGAAAGACTTAAATGGTTATATCTTGCTTTTAAATGGATAAAGTATTTCCATACTTTCTGAATAAACCAACAATCTCAAAGTCTAAATTTACTAATGAGCTGGTTTTTTACAGGAATCAGTCACTTTGTTAACACAAGGAAAGAAAGATCCTGGGCCAGCTAGTTCAACTTTAAGATGGATGTTGTTCAATTATTTAGTAATAAATCCTCCTAGACCAGCATTATACAAGCACTGTACCTTTAAAAACATAGGATTGGAGGGAGATGAGATGGCAACTTTTTGATCAGATGAGACTATGGGGGGAGGTGATAAATTTCTGTAGATGCCAGCAACGCTGAATGCCACTTAGAAATGATTCTAGTATTTCTAGAATAATGAATAAATTCTAGTATAATGTATAACATCTATACATTAAAGGCTAAATTGCAAAGTATTTGGCATCTTTTCAGTGCAAAAGCCATCTCATGGAATCCTCAAATTCTAAGGTCAGTACAGAAGGCAGAAATCATCTGCAGGGTAAACTAGCTGTGAAAAGCTCTTAGGAGGTCATCCTATTGGAAACTGACATCCATTAAGTCAGTGATGCAATCTGGCCACTTTTGCTCTTGGGTATGAAGAGATCTCTGTTTTTCTGTGTAAGCATCCCAAGAAGCAGTTGCCTTGTGTTTTTAGGCAAGGCTGTAGAAAAGGGAATTCTGTGTCATTAAGCCCTGGTGAGTCTAATGGTTATACTGCAGAGGGCAATGGAGAAGGGAGATGGAGAAAGAAACAACAAATCTGTGTTTCTTACATCATTCTTACTCTGGAATGATTTACTCATTGGTTGCATGGAGGGGGTTCAGACTTTATTTTTGGGGGCTCCAAAATCACTGCAGATGGTGATTGCAGCCATGAAATTAAAAGACACTTACTCCTTGGAAGGAGAGTTATGACCAACCTAGATAGCATATTCAAAAGCAGAGACATTACTTTGCCAACAAAGGTCCATCTAGCCAAGGGTATGGTTTTTCCTGTGGTCATGTATGGATGTGAGAGTTGGACTATGAAGAAAGCTGAGTGCTGAAGAATTGATGCTTTTGAACTGTGGTGTTGGAGAAAACTCTTGAGAGTCCCTTGGACTACAAGAAGATCCAACCAGTTCATTCTAAAGGAGATCAGTCCTGGGTGTTCTTCAGAAGGAATGATGCTACAGCTGAAATTCCAGTACTTTGGCCACCTCATGTGAAGAGTTGACTCATTGGAAAAGACTCTGATGCTGGGAGGGATTGGGGGCAGGGGGAGAAGGGGAAGACACCAACTCGATGCACATGAGTTTGGATGAACTCCGGGAGTTGGTGATGGACAGGGAGGCCTGATGTGCTGCGATTCATGGGGTCGCAAAGAGTTGGACACGACTGAGCGACTGAACTGAACTGAACTGCATGGAGTGGGTGGTTGCTTGCACTGTTGCAGGCATTTCTGACGCTCTGTGAATTGACCTCCACTCAACCACCTTGCTCGGAGAAGGCAATGGCACCCCACTCCAGTACTCTTGCCTGGAAAATCCCATGGATGGAGGATCCTGGTGGGCTGCAGTCCATGGGGTTGCACAGAGTTGGACATGACTGAAGCAACTTAGCAGCAGCAGCAGCAGCAACCACCTTGCTGGATTAATTAACTCCCATGTTCCTTCTGGAAAGCATCCTGACTCCTTCCACCTCCATGCTGAAGACTCTGGGCTGGTAGACTAATCTCTAGTTTTCCCGCACACTTCCATTAAAGCTTAGTGCTTGCCAAGTGTTCACTTTGTTGTCTTAAATCTGTTCATGGTAATTGTACTTGCTATTATGATTATATCATTTAATTAAGTATTATAAAAACTGATAAATTATAAGTGTGAAAAGAGAATTATCTCTATGAAAACTAACTTGAACACCTTGGAAAAAATGATAAAGGCAATCAGCTAAAAGATGCTATCAAATTAGGTGTGAGGGAGACAGATGTTAAGACAGTGAAAATATGATACAAATCTAGTAGTCTGAATTCAAGTACAATAAAAGTCTTTTGAGGTGCTGCAGCATTTTCAAGAAACTGCTGTTTATCTAGCTGAGTTCCGTAGGCAGCACAGGATTGGTCAGCTTGCGGTTGTCAGCATCTGCACTGGAAGAAGAAAGGCGCGGATGCTCAGAGACCATTCCCCGAATTCCCAGCGCAGCCACGCCGGAGGACGCTGCGGCTGCCCTGGGTACCGGAGGGAACGCGAATGGCGGCCTCAGAGTCGAGCGGTGTGCAGCCGAGCAGCTGTAGGTGGCGCTCCTGCTGATGCTTGCCAAAGGGGCTTTTCTCTCTCAAAACCCAAACCGCCTCATTACCCAGTCATGAGTGCCTGGTCCTGGGGAGTATGTAGCAAAGCAGACACTCCCAGACGTGACTGGTGGGAGTGGAAGTTGTTCAGTTCTTGAGGAGGGCACTTCTATCAGAAATTAGACACTATATGCACTTTGAGCAAGACTTTCTTCTTCTAGAAGGTTATTTTTTTGTTAATTGATTTTACTTTTGGCCGCGCTGGGTCTCTGTTGCTCCCTGTGGGCTCTCTCTAGTTGCGGCGAGTGGGGGCTCCTCTCGTTGCGCTGCGCACGCCCCTCACCGCGGTAGCTTCGCGTGCTGGGCGTCACAGGCTCAGGAGTGCAGGTTTCAGTAGCTGCTACACTGGGCTCCGCAGCCGTGGCTCACAGGCTTAGCCGCCTCGTGGCATGGGGCATCCCCAGGCCAGGACTGAAACCAGAGTCGTTCGCACTGCAAGGTGAATTACTGACCAGTGGACCACCAGCGAAGCCCTCAGTTCAGTTCAGTTCAGTCGCTCAGTCGTGTCCGACTCTTTGTGACCCCATGAATCGCAGCACGCCAGGCCTCCCTGTCCATCACCACCTCCCGGAGTTCACCCAAACTCATGTGCATCGAGTTGGTGATGCCATCCAGCCATCTCACACTCTGTCTTCCTCTTCTCCTCCTGCCCCCAATCCCTCCCAGCATAAGGGTCTTTTCCAATGAGTCAGCTCTTCACATGAGGAGGCCAAAGTATTGGAGCTTCAGCCTCAGCATCAGTCCTTCCAATGAACACCCAGGACTGATCTCCTTTAGGATGGACTGGTTGGATCTCCTTGCAGTCCAAGGGACTCTCGAGAGTCTTCTCCAACACCACAGTTCAAAAGCATCGATTCTTCCCTAGTCTGTTAGTTTTCAGGAATTCTTGGGGCTTCTTGGTGGTCCAATGGTGAAGACTGCACACTTTTCCTGCAGGGGGCACAGGTGTGATTCCTGGTTGAGGAACTAAGATCCCACAAGCTGAGTATCAGGGCCAAAAAGAAAAAAAAACAGCAATTCTCATTTATGTACATGGAGATACATGTTCAAATGTGTCTGTCCATTTTAGCAGTGGAGAAAAATCTAAATGCCCCTCTTCCTCCATTCCTGTGTTATTTGAGCACAACCAAAATAGTGTGGCTTATGGAAATTCAGGCTGGAAGAGACACACAATGACCCTGAACTCAGGGAGCATGCCTTCCTGTGAGGTCTCAGGTAAACAGCCAAGAGATGCACAAATAAATATGTATCACGATATTGAAAAGTCAATAAGGCCATGGAGACATTATTTATGATTCATTATGGAGTGCTATTAAGCCATAACAAAAGAATGACATAACCAATTTTTACTGATAAAAATTATCAAAACATTTTCAATTCTTTCCCGGAAAATAAATCACACTGCAGTGCAATGTGAGTCGTGAGATCACACCCATGAACAGTCTGTGTCCATGGTCATATATGTGACTCTGACTGCTCAGAAGACCTCTGAGAGTGTGTGCATCTGAATAGAAAGGCGCATGTCTGGGGTGGGGGTCTCAGTGCCGGGAGAGGGCGAGTGTGTGCATGTGAGGCGGGTGGGGAGTGAGAACAGGGGAGGGTTGGTCCTGTTTTGCCTTCTTGCACCTTCCCATTCTACTTTGGTGTTTGAGAAGAAGAAATCTACCAGCACTCATCAGTGCTTCTCTAAAGCTGATAACTGAGTGGGGCAGTGAAGAAAGGTACTGTCCTGATGCAGGACTGAAAATCTAACCTTTCTAGAGGCAAGGTCAACAGCTTTAAAAGCTCAACTTTTTGAAGCAACAATTTGACATCTAGGAATTCAGCCTAGAGAAGTAACTCATCATGTGAAAAAAGATTTAAATCGAAGAATGTCCATTTCCAGGTTTTTTCCTTATAAAAATTTAAAAATTTTAAAAGTGATATCCACATAGGGAAATGATTAAATAAATCATGGCAGTTCTAAGGGATAGAATATTACACAATTCAAAATCTTTTGGGAACTGTGAACATAGACACACTCATGATATTGCAATTTGGGGGGGAAATCAGTAGAAAACAAAAACAGACCACTTGGCATAATCCAACATTGTAATAAGAATAGAATCTGCCTGAGAGGAGGGCACGGCAGCCCACTCCAGTATCCTTGCCTTTCGAATCCCAGGAACAGGGGAGCCCGGCGGGCTACAGTCCATGGGGTCACAGAAGGTCAGGCACAACAGAAGTGGCTTAGCCAGTGCAGGAGACACAAGACACGCTGACTTGGTCCCTGGGTTGAGAAGATCCCCTGGAGGAGGAAAATGGCAGCCCACTCCAGTGTTCTTCCCTGAAAAATTCCATGAGCATGAGGAGCCTGGTGGACTACAGCCCATGGGGTCACAAACAGCTGGACATGGCTGAGCAGCTGAACACACACCCACGTATCTACCTACACATTTATGCGTGAGTTTACGTATCTGCCTATCTGTCCATTCACCCATCCATACACATAACAGAGAACTGGAATGAAAACCAAAATCTTGGGGGCCTTCCCAGGCGGTGCGGTCATTGAGAACCCACCTTCCAATGCAAGGGACGGGGGTTCAGTTGCTGGTGGCAGAGCTCTGATCCCACGTGGCAAGGGGCAGCTAAGCCTGTGAGCCTCAGCTTGAGAGCCTGGAGGCTCGGGGACCCAGAGCAACAAGAGAAGCCACGTGCCGCAACAGAGAACAAAGCAGCCCGTAAATATGTAAATAAACAAATAATGGAGATCCAAGCAGCCCGTAAATATATAAACAAACAATAATGGAGATCCAAGCAGCCAGTAAATCTATAAATAAATAACAAATAAATAAAAGCGAGTTGTTTAAACAGAAAAGAAAACCCCAAATTTTACAATGATAGCGTATAATCGTGTTCATTTTACAATTAATTTTGTAAAATTTTCTAGATGTCCACGACACAGAGCTGTTGTTTTCATGAACACGTGTACACATGGAGATACTATTTATTGTACCGCAAATATGAAACACAGCAAGAACCTGTGTGTGGCAACCATTAGCATCAGCTCGTTTCCTTTCAGTGTTGCCAACTCCAAAGATTATTAACCTTAAGGAAAATGTGCTATATGACAGCTACTCTGAATTAGGTTTCAACCATATGAAATCGCAGTGTTTATAGGGAAATGTTGGGAATTTTATGTGGTTCAATATATTAGTGCTAGTATATTCTTCAATCCTAATGAAATTAGTCAGCCTCTCTAGACCCTCATCGATTCTTTTTCTTTTTTTCTAAAAATCAATCAATTGTTTAAATTGGAGGATAATTGCTTTACAATGTTGTGTTGGTTTCTGCCATACAACACCGTGCAGAAGTCAAAACTTTACACGTAGCCCCTCCCTCTTGAGCCTCCTACCCTCCCCCGACCCCTCTAGTCATCACACAGCTCTGGGCTGAGCCCCCCGTGCTACTCAGCAGCTGCCCACGAGCCGTCTAGTTCACATGCGTCGCGTATACATGTCAGCGCTGCTCTCCCAGACCGTCCCATCCCCTCCTTCCCCCGCTGTGTCCACAAATCCGTCCTCTGCTTCTTCTCTATCCCTGCCCTGCACATGGGTTCATCCGTACCACTTCTCTAGATTCCGTATATATGTGTTAATATATGATATTTGTTTTCTCCTTCTGATTTCACTTTGGAGCTGGAAAAAGGTATTGCATGCAAATGAAAATCAAAAGAAAGCTGGAGTAGCAATACTCAGAGCTCTTTCTTTCTTGCAAAGAGCTGTTCTTTCTGGGAGGCTTTGCCGTGCAGATGGTGGCATGCTTTGTCTTTGTGACATGGAAGGCTTCACTGGTCACACTAAGAAGAGCCCCGGGCTGGTGCTTTACTGTACTGTCAGTGTTGTGAAATTCTTAGAAACTTTTGTACAACAGACCCCATGTTTGCATGGGCACCGGGCCCCACAATTTTATCGTGATCCTGGACAGGAATGTTCTTGAGAACAATGGGCTGTGATTTCAAGTATGCATATAAAGAAGATAGTATTTTTGGAAACCCTAAGGGAGCAGTCAAGTAAAATTGCTCTCATTTTCTAAGTCGTAAACCTAGGCATATTAACACCAGCCCCTGTGTCACTGGGGACATCGCAGGGGTTGTAGTAGGCGTCCATGTGTAGGAGGTAATGCAAGGCTTCACTGGGTTCTTCTAACTTAAAAAAAACTGATACAGTTACATAACTCCCTAAGGTCCACATGGGCACACGGAGTCCTCGTCAGTGTTTCTGTAAGCTTCCCTTTGCCCTTTGGGAAGAAAAAGAACGCTCCCTGCTTGCTTTTGGAATGAAAGTGGCAGGAAGGAAAACAGCTCCAACTTTCGTGTCTCCTCCAAATACAGAACTTCCCAGGTGGTGCGAGTGGTGAAGAACTGGTCTGCGAATGCAGGAGATGCCAGGGGCGCAGGTTCCGTCTCCACTCAAGCATTCTTGCCTGCGAAATCCCATGGACAAAGAAGCCTGGCGGGCTGCAGTCCATGGGGCTTGCCGAGAGGTGGACATGACTGAGCATGCGCTGCACCCAAATACAGAGACTACAATGCCTGCGAGGTTGGGTTCCTGCCTTATTAAAAACTGTGTTCTCCACCTAAAACTAACATGATATTGTAAGCCAACTTGACTTTAATTTTAAAAAAAGCAAAAATCTGTGTTCTCAGAAGTTAGCTCTACTCTTTTTCCCCTCTGGAATGAGACCCTTACTTAATGGAAGAAAGAGGAAGATGCAGAGGTTAGAACTTAAGTGTCAATTACACATTCCCAGACGCCTGCACGTCAGGCCATTGTGGTTTGACCCATCACATTTTCCAAGGGCTGAGTTCTGTCCCTCGCTCTAAGTTAATAAAAATTACATAAGAAATATTCCTAGTATGTACAGACCAGTTTATAAGTTTCATGACAATTTCCAACTCTCTGGTTGTAAGTCCAATCTTTCCTCTCCTAGGTGTCATGATGCAAGCCATTATTTTACTTGAAGATGATTTACTATATTTTTAAATGATTTTTAAAACCTTTGGTACTCTATGTGAAAAGTGAAAGTGTTAGTCACTCATTCATGTCCGACTCTTTGCAACCCCATGGACTGTAGCTTGCCAGGCTCCTCTGTCCCTGGAATTTTCCAGGCAAGAATACTGGAGTGAGTAGCCATTCCTTTCTCCAGGGCATCTTCCCAACTCAGTGACTGAACCATTGTCTCCTGCGTTGCAAACAGATTCTTTACCATCTGAGCCACCAGAGAAGCCTGTTGGTGCTCTGTATCAGTTACTAATTATTAGTAATATATTTCAAAACTGACTTCAACATACCAGATATCAATATAATCACTGATAACTGCACACTCAGACACTTGATGAGAGAATCCTTTCCCCAAGTTTCAACATAATTTTTTAAAATAAATCAAACCAGAAACCATCTATCACCCCCCTGTCCAGGCATTACTTGAAGACGGACTTACATGCTAGACCAGTAAAACTCAAAACTCTTCATGAAACCATTCATATTAATGGCGTTTTATTTCTATCCGAAAAGCAGGGCCCCAGTGTAATGCCATCATGCTCTCCTGGTGTGTCCTGCTTGCTCTGACCGAGTGTTCCCTCATGAACACGCACAGCCTCCTGAGGGCAGAACCCTGTCATGTTCCACGGTGCGCGACCAGCGGCGAGCAGGGTACCTGGCAGATGACAGATGCTTCTGAAACAGTCACTGAGGGAAAGACTGCATCTCAGAATGGCCACATGCTGTATTTTTAAAAGAGACTTGACTATGTGATTCGTCCACTGCCATCATAATTGTGGATACTTCCTGCTAGTTCTACCGAGCTCTGCCCTGTCCAGGATAGCAAGGACCCCCTTCTCATCCCTCCTGATCAGTCCATCTCCCGGTCCTGTCCCCTGGGAAGCTTAAGAGCACTCGAGGCTGCGGTGGCGGCTCTTCCACTGACGACTAATGGCGTAAGGCAGTGGTGACTCCTCCCCCTGCGTCCTGCAAGGGAGTATTCTTGCCTTCTCCCTCCCATTTCTAGGACACACAGTCTGCCCAGGAATCCGGCTTCTGCAGAACTTGTGTCTCCTATCCATCTAACATCTTTCCATCCTTTGGCCTCTGAGAAAATAAAGCAGCCTCTCCAAGCAGGGAGTCGTGTGTCTGTCTCCTGATCAGCCTTTTGGACTGTTTGGCTGTTTTCCTTCAATGTGGCCTTAGGTGGTTAAACATACAGACCACAAGCAGGCTAATATGTGGAGTTATCACACCATCTCAAGTCATTACAATTTTTTTATAAGTATGATTTCTCATGGCTGCATGACTGTCTGTTACATAGAATTAGCCATAATTTTTTTTAAATTCCCTATTGCTAGGCATTATTTTTAAAAAGGATCTTAAGCAATTAAGATCCTTAAGAAAGGAGTGTTCTTATACTTAAAATGTTTGTGAATATCACTGTTATCACTAATATTACCTGGGATATGTTCTTAGGTGTGGAGATTCTAGGCCAAAGGACTGGACTTTTGCAGAGCCGAAGTCCACACGAGGATAAAGTAGGTGACAGAATATGACTTGAGAGATCTGTGAAGGATACAGAGATGACAGTATATACGCAAGGCCGGGCTTCCCGAGCAGCGCGCCAGTGTAAGAGACACAGGAGACGCAGCTCTGAACCCTGGGTTGGGACGATCCCCTGGAGGAGGAAGCGGCAGCCGTCTGCTGTCCGCGCTGACCGCGCTGTCCGTGACCCCGGGGCGGGCACAGCACTCGGGGCTGGAGGAGGCTGGAGGAGCCGTCGGAGCCGCGCGCTCGTCTCCCCTCCAGGCCCGGGCGGCAGCTGCTGCAGCAGCAGCCGCGCCGCGTCCTCTCCTCCCGGGCTGACCCCAGGACCCCGCCGGGGCCCAGCGGGGAGGCCGCCGCCTTTCAGGTGGCGCTGGCGTATTAGTACCGCACAAAGTAGCCCCTGGCCAAGCAGGGACCTCGTGAGCACATGCACACGGCTATAAGTGATCTCAGCTGTTATATAGTCCTTATTTACAAAACATGGGGTGAGAGAGCCTGAACACACCGTCTTTGCTAAATCACTCTCTCCCCACAGCAACCTGCTCCAGCATTCGTGCTTGGGAATCCCGTGGGCAGAGGAATCCGGTGGGCTGTGGGTCCGTGGGGTTGCAGAGTTGGATACCACTTAGCAAGCGAGCAGTCTTACACCCAGTTTTATCTCTGCCTCAATTCGCTGTGAATTACTGATACGGTGCTTTAATTAGTCTGAATTTTCTTTTCCCCAGATACATATACATCTGTGAGAGTTAGTAGACCGCTTAGTATTTGCTTTGTGACTGGTAAAGCTTCAGCTTGAAACCATTACTTTTGCTTTAGGTTGTAGACAACTATGGATATAAAAGAGCTCATCAAGAAGCTTTCACTTCCTAGTTTTACTTACAGGCAACAAAAATGTTAAAATCAGGGATATCAAGCAAATCTGTACAGGGTACATGTCTGGTCTGAATTGAAATGGTTGATACGTAACCACATAGCAGTTGGTAAACTGCAGGATGTGTGCCAGGTTTGAAGCAACTCATGAAGAAAGTTGTGTGCAGAAAAGAAGTGAGAGCTTCCCTCACTTCCGGCTCACCGTCGTCTGTCCTGCATTCAGCACCTTCTCTCCTGTTGATGTGGTTCTCAGCAGTGCATTTTTTTTAAGCTTTACTTTTTCCTAAAATATTAAATGCACGAACCAGAATCTATAGCCAGCAATCTACAATCAGGGGTATCTTTAGCCACCTTACAGCAAAAGACCTGGAGGACAGAAGGTAGAATTTCCTGGAGGGCAAGTGAGTCTCAGTTCACAGAAGTTTCAATGACTCTTCAATGTTGAGCCTGGTATTCTCAAGGAGTTAGTTTGATGTTCCCATAAGTGAAAACGTTTGATTCTCAATGATAGAAATATGCTAATTAACTTATGCAAAAAGGAGAAAATTAGTTTTAAGTATATATAATGAAACTACAGTCCATGGGATTCTCCACACCAGAATACTGGAGTGGGTAGCCATTCCCTTCTCCAGGGGATCTTACCAATCCAGGGATCAAACCCAGATCTCCAGCAATGCACGCAGATTCTTTACCAGCAGAGCCACCAGAGAAGCCCAAGAAGGCTGGAGTGGGTAGCCTATCCCTTCTCCAGCAGATCTTTGCGACCCAGGAATTGAACCAGTGTCTCCTGCATTGCAAGTGGATTCTTTACCAGCTGAGCTACCAGGGAAGTCCAATAGCTTTCAGCTAGTGGTGGCTTGTTGGTCTAGTGATATCATTCTTGCTTAGGTTGCAAAAGATCCTGGGTTTATATCCTGGACGAGCCCCTTATGGTTAGCAGGTTCTGGGGCTTCCCTTGTAGCTTAGTCAGTAAATAATCTGCCTGCAATGCAAGAGATAAGGGTTCAATCACTGACTGGGGAAGATGCCCTGGAGAAGGGAATAGCTACCCACTCTAGTATTCTTGCCTGGAGAATTCCATGGACAGAGGAGTCTGGCAGGCTACAGTCCATTGAGTTTCAAGTGTTGGACATGACTTAGCAACTAAACCACCACATAATGAAAACTTCCCACATTAAATTTGGTTTTTAGGGAGTCAACAATGTCAGGGGGCCAGGTCTTTCCACTTTTTTCTGTGTTAATTTCATGCTCAGGTTCAACTAATGGCAAGAGGGATGCCCAGAAGCCCTCAATCTACATTTTTCCAACTTTAAGTCTAGTGGAGAAGAATGTATGCTTCAATATTTTTCTCAAGAAATTTGTGCCTGAATCCCCAGATCGGGCTCTGCTTTATGGAATCGAGTCTAAGAGAGCAAGGAAGGAAACAATCCCAAACTGTGTCTGGGAGAAGAGGTTCTCATTGTATGATCTCAGATGGCAGAGGACAATGGTTTCCAGGGTTTGAATGCTCATGCCCATTGATGGGTAAGGACGTTGGAATAATTCCTACTGATCCCTGTCAGAACAAAACTTGTAGAGCTTATTATTAATATTTTACTCCTTTAAAGAATATTTACTTATTCATTCGGCTTATTCATTCTTACTTGCGGGGCTCAGTAATTGCAGTACACAGGCTTAGTTGCTCTGAGGCTTGTGGGATCTTAATTCCCAACCAAGGATCGAACTGGTGTCTGCTATATCACAAGATAGATTCTTAACCACCTGACCACCAGGGAAGTCCCTATTTTGCTCCTTTTTTTTTTGGATGAAGACTGAAATCAAATTCATATGGCTTCCCAAGTGGCACTTGTGGTAAAGAACCCGCCTGCCAATGCGGGAAACGTAAGAGACACAGGTTTGATTCCTGGGTCAGGAAGATCCCCTGGAGAAGGAAATGGCAACCGCTACAGTATTCTTGGCTGGAGAATCCCATGGGCAGAAGAGCCTGGCGGGCTACAGGCCATGGGTCACAAAGAATCAGACACAACTGAGGAAGTGGGCACACACATTTATAGGACACATAGAGCGTCAGAACCTCTGGGCGCATGCTTGGGTGGCATCGGGATTCAGTATTTTGCGGGGAGTGGAGACCTGAGTTTAGGGACTTTGTAATTGCTCTTTGCTGTAAAGGGGTTAGAGGTACTTTGGGTGGAAGCCCAAGGTTAGATAATGCTGTGTCATTTGCTATGAATACTAAAGTAAGACCAGAGTGAGTAGAAATCTTATGACTCAAAAAATTCATCTCCATTTCATGGATTTTTGAGGTGACCTCTTTGAAGCTTTCTGGCTCTCTGATTTCACATTCCAAAGACTAAGCATGGAAGAGGAAGGGTTATAATTTAAGGCCACAGTATAAACACAGTTGATTGCAAAGAACAATAAATTGCCATCAGAAATCAATACATTATTTTCCAAAGCTTGTCTGGGGAGAATCATTCCATCTTCACAGACACAGTGGATGTTAGCTAGATTTATAGCTGTTTGCTGGGGGTTTATACAGCATCATATTTCCAACGGATCCATCAGGAAGAGAAGCTTGGTTATTCAGCCTCCCTTTAGGGAGTAGAAGCAGCAGAGAAATTTCCCGGATGACGTATTGAGAGTTATAAAGTAGGGATATTTTCCATGTACAATTAATTGGTGAATTAAAGGAAAGATTCCTGGGATAGTTCACTTAATGGTTCACTTTTTAATGCTTTATTTTGCGCACAGGGGCCTGAATTAGATAAATTTACCTTATTAGTGCAGATAATATTAAACATTTGGGCAGTCTTGATATATGAGGCTTAGTTGTATGTATTTAAAGGAAAAATTTAACATGTATCAGGACACTGAAAATATAAAATACGTTGATTGCAGTCACAGAATGAACCAAACTCTAAATTAGAATTTACTGAGCAGGAAAGTCAAATTTGAAGAATTTGGTTTCAAGCACCAATAGTCTGAAGGAGTCATATGCTACATATTGATTTTTCCCACCCAAATCCTTAAAGATATTAAAAACTTTACATACACACTAAAATCTGATTTACTTGCAATTCACTAATTTGTAGTTTATAATAATGTGTCTTAGCTAGAATGACGTTGACTTGTGTCTTCTATTCAAAGAAAATTAGCTATTCTGTGTAAAAGCATTTTCCCAAGGAGCATCTTATCTATTTATTAAACGACTTGACAGCATGGAAATTGCATTTCATTGAGATAGTTTTGTAATTTACCTGGATCCCAATTAGTACAAAATTGTGATATTTGACTATCCTTCACTTTATACCACAAGAACATCTAGTTCAGAGTTTAAATATAATATTCCTTTCTAATAAAATATTTTTATAAAATAAGATCTTTTCCTCCTCCAAAGATGCTTCTTTTAATTTTTATACCATAAATAATAATGGAACATCATCATGCAATAAAATACTCACCTCTCTGGATAAACCACTCTGCTCTTCTTATTTGTATCCTGAAACAGAGTCATTTTATGAATTGAAATCATAAACTGTCTTAGCTCTAAGTATAAATTAAGCCAAGCCAATAAAACGTTAGCTGGCCATTCTCAGCCAGTACTGCAGAGAAGCTTAAACATTTCTAAAGTCCCATATTAGGCAAACTAATCAACATCCAAGGGTATTGTGTCAGGTGAAGGCATAGCAAGGGGCATTTCTAAGACAGATTTGAATAAAAACAAAAACATTCAAAGGATAACTTTCCAGACCAAAGTGATTTCCCATCTGAATGCACATACAGTGAGGGTTGCTCCATCTGCAACTCTCTGATCCAGAAAATGAAACCCTGCTTTCAGGGCAGGCGTGGGGGGAAATGGGGACATTCTCACTGTCTCAGGGACCTTCTCTGACCTTGCATGACTTCCCTCATGCCTTCAACCACGAGGCCTCTAAAACAATCTAGTCCCTACAGTCAGTCCAAGAAGATGCTCGATCTTGGTGTGGCTCACTTCTGCCAAGTCCTGTCCCTAGAACCAAAGAGTCGTTAGGGGAGGATGAAGGGGAAAGTGCTTTATATTCTGCTGCTATTAAAAATTACCGCAGGTGCAAGGCACACTGATTTCAATCAGTCTCCCACGTATTGTGAAGACTTTAGAAAGCCTAGCAAGTTCCAAAAGCTGTAAGTTTCCATCAGACACAGAATAACCTAGGGCTACCATCTCAGAAGATAGACTCACAGTATTTAACAGCCCACAAATTCTTATTTATCTGCATCTCCCCCTCTTACTCTATAGTTGCCCTTCAGCTTGAAATTACTGATCTGTAAGAGAAGGCAACATTTGGTCATTTATTCACCAAATACTTATTGTTCTATATCAAGCATTGTGAGTAGGCATTGAGACATATAAATTAATGTGATAGACAAAATCCTTATTGTCAGAGACCTCATATTTCTGGGTGGGGATGTACAACTACGATAGACAAATCTTTCAGATAAAAATCCAGAGCTGTAAACACTGCAACAGAACAGAGTGCGGGCTTACCACGTGCGGCTGACACAGCAGATGCCGCAGCTAAGAAATCAGAAAGCATTTGTGTGTGTGTTTTAATATTTCACCTTTCAAAGTGTCCCATCAAAAGTCAGGTTTATTTTTGCAAAATAGGGGATATAAGTCAGGGTTCTCTAGGGAAACAGAACCAATACGATATAGAAGCAGACATAGATATAAAGACTCTTGAGAACTCCAATACTTTGGCTACCTGATGCAAAGAGCCAACTCATTGGAAAAGACCCTGACCCTGGGAAAGACTGAGGGCAGGAGAAGGGGGTGGCAGAGGATAATATGGTTAGATAGCATCCCCGACTTAATGGACATGACTTTGAGCAAACTTAGGGATACAGTCAGAGGAACCTGGTGTGCTATAGTTCACTGGGGCCCAAAGAGTCAGACATGATTTAGTGACTAAACAACAGCAACATATAGTAACAGATACAGATATAAATGGAGATATAAGAGGAGATTTATGATTAGCAGTTGCTTCATGCGCTTATGCCAGCTGAAAGTGAACAGTGTTAGTCACTCAGTCATGTCCAACACTTTTCAACCACATGAACTTGACCCCATGAACTCAACCCCATGAGCCCACCAGAGTCCATGGGATTCTCCAGGCAAGAATACTGGAGTGGGTTACCATTTCCTTCTCCAGGATGTCTTCCCGAGCCAGGGATGGAACCTGGGTCTCCTGCATCACAGGCAGATTCTTTACAATCTAAGCCACTATGACAGCTGAGATGCTCCACAATCTGCCGTCTGCGAGCTGGAGAACCAGGGAAGCCGGTGGCATGCTTCAGTCCGAGTCCAAAGTCCTGAGAGGCAACAGGATGCTGGTTTAAGTCTCGGGGTCTGAAGGTCTGCGAGCAGGTGCTGCCGTGTCTTGGCATGTCCGTGACCTTCCAGCTCCAGATGAGGGACAGAACTGCCCTCCCCTCACCTTTCTGTTCCACTTGAAGGCCCGCTGGATTGGTGAGGGTGGCTCTTCATGCTGTCTACCAGATCAAATGCCAATCATTTCCAGGCACACACTCACAGACTCACCCAGAAAGAATGTTCTCCAGCTGTCTGGGCATCCATCCCTAAGGGCAGTCAAGTCGACACATAAAATGAACCACTGCAACGGCAACAAGAGTCCTCTTTATTTCAGCTTGCTAGTTATATCAGTGTCCTGCTTATATATGCATAAATGTGGGATGTTTGTGGTAATTTGAGCAAAGACCCATGGGTCTGAAGCCTGGATTTGTACAGTTTTGTCATTCCCTTTGAGAAAAAGCACGTTTCATCAGTTACATGTTAGAAGGGGAAGAGTAGGTGCCTGACTTTGTAGTCAGACCTGTGACGTGAGTCCTTCTGGGGGAGACGGGGTGCCCGCGGTGCACATGTTACTCTTGCAGGCGTGCTCCTATCTCCTGAAGTCAGCAGAATTCTTGTTGATTTCAAAGGTGGTCTATGGAGATAAAGTTGCATACTGATTGACAAGTCAGAGCCTGAGAAATTCCACATTAGCCGTCTTTCTCCTTAAATATGCACCTTTCACTTGTAAGTCTTTCAAACAATACACTTGTCAATAATTTAGGAAATGATCTCCAGTGTCTTAAAACTTTTATAGCACTTTGGGTTTGCAGTCTGGTGGTGTTTTACATCCTGGGTGTCTCTACAAATCAAAATCTTTATTATGGAGTCAAGTACATACCCAGAGCTGTCCTAGAAAAGGGAGGAAAAGGACAGATGTTTGTAGATAAATATTTGCAAAATAAAAATGTTTTAATGAGGAAAATCTTGTTGCAAAGAGGATAGAATGGATGTCCAAACTTGGAAAATAAAACTGAATAACCTTCATCTCATTCATCTGGTTTTTGATGAGATCTTCAAGACTAGTTTGACCACAGTTAAGATAAGACCTGAAAGTGAGGAAGATGTGATCTGCTTATTAACAGAATAGTGCCTTGCACTTCATAGATGCTTAATGAACCTGTGTTAAGTTGGTACCTCCCTAATTTATGGGGATATATGGGCTTCCCTGTGGCTCAGCTGATAAAGAATCCGCCTGCAATGTGGGAGACCTGGGTTTGATCCCTGGGTTGGGAAAATCCCCTGGAGAAGAGAAAGGCTACCCACTCCAGTATTCTGGCCTACAGAATTCCATGGAATATCCATGGAGTCGCAAATAGCCAGACCCGACTGAGTGAATTTCACTTTCACTTATGGTATAATCTGAAAACAGGTCTCCTTCCAGTCGAGAGGAATTCACGAGCATCCTGCTTAAACCACAGTTCACGTGTGTCAGAAATTGTTGGTAAAACACATGGAAATGCATGGAATGTTTGTGCTGATCCTAGTTCATCATCACAAGCTTTTATTACACCAGTGGTTCTTAGCACGACCCAAACCGATGTCATTTTTATAGCAAATATTCCACACTCTATCTTTTACTCTTATGAAGTCAAGTTCATAGGTTATATGAGCTTTGTACTGTATAATTTTAAGATGTAATATCATAATTATAATATGAGAAATAAGAGAATACTACTGTGCTTTATAACAATAATAATACGACACGTATTTTAATATAGGAACACTTAGTCCTGACCATGCTAGAAGACAAAATATCATTGTCAAATATTTACACTTAGATACAGAGTTATCCATTTAGACATATTTACTCAACTAAAGAAGGTGTATCGTGTTGGTTGTTGCATCTGGAAAATACTGAGGTTTGCCAAAAAAATGGTGAATGACTGACTCAGTTAAGTTATGAACCACAGTAAAACTTTACATCAGTTTATACAGATACTCTGCTCTGGAAAATTGAGTGGTCAAAACTGTGAAGAGATATTTTAGATTTGTCTGTGAGGGGTGTTAGATTCTAGGCTTGTATAAGATTATGAACAAGTTTGCCGCCTTCACGGATATCCACGGGAACATTTCAGAAACACTCAGAATATAGGAGCATCCTTTGTTCTTTGGGGAGAAAAGTCTGGATTCCTTGGACCCCGTATTCCAAATCAGTCCTGCTCGCCCCCACTTACCCTGGCAACCAAAGGGAACGTCCTCTCACGCCCCCAAACGTGCCCTGTGAGGCTACGCTGTGGCTGCTGAGAGCCCGGGAATTACGCCACGCAGGCGAGAGGGCGACTGTAAGCCTCTCCTCTTGCTCACCTTGGGATGCTGCTGTCACTCTTTCCCTCGTTCCTGGTCATTTTTGAGACGCGACTGACAGCTGGTTGGTGGCTCTCCTCTTGCTCAAACCAAATGGGATGCTGCTGTCAGTCTTTCCCTCGTTCCTGGTCATTTTTAAAGAGTTCTGGTTTACGTGGACTGGAAAAAATATTAAAGCAATCTGGTTTACCACCACTGACAAAATGGTTGGTGGCAGTTTCCCTACAGGACTGGTCATTCAAACGTTCTGAAACAAATGGAAAAAAAAAGGCAGCCCTGGTTTACGTAACTACAGGACTGGAAAAAATATTAAAGGCAGTTCTGGTTTACGTAACTACAGGACTGGAAAAAATTAAAAAAGGCAGTTCTGGTTTACGTAACTATGGAAAAGGCAGTTCTGGTTTACGTAACTACAGGACTGGAAAAAATATTAAAGGCAGTTCTGGTTTACGTAACTACAGGACTGGAAAAAAATATTAAAGGCAGTTCTGGTTTACGTAACTACAGGACTGGAAAAAATAAAAGGCAGTTCTGGTTTACGTAACTACAGGACTGGAAAAAAATATTAAAGGCAGTTCTGGTTTACGTAACTACAGGACTGGAAAAAATATTAAAGGCAGTTCTGGTTTACGTAACTACAGGACTGGAAAAAATTATTAAAGGCAGTTCTGGTTTACGTAACTACAGGACTGGAAAAAAAAAAAATTATTAAAGGAGGGAAAAAATATTAAAGGCAATTAATCACACAGGAGACTAAGACAAAAAATTAAAAAAGGCAGGGCTTTTTGGAAAAAATCTTTAAATGACTAAGACAAAGAAAAAGCAGGGCTTTTTTCATCTTTAAATGTGAAGAGAACAATGTAACAGTAATGGAAATATGCAAAAAAGAGAAAAAAGATGGTTGTTGGGTTCAACGAGCTTTGAATATCTCAAAGCATTGGGGAATGGGAGCATAAATATGCTCTGATAACCAGTGCTTCAGATTCTAAGCAAAGCTCACAAAAAGTGGCTGGTAGGTTAAATCACTTCTATCCTTGGGTGTTTGGGTTGTAATGCTAAGGATTTAAGTAATTGCCTCATAAACTCAATTGACCATTAAAGTCCAATTGACCAAAATATTAAAGCCTTTGGCAGGGTAGAGGGGGGATGGGTGAGCCTTAATGACAACAGAGTGATTCAATTAAGTTTGATAAATGCTCACGGAAGGTCTAAGGTCTAGCATATGTCAAACACTGGGAAGATCTAGCATTGATGAACCTCTTCCAGAAGCTACACACACTGACCTACAGTCTTCTCAGTAACTCTCTATGAGAATATTTCATCCCCACTTAATAGATGCGAGCACTGGGGTTCAGCTGGAGGAGGAAATGGCAACCCACTCCAGTATCCTTGCCTGAAGGATCCCAGGGACAGTGGAGCCTGGCCAGCTATAATCTGTGGGATTGCAGAGAGTCTGATGGGACCCAGTGACTAAACAACTGAGGTTAAGCAAAGCTCAGAGAAGCAGTCCTAGAAGCTGGGATTTGCACATCCGCCCGCTTCGTGCTCAGGGAGGAGAGTGCATCATTGCGGCACTGGGTCCTAGGCTAGGAAAGGTGCATGCTCTACTTCCTTTATTCCTCAAAGAACCAAGTGATAAAGGCGGTGGCTATTTCTCTAATTTTAAAGCTGAGTCACTGTAGGCACAGAAAGCTGAGACTCGGTTCAGGTCACACCACGAGTGAAGAGTGCAAGCCAGACGTACGGCGGATTGATGTGGTTTAGAGGACCTGTTCTTTCTACCCTGGTCTCGTGTGCTTGGTAGCACCATCTCACTTTCTCATTTCTCTACTTGTCATGATTCTTTCTTGAATGTGCCCTGTCGTGTCTCTTTGTGACCCTATGGACTGTAGCCTGCCAGGCTCCTCTGTCTGTAGGATTCCCCAGGCAAGAGTATTGGAGTGGGTGGCCATTTGCTTCTTCAGGGGATCTTCCCAATCCAGGGATCAACCCCATGTCTCCTGTGTCTCCTGCATTGCAGGAGGACTCTTCATTGCTTTAGCTACTGGGGAAGCCCCGCTTGTTTAATTTTATTTATTTATACATTTTTGGCCGTAGTTGGTCTTTGTAGCTGCACTCGGGTTTTACTCTAGCTAAGACAGCAGGGGCTGCTCTCTGATGGTGGTGTGTGGGCTTCTCAATGCAGTGGCTTCTCTCGTTCCCGAGCGTGGGCTTTAGGGAGCACGGGCTGCAGCAGCTGCAGCTCCCAGGCTCTAGTGTTGTGCTGTGCTCAGTTGCTCAGTCGTGTGCGACTCTTTGGGATCCATGGACTGTAGGCCATCAGACTGCTCTGTCCACAGGATTCTCCAGGCAAGAATACCAGAGTGGGTTGCCATGTCCTCCTCCAGGGATCTTCCCAACCCAGGGATCGAACCCAGGTCTCCCACATTGGAGGCGGATTCTTTAATGTCTGAGCCACCAGGGAAGCCCTACAGCACAGGCTCAGTAGTTGCGGTTCACTGGCTTACTTGCTCCGAAGCAAGTGGGATCTTCCTGACCAAGGGATCAAACTGGAGTCTCCTTCATTGACAGGAGGATTCTTTACCACTGAGCCACCAGGGAAGCCCTATCATGATTCTCCGCATTAAACTCTTGGGTGGTACCTCATTAATTATAAAGATCAACGTGTAACTTTTTTTAATGTAAAACACACTTGTATTAGCTAAATTATCTAATTCCCTGAAGCAATCTAGAAAAGTCTGCCTTGGAAAAAAGAGTGCCATGGGGAGCATGACACGCGGGCCGTCCCCTGCCCTGAAGCAGCTCTCATGCTCGTTACCGGCTTATTAAGGTTTACATGAAGCATCTTAGTAACTCATGGCTTCCCTTGGTTAATGTAGTTAACAAACTCGGGGTTTTTTCCCAAACTCACTTGACCAGGGAATCCTTCTCCCTGCTAACGTCTGTTAAAATCCTCAGGATCTAATATCTCACCTAAGACGTCTGGAAATAAAAGAGATTGTCTAATTAGCTTTTTAGAGACAAGATCGGTTTTAACATACTTAGCCCACCTTTTGCAAAATTGAAGGGAGTCCACGGTTCTGCCTCTCTATTGGGCACCTCCTTTTGTTGTGCTTTCCAAGACCCTGACCTAGACCCCATTCACTGTCTCTTCTCAAATATTCGCCCAGAGATCTCCAGTGACAGTGGCATAAAGGAACTTAAAGGCACTGGGACTGCGGTCCATCGGCTCGCAGAGAGTCAGATATGGTGGGAGCAACTGAGCACGCACGCACCCCAAAGCAGAAAGAGACTCACGGGCTTAGAGGACGAACATATGGTTGCTGGGGGATAGTTAGGGAAGTTGGGGTGGACATGTGCACCCTGCTGTATTTAAAATGCTCAAACAACAAGGGCCTACTGTACAGCACAGGGAACTCTGCTCAGTGTGATTGACAGCCTGGAAGGGAGGGGGTTTGAGGGACAATCAGTTCAGTCAGTTCAGGCACTCAGTCGTGTCCTACTCTTTGGGGCCTCATGGGCTGCAGCACACCAGGCCTCCCTGTCCATCACCAACTCCCAGAGCTTGCTCAAACTTATGTCTATCAAGTTGGTGATGCCATCCAACCATCTCATCTCCTGTCATCCCCCCTTCTCCTCCCGCCTTCAATCTTTCCCAGCATCTGGGTCTTTTCCAATGAGTCAGTTCTTCGCATCATGTGGCCAAAGTATTGGAGCTTCAGCATCAGTCCTTCCGATGAATATTCAGGACAGATTTCCTTTAGGATGGACTGGTTGGATCTCCTTGCTGTAGAAGGGACTCTCAAAAGTCTTCTCCAACACCACAGTTCAAAAGCATCCATTCTTCGGCTCTCAGCTTTCTTTATAGTTCATCTCTCACATCCATACATGACTACTGGGAAAACCATAGCTTTGAGTAGATGGACCTTTGTTGGCAAAGTAATGTCTCTGCTTTTTAATATTCTGTCTAGGTTGGTCATAACTTTTTTCCATGGAGCAAGCGTCTTTTAATTTCATGGCTGCAGTCACCATCTGCAGTGATTTTGGAGCCCAAAATAGTAAAATCTGTCACTGTTTCCATTGTTTCCCCATCTACTTGCCATGAAATGCTTACATGAAATGTTCCCTGGGTATCTCTAATTTTCTTGAAGAGATCTCTAGTCTTTCCCAGTCTATTGCTTTCCTCTATTTCTTTGCATTGGTCACTGAGGAAGGCTTTCTTATCTCTCTTTGCTATTCTTTGGAACTCTGCAATCAGATGTGTGTATCTTCCCTTTCCTCTTTGCCTTTAGTTCCTCTTCTTTCTCAGCTATTTGTAAGACCTCCTCAGACAACCTTTTTGCATTTCTTCTTCTTGGGAATGGTTTTGATCACTGCCTCTTGTACAATTTTAGGAGCCTCCATTCACAGCTCTTCAGGCATTCTATCTATCAGATCTAATCCCTTGAATCTATTTGTCACTTCCAGTGTATAATTGTGAGGGATTTGATGTGGGTCATACCTGAATGGTCTAGTGGTTTTCCATTCTTTCTTCAATTTAAGCCTGAATTTTGCAATAAGGTGTTCATGATCTGAGCCACAGTCATCTCCCAGTCTTGTTTTTGCTGACTGTATAGAGCTTCTCCATCTTTGGCTGGAAAGAATATAATGAATCTGATTTTGGTGTTGACCATCTGGTGATGTCTACGTGTAAAGTCATCTCTTGTGTTGTTGGAAGAGGGTGTTTTTTATGACCAGTGCATTCTCTTGGCAAAACTCTATTAGCCTTTGCCCTGCTTCATTCTGTACCCCAAGGACAAACTTGCCTGTTACTCCAGGTGTTTATTGACTTCCTACTATGCATTCCAGTTCCCTAGGATGAAAAGGATATCTTTTTTTGGTGTTAATTCTAGAAGGTCTTGTAAGTCTTCATAGCACCGTTCGGCTTCTCTGGCATTAGTGGTCGGGGCATAGACTTGGATTACCGTGATATTAAATGGTTTGCCTTGGAAACAAATAGAGATTATTCTGTCATTTTTGAGACTGCAAACAAGAACTGCATTCCTGGACTCTTGTTGACTATGAAGGCTACTCCATTTCTTCTAAGGAATTGCCCACAGTAGTGGATATAATGGTTATCTGAATTAAATTCTCCCATTCCGGTTCACTTTAGTTCACTGGTTCCTAAAATGCTGGTGTTCACTCTTGCCGTCTCCTGTTTGACCACTTCCAGTTTGCCATGATTCATGGATCTAACACTCCAGGTTCCTTGCTTCCATCACCAGTCACATCCACAGCTGGGCGTTGTTTTCGCTTTGGCTCCGTCTCTTCATTCTTTCTGTAGTCATTTCTCCACTAATGTCCAGTAGCATATTGGGCACCTACCGACCTGGGGAGTTCATCTTTCAGTGTCCTATCTTTGGGGAGAATGGGTACATGCATAGCTGAGTCCCTTCGCTGTCCACCTGAAACCACCACATTGTTAATCGGCTATGCCTCTGCAGCTGCTAAGTCGCACATAAAAGTGAAAAGTGAAAGTGAAGTCCTCAGTCATGTTGGGACTGTTCGAGACCCCAGTACGAAATAAAAGTTTAAAGTTTGAAAAACCAAATTAGATTCTAATTTCAATTCTAGAATTTTCTGAGTTTAGTGTCATATGGAGTCCATGGATAATGGAACAGAATAAGCTTTGGAAGCAGGTTACCAGAGCTGTGCTGTTCAACAGAGCACACTTGGCTGATTGCCTCTCTACGCTTCTGTTTGCTCACATGTAAAACACGGATAATGAGGGTACTCTTCGTTCATTTGCTGTGAGGATTAAACGTGGCTTATCACACCTGAAGTCTTTAGAACCAGGCCCAGCAAATGGTGCAGCTATATGCATCGTGTAAAGGAGATCAATAGAAGAACAGCTAGACCTTGAATCATGTGTCAAATTTGCCTACAAGTGATGGAGAACAGGGGTCCCCAACCATGCCTGATGGTCTGAGGCAGAGCTGATGTAATGACAGTAGAAATTAACTACCATAAATGTAATAAGCTTGAATCATCACACCACCCCCCCACCTTGGTCCATGGAAAAATTGTCTTCCATGAAACCAGACCCTGGCACCAAAGACATGGGGGATCGCTGATGAGAGGAAGGGGAGACATTTAGCATGAAGGTGCATGTATCACACATACGTCATTTTAAACTCACAGTGGGTAGGACGTTTGGCTTTGGAAAGAATGGGGGGCTGGCAGAGAGAAGACCTGAGATGCTCACAGCACATAAAGAATAATGAGAAAGCAGTGTGTGCATCGGAGAAGGCAATGGCACCCCACTCCAGTACTCTTGCCTGGAAAATCCCATGGACAGAGGAGCCTGGTGGGCTGCAGTCCATGGGGTCACTAAGAGTTGGACATGACTGAACGACTTCATTTTCACTTTTCACTTTCTTTCTTTTTTTTTTTAATTTTGTTTTATTTTTAAACTTTACAATATTGTATTGGTTTTGCCAAATATCAAAATGAATCTGCCACAGGTATACATGTGTTCCCCATCCTGAACCCTCCTCCCTCCTCTGTCCCCATACCATCCCTCTGGGTCGTCCCAGTGCACTAGCCCCAAGAATCCAGTATCGTGCATCGAACCTGGACTGGCGACTCGTTTCATATATGATATTATACGTATTTCAATGCCATTCTCCCAAATCATCCCACCCTCTCCCTCTCCCACAGAGTCCAAAAGACTGTTCTATACATCAATGTCTCTTTTGCTGTCTCGTATACAGGGTTATTGTTACCATCTTTCTAAATTCCATATATATGCGTTAGTATACTGTATTGGTGTTTTTCTTTCTGGCTTACTTCACTCTGTATAATAGGCTCCAGTTTCATCCACCTCATTAGTACTGGTTCAAATGTATTCTTTTTAATGGCTGAGTAATACTCCATTGTGTATATGTACCACAGCTTTCTTATCCATTCATCTGCTGATGGACATCTAGGTTGCTTCCATGTCCTGGCTATTATAAATAGTGCTGCAATGAACATTGGGGTACACGTGTCTCTTTCAATTCTGGTTTCCTCAGTGTGTATGCCCAGCAGTGGGATTGCTGGATCATAAGGCAGTTCTATTTCCAGTTTTTTAAGGAATCTCCACCCTGTTCTCCATAGTGGCTGTACTAGTTTGCATTCCCACCAACAGTGTAAGAGGGTTCCCTTTTCTCCACATCCTCTCCAGCATTTATTGCTTGTAGACTTTTGGATCGCAGCCATTCTGACTGGCGTGAAATGGTACCTCATAGTGGTTTTGATTTGCATTTCTCTGATAATGAGTGATGTTGAGCATCTTTTCATGTGTTTGTTAGCCATCTGTATGTCTTCTTTGGAGAAATGTCTATTTAGTTCTTTGGCCCATTTTTTGATTGGGTCATTTATTTTTCTGGAATTGAGCTGTAGGAGTTGCTTGTATATTTTTGAGATTAGTGTTTGTCCGTTGCTTCATTTGCTATTATTTTCTCCCATTCTGAAGGCTGCCTTTTCACCTTGCTAATAGTTTCCTTTGTTGTGCAGAAGCTTTTAAGTTTAATTAGATCCGATTTGTTTATTTTTGCTTTTATTTCCAATATTCTGGGAGGTGGGTCATAGAGGATCCTGCTGTGATGTATGTCAGAGAGTGTTTTGCCTATGTTCTCCTCTAAGAGTTTTATAGTTTCCGGTCTTACATTGAGATCTTTAATCCATTTTGAGTTTATTTTTGTGTATGGTGTTAGAAAGTGCTCTAGTTTCATTCTTTTACAAGTGGTTGACCAGTTTTCCGAGCACCACTTGTTAAAGAGATTGTTTTTAATCCATTGTATATTCTTGCCTCCTTTGTCAAAGATAAGGTGTCCATGTGTGCATGGGTTTATCTCTGGGCTTTCTATTTTGTTCCATTGATCTATATTTCTGTCTTTGTGCCAATACCATACTGTCTTGATGACTGTGGCTTTGTAGTAGAGCCTGAAGTCAGGTAGGTTGATTCCTCCAGTTCCATTCTTCTTTCTCAAGATAGCTTTGGCTATTCGAGGTTTTTTGTATTTCCATACAAATTGTGAAATTATTTGTTCTAGCTCTGTGAAGAATACCATTGGTAGCTTGATAGGGATTGCATTGAATCTATAGATTGCTTTGGGTACTGTACTCATTTTCACTATATTGATTCTTCCAATCCATGAACATGGTATATTTCTCCATCTATTAGTGTCCTCTTTGATTTCTTTCACCAGTGTTTTATAGTTTTCTATATATAGGTCTTTAGTTTCTTTAGGTAGATATATTCCTAAGTATTTTATTCTTCGTGTTGCAATGGTGAATGGAATTGTTCCCTTAATCTCTCTTTCTGTTTTCTCATTATTAGTGTATAGGAATGCAAGGGATTTCTGTGTGTTGATTTTTATATCCTGCAACTTTACTATAATCATTGATTAGTTCTAGTAATTTTCTGGTGGAGTCTTTAGGGTTTTCTATGTAGAGGATCATGTCATCTGAAAACAGTAAGAGTTTTACTTCTTCTTTTCCAATTTGGATTCCTTTTATTTCTTTTTCTGCTCTGATTGCTGTGGCCAAAACTTCCAAAACTATGTTGAATAGTAGTGGTGAAAGTGGGCACCCTTGTCTTGTTCCTGACTTTAGAGGAAATGCTTTCAATTTTTCACCATTGAGGATAATGTTTGCTGTGGGTTTGTCATATATAGCTTTTATTATGTTGAGGTATGTTCCTTCTATTCCTGCTTTCTGGAGAGTTTTTATCATAAATGGATGTTGAATTTTGTCAAAGGCTTTCTCTGCATCTATTGAGATAATCATATGGTTTTTATTTTTCATTTTGTTAATGTGGTGTATTACATTGATTGATTTGCAGATATTGAAGAATCCTTGCATCCCTGGGATAAAGCCCACTTGGTCAATCAAAAACACTCTGGAGGCAACAAATAGTAGAATAACAGAGGCAGAAGATAGGATTAGTGAATTAGAAGATAGAATGGTAGAAATAAATGAATCAGAGAGGAAAAAAGAAAAATGAATTAAAAGAAATGAGGACAATCTCAGAGACCTCCAGGACAATAGTAAACGCTACAACATTCGAATCATAGGGGTCTCAGAAGAAGAAGACAAAAAGAAAGACCATGAGAAAATACTTGAGGAGATAATAGTTGAAAACTTCCCTAAAATGGGGAAGGAAATAATCACTCAAGTCCAAGAAACCCAGAGAGTCCCAAACAGGATAAACCCAAGGCAAAACACCCCAAGACACATATTAATCAAATTAACAAAGATCAAACACAAAGAACAAATATTAAAAGCAGCAAGGGAAAAACAACTAATAACACACAAGGGAATTCCCATAAGGATAACAGCTGATCTTTCAATAGAAACTCTTCAAGCCAGGAGGGAATGGCAAGACATACTTAAAGTGATGAAAGAAAATAACCTACAGCCCAGATTATTGTACCCAGCAAGGATCTCATTCAAATATGAAGGAGAAATCAAAAGCTTTTCAGACAAGCAAAAGCTGAGAGAATTCAGCACCACCAAACCAGCTCTCCAACAAATACTAAAGGATATTCTCTAGACAGGAAACACAAAAACGGTGTATAAATTCGAACCCAAAACAGTAAAGTAAATGGCAACGGGATCATACTTATCAGTAATTACCCTAAACGTAAATGGGTTGAATGCCCCAACCAAAAGACAAAGACTGGCTGAATGGATACAAAAACAAGACCCCTATATATGCTGTCTACAAGAGGCCCACCTCAAAACAGGGGACACATACAGACTGAAAGTGAAGGGCTGGAAAAAGATATTCCACACAAATAGAGACCAAAAGAAAGCAGGAGTAGCAATACACATATCAGATAAAATAGACTTTAAAACAAAGGCTGTGAAAAGAGACAAAGAAGGACACTACATAATGATCAAAGGATCAATCCAAGAAGAATATATAACAATTATAAATATATATGCACCCAACACGGGAGCACCGCAATATGTAAGACAAATACTAACAAGTATGAAAGGAGAAATTAACAATAACACAATAATAGTGGGAGACTTTAATACCCCACTCACACCTATGGATAGATCAACTAAACAGAAAATTAACCAGGAAACACAAACTTTAAATGATACAATAGACCAGTTAGACCTAATTGATATCTATAGGACATTTCATCCCAAAACAATGAATTTCACCTTTTTCTCAAGCGCACATGGAACCTTCTCCAGGATAGATCACATCCTGGGCCATAAAGCTAGCCTTGGTAAATGCAAAAAAATTGATATCATTCCAAGCATCTTTTCTGACCACAATGCAGTAAGATTAGATCTCAATTACAGGAGAAAAACTATTAAAAATGCCAACATATGGAGGCTGAACAACACACTGCTGAATAACCAACAAATCACAGAAGAAATCAAAAAAGAAATCAAAATTTGCATAGAAACGAATGAAAATGAAAACACAACAACCCAAAACCTGTGGGACACTGTAAAAGCAGTCCTAAGGGGAAAGTTCATAGCAATACAGGCATACCTCAAGAAACAAGAAAAAAGTCAAATAAATAACCTAACTCTACACCTAAAGCAACTAGAAAAGGAAGAGATGAAGAACCCCAGGGTTAGTAGAAGGAAAGAAATCTTAAAAATTAGGGTGGAAATAAATGCAATAGAGACCATAGCAAAAATCAACAAAGCCAAAACCTGGTTCTTTGAAAGGATAAATAAAATTGACAAACCATTAGCCAGACTCATCAAGAAACAAAGCGAGAAAATTAAATCAATAAAATTAGAAATGAAAATGGAGAGATCACAACAGACAACACAGAAATACAAAGGATCATAAGAGACTACTATCAACAGTTATATGCCAATAAAATGGACAACTTGGAAGAAATGGACAAACTCTTAGAAAAGTACAACTTCCCAAAACTGGACCAGGAAGAAATAGAAAATCTTAACAGACCCATCACAAGCACAGAAATTCAAACTGTAATCAAAAATCTTCCAGCAAACAAAAGCCCAGGTCCAGACGGCTTCACAGCTGAATTCTACCAAAAATTTAGAGAAGAGCTAACACCTATCCTACTCAAATTCTTCCAGAAAATTGCAGAGGAAGGTAAACTTCCAAACTCATTCTATGAGGCCACCATCACCCTAATACCAAAACCTGACAAAGATCCCACAAAAAAAGAAAACTACAGGCCATGAACATACACTCATGAACTACACTCATGAACATAGATGCAAAAATCCTTAACAAAATTCTAGCAATCAGAATCCAACAACACATTAAAAAGATCACTTTTCACTTTCATGCATTGGAGAAGGAAATGGCAACCCACTCCAGTGTTCTTGCCTGGAGAATCCCATGGACGAGGAGCCTGGTGGGCTGCCATCTATGGGGTCGCACAGAGTCGGACACGACTGAAGCGACTTAGCAGCAGCAGCAGTGTGTGCACGCGGCCACCACCAGGAGGCCTGCTCTGGAGGCCACCCTCAGAGCACTTTCTCCTTGCAAATCACTGCAGGGCTGGCTCACATGCACATTTGCAGCTTATCCTCTTTCAGATTTAAGTGAGACTGGGATTGCCCTCCGCCTTCCCTGGTGGCTCAGATGGTAAAGAATCTGCCTCCAATGCAGGAAACAGGGGCTCCATCCCTGGGCAGAGAGATCCCCTGGAGAAGGGAATGGCTACTCACTCCAGTCTTCTTGCCTGAAGGATCCCACGGACAGAGGAGCCTGGTGGCTGCAGTCCATGTGGTCACAAAGAGTCAAACACGACTGAGCAACTCTCTCACACACACAGACGCACACATGCAATTGCCCTCCTCGGGCATGGAGCCTGGGAGGGCAGGTTCATTTCCCAGCCCCTAAATGGGGCCGCCCTCTCTGACGTCTGTCTCCAAGCCCGTGTCCTACTGGACCCTTACCCTGGCCACATCCGGTCATGTGATGAGGCCTGTTACCTAGAGCCACTTTAAAATGAGTATGTAAATGGTCGAGGCAAAGGTTGTGTGAGTGCTAAGTCACTCAGTCGTGTCCGACTCTGCCACGCCATGGACTGTAGCCCTCGAGGCCCTCTGTCCATGGGATTCTCCGGGCAAGAACACTGGAATGGGTTGCCATTTTCTACCCCAGAAAATCTCCCTGACCCGGGGATCGAACCTGAGTCCCTTTGTTGGCAAAGTGATGTCTCTGCTTTTTAATAAGCCGTCCAGTTTTAGTATCATCAGTTTGAACACCTCCGATGTCCACCAGCAGACCCAAGCTACTCCGGACTTCCTTTTCGTCATGACAATTAGTGTAATCTGATGACTCAGATCTGTTTTGAATTTTTTCTCTAGAATTTAAGCAGAAAGATGGGGCCTATAGGTAACACTGCGTGATGCTGCATACTTCTGTGAATTGCGAGCAGCATAACGAAAACGGTTTAGTACACACCTGAAAAGGTTTGTGGAACTGTGGAGCGCATCTAGGGCGCGTTGAGCTAATTGTTTGGCTGTGACGGTAATTCATGAGATGGAGCCTTGTGTGAGGTGTTTGGTATTTCAGGCCTTTTAGAAGGAATCTTTACTATCTAGTCAACATTGATTTGTGAGTATTGAGATACTGGGTATGGGTAGGGAGAGAGTGAGAACTCGGGTGGCACAAAAGACTCCCACATGGGATGAATGTTCAATATGACTGAGCAATGCAGTGATCTTTAATGCCAGATAACAGCCAAGGATTATCACTCATTTTTGTTAAGCAAAAATACAAGAGAAGATACCGTTTTTAATTACTTCATTTCCTCCCAAGGCTGGATTCAAGTGATACAAATCAAAAAAAAAAAAAAATTCACTCAGGCGAGATGAAAATCTTTGAGTTTATACAAGGTAAGAAAATCCTGATTTCAGTGTATAATACTGAGCATTTTGCTCTGTATCTTTACCTCATGCTCCGGAGCCCGAGGCGGCTCTTGCACGTGAGCCTTCTCTGCTTCTGCCTGATGTCTGGCTCTGCCAGCTCTGCAAGCTCCGGTGCTACATACACCGCAGGCCGAATCTCCTTCTTCTATTTGACAGCTGTGGTTAATGGGCTTTATTTTTAAATTGAAGAAGTTAGCATACAAACGAGATTTCAGAAATTTCTAACCATCTAATGAATGACACTGAAATCCCTGAAAGGTTATTGATGAAAAGATTGCAGCTGATTAGATATTTGGATACGGAATTTTAACTGAACTTTATATGCTTCTTTGTTTGAAGATGTAAAAGGTGAATGCAGTATTAGGATACAAGGAAGTTTTATCTGGCAGAAAGTAATAAATAATAAATGTGAAAGAGCTGAAGAGTGAATTTGCATTTATCAGGGTTATTCAGTGTAATGAGCCATTATTATCATTCTTATTATGAGAAGCTCACATTTCCAATTTTGGAATTTATGTGTTTTCAACAACTAAATTTTTTTTTCATAATCTACCCAGCATAGGCACAATATAATGAGGGGACATTTGGAAACTTCGTATGGAAGGAAGCTGTTTCCTTTTTAAATATGGTATTTACAAAACTTCACAAGCCTTTAATTAGAATTAAGCTATCAACACACACATACACACTGTTAATAACTTTTTTTTTTGGCTTGTGGAGTTTAGTTCCCTAATCTTTCAGCTTTCCTGTCTTGAATGTCTTGCGTTTGCTCACCACTTAATGAGAGTGCCTCCTATGTACTGGAGGTGGTTTAGCACACACTTCTAGGCAGTTAATACTAAACGGGTGCATTACATGAGGAACACACACTCACTTAAGAAAATATGGACACCTGAAAAATTAGAAGGAGTGAATCACTGCTTCCACTCCTTGCAGACAAGTTCTGCTGTGATGCTGGTGGGCCTCCCCCGACCCTGGTTCGTCTGCACCACGCCTTCACTTGTATTTTATGTGAATCAGGATTACTTTAGGTGAACTCTTTTATAGCCTTCCTTTCTTTAAAAGTGTATTTATCTGTATTGGAGAATAACTGCTTTACAGTATTGTGATGGTTTCTGCCGTACATCACCGTGGATCAGCCACACAGACACACGTCCCCTCCCTCTTGAACCCTGCTCCCCCTGCCACCCATCCCTCGGCCTGGGTCATCGCAGAGCCCCGGGTGTGAGCTCCCTGCATCACACAGCAGACTCCCACTGGCGCTCTCTTACTTTACATCTGGTGATATATGTGTTTCAATGCTCATCTCTCAATTCGCCCCACCCACTCCTTCCCCCACCGTGTCCATAAGCCTGTGCTGTCTGTCTGTGTCTGCACTGCAGCCCTGCGTATCAGTACCTCTCTCCAGATTCCATGTATATGCGTTAATATACAATATTTGTTTTTCTCCTTCTGACTTACTTCACTCTGTATAACAGGTATAGCCTTCTTCTTTTTTTTCAAAATAGTTTTTGATGGAGACCATTTTTTAAAATCTTTGTTGAATTGGTTACAGCGTTGCTCTTTTTCTATGTTTTGGTTTTTTGGCTGTGAGACCCGTGGGATCTTGGCTCCCTGACCAGGCATTGAACCTGTGTCTCCTGCATTGGAAGGCGAGTTTTAACCAGTGGACCACGAGGGAAGTCCCCAGCCTTTCTCTTTCTCCACTTAATACTGTTAGCATTTCCCCAGACCAATGAATGTGCTTCTGTGGCATGATTCTGACCAAGCGCTTGCTCACATGTGGCCGTGCCATATTTTACTTGACCTAACGCCGTTGTTCAAGAGGGACACTCACAGTTCTGCTCACTAGCATGTAACTACTGCCCTAGTCAACACGCACTTGAAGCACACTGCTATTCCCGTAGCATACGCTTCCAGCCGCACCGTTTCTAGATTAAAACGGTTGTGAGAGGTTCACTGCAGGTGAGTCGTGTGCCCGAACTGGTGGTGCCAGCGCCCCTTTGTCTCTTGTTATTTGACGTCATCTCTCGTCCCCGGCAACATTGATCACTGCTGCAAATGAACACTTAATTTGCTGCTTTATGTTCATGTTTTCCACCAGAACATAAGCCCCGTGAGGACAGGGGACTGTCTGCCTTGAACATGGCTATTGTCTTCAGCACCTGGGACTGTGCTTGGGACAAAGAAAGAAGTCACCCAGTACCTGTTTCTAGAATGAAAGGAAGGAAGAGGGGAGGATGAGCCAGGTGGGGGGACAAGTGAAGTGAAGGGAGAAAGAATGGAAAGACAGAGTCACTGTGGCTCCGGTTTTTAGTTTGTAAATGAAGTGGGTGGATGAGGAGCCACCCTGGGGCTCAGCAGTAAAGAGTCTGCCCATCAGTGCAAGAGACAGGGTTTGATCCCCGGGTCAGAAAGATCCCCAGAAGAAGGAAACGGCTACCCACCCTAGTATTATTGCCAGGAGAATCCCATGGATAGGAGCCTGGCGGCTTCAGTCCACAGGGTTGCACAGACTTGGACACAACTTAGCGACCAAACGCCAGCGCCACGTGAAGAGGGAGTGGCTGACAGCAGATTCTTGAGCTCTTTTCAACCTAGCATTTTCTAGCCCTGGAAATTACAAGTAATAAAAATAGTGTCTGCCCATGTCAGTGAAAATGGCTTTCAGAAACAAGAAGGATTTAACATAAGGAACAGGTCGAAATGTGTAGCTTAATGGCTGATGGGCTCCTGAATGTGACACGGGTGGGGGGACCTGCTCTGCAGTGCTGATGACACCCCAGTGATGAGACTCTGGACATCGGGGCTTTCCTCCCGCAAAGAGACGTGACCAGAGGGCGGTTAAGAGCCACGGGGAGACACGAGCGGAAAAAACAACCTGTAGACAAGTATTTCAGAGACGGCAATGGCACCCCACTCCAGTACTCTTGCTTGGAAAATCCCATGGACGGAGGAGCCTGGTAGGCTGCATTGGAGAAGGAAATGGCAACCCACTCCAGTGTTCTTGCCTGGAGAATCCCAGGGACGGAGGAGCCTGGTGGGCTGCCGTCATCTATGGTGTCGCACAGAGTCAGACACGACTGAAGCGACTTAGCAGCAGCAGCAGCAGACAAGTATTTGCATTGATGCTGCAAATTGGTAAAGTGTTAAAGAAAATAAATGTCTTCCCCACAGTGATGGCTGGAGAGGATACGGTGAGCAGAAGAAATACTGGTGCAGATAAAAAGGCCCCACTGGTGGAAAGACTGCAACTCCGGTTCTAAAACACATGTGTGTTTTCTGGGTTGAAGACCATTTAACTTAGAAAAAGGAAATTGTTTTCCTTATGTAACTTATTTCACAAACTTTCTTTCATTTCCTCACCTTTTTTTTTTTGTTTGTTTTAAAGGAAAAAAAAAAAACCCACCTTCTTTTTTGGTGGAGAGAAAAGGATTTGGCCCCTTTGGGTGGATTTTGGTGTTAATTCAAGGCTGTGTGCCAACTGGGGTACTGAATGGACACGGGAGGAAATCTGATCCCTAGATTGGGAGCCCCCAGAGGCTGCAGTGTTTGTCAGTGGAAGTTAATGCAGAATTGTCTACTTGGCTGGTGCAAAGTAAATATTAAATATTAATAAAACAAATTCCATTGTTTTCAACTTGGAAAGAAGGTGCTATGCCCAGGGACTTTTGTTTCAAATTCTCTAACTAAAATTAGGGTTCTAAAAAGTATTGTTCTTCTCTGGATGATGGAAATTAAAACTCTCCCTGTTAGATTTATGCTGTATCTAGGAAATGCAAAGGTGGTACCTCAGGAGAGGAGGTTAAATTAGCAGGAAAAAATCAACAGAGGGCATTTAAATACCATATTACAAGCGAGTAATGTGTTCAGTCTTGTAAGAAGGCTCGCGAGATCTAAGGGAATAAGCAGAACTGAGGATAAAAGGAATTTAAAGTGGGGGAGATGCTTTGCATACTTCAGTGATTAAAGGGTACCATCCATAGGCATAGCGACAGGAGGCAGATAGCTTACACTCTGTGCTAGCTCTTAGCTGAATTCATTCAATATTTCCCGTTTCTTTAAGAGGATGTAAGAAAGTCATTTACTCGGAATTGAGCAGGAGACACTGCATTTCAAAATGAAGCTCTCGGCTTTCGGTTCTAGGAAGGGAGGCCTCTCTGTCAATGTGATGCTTTATCTGACCTTGTTTTCTCACCTGCATCTGAATTCTGGATCCCTCCAAGGAGGCCTTTCAGGTTTCTGCTAGGGGCTGTTCACGCTGCGAGATGTTCACTAAAGTAGAGAGCGTTATGGCTCCAGAAGTTTCATGATGCTCTGGTCTTTTTTTTTTTTTTTTGACTGCCTTGGGTCTTTGCTGCTGCACAAGGGTGTTCTCTGCTTGCCGTTTGCAGGCTCCTCATTGTGGTGACGTCTCTTGCTGCAGATCACAGGCTCTAGGCACACAGGCTTAACTGTGCCACCGCACATGGGATTATTCCAAACCAGGGATTGAACCCATGTCCTCTGCATTGGTGGGCGGATTCTGAACCACTGGGCCACCAGAAAAGGGTGGGGAAGGATGGGGTGAGGGAGGCGGAGTAAGCAAAGTGGCCAAAGCGCTTCATTTCCCAAGTTTCTGAGTTAGGTTGACCTGAGCTTAAACATCAGCTCTATTTTTTGCAGGTCATCTCTAGTTTTAGGGAAGTTCTGAAACCCTTTGAGCTTTATTCCTCACCAGAGAACAATATTTGTGCATTACAGATTGAGTTCTGGATTGAAAGCAACTCTGTATGCAATGACCTTTAAAGAACTTTACACATTATAAACATTTAGGAAGTGGTAGTTTAAAACCAAAATAACTGTGATAAAAAAGGGGCTGCTTAATTATCAATTATGTGTTTTGGCATTTTAAGAAGTGTAACTTTTCCTTCTTGTTTTTACTTTAACAAGGAGGTGGACAATAGCAGAAAGAATCCCGTATTAAAGTTACAAGGCTGGGTTTATCACTTAACCTGAGGCAAGTCTTTAAACTTTCCAGGCCTTAGTACTCCTGTATTAGTTTCTTGTTGCTGCTTTAACAAATGGCCACAAACTTAGTTTCTGAAAACAGCAACCATTTATTGTCTGACACGTCTGTAGTTCAGAAGTCTGACACAGGTCTTAGGCACAACTCAAGAGGACAATCACTTCCCTAGCTCTCCCATCTTCTAGAATCAGCCCATCAGACAAGAATTCCTTGTTTCTTGGTTCTTTTTCTATCTTCAAAGCCAGAAACTGCTGGTTGACTCTTTTTTAAATATATAAAGTCCTGCTGCTGCTGCTGCTGCTAACTCGCTTCAGTTGTGTCCAACTCTGTGCAACCCCATAGACGGCAGCCCACGAGGCTTCCCCATCCCAGGGATTCTCCAGGCAAGAACACTGGAGTGGGTTGCCACTTCCTTCTCCAGTGCATGCAAGTGAAGAATGAAAGTGAAGTCGCTCAGTTGTGTCTGACTCTTAGTGACCCCATGGACTGCAGCCTACCAGGTTCCTATGTTTAATTGTAGTACTGTTACATTTTTGGTTTTCATTTTAAATCTTTTTAAAATCTCTATATATTTATTTGGCTTTATTTATTCTGGCAGAGTCTTGGTTGCGCCCTCAGGATCTCCGCTGTGGAATGCAGGGCCCTTAGTCACCGGGCGTGAGCTCAGCTGCAACTCGCGTGACCTCAGCGGCAACGCGTGGGATGGAGTTCCCTGCGCCTGGGTCCTCTGCATTGGGAGGAGTCGTAGCCACTGGGCCACCAGGGAAGTCCCCAGGTGAATCTTTCCCATTGCTTTACCCTGACCTCCTCTTCTGCCTTCCTCTTCCACTTTTAAGGAGGCTTGTGATGACATTTGGAGAAGGCCATGGCACCCCACTCCAGCACTCTTGCCTGGAAAATCCCATGGATGGAGGAGCCTGGTGGGCTGCAGTCCATGGGGCCTCGAAGAGTCGGACACGACTGAGTGACTTCACTTTCACTTTTCACTTTCATGCATTGGAGAAGGAAATGGCAACCCACTCCAGTGTTCTTGCCTGGAGACTCCCAAGGACGGGGGAGCCTGGTGGGCTGCCGTCTATGGGGTCGCACAGAGTCGGACACGACCGAAGCGACTTAGCAGCAGCAGCAGTGATGACATTAGGCCACCTGGGTAATCTGGGGGTCGTCTCTCCTCCAGGTCGCCTGGTTTGCACCTTAATGCTTAGTGCTGGCCCTTGTCATGTAAGGTTCATGTGCTCTGGCAATCAGGACATGGATATTTTGGTGTGACTATTATTCTACCTGCTACGTTTATATCTGTTACATGGAAATAATAGCTTACATAGTAGAATTTATTTTAAATGAAAACATATAAGTTTCCATTCATTTGCTTATATTATTTAATAAAGGACTTCCTCTTTGAGTATTTGAGTTCTGTATCTTTCTTATGTCAACTGTACCCTTAACACATACTGATATTTCTCACTTTTTAATTAAGAGGAAATTAGAAAGAAAATTGTGAAGCAATGTATGTAGACTATTTTAAGATATTTTAAGGAATTTTCCATTTTATGCGATTTTTTTTTCACTTAAGCGTATTTCAATTCCCTTTCCAGTTTCCAAATATTTCAATTCAATTTTCATTGAAAAATTATTTTTCACTGATATTCACCAATTTATGTAGCATCTATATGCTTTCAACAAGAGGAACAAATAGCATCAGCAGTTAAAACTGATCTTGGTTAGTGTAGAATTTACCCATTGGAAGCACAGGTGTGTGGCAAACAAGAGACCCAGGGACTACTTAGCATCCGTCACGATGCTTTACTGGAGCGGAGGAGACTGTCAGATTCCTTAAGTGGAGACTGATTAAAAGAGCGTCGATTACAGTAACGGAAGCCACTGCGGTTGGAGGCTTGTACGTCACGCGCCCCCGTGACGTGTTTTGTTGCTGTTGTTGGTTAGTCGCTAAGTCGTGTCTGACTTTTTTGCGACCCCAGGGACTGTAGCCCGCCAGGCTCCTCTGTCCATGGGACTGTCCAGGCAAGGGTACTGGAGTGGGTCGCCGTGTCCTCCTCCGTGGACCACGTTTTGTCAGAACGTCCCGTTACGATCCGTCCATCCTGGGTGGCCCTGCATGGTGTGGCTGATAACTTCGTTGAGTTTTGCAAACCCTTCACCAGGACAAGGCTGTGACCCACAAAGGGTGCTCTGAACACAGAGACAGAAAGAGACCAACAAGCGGATGAAGCAGGGAAACAGGAAATGCTTACCTCGAGGGCTTTCCTGCTCCGAGAAAGCAGCATCCTTAGATCCTTTGAGCCACGTGGTCTCTGTCCAAGGCCGTGCTGGCTCCTTCCTCTCTTGTGTGCCTCATGCTTCTCTCTCTTCTCACGGCAGAATTTAGGCTCCAGGAGCAAGGGCATCGTCGATCTCCGTGCTTCAGCTCCCACTTCCAGAAGAGCATGTGGTTTTTGTCAGCATTTATACATTTGTTTGAATGAATGAAAAAAAAAAAAAAGAACCTGTAAACTCCTGAATGGTCACATATGGATGTGAGAGTTGGACTATAAAGAAAGCTGAGCACTGAAGAATTGATGCTTTTGAACTGTGGTGTTGGAGAAGACTCTTGAGAGTCCCTTGGACTGCAAGGAGATCCAACCAGTCCATTCTGAAGGAGATCAGTCCTGGGTGTTCATTGGAGGGACTTATGTTGAAGCTGAAACTCCAGTACTTCGGCCACCTGATGTGAAGAGTTGACTCATTGGGAAAGACCCTGATGCTGGGAAAGATTGAGGGCAGAAGGAGAAGGGGACGACAGAGGATGAGATGGTTGGATGGCATCACCGACTCAATGGACGTCAGTTTGGGTGGACTCCGGGAGTTGGTGATGGACAGGGAGGCCTGGAGTGCTGCGGCTCATGGGGTCGCAAAGAGTCAGACACGATGAGCGACTGAGCTGAACTGAACTGAAATTCCTGAATGAAGATTCTTTGGGGAGGAGCAGCCTTGACAAAGGAGGGTAAAGAATGGTGACATTTTAACATAATAAAAGTGAAATTAGTGACACAGGAGGTGAGGCGCTTTCTCTTTAGGTTCTATTCTGTGATTTTTAAGGTAAGTGTCAAGATCATGTCAACTTGTAAAAAGTGAACATTTCTCTTCAACTTAAAGGGGACTGTCTATTTGCTGGTGTAGCGTGGCTGAAATCTCTTCAAGTTGAGGGAACAGACTTCATATCCCCTCACGGTAATTTTCTGGCTGTGGGATTTGGGGCAAATCACCTAAACCTGTCTGTGTAATGAGGTTTGTAATGCTTTTGTCTCCTAGTGTGAAATCAGAAAGTTAAGTCTCCTTTTTCAGAAGGGAAATGTGAAATAGATCTCTATTTCTATCTTCCCCCAACTGCATTCTCTATCTCTTCTGGCCCAGCCTTGATGAAAGGAATCATACGTTAGGCAAGGGATTTGGCAAAGAAAAGAAACAATCCTATGAACCTAAAAATACCTTCTTATTCAGGTGCTATAATGTGCAGCATTTTTCTTTATAAACAAGACAAAGAAGGACACAGAATATTTAAAACTCATGAATGAAATATGGGGCAATGGTTCCAGGTAAAATTAGATTTGATAATGATCGGTTCCTTTTGGTAAGTCAGATAATCTCCCCATGTTTTCTCAAATTCAATGGAAAGAAGACAGATCTTACCAGAACCATCAAACGCTTAGACTATACAGACTCTCTTAACTTTAGGACACCAACCTTCATCCCCAAGACTGTGTTAACTCTAGAGTAACAATTTTAGAGAAAATGTGTCATAAAACTATGCTGTAGGCAAAGTGTTCATAATGTTTGTCTCATCATTTATATTAGCTGTAAGTAGACTTACAAGTTCCTCCTCCCTACAATTCCCCTTTAAAACATATATATATATATATATATATATATATATATATATTCATTTATTTCTGGCTGTGCTGGGTCTGCCCTGACGCTTGGGCTCCTCTCTGGCTGCAGAGGGTGGGGTGCTCTCCACTGCAGGCAGTGGGCTCCTTCTTGCGGAGGCTGCTCTTGCTGCAGAGCACACGCTCTGGGGGTTGGGCATCATAGTTGCAGCACATGGGCTCAGTAGTTGGGGCGCTCCGGCTTAGTTGCTCCGCAGCATGTGGGATCTTCCCGGACCAGGGATCCAACCTTCTCCTGCACTGACAGGCAGATTCTTCACTACTAAGCCACCAGGAAAGCAACCCCCCCAACCCCCACCTTTTAAAAAATCTACAGTGAAGGAGAAAGTTTGTGTTTTTAAAGTGACTCTAATGTGTCATTAGAAAGCCAACAATTGTCAGAGCCTTTTCGTCTACACCACCTTACAGACTTATTGTGAAAATCAAATGAAATAATGGCTTCCAAAGCTCTTTTAAATCTATAACCTGAAAATACATCTAAGGTGTTGGGTGATGTTGTGCTGAGCGTGGACGAGCACTCACTAACCTCCGAGGTCTTTGGAATAAACCAAGGCACTTTACACCTATCATCTCATGGTCTCCCTATAAGAGCCTAAGACTAAGCCTTTTAAATGTCCTTACTATTAGGGAGATGACCTAAATTCCTACTTCATGAGAAATTCAAAATAATCTAAGTAACGCACGCATGAATGAATGTCCTACAAAAGTTCTGTTTTCCCACAATTATTATTTGGATTTTTAATATTGTAAAAAACCCATTTCTTATTCCCCACCCCCAACATGAATGCTTCTGACTTTGCTGGTGCCTCATCCAGGTACCTAATTTGCCTCCTGGAGACTCCAGCCATGGATTTATGTGGTCTTCCAGACAGTGTGAATTAAGTAGTAAAATCCATCCTCAACTGATTTCTAACCAACTTAATCCAACATTTTTTATTTCCCAAAGAGTTTGGGCATCTTCTAAGATTGATCTTTTTCTGGTCCCGAGTTTGGCTAAGTGAACCATTAGAGAAAGAGACAAATGGAACCCCATAACAAATTAAGACGTGCCTCGGGCACCGACACTCAGCTCTTTAGGTCCCATCTGCCACGCTGTGTTTCTGAGGTGCGCTGCGGCACAGCGCGGGGTGCACTTTCCTTTTCTCCTCTCCTGAAGACCATGTCTTTTCTGTCTGGAGACCTGATGTCAGGACCCCCTGACCAAGGGTGGCCGGAACGCTCGTGCAGGTCTGACGGTGGGGACCTTGTGCCCAGACCTCATCTAGGGACACGTTTCCTGAATGTATTTGTCTTTCCTTCCCCTACCTGCCCTCAGGTGGGTCCCTGCATGTGGCCTGTGTCTGCAGCCCCTGCCTACCAGTGAGCAGGATGACGGGCTGGAGGATTATTTCAGGGAGACTCAGGGAGAAGTGCCGAAGTGTCTGTGGGTCATAAAGAGCCGTAAGGGTCTTGTTTCTGAAGCACAGGTGCAGCTTGTGTGCTCAAGCCTCATCTTGAATTTTTTCAGCACCTGCTCTGAAAAGCAATCGATGTTTCTCTCAAGTGTGAGCTTGATGTATGGGGAGACGTGTGTTCCCCTTTCTATGAAAAGAGGATGCTGGGCTTCTTCCTGCGAGGTCTCCTCCAGCTCTGACACCTGTGAAATTCACATTCCCAGTAAACCCCGCCCCTTTTCTCCTCGGTTTCTGGGAAAGACGTGTTCACGGCTCACTGGACATGTGTTTCCAAACTGTGGTCAGGGGCGTCTTTTAAGACACAGGTTTGTTGTTGTTTGATCGCTGTGTCTGACTCTTGTGCGACCCCATGGACTGTGGCCCGCCAGCCTCCTCTGTCCACGGGATTTCCCAGGCAAGAATACTGGAGTGGGTTGCCATTTCCTCCTCCAGGGGATCTTTCCAACCCAGGGATCAAACCCGGGTCTCCTGCATTGACAGGCAGATTCTTTACCACTGAGCAACCTGGGAAGCCCAGGAGATAGCTTAAAGGATATTATTTCCAAGCTCCTGTGATCCCAGTGGCTTTCCAATATTGTTACTAATCGGGGTTCTTGGCCTCCATAATCAATAGATATTGAGGAGAGGCCAGACAAGAAATTCAGGTAAGGCTTTATCGGGGCTCCCCCTGCAGCAGCGGGAGGAGAGCAAGCAGCAGGCCCCCTCGTTTGCTCCCTAAGACAACGGGCGAACTTATTCCTTATGCGGGGTGGCGGCAGGGGTGTTGTCCGGGATGGAGGACAGGTGGCTAAGGAGGTGTGTGTGCAGGGGGCATGTGCAGAACCCTGCTTTGGCTCCAGGCTCCTCAAAATGGCAGTCGGGCTTTTTTGGCCTCTTTGTATCTTTTGTCCAGTATTTGCCCAACTTTGCTTGCAGGCAGGTGTTTTTAGTCCCAGCCCATTTCTTTGCATTTCCTTGCTGGAGGAGCAGTGTGTCCCAGGGGCAAGCCTTGCAGCACTGCAGCAAAGGGTCCCACTGTGGTGGACAGCGAGCCAGCATGTCCTCTGTGTGTGTTGCTGGGTCTGGTCCCGCTCACCTGGGACCTCGGCTCTGCTCCATCTCCCCAGGCTCAGCAGCCTTCTTGCCCCTTAACAAGCTGACGTGTTCGAGCAAGAATGCTGGACTGGTTTCCCTCTCTATGCTGACCATGCTTCTGACTCTTCCCCTGGCCGGATCCTTCTTTGTTCAAGGGCCACCTCCAATGTCACCTGCAGAGGGAGGCGTCTCTGCTCCCCCCTGAGCTGAGGGAACCCCAGGAGGCATCCTCTCCCATCAGGCCTTTCTACTTTCATCATGATGGTTAAAGGAAGCCGAAATTTATCTTGTTTATTTGCTGTCCGTTTTTCCTACAAGAAGGTGTAGTGATGGATGGAGGTCTTGTCTCATCTGTTGTGTCCCTCACAGGTGGAAAAGAGTACAGTGGGGATTCAATAATTTGTGTGAAATGAATATATAACAACAAACCCCACGGCAGCTTATACTTGCTACCTGTCAAGCGCTATGTAGGTGTTTTTATATTGACTAGTTGAACTTTGATAATAGCTTAATGACATGGATGCAATTATTACCCCCACTTACAGCTTAGGATATTGAGACACGAAGGGAATGAATAAGTTGCTAAATATGTTGATGATGTGACCAAACGGACTCAGACTCTGTGCTTTCTGGGCGGAGCTTAAACGATCACCAACCAAAGATGAAAGATTCTTCATCTTTGAAGAATGTGGTCTGAAACTTGGAGTTTCAACCGTGTCGTTACTGTCTCCACTAAAGTGAGAAAGCTTACCCTTCCTTTGTCAGGTGGTTAGCTAAGCTTACTTAGGAAGTAAACATTTTTTAAAGCTTTATTTAATTGTAATTGAAGGATAGCTGCTTTGCAATACTGGTTTCATCTCTGCCGCACATCAGCATGGATCGGCCTAGGTGTCCACATGTCCCTCGTCCTGAGCGCCCCTCCCACCTCCCCCCTTCCGCGCCTCTCCAGGTTGTCACAGCGCCCCCTGCAGTCCCCTGAGTCACACTGCAAACCCCACTGGCTGTCCGACACGCGGCGGTGTGTGTGCTTCCGCCCCTCGCCCCCTGCTTCCCGCCCCGCCCCTGCCCATAAGTCTGTCCGCTCTGCCGAGGAAGCCTTTGGAAGGGTTCTCTGCCTCTCTCACTGCGGGAGAATCAGAGCAGGGGTTATAGGAGGACACAGCCCCGGGTCATCCGGTAAAGTTCCTAAGGCTTCAGGGACTGAAAGAGTTTTTCTTTTCATTTTTAAAATCATACCCTTAAACCCTGAACAATTAAGAAAATCCCTCAATATGTTCAGATTAATAAAGCAAATATTTTACAAGCTGATTTTCTTTCTTGAGCATTAGAATGAGCGATTCAGAGCAACATGAACCTACTGGCTTTATTGAAATATTAAAACACATAAATAATTTATATGGAGGGACTCACAGAAGATATGAAATCTTCAGAACATTACAGGCATAAATTATGTACACGGTGTGGCTCAGGAAGTTTACTGTGTTCGAAAATGTCCACGTCACCCTCTCGTGCTCAGCCCCACCCGCTTGAGGGGAGGAAGGCTACAATGAAGACGGAAAAGGGAACTTTGAATCCCAGACGCCCGGTCTTCTAAAGGACAGAACCAGCTGTTGTCCTCAAATCAGCCAGACACGTGAGCTGGGCAAACAGAGGCAAATGCCTGCGAGGCCGTGATGGAAACACTCGAGCTGGGTTAGGTCCCCCCGCCACCCCCCATCCCGTGCGGTTCCTGTGCAGCAGTGAAGGCTGTGACGCCTGGAATCCCTCCTTCAATGCTGCCTTTCACGCTAGACCGGAAGCTGGACGGGGGCGCAGCCTGGGCTTCCTGGCTTGGTCCCAGGAGCCAGGGCTGGAGACGTGGGACTCCTTGCTCAGCCTCTGTGCACCAGGCTCCTCATCCATAAACTAGAGACAGTGAAGTGGCACAAAGCACACTCTAGAAGGATGCAGCCTTCCTGAGTCAGGCTCGAGGAATTAGCTGTTGTCATTTTGTGTCTTTGTTTATAACTTTGTGTCTTTATTTTGGCTGCTCTGGGTCTCTGTTGCCCTGTGCCCTCTCTCTAGCGGCTGTGAGCAGGCTTTTCTCTAGTTGCCTCACATGGGCTTCTCTTTGCTGTGGCTTCCCTTGCTGTGGAACACGGGCTGCAGGGTGTGTGGGCTTCAGAAGCTGCAGCACGTGGCCTCAGTCCTTGTGGCTCCTGGCTCTGGACCGCAGGCTCAGCAGCTGTGGTGCCTGGGCTTAGCTGCTCTGTGGCGTGTGGGATCTTCCTGGACCAGGGATCGAACCTGTGCCCCCTGCATTGGCAGGTGGATTCTTTACCACTGGACCATGAGGGAAGCCCAGTTGTTATTATTTTCAGTAGACTGTAGGTTCCTCAACAGAAGGGACTCTGTATGTTTTGTCTGCTGATGATTCCCTGGTGCCCAGAACAAGGCTTTAGATGTAACTGGCACCTCGCTAATAATTCTTGAACAAATTAATTACTAAACTACTATTCTAGATCCTTAATAAGTAGATTTTAAGGTTGGGTGTGGGATGGTGAACAGTGCACACAGGCACGACACACCTTTATTCTCAGCATAAACTTTTGATTATGGAGGACAACCAAATAGCCTTGCAGCTGCAAGTGGGATCCAGCTGCCCACCACTCAAAAGCCATCGAAGAGGCCCAGGCTGGTGGAAAGGAAAGTTGATTTATTTTGGATTCCAGCAGCTAGGGTGGGGGGTGGACACCTGTCCGAAGGCCCCTCCACCTCTGACGATCAGTGGGCAAGATCTGTTCCAGACGGAGGGAAGGAGGCGGCCACACGCGGAAGCAGCGGTCAGCTCTGACGATCATCTTGAAACCAGGCATCGGTGGTCTGACCGGCGTCCTCTTGACGGTTTCGGGTCGGGTTAGTCTTCAGTTTCAGAGCCGCTTTGTTCCGTTTCCTGGAGGCCAGTTCTCGGAACTGTGCCACTTCTGTCGTGGTAGTCTCGTCATCACGCAGTTACCTTCTCCCACCTGGTATTTAGATCTAAGACAGTTCACGGGATAGGAGAGCTCGGAATAGTATCTTTACCCACTGAGAAGGAACTAAAGGTCCTTGCTCAATGACTGTATTGTTATTTGGTCTTCTTTGACTGTTCTCTGTTTCTGTATTTTCTGACTTCTCTGATTGAACTTACTCCTCGGCTCATTTTCCCAGAGAGGAAAGACAGGCTGAGGACAGGGTGGGAGAGGTCCTGTTCTTTATCAGCACGATGCCCCAACCCGGGGCAGGATGTCTGGGAAGGCGGATGGATCATTTGCCTTCCTCACTCAGCTATCTTTGAATTCCACCACCTCTGGCCAGTTCCCCAGGTGTTCTCTCCTGCTCTGAATCAAAACCGGAGCTTGCTTTCATTTTGCAAAGGGGCAGTGTGACTTATCATCAGCATTGCAACAGTAAAGTAAATAGCCCCTCACCTTAAATGCCAATTTATTGTTCCCACTCTGTCACACTTGATTAAAATACAGAGTTCACCTCCAAGGCTGAAATTAGCTTTTCATTCTGACTGACTGCCATCCAGGTCTGAAAAATAGCAGCTCGTTTGTTTCAATATTTACCACATCCATTCAGAAGAGGTTTACATTATGGCCAATTAGGACTTAATTGTTGCCCATAACTCACACATTTGCTGGCTGTTAACACAGTAAAAGCCATCATTCTCTTTTTACTATCCTGACTTCCTCAACCCCTTGACCCCTGGGACACAAGAGTGGAGAAATTTCTTTAAAGATGGGCTTGGTGGAGAAGGTAACAGTCCTTTCAACTCTTAGCTCCAGGCAGTGGCTGAAGGCAGGCATTAATTGTCCTGTTTAATGAAAGGTGGGTAAGCTGAGTCTGGTATCCTCTTCACCTCCCTAATCTGCATTTCCCAACATTCTCCCGGCAAAAACCTGATTTGGTTTTGGAGATGTTCTCTGTGGCTTAGATGGTTCCACTAGTCTCCGAGCTGAGCCTCCAGCTCCTACCATTGGCCCCTACAGCCAATGGTAGGGGATGAATAATTTTCCGTAGGAGGCCCAGTGGCAGGGACTCGGCCATTTCAGTGTGGGGTGAGCTTTTCCCGATGTATCAGATGTGATTCGTCCATCGCAAAGTGTGCATCACCTTCCTGTCTCCCTCAGGGTCAAGGATGGTGTCTCTGCGGGGACTCCGGGGCCCTTCCTCCACGCCACTGCACAGGACATCACCTTCCTCTTCCCTCACACACGCTGGACGTTTTATTTATTTCTTTGTATGTGGTCTGTTTCCTCCACAAAAATGTAAATTCCAGGAAGGCAGGGACATGTTTAGGTTTATTTATGTAGTCCAACGTTATTAATTCTGGCTTCCTTTCTTTTAATGCTGTTGACTTTAAAGAACAGTTGCAACTTAAAAGTTGAGAGTTATGTTTTATTTGGTGGGAATGTTTAGGACTTCCAGCCCAGGAGACAGCATCTCAAGATACTCCGAAAGAACTGCCCTGAGAAGGTGGCCCGGGGCGGGGGGTGGGGTCGGCGGTGGGGTCAGGTTGTACAGAAGTCTGCAACCAAGTGCAGTAGTCTGGGCATCAAAAGTATTTTTGTGAATTAAAACCAGATAGCTTAAGTTAAGGAATTTAGTGCTTTCTGTGTGTAGAAGATGCTTGAGTCTGGGTTCACGAAGCATCCCTCTTACACACCTACGTCCATCTGGAGCCAGGAGCCGACACTTTTCCTCAGTGCTGACCAGGGCGTGGCTGCAGCCTACTGCCCACCAGCTCACAGGCGTTGTTCCCCGCCCTGGGGGGCTGGAATCGCTGCTGGCTGGGACTACAGCAGAGGTTATTCCATTTCTTGAGGCCACGTCTGCCGCTGTTTCCAGGTACCAGCCAGGTCCCCTCCGATCCCCCTGCTGCCTCCAGACTTCCCAGCTGTCCCCTCCTAGAGATCCTTCAGTGGCAAAATAACCTGTCCTTCCTTAGCATCATCTCACAGTCTCTGTGTCCCTCAGTGTGACTCCTAATGAACTGACCCACTCTAAGGCATGAGAGGACTGTCAAGGTAAAAAGTTTTTCTCCTATCCAAATGCATATCTGATTGATGGAGTTTTAGGCAACGTGTCAGAGTTTTATGTTTAGGGCAGATGCTTGAGAAAGAGGCGTTGATGAACTGATCAGAGAGAAAGCTTCTCAGGAGGGGTTTGTTTACCCCCCAGGGGGTCTGGGGATCGGAAGATGCCCCACAAATGCCAGGACCCAGAGACACATTTCTCTTGGCTGGCCCTGTGTTTGAAAGAAAGAAGAGTCAATGCTGAAAAAATAAGACATTTTGTAGAGTTCCTGAAGAGCTGGATCATCTGGGAAATGTCCTCCTGGCCCTGCTGTCTCAGCCTGAGCTTCCTCTCCTGCTCCCTTTGGATCAGGCCTGGCCTCTGTGTCCACACGGTCCCCACTGTGACCTCTGCGCGTTCGTGTGGACCCGGCTTCTGTGTCCACACAGTCCCCAGTGTGACCTCTCTGCTCGTTCACATGCGCCTGTGGTCATGTGAGGAGCAGCAGTCTTCATGTCTCAATTTCACGTGCCCCAGGCTGGTCTGTGGAGGAGCTGGAACCTCTCTTTTCATTCTGAGGAAATGCCCCGCGTCTGGGCTGGCGTGAGTGGGTGTGCACATCCCTGCAGTGTGCATCCCCGGCTCGTCTCTGAGGCTTCGTTTTCTTCCGGTTCTGATGCTCTTGAAACCACTTGCTCTAAGGCGCTTTTATTTTTTAACTTTTTATTTTACACTGGAGTATAACTGATTAATAATGTCAGAGTTTCAGGTGGATGGCAAAGGGACTCAGCCATACATATACATATTCATAAACAGTTGCATTTACATGTACATATATCCATTCTCCCCCAAAACTCCCCTCTCATCTAGGCTGGCTCTGCAGCATTTAATAAAAATCATTTAAAACTTATTTTAAATAATAAAAATAACTATTGCTTAGGTCCACCCCCAGAACAACTGAATAGAAACCCTCGGGATCTGGGGCTCCGTCTTGATAATTTTTTAAGCTCAGGCAACTCTACATGTGCACCAGTGTTGAGACCCATTATGGAAACACTCCGTTGATTCCTATTGCAGGGTGAGGGGCTGAGCGTCTTTCAGTTAGAGGGGCCTAAGCCTAAGGTGACTCCTGTGACCACGAAGGAGCTTATCCAACCTTCATATCATCTCTCCAGGTGTGATCCTGGGACCCTGTAACTGACTTAAATTTCCTCTGGCTTGCTTTGGTCTTTGTTGGAACAATAAAAGAATATGAAACACAGGGAGCAAGAGAGAAAATTTACAAGCATGGCCATTTCCTGACCATAAGACACTCTCCTTTGTCGAAGGGGATCCTCAGAGAGCGTAACCTTGGGGCATTGCTATTTCTGCATTTGATTCTGGACGGGGATTGAAAGGCTTTCTTTAGAGTTCAGTCTTGCTGTCACTCACCAGAGTTTACCAGTCTTGAACACTGTGGCTCTCTTTTTGCTCTCTGAGTTGAAATTTATAGCATCCTCCAAAAAGCATGCTGGACTGTCAGATGTGTGCTGAAAATGTAGTTAGAGATGAGTCTGCTCTGCCCCGGGCCGGGAGAGGAATGGCCAACCCTCAGGGACCCGAGAGGTTGTGGGGACACCTGCGAGGTGTGCCTGCCTGGCCTTCCGTCTCAGGCAGGTCGTTTACTGCAGGCGAATTTCAGAAAGCTCTCCTCCGGGGTGGTTGTCATTGCTTTGAAGTGCTTCAGCTTGCTCTGGGGCCACGGAGAAGACTTTCAAATACTTTCATCTGAACAGATTTTTTTCCTGTGGACCACAAGTCACAGGAAAACCTGCTTACAGACAAAGCGTGGAGCACTATCGATGGGACAGGTGGGGAGAAGCTACCTCTGTTTAATTAGCTGTGGGTGGTGACGGATGCAGGGGCCACTGCAGATGCAGCTGGGCTGCTGAATTTCAGACGGCTTTATGGTCGGGCATCATTCTTGTCTCCCAGACTTTGTCAAGATCGCCAAGAGCACTTGCTGGAAAGCCTTTTCTGGAGAAAAAAGGCAGGTGACATTCTGTCGGGCAGTAAAGCAGCCACTTAGAGACAGCACTTTGATTATATTCTTTGGAAGAAAGAAAGAACTGGGTTTCAACCACTCTCCCAAATTCCTCACCTAAATGGTATAATTGTAAAGGAACTCTGTGTCGCTCTTGTTATTATAGCATTATTTGGACAATGCTAAATTAAAAATAGGATTATTATTTTTTAAAAGTTTAATAAAATAATTTTTAAACAAAATCGCTTGTTAGTTTCATTAGCAGCTGCACCGTGTGGTCTGTTGGCACGGAGCACAGTGCCCTGGGCACGGTTATCTGATTTGGCCGAAGGCGTTCTCACGATGGTTTAGCCGACAGAGTAGAGTCCCTAGACTGACTCTTTCTACTGGTTTCTTCTTGTTTTAAATTCTCCACTGAATCTGTCACAATATTGCTTCTGTTTTACGTTTCTGGGTTTTTGGCCTCAGAGGATGTGGGTCCCAGCTCCTCGACTGGGGGTCAAACCCGCACGCCCGCATGGGAAGGGACGGGCACACACTTCACTTGCCCTTCAACGTTTGAACAGTTGAGAGTAACCCTCTTGGCAGATGATTCATCTACAATCTCAACCTAGAAAATGCATCATCATGCCAGAAGGTGCGTCCACGTGCCCGCGTTCACCACCGGCTTAGCAAGGCTCAGAAAGCAGTCACTGGGGCTGAATCAGGGACTTGATCATGTTTCAGTAAATGGTTATGGAATCTGAGGACTCACTGGAAAGAGTCTTGTTAAAAAAGCCAGTGGAAAGACGCTTCCTCCTAGGATTCTGCACTTTTAATAGTCACCCCAGTTGATCCAGGAGCCAGGGAAATTGAAGGCCATGCTTTAATAGGTTTGGACTGAGCAGAAGAACTTGCTGGAAAAGTGTAAACCAAACACCTGAGAATTATTCACACATTGTGACTCAAGAGTGGCATGAAAAGTCTGGCGGAGTTTTACAGCTTAATTCGTAGGTTTGAAAGGGAAAGTGTTAGTGGCTCAGTCCTATTGACTCTTTGTGATCCATGGACTGTGGCCCCAGGCCCCTCTGTCCGTGGGGTTCTCCAGGAAGAACACTGGAGTGGGGTGCCATGCTCTCCTCCAGGGGCTTTTCCCCACCCAGGGATCGAGCCCCGGTCTCCCGCACTGCAGGCGGATTCTTTACTGTCTGGGCCACCTTGGAAGCCCAAATTCACAGGTTTGGGGAAGCCACTTTCTGACCCACGTGCAAATGAGGGAGTTCAACGGTCTCCTTCCTTCAGGACTTGCTGGGCCCCCTTAGGCAGCGAGTCTGCGCTCCGCAGGCTGTGGTTTCTGCGCTGACAGCACAGCGGCATCACTCCAGCCCCTCACTCCCTTAGATGCTGGTTCTTAACTTACTGAAAAGAAAACACCCCCTCAAAAGCGGGCATTTGGCCTTAGACCTTGGGCCAGGTTCTTCTTCCTTCATCGGGGAATGATGCTGGTGGACCTCTGCCCATCAAAGGATAGAGCGTGAGCCTGAGATCGTTTTAGCTGGGCAGAGAATGCCCTATTAAACTTGAATTATATTCAAGAACATTGGTGCTCTTTTAAGTTATTCTTCAATCTTTTTGAATAATTGAAGCTCACTTTGCAGCTATCTGGCTGTAACACTTTTTACCACAGTTAAGTATCTGTTTTTAATGAAAAGAGGGATAACTTCAAGTTTTTTTTTTTAATTATTTGTTGTTTATTTCTGGCTGTGCTGGGTCTTGGCTGCTGCCCACGCTCTGGGTGTCCTGTATGGGCTCCTGGGGCCAGTGGCTTCTCTTGCTGGTGACCCCAGGCTCTAGAGCACGCAGGCTCAGGCATTTGGCATGGGCTTCAATGCCCTGGAGCAAGTGGCATCTTCCCAGACCCAGGATCGAACCCATGTCCCCTGCATTCTTAACCACTGAACCACAAGGGAAATCCAAGTTTTGGGTTTTATATACCTGTATCTTCAAATATTTAAGCACTTTCAATAGATAGCTGCCATTTTCTCCCACCTGTGGGGAGACCGTAATTCACAGGAAGGGCTTCCCCTGTGGCTCAGTGGCAGAGAACCCGCCTGCCAATGCAGGAGGCCCAGGTTCGATCCCTGGCTGGGAAAATCCCCTGGAAGAGGAGATGGTAGTCCACTTCAACAGTCTTGCCTGGGAAGTCCCATGAACCAAGGAACCTGGCAGGGTTGCAAAGGAGCTGGACATGACTTAGCGACTAGATAACAACAAATATGCAGGACATCCATTTGATTCTCTGCGAGAGTATGGCTGTGTGGCTGAGATGGCAAATTATGGGCTAAAGGATTCTGCAGAGCATGCTTGGTTGGAGAAAGGATTCAAGAGGATGAGTGTATACTTATGCGGCAAAAATAAATCAGATATTTCTATGAGCCAGATCTTATTCCGAGCTGGTGTTGGGGATATTGCTGCTGCTTGTTGCTAATAGAGTTGTACAGACTAAATCAGTGGTTCCTAAAATAAGTCCACGTATATAGAAAAATTTACACTGTTTCATGGCAGGATGAGGAAAAAAACATGAGAAAACCTATAACACTATAACATATGTAATTTTAAATCATAATCATTTATGTTGTATTTTTCCTTTATTGTTAAAAACATTCTCTTCCATAAAATGATGATGGTAGGATGTTATTGTTTTGGTGAATGTTTCCATGTCCTTATTGAATGAATCAGTAAATTGACAATATTATATCAGTCCCAATCAATTTTTCAAATTGGTGTGAAAAATCCTAAAAATCATGAACCTCTGGATTAAGTTTTTTAAATGTTAATAAAATAGGTGACTTTTTTAATTAAATAGACTCACATCAGGAACACTGCATTTTTTCAGTTGTGTCACTTTTTATTTTGTATTGGGGTACAGCCAACTAACAATGTAACAGTTTCAGGTGAGCATGAACGGGCCCAGCCACTCATGCAGGTGTGTCCACTCTCCCCCCAACTCCCCTCCCGTCCAGCTGCCACATACCCCTGAGCAGAGCTCCCTGTGCTGCACAGTGGGTCCTCGCTGGTCATCCGTTTTAATCCATTTTAAATACAGCAGTGTGTCCAGGCCCATCCCAAGCTCCCTGACTGTGCCTCTCCCATGGCAACCATAAAAGGACATTGCACTTTAAGGATCTGTGAGCCACTCAGAGAAATCTGGTCTTCAGAAAACCTGATTATGTATCAGCTCATTTTCTAAGAGATGGGAGAAAGAAGAATCAAAGTCAGGCGGAAGGCTCACAAGGGTGCTGGGCCCTGCTCCTTGTTTCATAAACTCTTTATTCCTCTCACCCCAAAACGCCAAGCTTTCAGGTGTTTTTGGCTTCCATTTGTTCCTAATTCATGTATTCTGCTTCATGGCCTTTTCTCCAGTGCTATTTTTACTGTTTGATTTTAGTAAACAAGAATGTACTTTTCAAGGGCTTCTTTCAAAGGTTCCCGTCTGGACTGGTGTCTCTGGCTGTTCGGCAAATTGCCTCCAACTTTAGCCGCTTACAGCAGCACCTATTTATTTCTCTGCAGTTTCCGTGGTTCAGGCAGGCTGGGCTGGGTCCCGCATGGGGATTCAGTCTGTGTCAGCCAGCGCTGTGGTTTCATCTGAAGTCTCAGCTGGGGAACGATCCACTTCCAGGCCTCCTCACTGGCTACCAGAAAGATTTAATGCCAAGTAGGTTGTTGGACAGACCTCATTGCATTCTCCCTGGGTATTGACTGGATGTCAGCCTCAGTTCCTTGTGGGCTTCTCCACTGTGGCAGCTGGTTTCCTCAGGGACAGCAGTCAAGAATCTGTTAGGAAAGAGAAAGTTACTATCTTTTGTAACCTAATCACAGAAGTGAGCTCTCATCACCTTTGCTATAGTCTATTAACTAGAGGAATGGTAAAGAGTCTGCCTGCCAATGCAGGAGATGAAAGAGACACAGGTTTGATCCCTGGGTAGAGAAGATCCCCTGGAATAGGAAATGGTAACCTACTTCAGTATCTTGCCTTGAAAATTCCATGGACAGAGGAGCCTGGCAGGCTACAGTCCATGGGGTCACAAAGAATTGGACTTGACTGAGCACGCACACAGGCAAGGGACTAAGACCCCACAGGCTGCAAAGCACAACGGCATGTTAGTTACACGCAGGTCACAGTCAGCTCCAGACACAAGAGGGCAAGCACCAGGATGTGAAGCTCATTGTGTGTCGTTTCAAAATCTGAGTACCATGCTCTATCTCATCTCCTTAATCCTATTTTTCTTATAACATCTACTACTACAAAGATCATGGCATCTGGTCCCATCACTTCATGGGAAATAGATGGGGAAACAGTGGAAACAGTGTCAGACTTTATTTTTTGGGGCTCCAAAATCACTGCAGATGGTGACTGCAGCCATGAAATTAAAAGACGCTTACTCCTTACTCCTTGGAAGAAAAGTTACAACAAACCTCGATAGCATATTGAAAAACAGAGACATTACTTTGCCAACAAAGGTCCGTCTAGTCAAGGCTATGGTTTTTCCAGTGGTCATGTATGGATGTGAGAGTTGGACTGTGAAGAAAGCTGAGCACCGAAGAATTGATGCTTTTGAACTGTGGTGTTGGAGAAGACTCTGGAAAGTCCCTTGGATTGCAAGGAGATCCAACCAGTCCATCCTAAAGGAGATCAGCCCTGGGTGTTCTTTGGAAGGAATGATGCTAAAGCTGAAACTCCAGTACTTTGGCCACCTCATGCGAAGAGTTGGCTCATTGGAAAAGACCCTGATGCTGGGAGGGATTAGGGGCAGGAGGAGAAGGGGACGACAGAGGATAAGATGGCTGGATGGCATCACTGACTTGATGGACGTGAGTCTGAGTGAACTCTGGGAGTTGGTGATGGACAGGGAGGCCTGGCGTGCTGCAATTCATGGGGTCGCAAAGAGTCAGACATGACTGAGTGACTGAACTGAACTGAACTGAACTACTCCCTACATGAGAGGTGGATGTGTAGATCAAGGTCATATCAAAACCAATCTCATCTGTAATCAATTTATCCTTCTAATAACAATTAATAAGTTCACAACATCAATTCATTAAGAGAAGATTTTAAGACTATGAAATTAAAACATATATATGCTTAAATGAACTGATGGTAGAAGAATCTATTGGTCATGCCTTTCACTATTGCATTCTTTCTACCATCATATACTTATCAGGGACTTGCTGCACAATAATAGTTTCTTGGAGTCCTTTATCTACTAAATCCCTTTAAAAAAATAAATGTGCATTTCAGAATACTGCCTTGATCTTCATTACTTTGTGACAGTTGAAATAAGGGACTCTTTAAGAAGTGGTCATCAGGCAAGTTCCACACTAATTTGCTATAAATTGTTAGGACAACATGTCAACTCTTGAGATTATAGACTTTTCATGTAGGTGCCTTAATCATATGCACATTGCTTGTGTTAGAAGAAAGGACTATAGAATTTTAATGCAAGTGGTTAAACATGATCTTCCAAAGAGAACACTGTCACTCAGGGATGGTTAATTAGCTTTTATAAAAAGAAAGGTTAGTTAAACAAGTTAAACATCACTACAAGATGTAATTTGTGAATTCTGGACTCTGATAATTACACCATTAGAATGTGTGTTTCCCTGTCGTGAGAGCATTTCTGTAATTTTTGCTCTGTAATTCAAAATTTCTTCTAGGGATTAATTCAAGAATCAGAACACTGCAAGTGTTGAACATAAAGAAAATGCTGTGAAATAGCCAGATATTTGATTTACCATTTCTTCTGTGGCTGAACATGTGGTTTATTTTGTCCATGCATGGAAATTATTTAACTTAACAGCACAGTAAATGTTTAGAAAAACATGAATATTTGATCACAAAGTTATATTATTATTATAATATCATTTCTTTTCAAAATATATTGGCTTTAGCCTCTTGTAGAATTACTGATTTGAGACCAAATGAGGGGTAAATTCTCAGCATATGTCCCAAAGTAGAAAGAAGATATCAGTCATATTTTAGAGGTTAAAGCTAAAAAAAAAAAAAAAAACTTTGATTATTTAGAACTTTGGAACAATTAATACAATAATAATAATTTTTTATTTTATATTTCATTTTATTAATTTATTTTTGGCTTTGCAGGACCTTCGTTGCTATGCACAGGCTTTCTCTGGTTGCAGTGAGCAGGGCTCCTCCCTGAGCGGGGCTCCTCCCTGAGCGGGCCTCCTCCCTGAGCGGGGGCTCCTCCCTGAGCGGGCCTCCTCCCTGAGCGGGGCCTCCTCCCTGAGCGGGCCTCCTGCCTGAGCAGGGCCTGTTCTCTGGTTGCCGTGCATGCTTCTCGATGCAGTGGCTTCTCTCGTGGAGCAGGCTCCAGGCGTGCGGCCCTCACTAGCTGCGGCAAAGAGGCTGCTCATTCTGGGGCCTTCTTGTTGCAGAGCGTGGTTCTCTAGGGCACTCAGGCATCAGACTTGCAGCCCACAGGCTCAATGCTCATGTCACGTGGGCTTGGTGGGACCTTCCTGGACCAGGATGGGATCTCTGCCGATGCACTGGCCGATGGATTTGTATCGGCTGCACCACCAGCAAAGTCCCTACATACTTTTTCTCTATAACATCTTTGTTGAATTTGTTCATATGGGAGCTTAGGCCCCCAACCAGGGATCAAAGCCTTACCTGCTATGTTGTGAAGTGAAGTCTTTACCACTAGACATCCAGGGAAGCCCCATCAACGTACTTTAATAATGAAGAACTGGTTCGCTGGAGATGGTTGGATGGCATCGCCAACTCCAGAGACATGAGTTTGAGCAAACTCCAGGAAATAGTGAGGACGGGGAACCAAGTCTATAAGGGATGTCATCTAGTGTTTCTCCTCTGACTTTCTTCACTCAGTATGACACTCTCTAGGCCCATCCATGTTGCTGCAAAAGGCATTATTTCATTCTTTCTAATGGCTGAGTAATATTCCAGTGTATATATATGCCACATCTTCTTTATCCATTCCTCTGTCGATGGGCATTCAGGTTTCTTCCATGTCTTGGCTATTGTAAACAATGCTGCAGTGAGCATAGGAGTGTATGTACGCTTTAGGATCATGTTTTCCTGTGGATATATGCCCGAGGTGGGACTGCAGGGTCATATGGTAGCTTTATTTTTATTTTTTTAAGGAACTTCCATACTGTCCTCCACAGTGGCTCTACCAATGTACATTCCCACCAACAGAGCAAGAGCATTCCCTTGTCTCCACACCTTCTCCAGCATTTATTGTTTGTGGATTTTTGACGATGGCCATTCTACCTGGTGTGAGGTGATATCTCATTGTAGTTTTGAGTTGCATTTCTCTAATATTGGTGACGTTGAACATCTTCTCACGTGCTTCTTGGCCAGCTGTGTGTCTTCTTTGGAGAAATGTCTATTTAGGTCTTCTGCCCATTTGTTGATTGGTTTGTTTGCTCTGAGGCTGTTAAGCATCACGTGCTGTTTGTAAATTTTAGAGACCCATCTCTTGTCGGTCACATCATCTGCAAATATTTTCTCCCAGTCTGTGGGCTGTCTTTTCAATTTGACTGGGTAAAGTAGCCTTTGTTAACTGAAAGGTATGCTAGGCTCAAGACTCACCATCAAAGACCCTTTTTAAAAATGTGTTTATTTGGCTGTGTCAAGTCTTAGCCACGGCAGTCAGGGCCCGCTGATGCAGCGCACCGGCACTCTATGGCACCCGAGCTCAGCTGCTCTGCAGCATGGGGGTTCTTAGTTCCCCAACCAGGGGTCAAACCTGCTTCCCCTGCCTTGGAAGATGGATTCTCAACCACTGGACAACCAGTCGGACATGGTTCAGTTCAGTTCAGTCTCTCAGTCATGTCGACTCTTTGCAACCCCAGCAGCAGCACACCAGGCCTCCCTGTCCATCACCAACTCCCAGAGTCCACCCAAACCCATGTCCATTGAGTTGATGATGCCATCCAGCCATCTCATCCTCTGTCGTCCCCTTCTCCTCCTGCCCCCAAACCCTCCCAGCATCAGAGTCTTTTCCAATGAGTCAACTCTTCACATCAGGTGGCCAAAGTATTGGACTTTCAGCCTTAACATCAGTCCTTCCAATAAACACCCACAACTGATCTCCTTTAGGATGGACTGGTTGGATTTCCTGGCAGTTCAAGGGACTCTCAAGAGTCTTCTCCAACACCACAGTTTAAAAGCATCAGTTCTTCGGCGCTTAGCTTTCTTTATAGTCCAACTCTCACATCCATACATGACCACAGGAAAAACCATAGCTTTGACTAGACAGACCTTTGTTGGCAAAGTAATGTCTCTGCTTTTGAATATGCTGTCTAGGTTGGTCATAACTTGCCTTCCAAGGACTAAGTGTCTTTTAATGTCATTGCTGAAACTTGGCGACAAAACCATCAATGGCCAAGATGGAACTAGTGTAATGACTGAGGATTTTAGAAAGCTGTGTGCTGTGCTTATTAGATCAGTAGTGTCCAACTTTTGGGACCCTGTGGACTGTAGCCCACCAGGCTCCTCTGTCTATGGGATTCTCCAGGCAAGAATACTGTTGTGGGCTGCCATGCCCTCCTCTAGGGATCTTTCCAATCCAGGGATTAAACCCACCTCGCCCACATTTTGGGTGGATTCTTCACCATCTGAGCCACCAGGGAAGCCCTTCGAGAGCTTTAGGGCAATGCAGCCTGGAACGTTTGTCATTCAGGCCGATTCATTGGAAAGCTCACAGAGTGGGGTGGAATTTGTACTGACTCCATGTACTTGCACATGTGAGGAATTTTAAAGAATCCAAAAATAAATTTGACACCACATTTGCCCTCATGATGACTAGACTAGCTTTTGTGAAATAAAAATTGAGTAATATGACATTGTGCAAGCAGAGAGGTGTGAACAAATGCTGTCAGCATGAATAGGAAGGAGATGATTGGAAATACGTCTTGTCAGGAAGGCTTCTTGGAAGGGAGTGAAGTTCAGCTTGGATTCAGTGAATGAAGAGCCTGTGAATTCCTCGGTGGGGGGGGGCACTGCTCGCCACCCTCACCTACCACACTTGCCTGTTTAGGGTAAGTTTCGGGGCTGGGTACTGTGGCAGCCAGTCTGCAGGGTCCCAGTGTCTGGGTTCACACCCTCATTATGCCAGGTTTGGTGTGTGAGCAACAGAAGCCCGGGGAGGTGGTAGTGTGGGCTTCCCGGGGGCCACTGGTGATAAAGACCACGTCCTTCCAATACAAGAGACGAGAGAACAGGCCCGTCCCTGGGTCAGGACGATCCCCACAGGAGGGCATGGCACACACGCCCTCAACAGCATTCTTGCCTGGAGAGTCCCATGGACAGGGAAGCCTGGCGGGCTGCAGTCCATGGGGTCCCAAGAGTCAGACACGACTGGGTGACCGAGCACACACAGTCACACGCCACACCCGAGAGTGAGCTGGGGGAGACTCTGTCCTCGCTTTCCCTCTCACCGCCCCCTCTCAGCGTCTCCCTGCTTGTTCAAGCCAAGAGCTGCCCGAGTGAACCATGTCAGAGGTTCTGACCCCACCCCCACCCCTACCCCTACCCCAGTCAAGCCTTTGGACGACCGCAGACCCAGTGACAGTTGGCTGCAGTTTTCTTAGAGACTCCAATCCGGAACCACCCAGCTCTGCTGTTCCTGGAGACCTGACCTCGGAAACTGCATGACTTAAATGTCTTTTTTTTTTCTTTTAGGTCACCAAGTTTTGGGTAAATGCCTACTACTAAACCAAGCACGGGCTTCCCAGGTGGCAATAGTGGTAAAGAACCACCTGCCAAAGCAGGAGACTAAGGAGACTTGAGTTCGATCCCTGGGTCGGGAAGATCCCCTGGAGGAGGGCATGGAAACCCACCCCAGTATTCTTGCCTGGAGAATCCCATGGACAGAGGAGCCTGGCTGCTACAGTCCAGGGGGTCACAAAAGAGTCAAACAGGACTGAAGCAACTTGGCACACATGCATGCAGATCAAGTACATCTTGGCTATAAAATAAAACTGATCAGAAAAATTAGAATTTCCTCTTCCTAAAACTCTTAAGGCACAAGGAAAGCTTGAGTAATATCTAGGAAGACCCACTTTTCACTGCTAAGATCTGTTGTGAAGCTAATGCAATTGCTATCCACCTGAGCCAGAATGTCAGTGAATATTTGTGGGAAATTGTTTTAAAACAGAGCTGATACATGAGTAAAATTGAAGAACATTCAAGATTCTTCGGGGCCTCATATACTTTTCCAGGTTAATAATACCAATAAATACCAATAAAGCAATAACAGCTCAATAATAACTACCATTTATTTAGACTTAGAATGTTGTATGAATAATACACTGTCTTATTTCTTCCTCAAATAATTCTATGAAGAAAGTGCCATCACTCACTCTTATTATTTATGTCAGGAAGGCAAACACGAGTCTGTGCAGTGTCTCTCAAACTGAAATTCATCTTCGAAATATTCCCTGAAAAGGCAGATTTGACTCACTCCACTTTGTAAGTGGAAAAAAAAAACTGAGTCACAGAGAAGTCACTTTAAATAAATTTCTCAAGGATGCATTTATTTAATAAGCTGCTGCGCTGGAATTTGAATCCAAGAATCTATATAATCCAGAAATCTATATAACTGAAAATCTTACTTTCTTTCCATTGGGTCGTACACAGCAAAAGCAACTGATCATCGATAAAGATGTTTGTTGAAATAAACATACATCACATTAAAAAAATAAAGGTAAAAATAAGATCATGGTGACACCTGCCTTATGCCAATTGTGTTTCTATGCAGGTGTATGGTCTTTGGAGTCTCAAGGACATGTGGGATAAAAATATTTTTGCGATTTCTCTCCCTGCTCTCATTTCTAGGTATTTTGGCATTTGGGATGGAGGGTGGGGGAGTCAAGAATTTTTCTCAAAATGACAGAAAACGGATCATTTGCATGGGGAATGCCAGCTGGGGAGAAGGGAACATACGCTTACATTCAGGAAAAGTTTCACGGGATGTAAAAAGAAACCATCTGCTTTTTCTTTTTGTTCTTGTTTAAGAACAGCTTGTGTTTGCAACTCACAATTTAAAACATGGTAATAACCTACAGGACTTTGTGAAGCATGAATCGTGCGGCTTTTTTTGTTTTTTGTTCCTCCTCATTTTCCCCTGCTTATTTTTTCCAACTCTGTTTGCAGAAAGCAGAATGCAAAGAAGATATTTGCATGTTGCAACTTGGATAATAAGATTCTTCTGATCACGGCCTGAGTCTGCCTTTTTCAAAGTGTTTCCTGGGCATTCCTGGATCCTGCAGTGAAATCCAGACACTATGAACCAAAGCCTTGCTCAACTTTGCTGTAAGAAACACCCTAGGCTGAGTCCGGGGCTCGGGGGAACCTCCTGCTCATCCCTGGCAGGAAACATCCCTGGGACCTGGCTTTATCTGCTTGGGCACCTGGTAGGGACTTGGAAATCGTTTTTGAAAAAAAAATCAGTTTTATCTGTTTGCTCTTCTCATTAGCATTCATCTCAGTGGCTTTGACGTGCACCTTCACTCCCTCCTGAAGCCTTAACAACTCAGCTTCACTGCTGCTCAAGTGCAAACCAGCGCGTGAGCTTGCCTTTTACAGAAGGAAAGATGGAAGGGCTCATGGAGGTCCCAGTGGAAAGGCTCTGAAAGGTCTTTGGGGCTCAGCGATCAGGCGATATTAAGAAGTGGTTCAGGTCATTTACACTCTCTGAGTGATAATCATGAACCTCCAACTTACTAGCTCTGTGACCAAAGGAAGCTACCTCTCTGAATCTTAGTTGTTTTATTTTTTTATCTACAATGTGGGAATAATAATGTTACCCACCTGCAAAGGTTGTTATGAAGGTGCAGTGAACTGATTAGAACATGTGCAGGATGGTATTTTGAACACAGGAAGCTCCAGTGAGAGAACCAGGACCCATGGCAGGAAATTCCCCCTGAAACCATGTCATGGTTTCCTGCAGTATGTAACACTCTCACACATACACACAGTGAGGTGATATACAGGAATTTTTAAATATGTGCATATATATGGGGCTTCCCTGCTGGCTCAGAGGTTAAAGTGTCTGCCTGCAATGCGGGAGACCCAGGTTCGATTCCTTGGTGGGGAAGATCCCCTGGAGAAGGAAATGGCAACCCACTCCAGTGCTCTTGCCTGGAGAATCCCATGGACTGAGGAGCCTGGTGGGCTACAGTCCACAGCGCCGCAGAGTCAGACATGACTGAGCGACTTCACTTTCACTTTCATATATATGTAAGTGCTAGTCACAAAGTTGTGTCTGACTCTTTGCAAACCTGTGGGCTGTAGCCCACAGACTCCTCTGTCTATGGAATTCTCTGGGCAAGAATACTGCAGTGGGTTGCCACTCCCTTCTCTAGGGGATTGTTCCAACCCAGGGATAGAACACAAATCTCCTGCATTAGCAGGCAGATTCTTTACCATTTGAGCCACCACGGAAGCCCACATATATATGTATAAAATTACACATAAATGTATTAAACATCTCTCAAAGAAGATTATTAAACTTATCCCAGAGTTTCTCAACCTCTGCCCTGCTGAGATTTTGAGCCAGATAACTCTCTGTGGCAGGGCTTGTCTTATGCGCTGGATACCAACAGCCTGTCCTTCCCCTGTTATGATAACCAGAAATGTCTCCAGGTCAAGTGTCGCTTTGTCAAATGTGCCCTGGGAGTCAGAATCGCCTGATACAACCAACCTAACTGATCTTGACCAATGTGAAAATCACCAGTATATGTGACCCCTTTTGCTGTTATTTTTTAAAGTTTGTAGCCCCACTGTGAAGCATGCAGGAGTTTAGTCCTCAACCAGGGATCGAACCCCTGCCCCCTGCAGTGGAAGCTCAGAGTCTTAACCACTGGATGACCTCCAGGCCAAAATTACTGACCCTAATTTCTGATGCGAAAAAAAGCAAAAGATACACAAGGACTCACTGGACACCGCAGGAGGAAGATGTCTGTGGATCCCGTGTGTACTAAGGCTTCAGGACTCAGACTTCAGTCTTGGTGAATATCCCCAGTAAGTGCTGACGTGCTAAATTCATTTGAAAGGAATCATTGCACACTCACATACATTAAGCACTCAATTTCGTGTCTCTTTATATGGATCTCCTTTAAATTGAGATGTTGTCTTTTTTAAGAGCATGTGTGTGGATTTATCTATTTATGGCTGTGCTGGGTCTTTGCTGCTCGGCTCCGGATTTCTCTGGCTGCTGTGAGCAGGGGCTGGTCTTTGCTGCAGCACCCAGGCTTCGTGTTGTGGTGGCTTCCCTAATCTGAGCGCGGGCTCGAGGGCACATGGGCTTCCGCAGGCGCGGCTCGTGACCCCAGCAGCTGTGGCGTGACGGCCCTGGAGAGCAAGCTCCGCAGTTGCGGTCCTTTGTTGCTCAGGGGTAGCAGGGTCTTCCCAGGCCAGGGGTCAAATATGCCTGTCGGCAGCATCATTTGATGGTAGATAGCAGGGCTTCCAGAGAAGGCGATGGCACCCCACTCCAGTGCTCTTGCCTAGAAAATCCCATGGATGGAGGAGCCTGGTGGGCTGCAGTCCATGGGGTCGCTACGAGTCAGTCGCGACCGAGCGACTTCACTTTCACTTTTGACTTTCATGCATTGGAGAAGGAAATGGCAACCCACTCCAGTGTTGTTGCCTGGAGAATCCCAGGGACGGGGAGCCTGGTGGGCTGCCGTCTATGGGGTCGCACAGAGTCGGACGCGACTGAAGCGACTTGGCAGCGGCAGCAGGGCTTCCCAGGTGGTGCTAGCGGTGAAGAACCCGCCTGCCAGTGCAGGAGGTGAAGAGACACGGGTTTGACCCCTGGGTCGGGAAGGTCCCCTGGAGGAGGGCACAGCAACCCACTCTCGTACTCTTGTCTGGAGAGTCCCATGGACACAGGAGCCTGGCGGGCTGCAGTCCATGGAGTTGCAAAGAATCAGACAGGACTGAAGAGACCTAGCTTGCCGGGGGTAGATGGCATAGCTCAAGCACATAAGCCAGACTAGTGAGTTTTCTTTCGAACTGCAAGTTTCTGGGAAAAAATGCAAGGGTTAAAGGAGTGATTTTGAACTGTTTAATGTTTTCCCATCGCGTTTTTTGAAGTGGCAGCAAAACCTTATCAGCTGTGGGTATTAGTGCAACATTCATTAATCTTTTCCAGAGGTTTTAAAAAAATTAATTATCAAAGTCCCATTCATCAAATAGTTTACATTATTTCTGTTTATTTACATCTTTCCAAGTATCTAACCGACTCCTCAAATTCAAGAGTTACAGATGCAAGATTTTGCTTCCTTTTGTTTTTCAGCGTTTAAAAATGAATCATCTTATGCAATGTGAACAATAACACAACTGCAGTCACGATGATCAGATGTTTTCATACTTGACTTAGTGTCTCAGCTGCAAAAGCATAGCAGCGACAGATGAAAGAACAAATAGGAAGCACTGAGGGACGTGGCTGTGCTTGGGAACAGCTTACACCTTTTTCAAGCTACGCTGCTGGTCTGGAAGCAGGCAGCCCCGCTGGTAGGATGTTGCCTATGGGTAACTGAGTCAGTGTGCGCACCAGCTCAGCTGCTTCAGTCGTATCCATCTCTGTGACGCTATGGACTATAGCCCACCAGGCTTCTCTATTTATGGGATTCTCCAGGCAAGAACACTGGAGTAGGTTGCCATTTCCTCCTCCAGGGGATCTTCCCAGCCCAGGTATCAAACCCATGTCTCTTAAGTCTCTTGAATTGGCAGGCAGATTCTTTACCCACTGAGCCATCTGGGAAACCCCAACTGAGTCAGAGAACTCAGCACTGTTTTGAGGCAAGAGCTAGGCTGGGTTGTGGATACTCGGGGAAGAAACTGAAAGAGAAACTGCACGGATTGATGCCAGGGGCTAAGACATTCAGAAAGCTGAAGACCTAGGGAAATACGAGGCTGCAGACTCAGCCTTGAAACCAAGAACAAAATCTTCCCAACTCAGTGGTTGGATATGGAATATCCTCATTGTCTCTACAGATGCAGAGTCTCAAATTGCCATTGAAAGACCAATACTAGACTGGAAATTCAGTCACTTAGTTGTCTCTGACTCTTTGCAAACCCCATGGACTGCAGCACGCCAGGCCCCCCTGTGCATCACCAACTCCTGGAGCTCACTCAAACTCGCGTCCATCGAGTCAGTGACGCCATCCAACCATCTCATCCTCTGTTGTCCCCTTCTGCCTTCAACCTTTCCCAGCATCAGGGTCTTTTCTAAGGAATCAGTTCTTTGCATCAGGTGGCCAAAGTATTGGCGTTTCAGCTTCAGCATCAGTCCTTCCAATGAATATTCAGGACTGATTTCCTTTAGGATGGACTGGTTGGATCTCCTTGCAGTCCAAGGGACTCTCAAGAGTCTTCTCCAACACCACAGTTCAAAAACATCAATTCTTCAGCACTCAGCTTTCTTTATAGTCCAACTCTCACATCCATACATGACTACTGGAAAAACCATAGCTTTGACTAGATGGACTTTGTTAGTGAAGTAATGTCTTTCCTTTTTAATATGCTGTCTAGGTTGGTCATAACTTTTCTTCCAAGGAGCAAGCATCTTTTAATTTCATGGCTGCAGTCACCAGCTGCAGTGATTTTGGAGCCCCAAAAAATAAAGCCTGTCATTGTTTCTACTGTTTCCCCATCTGTTTGCCATGAAGTGACAGGACCGGATGCCATGATCTTAGTTTTCTGAATGTTGACTTTTAAGCCAACATTCTCACTCTCCTCTTTCACTTTCATCAAGAGGCTCTTTAGTTCTTCGCTTTCTGTCATAAGGGTGGTGTCATCTGCATATCTGAGGTTATTGATATTTCTACCCTGCAATCTTGATTCTAACTTGTGCTTCATCCAGCCTGGCGTTTTGTATGATGTACTCAGCATAGGATTTAAATAAATAGGGTGACAATATACAGCCTTGATGTACTCCTTTCCCAATTTGGAACCAGTCTGTTGTTCCATGTTTGGTTCTAACTGTTGCTTCCTGACCTGCATCAGGTTTCTCAGGAGGCAGGTCACGTGGTCTGGAATTCCCATCCCTTTAAGAATTGTACACAATTTGTTGTGATCCACACAGTCAAAGGCTTTGGCATAGTCAATAAAGCAGATGTTTTTCTGGAACTCTCTTGCTTTTTTGATGATCCAACAGATGCTGGCAATTTGATCTCTGTTTCCTCTGCCTTTTCTAAAACCAGCTTGAACATCTGGAAGTTCTCGGTTCATGTACTGTTGAAGCCTGGCTTGGAGAATTTTGAGCATTACTTTACTAGCGTGTGAGATGAGTGCAATTGTGCAGTGGTTTGAACATTCTTTGGCGTTGCCTTTTTTTGGTATTGAAATGAAAACTGACCTTTTCCAGTCCTGTGGCCACTGCTGCATTTTCCAAATTTGTTTGCATATTGAGTGTAGCACTTTCACAGCATCATCTTTTAGGATTTGAAATATCTCAGCTGGAATTCCATCATCTCCACTAGCTTTGTTCATAGTGATGCTTCCTAAGGCCCACTTAACTTCACATTCCAGGATATCTGGCCCTAGGTGAGTGATCACACAATTGTGGTTATCTGGGACATTAAGATCTTTTTTGTATAGTTCTTCTGTGTATTCTTGAAACTCAGAGATTCAGTCAAGAAGTAAACAAGAAGCTGTGTGGGTGTGTGTGTGAGAGAGAGAAAGAGAAGGAGGGAGAGAGAGACCACAGATAAATAGTGAAAAATATAAAAAGAAAGTAATCTATTCCATTCAAAGCTTTTGTATGCGTGTCCAGTAAGCACAGATGTGCTAAGTCAGAATGGTTTACAAACCAAGCACATAAAGTTATCTAGTGCCAAGGAAGCTGCAAAATAAACAATTAGAACACTTAAACTCATCTGGAAAACCCTGGTGTAAGGCAGCTTCTGGCCCATGAGTGCGTAACATGCACCGCTTCCAGTGCCTCGCGTCGATGGAGCTTGTGTTTTTATGACATATTTTAGAAACTCAAAGAAATAAGTACAGAAACCACATCCACAAGGAACTATAAATCTATAAGAAACTATAAAAGAAGAACAAGCAGCAATGAAATAAAAAAGTGGCAATCAAATAGAAATCTTAGCAGTAAGAAGCATCATCATTTAAATAAGGCATTCATTAAATAGCTGGAATATAGAACGGACATTGTTAAAGAATTTGGCCAGTATAATATTAAGATTCTTCAGTAAAGAAGAAAATTACGAAAGGCCAGTAAGGTGTCATGAAGGCTGAGAGGCTCCAGCATGCATTAGAGGGTGTTTTGTTTTAAAGACGAACTCATGATTTTCATACGGATGCAAAATGGACACAAGTTAAAGACTGGATTCAGCTCGTTATTGATGAGGAGATCTGTAAGATGTTATAACTATTTTGAAGAAGTTAAAGAAGGATAAATTTATACTGAGTTAAAGGAATGTTGAAATTAATTTACAAATAGACAATGCAAAAGAGGGTTATTTTAAAACAGGTTTGCGGTTCATGCCTGAATCACTTTCTCGTATCTGCGGACGCTCTGTCTCAGGGATGGCGAGTTACGCTCGGAGACTGAGTTTGTCTTTGCCAACAGCTTTTTTAACAGAAGTTCACAGCAAGATTCGTAAGAATTTTACAAGCTAATAGCAGGTAAAGCCTCTTAATAAGCCAACAGAGAAACAGCATACTCCAAACAAACGATGAATTGATTGCCTTGTTGGTTCAGGGAAGATGGAAGGAAACGAGTCCAGATTCAGCTCGAGGTGCAGCTTTGCAGGACTTGGTAGGGGGACAGAGGCTTTGACCAACCGACAGTGGACTCGCAGCGGCCTGTGCAGGAAGGAAGGTCCCTTGTTGTTAGACCTTGGCTGCTAGGGAACCAGGCGCCATGCTGGCCTGCAGAGCGGGCTGCTCTGGGGGTTGTCACTCCAGGAACCACTGCAAAGCCACTGCCTATGAGGCTCCCCCGTAAGGCAGGTGCAGAGGCCCTTTCTCTTCCTGAAGCTGCTGATGGGTCTAATGTCTCCACCTGCCAAGAGTGACCTTACCACCACAGGAGAAGCGCCTCGGGATCTCCCGAGGGCCATGTCAAGGGTGATTTCTGCCAAGATGCGCGCTCCAAACACTCCTTACACATCCCTGCATGCACATTCCGTTACCTTTCCACGGCTGTGCTCCCACCTGCTCTTGTCAAGACGCCTCCAGAACTGGACTACTTGTCAACCATCCTGACAAAACTCCTCTCGTTCTGAAATCAACTTTACTTCAAAGAGCAGCTTCTTATTTCGCTTATTTTGTGTTGTCTTTGTCATAAATAAGTGGAGTAAAACAACTTAAGTCATAAACAAGTAGATCTGAAATCATATTAAACCAGTACACCAGGCACAGGAACTCCTTCCCATCACTGTTACTCACAGTTTGCAGAGTTGCTGAGCCGTGCTCAGCCACTCAGTCATGGCCGACTCTCTGGGACCCCATGGACCGTAGCCCACCAGGCTCCTCTGTCCTTGGGATTTCCCAGGCAAGAATACGGCAGTGGGTTGCCGTGCCCTCCTCCAGGGGATCCTCCCGACACAGGCATTGAACCTGTGTCTCTGGGGTCCCCTCTGTTGGCAGGCAGATGCTTTATCACCGGCGCCACCTGGACTTGATGTCAAGTTGTGAAGCAGCTCAGAGGCAAGAAAAGCCTGGGACCAGATAACGCAGAAGAGCCTGCTCAACGTCGGGGCCGGCAGACTGCAGTCTTCGGCACAATCCAGCCTCCAGTTTCACCGGAACACACCACGCCCGCCTGTTGTCCATGGCGATTGTATGCTGAACGGCAGGGCTGACGTGGTTGAAGGAGCCTCTGACATAGTTACTGTCTAGACCTTTAGAAAATGTTAACCCACTCTTCTAAACAAGGTAGTGTTCCACGGAGAGCCTTTTCTCAACATAAATAATAGAATTTAAAAAAAATGATGGAGAGAGTGGTAAAGAAACAATGCATTTTTTTAGAAAAATTGACATTTTCCCCTAGAATTAAAACAGGACATCAGTCCTTAAACCAACATCTCACTCTGTGAGCAAGCAGGTGCATAAAATCAGATCCACTCCACGTGGTCGTCAAACTCCCCTGGTGGCTCAGGGGTAAAGAATCCACCTGCAACGCAGGAGACACAGGAGATGTGGGTGTGGTCCCTGGTTTGGGAAAATCTCCTGGAGAAGGAAATGGCAACCCACTCCAGTATTCTTGCCTGGGAAATCCCATGGACAGAGGAGCCTAGGGGGCTGCAGTCCACGGGGCTGCAAAACATGGCTGAGCATCTAACTAGCAGCGTCAGACATGTTGTAGAAAGACTGCAAACGTTAACAGATGCAGGGAAAAAAATTAAGAGAAGAGCGTATGCTGAAGGGAAAAAAATGTTCACTGAGAGAGAATAAATTCTGAATCAGAGCTATCATGGAAAAATATTTTACATGTATTATTTATCTGATCTTTTTAATTATTCTAGGAGCGGGTATTGGTCTTTAGCCATGAAGAAACTGAGTTCAAATTACACAGCTGGTAAATGGCAGAGCCAAGATGGAAACTCTGGTTTTGTGTTTTCAGAAACACAGACTTGGGCCCTCAGCTCTACTACTTGTTATTATAAAAAAATAGTTTATTTTTAACCATGAGTAACACACACTTCTCAGTCAGGAAAGATGATGAGAAAAAGTCAACTTGCTGATGCAGTTATATAGAGACTTTCGTAGCCAAGAAACAGACATGCAGAGACTTCTGCTGGAGGGACATGTCAGGATCCAAGCCCTGGGAACAGAGTTGCAGCTGGAGAAGGGAAGACAGAGGGGCGGATGGGGCTACAGACCAGGTGGGGCTTTGCAGGCTTTCAGGTTGTGCTAAAGATCTCACAATACTCTAAGAGAAATGAGAAGATATTGAAGTTTTAAAGCAGCGACAGGGGTAGGTGACTTGATCTAATTTGCATTGCAAAAAAAAAAAGCCTTTGGCGTGATGACTGCCTTGGAGTTGGGCCAGAATGGATACGGGGAGACTAATTAGAAAGCTGCTGATATATAACAGCCAAGATGATTACATGCCCAAAGGGAGCTGCGAACCAAATAATGATGAGAACTTGCAGCGTTCAGACCGGAAGCGGAAATGTATAGCACACGGGCATGACTGTTTCCATATGGAGCGCTGCTCTCTTTCCCTGGCGCGTTCTTTCATTTATATTCCACAGTATTTGGCCTTATTCGCAGACGGGATAAACCTCCATTGTTCTGGCTGCCTGAATTCCCACAGCAGCAAGCCTGGTGCTCTGACTGAGTCTCCTTTTGTTCTTTCTGTCTGTGTGCCGTCTGCTTCTTACCTCCCCTACAGCACTTTTCACACTGAATTATAATGTCTGATCACCTCCACCTCGCGGCCTTAGGAGAAGCCCTCAAGATTGAAGACTTCTTTTAATCACCTTCGCATCCCTACCGCCTACCAGTGCTGCCCGGAAACGGTCATTCCATCCAAGTTGCTGACGAAATGAGTGAGACCTAATTATGTGGAGCAGATCATTTTCTTCTGCCAATTTTAACAGCTCCCTTCACTTCCATGTTTCTGGATCCATGCTAATTCCCAGGCTCCTGAGGAATTGAAAACCCTCTGATAGAACCCTGTTATTCACTTTGGTGTTGTTTCGTCGCTAAGTGCTGTCCGACTCTTTGTCACCCCATGGACTGCAGCCCGCCAGGCTCCTCTGTCCACGAGATTTTCCAGGCACGAGTATTGAAGTGGGTTGCCATTTCCTTCTCCAGGGGATATTCCTGACTCAGGGATCGAGCCCATGTCTCCTACTTCTGTGTTGCAAGTGGATTCTTTACCACTGAGCCGTAAGTCAATACCATTTCTTACATAGAATATGTAGGGCACTGTAAATGTTTTGAATAGCACAAATACACTTGACTTCTGCTGAAGACATTATCTCCATATCCCAATGATAAACTACTTGTGTCTCTAGAAACGTGCTGTTTACTTATTTTCCTGCTCAACCTGTTCTCTGTGTGACTGGATCAGTCTCTCAGTCTCAGTTTTCTCTCCTAGAAAACAGAGATAATATTTATCCATTGTGACCATTTTTATAAGGATAAATGAGATCCTATGAAGTATGGTAGGTACAAGCTATTCAATTCCCTTCTTTTGTAACTGTATTTATTTTTGGCCGTGCTGGGTCTTCACTTCGGGCTTTCCTCCAGCTGCACAGCCTCTCCAGTTGTGTGCCGGTGTCTCATTGCGGCAGCTTCTCCTGGTGTGGAGCATGGGCTCTGAACAGGTGGGCTTCAGCTGTGGCTCACAGGCTCTAGAGCACAGGTTCAGAAGTTGCGGCAAATGGGCTTAATTGCTCTCTGGCGGCATGTGGGTCTTCCTGGATCGAAGACTGAACCCGTGTCTCCTGCCTTGGCAAGCGGATTCTTTGCCACTGAGCCTCCAGGGGAGCCGCCCTTCTTTTACTTTTGTGTCTCCACCATTTTTATTTTTTTTGTCCTCCATGTCTCCATCATGCCATGGATTACCTAAGTGGTTGGGTGTCCTTTTTAAAATTCTCTTATTTTTCCTGTACTGAATCTCTTCCAATATTTGCTCAGGTTTACCTTTTATGTCTCTAGATAGAATAAAATAGAAGTGTTCTACTTCACACACCATGAATATTTTGACTTCAAAAATGCCTCCCAAATTCTCCCTTGGGAGGAAATTCAAATTCACTCTAATCTACCTGTTGTTGCCTCCTTTCTGCTGTCAGAAGATCTGCGGATGGTCTAGAACTCCTTCACTCCGCTCTCCTATTAGATCGGAGGCTCCATTACCCAGGAAAAGTGGGCAGTGCCAGCCTGGGGAAGAGCTGGAGATAGTGAAACCCTTTACTGCAGGCACTGCTGTGCGGGGTTGGCATGTCTGAATTTAGGATCGGCAGATGCGTTTCTTTAATTGTCCACTTTGTGTAAATTTCCATCCTCCCAGCATATTTTAATAGGCTATTATTTTGAGTCCTAGGTGAGAATTTTTATATTCAAATATTCAGTAGCAATTTTGTGCTCTTTGCTGCTTTCAATTGTCATATGGACCCCTTTGCAGGTAAACATTTTAATAAGCACCCTTTGCCTGGGTGGTAATACAGGGAAGTGGAGGCATTAACAACCCTGCCTTTCTCTGCCTCAAACAGCTCATTGGCACATTATCTGCCTTTGTTCTCAGAGTGTCTTATAAGGCGTTGAGGGGCCTCACCCTCTGAGTTAGAATCTGGGTATCTTTAGTCTCCCGGAATTTGTGTTCCTTCTAGCATTATCTCACAGACAGGCGAGACAGAGGAGAAGAGAGGCTTTACACATCCTGGTAACACAAACGCGGGATCAAGAAGACAGTGGCAAGGTTGCTAATTGAAATTGTTTAGGGCCGGGCTTCTCATGCTTTAATCTGTATGTGAATCACTTGGCAATCTTGTTAAAGTGCAGCCCCTCATTCAGTGGGTTTGGAGCCTCTGATCCTCCGTGTCCGATACATCCAACAGGCCTAACATGTTTAACACGTCTCTCTCTCTCAGCTTCCCACGCAGCTCAGAACCTGCCTGCAATGCAGGAGACTGGGGTTCGATCCCTGGGTCAGGAAGATCCCCTGGAGGAGGAAATGGCAACCCACTCCAGTCTTCTTGCCTGGAGAATCTCATGGACAGAGGAGCCTGGCGGGATACAGTCCATGGGGTAGAAAAGAGTCAGACATGACTGAGCCGCTGAGCACACGTGTACTCTTTTCATCTGTCAATAGCTGTCTATCATCTAGCTACCTAGCTTTGATAATTACGTCAGCAAAGATCCTTTTATTTTCCATGTGAGATCACATAACCGCTTCCAGGGCTCAGGATAGGGACATACCTTTTGCGGGCCGCCAGTTAGCTGACTCTCGGAAGCCTGTGACTTCATGACCTCCATAACGTCCCCTTCAAGCCAGATACCCTGCAATTCTAAATAGGAAAACTTGTTTGCTTCACTTTGCTTTTATAATTTATTTTCCTTTCGGTTGCACTGGGTCTCTGCTGCGCACTGGCTTTCTCTAGCGGTTCTGGCGCGAGAGCCTCTCGGGGGGCTTCTCTGGTCGGGAGCACTGGGCTCAGTCGTGGCGGTGCATGGGCTTAGTGGCAGGTGGGATCCTCCCAGACCGGGCTGGAGCCCGTGTCCCCAGCACTGGCAGGGGGATTCTCAACCACAGGACCACCAGGGAGGTCCCAACTGCGCCCACTTCACGAGCACTGTAATGTGCAGATGAGAGTGTCTGGGCTCAGATACCAGTGTCCGCTGAACGTCTGCAGAGAGTGAGGCGAGACCAGAGTGGAACAGAGTGTATCAGCACAAGTGTTAAATTCAAAGAGCAAAGTAAATGGAGGAGGAAGGTGGGGGCGAGACTAAAATAAACACCCGAGGCAGCAGAAGCCGACGAAACCCTCAGAGGGAAGCAATTTATGGCTTCCATCCAAGTCTCTAAAAGGCACTCGGTTCACCCAAGGATCTGGTTAAACGCATGCGGCCTGGGATGCTGCAGTCTGGATACTGTGGTCTGGATGCTGTGGTCTGGGTGCTGCCGTCTGGGTGTTGCGGTCTGGGTGCTGTGCTCTGGGTGCTGCGTGTCAAATAAGCTCCTGAGTGATGCTGATGCTACTCGTCCATGGACCACACTGAGTAGCAAGGGCTTAGGCTGGGTAAAGGCAACAAGAAGGTATAAAAGACATTAATTGGATTGGGCGCTGCAACATGGGAGCCCCGGCTGAATCCCTGGGTTGGGAAGAACCCCGGGAGAAGGAAATGGCAACCCACTCGAGTACGGTATTCTTGCCTGGAGAATCCCATGGACAGAGGAGCCTGGCAGGCTACAGTTCATGGGATCACAGAGTCGGACACGACTGAGCGACTAACACACACAGACATCGCTAGGGAGCAGAACCTTTGGGTCTATGAAGAACTGGAGAAACTTAATGTGTCTTCTCTACAGACTCCTTACAAAATTCAAGTCTAGTGTTGCCAAACTTCTTTCCAAAAGAATCTGTATTGCCATATAAAATCTCTATGTCCGTGTTGGCAACCTACTACAAATTTCAAAAACAACTCGAGAGACAAATAAATAAAAAATCTATTTTTAAAAAGGATTGCTGTGTTTAACCTCTAGCAGGTGAGTCTTTTGTGCTACATTTGTAAATTGAGCAGATCTTTGATACCTTTTGCATAAAAGAGTTAACTATTAAAAACATTGACAGTGATAAACTAAAATAAAAAAAAGAAGAAGACGACCCTCAATTTACCGTTAAGTGTTGAACGAGCGTGTGCCTGTTTTGTTTTGCACAGCCCTCCAAATGGGTCGCTGTTGTTCAGAGCACACCATGTCAAGGAGGAAATGAGACATTCCAAGGGCTATTAACTACTCCAGCAGAGATGTGGGGAGATCACTGCAGTGTTATTCAGTGTCGGTATTTATTTAATTCTGGTGCAGAAGGGCAAATTTACCATGCTCAATGGTCCTCAAACTCACGCTGGCTTACAAGAGAGTGGCTTAATGACCCATTGACGGTAGCCTATGGCGTCACCTTATAAAATAGTGGCAGGAGAGAGGACAGCCCGGAGTAGTTGCTTTTAATATATTTTATATCTAAAGCATTTTTTTTTTTTGAACACAGAGTTGCCATGGTTTTGTCAACTGATTTGTTTGCTTCCCTCATAGCTCAGTTAGTAAAGAATCTGCCTGCAATGCAGGAGACCTGGGTTCGATTCCTGAGTTGGGAAGATCCCCTGGAGAAGGAAATGGCAACCCACTCCAGTATTCTTGCCTGGAGAATCCCATGGACGGAGGAGCCTGGCGGGCTACTGTACGTAGGGTCATAAGAGTCAGGCATGACTTAGGGACTAAACCACCACCACCACCACCAAGTTAAGCTAGTTCTGGTATCTGACAACCTCCTTCTCTCTGCAGTCTTCATCTGCGGTGAGTTTAGATGAATAAATCCTACCTGAATGAATCTTTTCAACAATACTTGGTAGTCCATTGGGCTTCCCTGGTGACTCAGTGGTAAAGAACCTGCCTGCAATGCAGGAGACGCAGGTTAAGTCCCTGGGTTGGGAAGATCCCCTGGAGGAGGAAATAGCAACCCACTCCAGTATTCTCATCTGGGAAATCCCATGGTCAGAAGATCCTGGCAGGCTACAGTCCATGGACTGAAAAAGAATCAGATACAACTTAGCAACTAACAGTAACATGTAGTCTGTAAAGGGCTAACTTGTATAGCTTAGGCATCCCCAAAGAACATTGCTATCCCTTTATATATATGATCTGCATCTTGAGATTTTAAAAGCTACAAACACTGATGTAAATGTAATGTCCCAAGGGATGTATAATAAACAGTTGCTGGAGATGCAAGAAATATAGCAACTGTTTGCAACTCTCCACACAAAGTTAGAGAGCCATACCACAATATTTCACTGTAATAGAGTACAGAGAATATGATTTAACTGGCAGAAGAGCCAGCATCATAATATAACCAGATATTTCATAATAGAGCTTTATTATATAAAATTTAGAGCCATTCCAAATGTTCCTGAAAAATTTTGCAAAGGCAACCTACTGTTGCAAAGAGAAGTCTGTATTCCGCCGAGCTCAGACATTACCAGCTCCAGATTCTGTCACTGAATTAAGGCCTTTCTGAACTCAGCAAGATGTTTGAATGAGGAACCGAAGTACAGAAAATGGGACTTGCCTTGTGGTCCAGTGGTTGAGAACCCACCTGCTCATGCAGGGAACGCTGGTTTGATCCTGGTTCAGGAGGATCCCACAGGCCAGGGAGCAACCAAACCTGTGTGTCACAACTACTTAGCCACACTCTTGAGCCGGAGCTGCAACGACTGAGTCTATGAACTTGGAGCTCCATCACAGGAAGTGCTCCGTCATAGGAAGCCACTGCGATGAGAAGGCTGCTCTCCACAATCAAGAGCAGCCCCTGCTCGCCACACCTAGAGGAAAGCCTGCGTGCACAGCCTCTAATGCCCACAGAGGCCCCTCTCCAAAACACAGGAGACGACGCGGGGGCTTTAGTGTCCACCTATCGGGTTGTTTCCAAGAAGCGTTTTTTCCTGTAAAATGTAAAAAAAAAAAAAAATCTCATCTGCAAGTCTAGCATGCAATCTATGAAGTTTAACATAAAAAAAAAAAAAAAAAAACACATAAAAGTAGGAAAGGATAGACCAACACACAAGGTCTTGTTTACCGAGCAGCTCACTGTGAGTTACCAGTATGAAAACACTGCTCCCTTTGCTCCAGTGATAGCAGCTTCCTGGATCTGTCTTAGGATAAACTCTGAGGCTGATAGCCAGTTCTCTGGGAAAGAGTGCCACAATCAATTAACAATGTCTGTCTTGGGGCTGATAGCCAGTTCTCTGAGAAAGAGTGCCACAATCGATTAGCCATGTCTGTCTTGGGGCTAATAGCCAGTTCTCTGGGAAAGAGTGCCACAATCGATTAGCCATGTCTGTCTTGGGGCTGATAGCCAGTTCTCTGGGAAAGAGTGCCACAATCGATTAACAATGTCTGTCTTGGGAAAAGAGTAGAAGGTACGCATATGCCATATATTTGCACAGATTATTTGCATTAATACTTAAGGAGATTCTTTTACTTGAAGACTAAGGATTGATTGAGAATGTCTGAGCCTTCTCTATTGAAAGACAAGTAACAATAAATAAGATATATACAGACCATATGGAACATGGCAAAAACTGATTCTTGACATTATCGATGGGTAAATCTAGTGAGTGAAAGTTGCTCAGTTGTGTCTGACTCTTGGTGACCCCATGGACTATCCAGTCCATGGAATTCTCCAGGCCAGAATTGGAGTGGGTAGCTTTTCTCTTCAACATGACCCAGGAATAGAACCAGGGTAAATCTAAGACCTTTGCAAATCCCATGTGAAAATCCCTACAGGATCAACTCATGGGTATTACTACCTGAGCTCTAGTAGTAAGACAATACTGAATGTAATGACAACTTTTATTTTCTAGGGTTCTGAAACCACTGCAGATGATGATTGCAGCCATGAAATTAAAAAATTGTTCCTTGGAAGGAAAGCTATGACAAACCTAGACAGCATATCAAAAAGCAGAGACATCACTTTGCCAACAAAGGTCCATAAAGAAAGCTGAGCACCGAAGAACTGATGCTTTTGAATTGTGATGCAGAGAAGACTCTTGAGAGTCCCTTGGACTGCCAGGAGATAAAACCAGTCAATCCTAAAGGAGATCAACTGTGACTATTCACTGGAAGGATTTGTAAGCTGAATGTAAAGGGCCAGCTCATTGGAAGACACTGATGCTGGGACAGATCAAACGAACAGGAGAAGAGGGTGGCAGAGGATTAGATGGTTGGATGGCATCACCGACTCAGTGGACATGAATTTGAGCAAACTCCAGGAGATAGTAGAGGACTGAGGAGCTTGGCATGCAGTCCATGGAGTCACAAAGAGTTGGACATGACTTAGCAACTAAACAACAACAATACTGCATGCGTGGGTGTGAGGACGTGGGGCAGTTAGCTCATGTATGCCAATGGTCATGGTGTCAATATGGGCCCCTGAAAACTCACCATCTATCAGGTTGTGAAACTTCAATATCACTGTCTATGTGGGCAGAATGATGTCTATAACGGGTGGTCATGAATGTGAGCAAGGCATGACGACACTCTCTTACACTCAGAAATAAAGACAATAAACGGGAAAAAAGAAGGAAAGAATACTAGAGTGAGTGGGTTGCCAGTTCCCTCACCAGGGGACCGAACCCACCTCTGCATTGGCAGGCAGATCCTTTACCACTGAACCACCTTCGAAGCCCGGGTTATTTATTACTGTAAAGCAAATCACGCCAAAACTTCGCAGCTAAAATAGCACACATGTGTTACATTATGTCACAGTCTCTACGGATCAGGAAAGGGTAGCAGCATAGCTGGGCTCTGTCTGAAGGCTGCCCAAGGCATCTCAAGGTTCACCTGGGCTGGGACCTGCTCCCGAGTTCACCCAGGGCCATTGGCTAAGGTTCAGTTCCCTGTGGCTGAACTGGGGTCTTAAGTCCTCACTAGCTGCTGGCTGGGGGCCCCTCTTTGCTGCACGGGCCCCTCTGTGGGTGTGCAGATGGCTCCATCTCCATTGAAATGACTAAGAGAGATTGTGAGCAGGCAGAAGTGACCATCAGTGACCATCAGTGACACCCTGATCTCTTAAGAATCAGCTCCCTTTCGCCATGTTCTCTTCCTTGGAAGGGAGTGAACAGGCCCAGCCTAGGCCAAGCAGGAGGCGGTTATGCAAGAGTGTGAATCCAGCTGCAGGTGCCCTGGGGGTCATCTCAGAACCTGCCTCCACACTCATCAAGGGCCTGTTTTCTGCTTCCAAACATGCAGTGCCCCCGTTAGCAGAAAAGGGACTTCTCCACAGACTTCCTTTCCTCCCTGAATCTAGGAGCACCCGGCCCCGTTTGAAGTGTCCCCACTGTGGAAACCGGCCTTCTTGATTCCCCTTGCGTCTCAGCAGCTCTTTCCCCACGTGCCCTTCTCTGTCGTCAGCTGTCCTCTCTGCATTCCCACTAGAGGCCTCCATTATTTTTTAATTTATGTAAATTTAATTATTAAAATTTTAATTTGAGAATAATTTAACTTTTAAAAATGTATATGTATAATTAGTTTTTAAAATTTATGTAATATTAGACATTGTTTAAGAAGCTTCAGGATGAAAAAGAAACACAGAAACATATAAATCTCCTTGCTTAAATTAAACCCAAATCTGAGCTCTGGCTCTTTGGGAAGTTCAACCCAGAAATTTTTAGGGCATGAATAGAGCTTCTCGACTACCAGTGACTGAATCAGATTTTTAACTTTCTACATCTTTCTTCCCTTTTCTCTCCTTCAACTTCCCTAACCAATCCCACTTAAATAAATATTTGGCTGCGCTGGCACTTCGCTGCTTCTCAGGCTTTTCTCTAGTTGCAGCGAGTGTGGGCTGCTCCCCAGCGGTGCGTAGGCTTCTCAGCTAGGAGGTTTCTGTCCTCACTCAGCTCGGCTCTAGGGCGCCTGGCTTCATCGGCTTCGGCTCCAGCTCCAGAGCGCAGGCTCAGTAGCTGTGGTGCACAGGCTTAGCTGCTCTGGGGTTTGTGGAGCCTTCCCGGACTAGGGATCGAACTCAGGTCTCCTGCACTGAGAGATGAATTCTTGAAAACTCAGCCATCAGGGAAGCCTCCTGATCCCCTTTGTCATAACTTTTTGGGTTTCATTCTAATAATCAAGGGGTTTTCTTTTTTTTTAATGCATGTTTTACACCTGGCTAATTTATATTCTGATTTGTGTGGAGTCTAAAAGAGTCAGAGGAGCCTGGCTCTTTTATGAAACCAGACATGGAAAGGGTTGTGGGATGTCCCTCAGCAAGTGCGAGGGTCAGTTAATTTCTCTGTCTGCGTGTTGTGATGCGGCAGAGATAATCCTGATGGATTTAGTCTGGTGACCTTTCGCAGCTGTCAGGCCTCAGTAATTTTTACCTGTTTTGATATTCCCCAAAATTGCTGAGGACATTACAACATAAAAAGAGTTGGTGAATATGCATAAATCTGTGGGAACTTGGGCAGTCGTTTATATGGGCGGAGGGGTTGCAGAGGGCAGGTTGTGTCCTGTGCCCCCGGAGGGACTGCATTCTGGGGAGGTAAAGTAGACTTTGAAAATAAACAGTGCTTTTCTCCTCTCTGCTTTCATTCATATTTAATAATAGCTAATTATCCTAAGAATTCACAAAGCTGTAAAAGAAGAGCATATGCTGTTTTCTTCTGTTTATCAAAGGGGAGCACGGGTTTAAAAAATAGTTGGGCATCTCTCTTCTTGACAGTGGTCTCTGAAGCCAACACTAGGCTCCACTTGGCTGCTTGTTATTTTTAAAAATACTTTACTTATTTAATTCTGGCTGTGGCAGGTCTCAGTCTGCTGCTTGAGCTTAGTTGCCCTGAGGCCTGTGGAACCTTAGTTCCCCAACCAGGGATCAAACCCAAGTCCCCCGTGTTGGGAGGCAGATTCTTAACATCTAGACCACCAGGGAAGCCCATTTGGTTCCCTTGAGAGTCCCTTGGACTGCAAGGAGATCAAAGCAGTCTATCCTAAAGGAAAGCAGTCCTGAATATTCATTGGAAGGACTGATGCTGAAACTCCAATACTTTGGCCACGTGATGGGAAGAGCCAACTCACTGGAAAAGACCCTGATGCTGGGAATGATTGAGGGCAGGAGGAGAAGGGAATGGCAGAGGATGAGATGGTTGGATGGCATCACCGACTGCATGGACGTGAGTCTGAGCAAGCTCCGAAAGACAGTGAAGGACAGAGGAGCCTGACGGGCTGCAGCCCACGGGGTCACAAACACGGACATGACTTAGAGACTAAACAAAACTACAGCAAATTTCCTGAGGCAGCAGCCAAAACGGCAGACCAGCCCACAGCTGTCCTCAGGCTTTACTATCCACTCCCTACCCCTTGTGAAGGGTTTCATGTTTCCAACTATTGACTATTCCTTGATATAAAAATAGATGTAGCAATTAGTATGAGGAAGCAATAAGAACACTGCATTTTATTGCACTCTAAATATTTTATAATTTTTTTATAATCCTGTAGAAAGGCTCCATAGATCATTTTATAAAAATGACTTTTCTGGCAAATATGAAATCAAGATGGGGGAGTGTCTTATTTTTAAAGTGATCATTTGCATCTAGACCTCTATATTGTGTTAAACAGCCTAGTAAAAAATGAAATTACTGTTTTATACTAATAAATGTTGTTGTTACCTGAGTAAAACATTAAAAAAAGAAAGAAAGCAAGCTGAAAAGAGCCTGCCCTGCAGTGGGAATATCATTTACTTGAAATAGTGGCTTCTTGTTTTTATGCTTAACAGATTATATATTACTCCCAGATCAGTGGCCATGTTACCTCTGATTATATCATATTGAATTTCCTCCACATTCAGGCCAGAAGACAAACCAGAGCAAAACCAGAAAACTCTAAATGTGAATTATGTTAGAAAATAGAAGTCAAGGCCCGGTGCCTTAAGGGAACCCCTGCTCCGTGTGGATGTCGAGATTTCCGTTCTCAACATCTACACTGTCTTGGAGGAATTTTGCACCTGTGACTAACCCTCTTTGGAGATGGCCTTCAGCAGTCCTGGGGTAGATGGCATTCCGTGGTCTAAGGACAAGTGACTCTGTCCGTCCATTGAGGGGTGCCTGCTAAAGCCAATGAAGAGGACGAGGAGACAGGCATCTGGAGGGAGTGCCCCGCTCCCCTCTGGCTTCCACCTTGCTTGCCCTCTCTTGACTTTAGTTTTTATTTTGTCTTATATCTTACTTCATTCTATTTTTTTTCTTCCCTATATCTTTCTTTACCTATGGCCTTGGCTAACACATTACAAGGTTTGCAAACAACTCTCGGTGACGACCATTCGGATTGCCTTTGGAATTGCACCAATGAGCCCACGCATCACGGAGGCACAGAAACCGGCACTACCCCCGCCTCCAGTTTCGGCCGGGATGCCGCCCTCTGCCTTGTGCGTGAGCCTCAGGGGCGCGCACCCTGGCTCCCTGCCCCACGGAGCCTCAGGGGCGCGCACCCCGGCTCCCCGCCCCACGAAACCCTGATCCCGCTTTGATGGAGAGCCACCCAGCCTTCAGTTGCTCCCTGAGGTCCAGAAGCTGAGTAGAGAATTTAACCTGAATTTAAGTCCCTTAATTCAGTTTTTTATACCAATTATTCCTCCTTTCTATTCAATGATCTTAGTTATAGATCTGTAGTTTATTATCCTTTAATTTCTGCATGAGTTTAGAAGTAAACATGGCTATAAAATAATGACATCTTTGTCAACTACAATTTAGTTCCATCTATTGGTTTTCTTACCGATTTAAAAATTAATTTATCAATGTCACACTTCATTCTTAACGTTGACATTTCATTTTCCACATAGGCTGAGATGCACCTTTCTGAGTTATCTATTGTTTCTGCATCCAAGTCTTCTCTAAAATATTTGCTATCATACATTATTTAATTATTTTGTTTTAAAATAAATTTGTTACTTATGTAAAAAAATAAAATGGAGTCACTATGAATGAGTCTATTGTGAGCGAGCTAAATCATGTTTTAAAAGTAATTGAAAGGACTTCCTGGGTGGTACAGTGGATAAGAATCCACCTGCCAATGCAGGGCACACGGGTTCAATCCTTGGTCCGGGAAGGTCTCGCGTGCCATGGAGCAGCTGCGCCGGGCGCCACAGTCACTGAAGTCCGACTGTCTAGGGCTGCGCACGGCCCTGCGGAGCCTGGTGGTGCAGCAACTGAGGCCCACACGCCCGGAGCCCGTGCTCTGCAACAGGAGACTCCACTGCGACGAGAAGCCCGCAGCGCGCAGCTGGAGAGCGCCCCCTGCCCTCAGCAGCTGGAGAAGCGCCCGCACACAGCCGCGAAGACAGAGCACAGTCAAAAAAGTAACAATTCAGGTGGGCTTCAGATGTTGCAGTACTTTTTCCAGTTACATTTATAATCATTTGTACATTACACTCCTCTCTTCCTGAGGAGAGAGATGATAGTATTTATCTTCACGTCTTCAGTATTTAGCATTCATTTAATAAAATGTCTATTTTTTTCATATTTAAATGTCTTTTTAAAATAGACATTTTATTAAATGAATAGCTAAAAGTAATATCTAAAATGACCATGAGAACTTGTTTACGCGGGAATCATTGTTAATAGCACTGAGTCTAAACGGATGTTTATTCTGTGTTTCCTGGGTATCAGATCCATTTTGAAGTACTTTGCATGAATTAATTCATTTATCCACCAACAAATTCATGAAGTAGAGCAGCAATTACTCTGATGTATTGCAAGAGGCCCAGAAGACCCAGGTTCAATCCCTGGGTCAGAAAGACCCCCTGGAGAAGGAAATGGCACCCCACTCCAGTATTCTTACCTTGAAAATCCCATGGACAGAGAAGCCTGGCGGGCTGCGGTCCATGGGGTCACAAAGAGTCAGCCACGACTGAGTGACTGAGCTCACACGCTCACGCATGCACGCACACCTTGGACACAGTCCATCATCATGAGGTTCCATTAATTACATGGTTTTGAGTAGAGTAGTGGCTTCAGTGGATTTGTATTTTAAAAGGATCCTTCCTTTTAAAATACAAATTTCCCCTTTGTGTGTGGAAGGGAGTTTGCACAGGATGAATAAAGATTCATTTAACGTTTTGGTTTAAAACATACAGGTAGATAGTGTTTAGTGGAGGAAGGGATACTAGATAAGTATATGTTGAATTTCATTGCCTGAAAAACACAAAAGAAAAGTCAAGGATGGCACCAGCTACACAAGCTACCTAGTTGGTCTTCTGTAGCTCAGTGTGGAAAACAAACAGAAACTGGAGGACTCTTAATCAAGACCTCGCTCATCATTTGTGATGCTTTCAAGATGTGTCAAAATGTTTTCCTTATCAATTATTTTTCTGAAGTGATGAATGCATTTTCTTCTTGTAAAAAAAAAATCTCGTTAAAAAACTACTGAAGGCTTTAAACAACAGTGTGCAATAGAAAAAATAGCCTAGGTCCTTAGGCACAAACGATTTTCAATTCTATTCAGAGAAGTCTTTTCGCATCCTGACACTCAGAAAATGAATGACTCCAAAGAGCACACAGAATCGCGCTGGAGGCTGCTTGGAGCTCTCTGGAACTTGTAACCAACCCAAACATTTTTATCAGCTCCATAACAATACCCAAGTCAATAATAAAGGGGTGATTCAGTAGCCAATCCAGATCCAAAAGACAGTGGCCTTAAAAATAAACAGCCCAATCAAAGTGGCATTGATGCTGCCTTGAAACAATGAATATTAGCTCTGTCACGGCTTAACTGCATCGAAGAGCCATATTCTCTGTGGCTGTCACCTTAGAAAATCTCCCAAGGAAAGAGAGAAAACCACCTCAACAGATTTCATTTATTTGCAGCCATAACTTCAGGTTGGTGTCTGCCTGCAGTTTTGCAGATGCTCATCATGGGTAGAATCCTGGTTATTCCACATGGAAAGGGGTTTTTTATTTCTCCATTGTATCACTCTGATTCTCTGCCCCTATACATTTAAAGGGGAAGGTAGATTCTGAAACAAGAGGAATACCTTGTTGTTTTTTTCCTACTGCAATTATGTTCTTCTCTAATCTTGACCTCCAACTTTGAGGAGAAAACTTTTGAGTTCCTCCCAGCCCTTCAATAAAGATCCATTGCAGGGGCTTCCCTGGTGGCTCAGCGGGGAGGAATCCACCTGCCAACGCAAGAGACACAGGTTTGATCCCTGATCCGGGAGGATCTCACAGGTTGCAGAGCAACTAAGCCCTTTTGCTGCAACTATTGAACCTGTGCTCTAAAGCCTGTGAGCGAAAACCACTGAGGCCCACACGCCTGGAGCCCGTGCTCCCCAACAAGAGAAGCCACCACAGTGGGAAGCCCGAACACGGCAGCCCTGGGGGCTAGCCCTGCTCTCTGCAACCGGAGAAAGTCCACGTAGCAACAACAGAGACCCAGCATCACCAGAAACACCAATACAATTTATATATACATAAAGATCCATTGCAGATGCATGGGTGATATTAAACCTTAGAGTCACTGATGTGATTAAACTGGTTTACTAGTAAAACTATATAAAAATAAACATGAGAAATATATTGCTGTGTATATGAAAGACCTGATAACCTAAATAAAGACTTGATGGGGACTCCCCTGGTGGTCCAGTGGCTAGGACTCTGCTCCCAATGCAGGGGGCCCGGGTTCGATCCCTGGACAGGGAACTGGAGCCCACATAACTAAGAATTCATATAACACGACTCAGAGCTCGCACTGCACAACTCAGACCTGGCACAACGGCGTGAATAGATTTTAAAATGCATATGAATAACTGGCTATAGAACCCGGCAAAATAAAATAAATTCTTAAAAGAATACAAGCAACAAGACTCATTGTTGAAGAAAAAGAAACTAATTATGATCACCTTTCTTGTATTGGAGAACGTTAACAACAATCAAGACAGTTTTACATAATTTTCCCTGCCAGTGTAGAAACAGCCCTCCTTGCCTTGGCAACTGATTCCGTCGGTAATAGATACCGACAGGAAGGATATTCAATTCCCCGACCTTGGCTTCTTTGTTTAAAAAAAATAAAAATCAGCCTAACTTCAGCCAAGAAACTGCTTGACTTTCGAAGCTTGAGTATTCTAAATCCTTTTAAACCCACAGTCACATGGGAAACTCACAGCAACAAGCTTTTGACGAACAAAGCGTGATCGCGGGAGGGCCTAGCGTGGTGAAACGTCACACAAGGAGGCGCGTGAGCCCCACCCTGGACGTGGGGCCTGACTCCCGGGCTCGGCCACGCCCTCTCCAGCGACGGCTACTCAATACAATTATTATGCTATGGATTTTGTTGTCTTTTCTGTGAACTTATTTATTTCAGACCCCGATGCTAGGAAAGATTAAGGGAAGGATTTTTGGAGAAGGAGGTGACAGAGGATGAGATGGTTGGATGGTATGCATCATTGACTCAATGGACATGAGTTTGGGCAAACTCTGGGAGATAGTGAAGGACAGGGAAGCCTGGCGTGCTGCAGTCCAAGGGGTCACAAAGAGTTGGACATGACTGAGTGACTGAACAACAGCAATTTATTTCATAGAGGAAGAAGCTATGTTAAACCTTGGTTTAAGATCCAATTCTTATACATTTTAGGACTGAAAAATACACACCTATAATCATTACAGACCTTGACATCTGCCTCTTTCTTAAATTTTCATTGTTTCTTGCTGTCTTCTGTCTCTGTGCTTTCATGAAACAACACAGCCCTAAATTTAAGCAACTGCTTAAGCAAGATTTGACTTTAAATTGTTCTTTAAAAAAAGTCCTCACTGGGCTTCCCTAGTGGTTCCTGGTATAGAATCCACTTGGGTTTGATCCCTGGTTCTGGAAGATTCCATGTGCTGCAGAGCAAGGAAGTGCGTGCGCCACAACCATTGAGCCTGTGCTCTCCAGACCAGGAAGCACAGCTGCAGAGCCTACCCGGTGCAGCTGCTGAAACCTGCGTGCCCCAGATCCAGCTCCTGCTCTGCAACCGGCTGAGCCCCCGAAATGAGAAGCCCACTTACCACAGTGAGAGAAAAGCCCGTTCGGCAGCAAGACCCTGCACAGCCGAAAATAAATAAAATTATTTTTAAAAAGCCTCGGTGTCTAAAATCAAGCCTGCATAATAATGCAGATTTCTACTCCCTAGTGGTGTGAGGTACAGAGCCTCAGGGTGTGTGGAACATTCGATCTGACCTTTAATATTAATGTAAATCACAGAGGCGAAGCTGATGGGTGGGTTAAATCCTCTGACTTCAGTTCCTATCTGATTATATTCCCCTGGACTCCAAGCCATCCTTTATGCTGCACTCCATTGAAATAAGGAGAGGTACTCAAGTTTCCAACCAACAATACAATTGCATCAAAAGCTTGTCCAATGATAAGACTTCCTGCCAAACCTAAAGAGCTTTATAGCTTTTAGACAATATGTTGATTTTGGAAAATAAACTACAAGGAGGCTTTTGGAACAGAGGAATGTGTCAAGGTAAAGACGGATGGAATGCAAAATGGAAAGTGTTGAGAAGGCCTAAATTCCTCTAGCAAATAGGCCAGTGCTATGCAGAGACTGTAGATGTTATACATGATTACTGGCCTTATCGGGGCTGCTTGAGATGGTTGTAAATCCAGTTTGATCTGCTTGAGCCACCTAACATAAAACTAACATGTAAGCATAACAAAATTTGTAAAATGCAGTCTCATAACAATACGAGCAAATATAAGCTTGTAGAAGAAAAAAGATAACTTTAAGGTCAGGAAGGAGCTCAATGAATAGAGTCACAGTTTAGAGCATCTCCATGCTTTTAAACCCCACTGTGATCAGTTTTCTTTGGTACAAATGCTAAGTTGGTGGAAAGAGTTGGCTTCAAAACACTGGTGTTAGTCATTAGCACGAGGGGACGTGCATTTAATTAAGTGCTTCCTTCTTGCAGACCTTACATTATTTGCTCTCATGAAAACCCATGTTATGGTATTATTTTCCTGCTTAAAAGATGAAGAAAGAGGCTTTAGTGGCATTAATAAGTATCCCAAACCATATTATTAGTGACGAATAAAGACAAAAGCCAGACCCCGTCTTTTCCTTCCAACTCCATGTCTGTCTCAGCATTAAGCTGGCATAGGCGTCTGCTATGCCACGGGAAGGGCTTCAGATAGTTTTGGAGATAAACCTCCTTGGGGTGGATCAAGATGTCTGCCTCATTTTTTATTATTTTTAATTCTACTTGCCAACCTTCTTAAACAAGATTTGGGGAAGGCCAGGCAATAATTTGATATTAGTCCATTCTAGGGAAGAAACTTATTGAGCCAATCACTACACGAAAAGACAGATTTCCTTCTCAAGATGGAATATACTAAGTGAAGCTGTAGTGGGAGCCTTGCTGCAGATATTGAGAAGATGGTGAAAACCTGCAGTGATGTCCATCGCACACTCACCATTTTTGGTGGCATAACTTACAGGGCAACTTCTTTTTGGAGAATTATTGGTGAAATTAGACATAAAGATGTCTCCATCTTCCCTAAGCATTGGGGAGCACGTGACCCAGCCTGTGCTCTTAGACTTTATCTATGGAGGTTGAGTCCTGAAAGGCATGGACCCTAACAGGATAGAGAAATAATGGGATTAATTCCTCCCAGGAGCCCATGCCCAGGGGCGCAGCCTGATGAGCTTCTGCTTCTGGACACCAGCTGGACCATTTTGTATCCTTTCATGCCAGGTTTTTGAGATCGTCCGTGAATCTGTTCGTGTCCTACCTTAAGTTTACAATCTTATCATGGAGACAGCAGTATGCACGTCAACTCAATAGCAGCACTTCCAAGAAGCCGTCCTCGACTGCCCCCCTGACACAGGTGCTCCACCCAGGAACTTCCTATTCTAATATCCAGTTTTAACATCCTTGCCATTGTGATTACTGTCTGATTTAATCCTGCTTATTTGGTATCTTCGTGTGTTTGGGCAGGTGAGCCCCACAGAGTTTTCTGCTAGTTACAACAGCACAGGACATGGGAAGTGCTTCCCGCATGTCTAGGAGCAGGAAAAAACTTGGTCTAAAGACATCTAGAGGGTGTGATGAGCCCTCTCAGTCAGGAAGAGGAGGATGCAGCTGATTCCATGGACCAGCAGATGAAAACCAGACGGGAACAACGGCGTCTGCAGACTCCACGGTAACAGGAAGAAAATGTGAAAATCTAGATTGCTGCCTTTCCTGCCGCTGAGTCAACACTACATGTGATGGTGTGGCCTCTTGCAGTACACGGTGCTGGACTTAAAATGGATAGTCAACAAGGGCCTACTGTGCAGCACACGGAACTCTGCTCCATGTTATGTGATGTCCTCGATGGGAGGGGAGTTAAGGCGAGAATGGATACATGCATATGGGGCTTCCCAAGTCTCAGTGGTAAAGAATCCACCAGCAATGTGGGGGACTCAGAGATACAGATTCGATTCCTGGGTTGGGAAGATCCCCTGGAGGAGGAAATGACCACCATTCTTGCCTGGAAAAAACCCACGGACAGAGGATTTGGCAGGGTACATAGTCCACAGGTTCACAAAGAATCGGACGTGACCTAATGACGGCACACGTGGCTACGCGTATACGTACGGCTGAGTCCCTTCATTGTCCACCGTAAACTATCGCCACGTTGTTAACTGGCTTTCCCCAACACAAACAAAAAGTTAAAAAAATTAAAATGGGGAAAATCACACTGAGAAAAGATGTGTTTTGTACACTTCAGTTTACAGCCTGAGACTTATACCTAATAAACCTGATCGTGGGTTTGTCAAACAATACGGAGATATAAAAGTAACAGTGAGTCTCTTCTAATCCTATCCCCAGGAGAGCGGCTCACAGCTCTTCCTATAGTTATGTCAACAGAGACAGGTACAGACGCAAGTACGTACTTGTGCATGGACAGAATCACGTCTCTGGACAGAGTGGTGTCATTGTTGGAAGAATAAGTAGGCTCACAGCATATGCACTCTCCAGAATCAATTTTCAGACATTGCAAAACAGCTTTTTGAATTTGAGCAAGTGAAATATGCCAATCATTGATGGGTTGACAGCTGACAATGTCATTTAGGGTTAACGTGTGTATTTTCTTTTTCCATGTAAAAAATCACTTTGAAACACTGAATTCACATTGCTTGCTGTGATCAGGAGGCCACCAGGGTAAGATGAATTGCTGCTATGAGAGTGGGTTCCTTGACAAGAAGAATGAACGTTCACTGGCAAACCCATGAAAAATCAAAGGTATTTGGGACATGACTGTGGAAGCGAAAATTGTATAAAAGGTGTTTTTTCTCTGATGAATTACAATTAGAGAACTCTAAAGCCAAAGTACAATAATTAAAACTCCTCAATTAATTTTTCTCTAAGACGTCTGAATGAAAAGGCAGGAAAAATCCTTTATTATTATTATTATTTTTGCTCTCAGAAACTATCAGCTGAAATAATCTACACCTCAGGGGTACCTTGTGAAATACACATGATGCATTTCTTTCAGTGGTAAAGTAACAGGTATTTAAAAGTTTACTTAATCCTTTTAGAGACATTTTGACTGCCAAATGAATTTCTGAGGGTATCAACGTTACTAGTGTAATGATCCCAGGAACTGCCCCTGCAGTCCAGTGGTCAAGACTTTGCTTTTCAATGCAGGGGCACAAGCTCAATCCCTGATCTGGAATTAAGATCCCACATGCCCCAGCATGTGGCCAATAATAATAATCTAATGATCCCAGTATTTCTTTGGCTAAAATTTTTAGGTTATCCTTAATGCTATTATCATTTTTTTCATGACCAAATGTAATTGACTGAAAAGTTTCAGGGTTGAGAGAAAAGAAGTCAGTGAATGTATTTTCTTGAATAAAGATTGTGTTTTAGCTTTCGGGCCACTGACTCGACCCTAAGTGTAATTAACTGGTTTGAGAGCTTACATAAAACCAACATGTAACAATATGGCATATTGTTCTGTTCTGGCTGCTATGACAAGTTAGCCCAGACTCTTGTTGTTCGGCTGCTCAGTTGTGTCCAGCTCTTTGTGACCCCATGGCCTGCAATACACCCGCTTCCCTGTCCTTCCTGTCTCCTGGAATTTGATAGACTCGTGTCCATTGAGTCGCTGAAACCATCCAGCCATGTTATCCTCTGTCGTCCCCTTCTCCTGCCCTCAATCTTTCCCAGCACCAGGATCACAACCTTGAGTAACTCAATGAAACTGTGAGCCATGCCATGTGACCTCCACTGGAGAAGGGACTGGCAAACCACTTTAGCATTCGTGCCTTGAGAACCCCATGAACAGTGTGAAAAGGCAAAGAGATAAGACACCACGGATTGGATAAATTATGTTTCTTGGTGGCTGGGAAGTCTGAGATGAAGGAGCTGGCAGATTCAATGTATGGTGAGAGCCCACTTCCTAGATGACCGTTTCTTTGCTGAAAACTCACACAGTGGAAAAGGCAAGGGGAGTGTGTTGGACTGCTTTTATAAAGGCACTAACCCATTCATGAGGGCTCTGTCTCTTCACTAACTCACTTCCCAAGCCACACCTTGGGGGTTAGGTTTCAATATATGAATTTTGGAGGGACATACATGTTCGGATCTTGACAATGTGTATGTATGTGTGTGGGCTAAGTTGCTTCAGCCATGTCTGACTCTGTGTGGCCCTACAGACTGTAGCCCACCAGGCTCCTCTGTCCATGGGATTCTCTAGGCAAGAATCCTGGAGTGGGTTGCCATTTCCTCCGCGGATCTTTCCAACCCAGGGGTTGAACCCAAGTCTCCTGCGCCTCCTGCACTGGCAGGTGGATTCTTTATCCCTGCACCACCTAGGAAGCCCTCTTTACATCACCCTTTTGGTGTGGGGGCGGGGCATCAGCCTCGACATCTGTCAAACATTGGACGGTTCCATCTTCATTTTGGAAGTTGATCGTGATAGGACATTATCCTTAGGGGACTTACAATGAACTAGGAGACATGCCACCTGCACGGTCAGTATTAGGTAAAGCAACCTTCCTGAAGAGTAGAATTTCCTTCCCTGGAAAAAGAGGGAATTACTGTTTTCTAAAATTAACTTGAAGTTCAAATGCAAGAAACTAAAATCTGGGGTAAAAACTCAGGACAGGGCCGCCCCCGTGGTCCAGGGGCTACGACTGCACACTCCCAGTGCAGGGGGCAGAGTCTGATCCCTGGTCGGGGACTGGATCCCACACGCAGAAACAGGATTCTACATGCCGCAATGACAATTCCACGTGCAGCAAAAAAAAGGTCAGGATGAAGCTTACCTTCCAGGCGGGAAGAGAAGGCAGTGACTTAGAGACACTCAGTGGGGGGCTCCTGAGAGGCTAGGGAGCTTCTGTTTCTTGATAAAGTTCCGGTTATCTAAGATTGTATTTTTATTATTACTATTATTATTTTTAAAAATCCACTGAACTACATCATTACGGCTGGCACTGTTTCCTTGTGTTTGCATGCACCGACAGTTCATTTTTAAAAAGCATTTTCACGTCTATTTGAATTAAGAAAGCGAGCCTCTCCACAATTCACTCCGAGAGAGTTGATAAAGAATACACCTTGTGGGGAAAAAAATCTGAATCCATAAGGTTTTCACCTTTTGACCACCTCATCCATTTCCTCTTCATCTCTGCCTCTGACGACCACAATCCTGATCTCTTTTTCTATGAGTTTGTTTGCTTTTTGTGTTTAAGTTCCATATATAAATGAGATAATGCAGCCTTTGTTCTTCTCTGTCTGACATTTCACTTAACATAACGCCCTCAAGATCTACCCATGTTCTTTCAAATGGCAAGACTTCCTTCTTTTTTGTGGCTGAATAGTATTCTCAAACACACACGCGCACACACACCCCAGAACAAAGCCTGGGTTGTGGAAACAGGCAGCCTTGACTTAACTCCTGTTTTACACGGTCAGTATTTACGGACCACTTATTAAGTTCCAGGCGCAAGATATGGACACCTCGAAAGCCTGCATCTCATTTTCCTCATGTAAAGATAAATTTGATGAGAGAAAGACTTGCTGATTCCAAGATATGTAAACAGTATTTTATACATAGGAGACCTTCACAGTATAAGCTAAATCCAAAGATTATGCATCAAATGTTATTGTTAAGATTAAAAACATCATGTATGTACAACACTTTAAAAAGCAAATAAATAATGCTCTGAAACGTCAATTCATTACTTTTCTTCAATTCAGTTCAGTTCAGTCACTCAGTCGTGTCCTACTCTTTGTGACCCCCATGAATCGCAGCACGCCAGGCCTCCCTGTCCATCACCAACTCCCGGAGTTCACTCAGACTCACGTCCATCAAGTCAGTGATGCCATCCAGCATCTCATCCTCTGTCGTCTCCTTCTCCTCCTGCCCCCAATCCCAAAGAGCCCAAGAAATTTGACTCGCGTTCTTGTCACTTTTTCCATTTTCCTATTAGATTAAATAAACACATAGCCCTTGAAGGTATACTCCTATAGATAATCAGATTGAAGCAGAAAGATAGCATTAGAAAAAACAGTCATTATCACTGGGGTCACCTTTTCAAGTCCAAAGCTGCAAATCTGTAATCTGCCTACAAAAGATCTCTGCGGTGCACGAGAGGGTAAAGCAGTAGACTTTTCTGCTGCCTCTGGAGGAAGATGTATCTACTATAGGTATCAATTCAGCCACGGAGAATAATTTAATCATACTTGTAAATGACAGTCCAACAAAAGGTCATCAGATCTATCAGGCCCTCATCGACTTAGGAACATTAGACCTGTTTTATTGATGTTGGAACGTGAAGCAGTGCCTGACTCTGCTTTGTAAGGAGACTGGGGAATCAGGAAAGCGTGTCTGAGCTGAGAGAGAAATCCCAGAGCCCAGGCAAGTGGACCATGAGCCGCTCCAGCTACAAATCCCTGTGCCAGCTGAGCGGTTTCTTCTGCTTCCCCTTCATTTTCTTACGAGACTAAATAAGCATGTTACAAAGTGATGTGTGTGTGTGTTCAGTCGTGTCTGACTCTCTGAAGCCCCATGGACTGTGGCCCAGCAGGCTCCTCTGTCCATGGGATTCTCCGGGCTAGAATAGCAGAGCGGGTTGCCATTTCTTGCTCCAGGGGACCTTCCTGACCCAGGGATCAAACCTGGGTCTCTTGCATCTGTTGCATCGCCAGGCGGATTCTTTACCACAAGGCCACCTGGGCCAGAGTTCAAAACCCTATTCCTCTTCTCCCTTTTCCTGCAGTTTAAACAGAATTGTGCACAGCTGTATACTCCCAGTTGTTTGGGTGGTGACTTCAACTCAACCCCGGTCTGAATTATCACCAAGCATCCAGCCTGACATGTTCATCTATCCAGACTCCTTGCTGAGGTTGCCTAATAGGAGACCCAATGATAACAGGGAATAAGTCATGTCACCTTCCCACACCCACAAAGTGTGGAGTCTTAGCCAGTGTTTACCCAGAGCTTCTCAGATTTATCTTTCAGCTTCTGAGGGAAAATGTGTGAATGATAAGAACATGGTGGAAAACTCTAAATTTTCAGGGTTTCACCTTCAGCCAATTATCCAGGATTCATTATGCAAAGGTTCAGTATTTTTTTTTCAGTATTACTTTTGAAGAATTTTCAGACTCTTCTGGTATTTCTAGATATTTTCTCCTAGAATTTCCCTTTCCTAGTTTTGAAGTATTCACTTGAGATGATGCTGGTGACAACACACAATACACAACACACACATACACACACACACAAACACACACATGTACACACATACATACACACACACAGACACACACACACAGACAGACACATAAACACACACATACACACACAGACACACACATAGACACACACATAGACACACATACACACATACATACACAGACACACACACATACGTACACACACATATACACACAGACACACACAGACACACACAGAGACACAAACACACACACATATACATACATACACATATATATACATATACATATATATACACATATACATACACACACATATACACACACACACATACATACACACACAGACACACACACAGAGACATACACACATACACACACATACACACACGGACACATACACACACGGACACACACAAACACACACACACATACACACACAGACACACATACACACATATACATACACACATATACACACATACACACACAGAGACACACACATACACATATACATACATACACACATATATATACATATATATACATATACATATATATACACACATACACACACAAACACACAAACATACACACACACACATGCACACACAGAGAGACACACACACACACAAACACACACATACACACACACATGCACACACATGCACACACAGAGAGACACACACACAGACACATACACATATACATACATACACACATATATATACATATACATATATATACACATATACACACATACACACAGACACACACACACAAACACACACATATACACACACATGCACACACATGCACACACAGAGAGACACACACATACACACATACACACAAACACACACATACACACACGTACACACACACACACACAGGGAGGCACTGTGTATCTGATTAGACAATAGTTTAAAACGCTGATGTGGATGTTGCCTTCCTGCCATGGACCCTCACAGCACTATTCCTTTCCCTCACTGCACTTATCATGGATATTATTATACGTGTACTTGGGTGATTCTTACTGTTTTTCCTTCCCCACCAAGCTCCAGAAGGGCGGGGACTGAGTTTGTTTTGCTCGCTGTTGTGTATCCATGGTGGCCTCCACTGTGATTTTTGTTGTTGTTGTTTATTTGCTAAGCCCTGGCCAACTTGTAGGAGACCCCATGGACTGTGGCCTGCCAGGCCCCACTGTCCATGGCATTCTCCAGGCAAGAATACTGGAGATGGTTACCGTTTCCTACTCCAGGGGATCTTCCTGACCCAGGGACTGAACCCGTGTCTCCTGCGCTGGCAGGAGGATTCTTTACCCCTGAGCCACCTGGGAAGTCCTTCTTATCATAGAGTAAAAGGGTAGAAAGTATTTGTTAAATGAATTAACGGTTAAGTGATTAAACAAACGAATGGCTGTTAATACTCCAGGGTGTTATATAGTGAAGGTTCTTTATACAATGCTTTACCTCACCCCTCAGTATCATAACAGACCCCAGCTTCAGTCCACCCAACTTCATAATCAGTGCATGTTCATTTAAAAAACTATAAAATGCTAAAATCACAAAGCTTTTCCCATTGTGCCATTGCCTAGAAACAGTTACGGTTTAAGTTTGATGTATAGACTTCCACTCTTTTTAATCATTATTGCAGAAAATCGAATGTGTATTATATTTATTAGCTTGCTCTTTCACTTGATACATTGTGAACATTTTCCATGAAATATTGTCCTTAACTCAGTGTTTAATGATCATCGGGTATCCTATCATTTGGATGAATAATAATTCCTTTAACTGATCCTCTGTTTTCTTGCACATGAAATTTCTTTCTAAAACTGTAGGGACCCTGAGATATCAGGAGCAGTGCCAGACAGACGGGCTCATGACTACGGTCCCAGGGACTGTGGCTTCTGCCTCACCCTCGTGTTAATACTGAGTCTTACTATTTTAAGACAGTTTGTATCTTATGAGGTGAAAATAATACATTTCAATTTACAATTTCTTTCCCAGGGGCTTCCCAGGTATCTAAGTGGTAAAGAATCCACCTGCCAGGCCCCAAACACTGAGCTGCGAGCCCAGGGCCCCGCTCTGCAGGCAGAGGGGAACACCCGCCCTCTGCCGCAGAGGAAAGCCCACACAGCAATGGAGACCAGCACAGTCAAATACAGTTGTAAAACTTTTAGCTTAATAATCTATGAGTAACACATACATATTTTAAAAAGTGGCTCATCAATACTCCAAACTGATGGTTACCTTTATCATTCATTTCTCCTTAATCTGAAAGCTACGCAATCCAAGATTTTTTTCTGAAAATGAAACACTGGGTCCTGACTCGAGGATGGTGACACACAGGGAAGACAGTCCAGCAGAGCAGATGCCGGGAGGAGAGCAAGCGCTTACAGGACCGTAGAGGGAAGAGCAGCTGTGAAAAGGGCAGAGGTTTTGTCGCCTGGCCTGAGGGCCTCTTTCCTGCAAACAGCCCAGAGGCAGTAACACGTGTGTTGTAATCACAACTTTATCTCAGAGACAACTGGGGAGGGACAAAATTGGGGTATGGGATTAAGACACACAAACGACTATGTATAACATAGCTAAGCAGCAAAGATATATTGTGCAGCACAGGGAAATATAGCCATTATTTGGGAATAGCTTTAAATGGAGTGTAGTTTATAAAATTGCTGAATCAAGGCTTCCCTGGTTGCTCAGTGACAAAGAATCACCTGCCCATGCAGGAGACATGGGTTCAACCCCTGATCCAGGAAGATCCCAGGTGCCAAGAAGCAACAGAGTCCATGCTGCACAACCATTGAGCCAGTGCTCCAGAGCCTGGGGGCCACAACGAGAGAAGCCACTGCAATGAGAAGCCGAGGAGCCGCAGCTAGAGAGTGTCCCTGCCTGCCGCAGCAAGAAAAGGCCCGTGCAGCACAAAGACTCAGCGCAGCCAATAAAGAAAGAAAAGATTCTGAATCACTGCTGTACACCTGAAGCTAGTATAACATTGTAAATCAGCTATAATTTACAAAAAAGAAAGGTAAGGAGGGAAAGAGGAAGGGAAAGGGAAAAGAAAACAATTCATGACACACAGATAGATGCATGAAGTTTGTTAGCACATGCACAAAGAGAAACTCACTTCAGTATAAAATATTCAATTTTTTAAAGGCCCAATATTTTTTAAAAGCCCAATGTTTTAATTGAATTAATTAATAGTGCATATAAATGGAAATTAACTAAAACAGTAATCACATTCAAATCAGATATTAACTTTGCTTTTTTTAAATGACAGCAGTAATCTTTAAGCAGTGACTTCATCTGTAAAGTTTGAAGCCAGGAATCTCTGTCAATTAGTCAGTGGCATCTACAATTTGCAGAGTACTCAGCACTTTGGTGGCTCAGACGGTGAAGAATCTGCCTGCAATGCAGGAGACCCGGGTTCGATCCCTGGGTTGGAAAGATCCCCTGGAGAAGGGAATGGCAATCCACTCCAGTATTCTTGCCTGGAAAATTCCATGGACAGAGCAGCCTGGTGGGCTACAGTTCCTGGGGGTCGCAAAGAGTCAGATACGACTGAGCGGCTAACACTTTGACCCACTCCAGTATCCTTGCCTGGAGAATCCAATAGACGGAGGAGCCTGGCGGGCTACAGCCTATGTGGTCGCAGAGAGTTGGACATGCCTGAATGACTCACGGCACCTTTGCAACTGCTGAGAGGAGATGGAAGCTGGCAGCCAAAGGACTTTATGATCTAAAGGCAGAAACCAGTGCAGCCCTGAATCCATCTAAAAACATTTCAAATGCTCCGAATAGTTAGACCTAGCTAGTTTTTGCACACACTTTAAAGGAGATTATCCTTAAAACTGAATACCCACATCTTCCTCTCCTGCTGTGATAATGGAAAAATTAAACTGATTTTGGTTAGAGTTTCCAAGATTTCCTTTCTTCCCTATGACATCACAATAAATGATTAGGCAGAAACAAAACCGGGAACTCTTCTTACTATGTGAGTGATCAATTGCCCAAAGGAAAGTGGAAGACCGCAGTGGTCTCTCAGCTGTAATCTGCCTCAGTAACACCTATAGAGCTTGTCTGGGTTGGCGTATTTATAGACTCTGCAGAGAGACAGAGTAGATATAAATACTTGAATACCTCTTATTTAGTAGCAGTGTCTATTCTAATGTTGGTTTTTGTCTTTTCCAGTAATTGGTGTGGATGCCCAGAAGAGCTGAATTAATAGCATGAATAAACTTATTACATTGCTGAGGTTAGTTCTAGACCAACTTGGGAAAAGGTAATTGGGCTGGTGTATGAAAAAAATTTCTTTTAAGTTCAATTCTTCAGCTTTCAAACATCTACCAACTTATTTTTTATACAATATTTTCTGTGTAATAGGGCTAGTGTATGAAGAGGTATTTTTGTTGTTGTTGTTCAATTCTTCAGCCTTTCAAGCACCTACCAACGTTCTTTCACCCAGATATTTTTCTATGTATCAACCATCACTCTTGGTTCTTGGAACAGAGGGTGGATCTGTTGTAGCGACACATTCCTGGAAACACTCAGAAAGACAATGCAGATCGTGGAGTGCAGTTGATTACACCGGCAGGCCCAAGGCAGAGTCTCCTCTTGGCCAAGGACCCAGACCAGTTTTTGAAAACCTGATATACTGAAGAGTACGTGCCCAAACCCGCCTCCCCCAGTTCCCTGAAACTAGTCTGAACAAAGGAAAAGAAAGATACAATCAAATTTAACCCATGATTCATATGCCTTAAGCCTAGGTAAACAGCGGACCATTATCAATAGGCCTGTGGTCATACCCCAGTAAGCATAATAGAATGTGTGAATCTATTCGGTTACACAGATAATTAGCATATCCTTTTAGGCGAGGGAGAGTGTAGGTGGGAGCCCTGAGGCTCTTCCTTCCAGGGCGTCTGGTTTTCCAGTTGGAATGTCGTTTCCAAAGGTACTGGGCATAGAGGTCAAAGTCCACAGTCCGGCCCAAGATGAAGTCCTGCTTTCCAGACGGCGCCTGTTCTGTCCGTCTCCTCCTCAGCCCTACTGTCTGTTGCCACCATGATGCTGTGAGTCGTCCTCAACCGTCACAGAAAGCTGCCTAAAGGACAGCACTTGCAGCCGCTCAGGAGCCCACAGGACATCTGGATGCTTGCTGTCCGCACACCTGAAGTCAGCCTCCTGCGGCAAGGCAGCTCAGCGGACCTTGGCTGCGTCGGGTCGGCGGCTGCCGGCTAGTCTACGAGGGCCTTGCCTGGGACAGCGGGCTCTCTTGTGCGTGGTCTTGAGAGGGTAACAGGCAGGGAGGCCAGGGGTCTGCAAACAGAGCAAACAGGCTGCAAGTGTCAGACATGTTTTATTTCTTAAGCGGCAGGAGCAAACAAAAACTAGTGTTATATTTTTTTCCCCTTCGCTATACAAATTTAAAAGGAGGTTTCCCTTAAAATTCTATGTTGCCATAATGACACCTGGCTCCACCTGAACTTAACTTTTCTCAAACCTTGAGCTCACCAGTGCATGTTTCTTATGGAAATGCTTGTCTTAAGCCATGTAATATACCATGCATTTCCACTAGACTCTGTCTTCAGGTCCGTTCCCCCTAAAGGTTCAGAACCGACTTGACGAACCAGTATGTTATACTCATATACTGTTCTCCTAATCTATGTTAATGAAACTATATATTTGTATGAGAATCTGCCTTTCTTCAAGATTCATATCAGTCTGGCTGGGATGACTCAGCTGGTGCCAATGTTAGCTCAGAACACATCTTGTGGGTGAGGGGCCTGGTGCTATTCTCAGTTTTGAGACATTTCCTTTCTTTAATTAGCAGACTGCTGGTAGCTATATAACTTATTGCTAAAGGCTAGCAGGGGGCACTCTTTCTGCCCCCTTCTGATGTCTATGTCAGAAGCTGTCTCTATCTCTTTTATACTTTAATAAAACTTTATCACACAAAAGCTCTGAGTGATCAAGCCTCGTCTCTGGCCCCGGATTGAATTCTTCTTCTCCAGAGGCCAGGAATCCCAGAGTCTTTCATGGTTCAGCAACAACCTTTCAGCCTTTTATCCCCAACTTAGCAGGACCTGTTCTAGTAAAATCCGAGCCCCAGGAGGAAGAGTGGAAAGTCCTTGACCCACGCTGAGAACCGACCGGCTCTCGCTCTTCTGCATTCTGTTGGCTAAAGCAAATCACAGGCCAGCCTGAATGCAAGGGGCTGAGGGGTGGTAGATTCTGCCTCTTTGGGGAGGAGCTGCAAATCCACCCTGCAAGGGGCCTGTCCCAGGAAAGGGGAAAACGGGGACATTTCTGTAATCAAACTCCTGTAAGCAATGACTGAAATCTAATCAACTGCAGGTAAAGAAAAGAAGTAAATATCCAAGGTAAACGTAGTGGTCAGGTGCTCTGAAGAAAACAGGGTTAGACATAGAACAGAGCCAAGGGAGCACTCAGGGTAGAAAATGGAGCAGAGCCAAGGGAGCACTCAGGGTAGAAAACGCATGGAGGCGCTCACTGTCAGGGTCAGACGGTGGACCAACAGGCAGACAGTGTACATGGGGCTTTAGAATACACACACACACACACACACACACGCACACACACACAGGCACACACACACACATGCACACACACACACACGCACACACACAGGCACACACACAGGCACACACACACACACGCACACACACACGGCACACACATGCACACACACACACACACACACACACACACACAGGCACACACAGGCGCGCACACACACACACACACGCGCGCACATGCACACACGTGCCGGCTAAGCCCCGTCAGTCGTGTCCGACTCTTTGTGACCCCAAGCACGATACCCACCAGGGTCCCCTGTCCAGGAGATTCTCCAGGCAAGAACACTGGAGAGGTTTGCCATGCCCTCCTCCAGGGGATCTTCCCGACCCCAGAATCAGGCCCATGTTTCTCACATTTCCCACATTGACAGGCAGGTTCTTTACCACTAATGCCACCTGGGAAGCCCCGGGCATGTGTGTGTGTGTGTGTGTGTGTGTTTGTTGTTGTTTAGTAGCTGAGTTATGTCTGAGTCTTTTGCGATCCCACGGACTGTAGCCTGCCAGTCTCCTCTGTCCATCGGATTTCCAGGCAAGAATTCTAGATTAGGTAGCCATTTCCTTCTCCGGGGCATCTTCCCAACCCAGGGTCAAACGCACCCCTCCTGCATTGGCAGGCAGACTCTTTCCCGCTGAGCCACCAGGGAAGCCCACCGGTAGTAATACCGGCAGTAATTTCAGGCAGGTTAAGTCCCAGTCCCTGGGGAGGCCTGGTCATCAGCACTTTCAAGCCCTTTCAATCTTTCTGGGTGATTCTAACCAAAAGGCTGAGTTCCTGGTTTTTGATACCACCTGTCACTAAGGAGCCCCCAGTGGGTTCTCTCCAAAGGTGGCTGTAAGGCTTTTGCTCACTCATCCAAATATTTCCATTTTTACCTGTCACAGGGAGATCATTACTTTTTTGTTTTATGTCCCAAACAAGGGATATATTATGATTTTATGACCCTGTGTAACTTTCAAAGGTAGAACCTTAATGCTAATGAATAAAAAAATAGTGATGCCAAAGATAAAAGTGATCTTATTTCCTTTTTATTTAAAAGCATAGTAAATTGTGGAGGTGTTAAAAGAAAAAAAAATATATTGCTTAACATAAAATAGTTGGTTTTTGTTGTTGTTTCCAGAAGCTGTTCACAGGTCTTGTTCTCAGGGCACATAGAAGACGTTTCCCTTCGGCCTCTGTGTGCCACGCACCTGCACCCCCGTCTGCTGTCTAGAAAATCGCTGAACATGTCTTAAGGTCCCACAGAGGATGCCAAAATCTCAGATTCATGTTCTTATCCATCCTTGGCAGTTTCGTTTTGAGCACATGGCTAAGCTCAGTTGCTGAGTGCTCCGGGGAGAGGCAGGATGCATCCGGGACTCATCAGTGAGGTGGAGACAGTCCCCAGTATTCAGGGAGAGGGGCGGGGGAGAGCCCAGCCTGCCTTGATGAGCGTCCAGCAGAGGCAGGACCGGGGCCTTCCCGTTCTGGAACCGGGTCTGTAAGGACTTCCCGTGTGGCTCAGGGGTGAAGAATCCTCCTGCCAGCGCAGGAGGTGCGAAGGACTCAGATTCAATCCCTGGCTCGGGAAGATCCCCTGGAGGAAGAAAGGGCAACCCAGTCCAGTATTCCTAAAATCCCATGAACAGAGGAACCTGATGGGCTACCCTTCATGGGAGCCCAAAAAATCAAGCACAGCTGAGTGACCACGCGTGCAGGAAACCTGTGCTCCGGCTCTAACCGCAGCTCTGGTCCCCTCTCCCGGCCAGCTGTGCAGACTCCTTGGGGACACTGTGATCGAGCTGACACCATTTCCACCAATCTCTTTTCCAGTTTAAAAAACCAAATATTTCCGTTTTTATGCCTTTAATAAAGACAAAAATTAACTAGGAATAGCTTTAACTTTCCATATTACCCACCAATGAATGTTAAGGTTATATCTTCGAAGGCAATTTAGGGTTAGGATAAAGTTCTACTTTCCCTTAAAAGATCTGGCCATGTGGGTCTCACTTTTGCACTTGGCGCTAAGTGGCTGGGCCTAAAAACAGATGTTTCCATTAGAAGAGGTGGGCATGCCCTCTGCTAGTCCCCACACGGACACATCATCATTTTCATCACTTGCTCGGTTCCTGTAACCTACTGACTTTGTTACTCCTGATATATTTATAATTGCTCTTTGTTCCAGAAAAAAGGATATATAATTATATTTATATTACATATAAATAATTATATTTATATTATAATTATATAATATATAATTATTTAATTATATAATTTAAAATACACTTATAATTATATAATATAATTAAATATAAATATATAATATAATCATATAAATAATATAAATCTATAACAACATACTATAATTATATATTATAATTATAAGAATATATAAAATACACTTAACCATCTCTAAGTAGAGAGGAAAGAAACAGGCGAACCCACACGATCATCATCATATGTTCTCTATACCTTTGTTTGCTAAAGGCAGGGCCCTAGTATTCTTTCAGAGGTAGTCGCTAAGTCGTATCTGGCTCTTTTGCAAGCCCATGGACTGTAGCTCTCCAGGCTCTCTGGTGCATGGGATTACCCAGGGAAGATTAATAGAGTGGGTTGCACGTCCTTCTCCAGGGGATCTTCCCAACTCAGGGACAGAATCCATGTTTCCTGCTTGCCAGGCAGATTCTTACTGCTGAGCTGCCTGGGGAGCCCTAAGAAGTCACTTACTGGGAAACACCTTTAGTTACACAAGTCTCAGTTTCCAGAAGATGGAATTGAGCATAGTTCTGAGAACAACAATAACTAATGCTCAGAGCAGATAAAAGTTCTCAGACAGATTCTGTTAGACAACGGGAAGCGTGGGTTAGGCCAAGAAGTGCTTCCACTAGAACTTTCACAACAAACAAGAGGACTATTGTCAGAAGCTGTGCGGTTTAATCTTATAAGATACACCAGTTGCACTGAAGTGCCTTGGAGAGAGAGGTAATATCCAAGAACTAGAACATCCATTAATATTTTAATCAAGGGAACAATTTCAGAGTCTCTGTGAAACTACTGCACAATTGCACTCATCTCACACACTAGTAAAGTCATGCTCAAAATTCTCCAAGCCAGGCTTCAGCAATATGTGAACCGTGAACTTCCAGATGTTCAAGCTGGTTTTAGAAAAGGCAGAGGAACCAGAGATCAAATTGCCAACATTCGCTGGATCATGGAAAAAGCAAGAGAGTTCCAGAAAAACATCTATTTCTGCCTTATTGACTATGCCAAAGCCTTTGACTGTGTGGATCACAATAAACTGTGGGAAATTCTTCAAGAGATGGGAATACCAGACTACCTGACCTGCCTCTTGAGAAACCTATCTGCTGGTCAGGAAGCAACAGTTAGAACTGGACATGAACAACAGACTGGTTCCAAATAGGAAAAGGAGTGCGTCAAGGCTGTATATTGTCACCCTGCTTATTTAACTTCTATGCAGAGTACATCATGAGAAACGCTGGGCTGGAAGAAGCACAAGCTGGAATCAAGATTGCCTGGAGAAATATCAATAACCTCAGATATGCAGATGACACCACCCTTATGGCAGAAAGTGAAGAGGAACTAAAAAGCCTCTTGATGAAAGTGAAAGTGGAGAGTGAAAAAGTTGGTTTAAAGCTCAACATTCAGAAAACTAAGATCATGGCATCTGGCCCCATCACTTCATGGGAAATAGATGGGGAAACAGTGGAAACAGCATCAGACTTTATTTTTCTAGGCTCCAAAATCACTGCAGATGGTGATTGCATCCATGAAATTAAAAGACATTTACTCCTTTGAAGGAAAGTTATGACCAACCTAGACAGCACATTGAAAAGCAGAGACATTGCTTTGCCAACAAAAGTCTGTCTAGTCAAGGTTATGGTATTTCCGGTGGTCATGTATGGATGTGAGAGTTGGACTGTGAAGAAGGCTGAGCGCCGAAGAATTGATGCTTTTGCACTGTGGTGTTGGAGAAGACTCTTGAGAGTTCCTTGGACTGCAAGGAGATCCAACCAGTCCATCCTAAAGAAGATCAGTCCTGGGTGTTCATTGGAAGGACTGATGCTGAAGCTGCAACTCCAATAATTTGGCCACCTGATGCAGAGCGCTGACTCATTGGAAAAGACCCTGATTCTGGGAGGGATTAGGGGCAGGAGGCGAAGGGGATGACAGAGGATGAGATGGCTGGATGGCATCGCCGACTTGATGGACATGAGTTTGAGTGAACTCTGGGAGTTGGTGATGGACAGGGAGGCCTGGCGTGCTGCGATTCATGGGGTCCCAAAGAGCCGGACACGACTGAGCGACTGAACTGAACTGATAGTGGAAGATGGCTACTTATGCTACCTGTATCCACTCACCCGTCTTCTGTTAATTAAAAGGAGTAGGACCCTATGGTCCTTCCCCACCATGTCCTAGGAAATGTTTAGTCAAAGAATAAGCTTAATCAGAGAAGTGAGAAAATGCAGAAGCAAAGGAAAATAGTCAAACAAGACCAAAAAATAGTTTATTATTAATTAAATGTTATTAATAAATAATAAACCATTATTTATTAATAATTAAACAAAGTTGAGGACCTTTAGCGCCTCCTGAAGGAGTGAGGATAATACTCTGAGCCATGTCCTGTGAGCTGTCTTATAGGTACTGAAAGCCCAGCAGGCGGAAGATGTTACCGTGATGACCAGACTATAGGCATGATGTAACTGTCCACATTTCCTTGAACTGACCTCAAGAAACGGGGATACACTGACTCTGGGACTGAAGATTCACTGTACTCAAAACAATCAAGATGACGCTGATCAGACCCCACATGAGCGATTTCAAGACGACTGTTGGAGATGACTGTGTGCTTGAGCGTAGCCCCCTCCCTGAGCCTATGAAAGCCTTGTCCACTGATTATCAGTGGGGGGTCAGCCTTGGACACCAGACCACCCTGTGCTCTCCCCCCGCCGGCTGTTTGCCTCCAAGTAGACTTTCCTTTCCAGAGACTCTGCCTCTTAATTAGCTTTTGAGTGGCGAGCAGCCAGACCCTATTTTCAGTAACATTACTGATGTACCAAGGCCTCCCTAGTGGCTCGGAGGTAAAGATCCACCTGCCAATGCAGGAGACACAGGTTCGACCCCTGATCTGGGAAGATCTCATCTCATATGCTATGCAGCAACTAAGTCCGTGTGCCACAACTGGAGAGCCTGTGCTCTGGAGCCGGTGGCCACAACGACTGAGCCCGTGAGCCCCAGCTAGTGATGATCCTGGGCGCTGGAGCCTGCGCTCTGCAGTGAGAGAAGCTGCTGCAGCGAGAAGCCCGCACACCACAACTCGGGAGCAGTCCCACAGCGTGAGAAAGCCCGCACAGCAGCGGAGGCCTAGCACAGCCAAAAATGAACGCATGAAATTATATACACGTTAAAAAAAATGCTCTGGGATGCCCTCCCACACTCTTGGCCCAGGTGCTCTGGGGGAAGTTAATTCCACCCTCAGTTGCAGGAGGGATTGTGTGACTTGGACCTGACCAATCACAGTATCACATTTCCCTGGAATGATTTTATGGAGTTATTTCCCAGAAGCCTATGAAAGATCAAAAATGTCTATAAAATTCATGACTGTTATTTTTGGCCACAATTTCCAATAATGCTGGTTATCTGAATTTAAGAGAATTCCTGTCTTGTCTGTTCCCTTGGATGACTGGTTTGCATGAATGCTTCATCCTGCTTTCTACACCACAGGATGTCTTTTCAACATGAGATTTCGTCTCCATTGGAAACAATGGTATTAGTTCAAGAGTGAGACAACAGTTTGGCTAACACTTGAATGTGAACTGAAAAATCAACTCTTTGCTTGGCAGTCCATGGAGCATGTAGGAAGTCTCTGTCATATCCGTTCAATATTTTTTCTGCGTCTTGACAATGTAATTGACTTACAATTAAAATAAAGTTTATGGACCCTTTTTGTGCTCTTCGAGTTGAAGGGGAATGTAATTAGATTTAATTGAGGTTGATTCTCCAAATGACACCCTAGACACAGCGGACAGCATACACGCAGTTTCTTCTCTTGTAGAGAACATATGCATAAGTGCATTTAATAAAAGGAGTTACACATTGAAAGCTTTCAAAACAAAATTGGTAAAAATAGGATGTGACAGATTCTTCCCTTTATTTCTTAGAGCTCCTGCAATTATGTTTGCTTCTCCAGGACATGAACCAGTAAATGATGTTTTAGAGGGGTTGAAGGGGGCTGAAGGAAGCAAGAAAGAGGAAACTTAAAACTTCAGTCTTTCTCAAAATTTCTCCTAAGATAATACGACTGGGCTCAGGAAGAAGTTTTATAACTTGAATACACAAGGTTTGTCTAAAGGTTGATCTGTAGGTGGCCTCAGCCGGTAACAATTATGTTGTTTATCAGAGAAATAATGGACGACCAACATGACAATGGTGCTTTTAAAATTACCTGCTCTTTGTAAAGTGTATTTCCCAAATTAGCTAGGAAAAAGTGATTGGGAACACCTCTAAGAATACATTAATGGACGAAAATTAGGCAGCTAAACAAGGACAATAATGGGCTTTTCAGACAATAACTTGTGTTTAATTGCAGCCAACTTTAACTATAGGCAGCATAAAAAGCTTGAACAGGCAAAAATGTTGAAGTGTTATTGGTGTAGTGAGATTTCCAACAGCCCAGTGGAAATTAGAATGTTGGCGATTACTTGGTTAATCTTAGCTGTATAGATGGTTCTACTAGATGCAAGGAGACACAAGAGTTCATTTGTGTTACTTGCCACTGAGGAACTCACATGTGCAGCTGAGTTGTCTACATTGATGAGATTAACTGGAAAACTGTCCAGGTTTCACTTCACTTTTTGTTAAATTGATAAATGATGAAGCTTTCCCCCAGGACATCAGGCAGGACTCTGTCCAGTCCTGTGTCCGCAGCCCTTCCTCCTGGATAATGGTTATGAGTGAGCATCCCTTGGACTGCAAGGAGATCACACCAGTCAGTCCTAAAGGATTCAACCTTGAATATGCATTGGAAGTACTGACGCTGAAGCTGACGCTCCAATACTTTCGCCACCTGATGCTAAGAGCTGACTCATTGGAAAAGACCCTGATGCTGGGAAAGATTGAAGGCGGGAGAAGGGGCCGACAGAGGATGAGATGGTTGGATGGGATCAATGGCTCGAGAGACGTGAGTTTGAGCAGGCTCTGGGAGATGGTGAGGGACAGGGAGGCCTGGCGTGCTGCTCTTCATGGGCTTGCAAGGAGTCAGACGCGACTGAGCGACTGAACAACACCCGCTCATACCTCCATGAGGTATGAGGCTCCACGCGCACCTTTGTCTTCAGGTTCTGAAGTCCACACTCCTATTCAGACTTCCCTTTTGGTCTCAGAAGCAAGTGACTCTCCTGTCAAAACTGAAAGCTGTTGATATGGAAACAAATCATTGTGATTCATTCTTTAGTAATTGATTCAGAGTTTAATTTATTTGAAACTTGTTAAAAATTTAGCAGCCCGATTTGCTTTATAGTAAATGACATTATGTTTTGATATTAAATAAACATAGAATTGGCTGCTGAATTCTACCAGGTAAGTTTTTGGCACTTATGGATATGGCCATATTATTTTATTACTTTCTTTTCTGCCTCTTTATAAGCTGAATTAAAATATTTTAACATTGAATTGTTCTTGACTATCTGAACAAAAACCCATTTGGTTCAGTGCATTATTATTTTTTAAATGCAGTGTGGATTCTGTTTGCTGAAATTCTGTGCCTTGTGGGTTCGGTTTATAGGTTTTGTTTTCAATGTTATCCCCGTCAAGTTCAGGTATTTATGCTATAGCGGTTTTACAGAAAGAATTAGGAAGCATTAATTCTAACTTTATGCTTTAGGACAATTTTAAAAGCTCATGAATTATCTGTTTCTTGAAGGTCTGAATGAATTCATGCATGAAATTGTCTGGAACTTTATTGAGAAGCAGATCTGGGACAACTTTCTCAATTTCTTCCTTGGTTTGGGGTCTATTCAAGTATTCCATCTTTTGTTGAGTCAATTTGCAGTACAGTACTTTTATATTTATAGAAAATGGTCTATTCACATCCTCAAAATTATTAGCATATATTGGAGGAAATATTCTTTTCGAATCCTTTTAATCAGTTCCATTTTCACATCCTTAGGCTTGGATGTTAATATATTCTATTTTGCTAATAGTTTATCTATTTTTTATTCAAAGAACTATTTTATGTGTTTATCAGTTTTACTTTTTCTATATCCCAGTACACGAATGTACACTTTTATATGTATTACCTCAGTTTTCTTTTCAGTTATTTCATGCACTTGTCATTTCTCCTTTTTTCTGCTTCCCTATAAATGAACTTGTTTTTAACTGTATTAATTCTATTGTTCTGCTTGCCTGAGTTCTTTTTCTTACATTTGTATATTGAGCACACCATCAGCTTCTTTCTATTTTGGCTAAGGAAAGTGTTTGTGATTCTGCCTTTTCTTTTCTTTCATTTTAGCAACTCTTTGGCATCATACTACATTTTATAGAGTGTTCAGTATCATCATGTTCTAGAAATTCAGCAACTGGACTTTTGACTGTCTCTGTGGTCTGAGTTATTTAATATTAAAAATATGTTCCTTTTAATTTCCAGGGGGCCAAGAAACTCTGTTTCTTCAACTGCTGTGTATTTCTGGGTGCGCTGCATTACTGTCGGGAACTGAGGGTGATTCTATATTCTAATCTTTGAAATTTTGAATTTGCTCTACATCTAGCTTATGACCAGTATTTTTAAATAACCTATACACACCTAAGAAAGAGCTACATTCTGTATCTTTCCACAGCAATATTTAAATTATATGCCCTTGGACTATGCTATTCAGGCTTGTCTATGTTCTAACTTTTCTTCTATAACCTTCTGATTTGTCAGTGATGGAATGTTACGATCATGCTTCCAACAACCAGTACATTTATGATTTCTGTGCTCTTGCTGTATCTCAAAAAGATGAATACATATTTCAAAGTGGGGAATTCTTATAAAGGTGATGGTAAGGTGGTTTACATAGTAAGATGTTTTAAAGGGCATATTATGAATAACATTGGATAATATGGTGAGGAAGTTATTTCTTTTTCATTTGTCTTCTTTATGATAGAAGAAAATCTCAACTCAGTGGCGTCAGCATGTTTTTATGACTTTGCTAACTCCACTAATTCCACGTGATGACAGAGAAGAGCCACTCTGGTGAGAATATTAGGCAGCATCTGGAGAAGTTCTGTGCGTCTTGTACCACACGCCTCTTCCCCGGGATCGCCAGCCCAGGAGTGGACCAGCATATCCTGAATAATCTGGCTTCTTTGCACTCTGGGTTTCTGTTGGACCCCACCAAGAGGACACTGGCAAGCCTGGGGAACCATGAGGAAGGGGTCTTTGCGTCCCTGGCTCCTTCTCGGCCGGGGTCACTTTGGGTCACTGTTTTCCATCCCCAGATGCACAGTTTCTATCTGTCGCCCCCGCCCCCGCCCCCTGGGCTACAGCTGCTCCTTCTGTGCTGTTACCATTCCATGTCTTCCTTCCAGTCAAGGGCTGGCGACTGCTCCACGCTGCTGCTGTCTCCGTGTCATCACACTTTTTCTTGTTGATTTCTAAGCTTGCCCCCACCATCCCACAACCTTGTAAACAGTCTTTCTTCAAAACTCCTTCTTTATCCAGTTTGAGGGTGTATCTCCCCCTGTTTCTTCAGTGACAATAGCATCTGGGGAAATTTACTAATTATTTTTTGATTTGTGAAATAGTAATCTTTTTACAGCAGGAGAAATTGTTTTTGTATTTTTGACATGGATGTAGAGCTTCTGTTTTTATTGAATTGAAAATAATTCAATTTAAAGAAATCATACTAAGCAAATTATACATTTTATGAAGATGTAGTAAAAACTCATAGAACCAGAATGTGAATTACTAAAATTTGGAGACACTTGAAACATATATTCCAGTATATATATATATATATATATATATATATATTCTGTAATTTAGTGTGTATGGTTTGTTTCTACTTTAGGTCACCGATCTGACTTTTCCCTTTGTCTGACACCTCCTTTCTACAGCAGCCCTTCAACAGTTAGTAATACCAGACCTGATGCTCTGATCCCAAGTTCGTTTCTTTTTTCTATTTCTATGGCATATTTTCCCCACCCTTTTATCTTTATTTATTTACTTAGCGTTTTGGCTGCGTTCAGAGACATGCGGGATCCTAGTCCCCTGACCAGGGATGGAACCCTCTGCACCGGAAGCATGGATTTTTAACCACTGGACCACCAGGGAAGTCCTTATCCTTTTATTTTAAAACAATGGGAGTCACTTTGTTTTAGTATATATTTTGTAATACAATATATTTTGATTTTTTGACTAAAGCTGAAAGTCTTCTTGATTAGTATGAAATTTGACGTGCTATGGTTGAGACATTCTTTGTCCTTATTTCTGACGTCAGGAGTGGCTCACTGTCCCCTTGCTGCTTGCTTCTCTTCTCTGTGTTGTTGCTTACCTGCTAAACCATGTCTGATGTTTGCAACCCCATGGACTGTAGCCCATCAGGCTCCTCTCTCCACAGGATTGCCCAGGCAAGAATATTGGAGTGGGTTGCCACCTTTTCCAGGGGATTTTCCTGCCCCAAGGATCGAACTTGGGTCTCCGGGATGGTTCTTTACCATCTAAGCCAGTACAACCATCCTTGACCTTCTTCACCTGTTAGGCATGTTATTCTCATAGCATAACTGTGAAGAGTCAATGAATTCATGCCTATGAAGTGCTTAGAACAAAATACATAATAAGCATTATATCAGTGTTAGCTGTTATTATTTTTACTGCTACTCTTATTACATTATTATTTTCTTAATAGATGAAGCTTTTCTTTCAGGAACGAGGACCTGGAGTTATTTAGACCTGTGTGGTCTGATATGCTGGGTGTTAATGTGGCTACTGAGCATTTGAAATGTGGTTAGTCTGAATGAAAAGGTACCCTGAGTATAAAATGCATATCAACTTGTAAAAATTTAGTTTGAAAACCAGACTGTGAAATATCTCATTAGTGAAGTTTTAGATCAAATTCATTCATCTGCACCATTTTCCTTTCTCAGGGACTCAGTGCTACTGAGCACATGTCCTGCTGCCTGGGGTGTGCTCCCTGGAAAATACTGCTTAAGTGACATGTGTTAAAATGCCTCAGTTGATTCTGATTCCTCATTTGAACAATCCAGTTGTAACGCCAGTAAATGGCCTGTCGGTTGCAGCCCAGAGAATATGTGAATGACATCTTGTCGACATGTTAATCAGAAGTAACTATTCCCTGTTCACAGCCTAGCGTATCGAGCTCTTGTCTGTGAGATCATGCATCATTGCAGAAATTTCATATCCAGTTTTCTCAAACCTCTTTTCTTCAGTACTTTTCCTTTCCATCAGTATCACCAGAGATTTCAGGTGTATAATATAACTGTTGGAATCATAATATGGTATTTTTGCATCTGAGTATATTTCACTTTGTTAAAAAAATCATATTTACAGAGAACCAGGCAATGTCATTATTTTTATTTCAGATGCAATCACAAGAGCAACCAAAGAGCACATTTTTCATCTGTCTGTGGTTAAAACCACGTTGAGGTAAAAATAGCTTTGTCAAATTGAAAAGGAAAAGAAATAACACCAACATATATGCCTTTATCAGACTGCCTCCATGCGCCTATGTATTTAAATAAAATGCATGGAAAAGCATGCAGTATATCAGAAGTCATTTCAGATCTGTTTACAAAACTTCTGTAAGTGAATTTCTAAGATCAAACCCAGTGCTCCTTGAGTCAGTGGGATGTTAGATGCATTATTTATCAGTTAATTCCCAAGAACAATCATAAAAGCCTTGATCTTACAGCCCTCCCAGCCCAGCTTGGTTCCTACCGGCTTCCAAGTAAGTCACAGGCACTTAAGTGCTACATGCCTAGGCTGTGATTAATTATGAAAGAAAACCTAGCCTGTCCCATACAAGCTGGGAAGAAAATGGAAATGCCTGGGATGGCCCAGCATCTTTGCCTTTAACTTTCTGTTCTGATGTCAAGATATTGGTTCGTTGTTGCCAAGTTAACTGACTCTCTCTCATTCTCTTTCTTTCATGAACAAGTAGTCTGCAAGGAATCTTTAAGCTGTGAGGATCTTGTGTATGAAAGACATCTGGACGGGGTATCATTCCTATGTCAACGATGCCGATATTTAAATGCATCTCGTCCAAACATAAGGACACATAAATACAGAGGATTTTAATTGGCTTTTTGGTGAAAAAGTGCCAAGACAGAATAGTTGTTTTCGGTTTTTTTGTCCCTGCTTCTGCTACAAGGCAAGAAAGAAAATCATGCTGAATACTTAAGCACCAACTTATTAGAATAAACATGACCCTAAGCTTTTGTTCTTCGTGTTTTTTTGAGTGCTTGTGTGAAAAGCCCTGATAGCCAGAGTTTTTTTGTAGGAGAGGCAGTTTCTTAAAAACACCTGTTCAAAGAGAAGGACAAATAGATACTTGGACGTGCAACACTGAACATGTCAAAAATGATCTTTGAAAATGGACCTGCCTGAAACAAATAGTCTTCATTAAATTGTGAAACAAACTGAAGCTTACTGACCAGGCTGTGTTTCTTCCTTCACGGGTGGAGCACCGGTATCATTTTCCTGGATGTGTTTCCAGGGCCAGCAGAGATGCAGCAGCATCAGAGGGCCATCGAGGGCAGGGAGGGTCAGTGTGCAGTGGAATCCTGATGTCAGGCGTGTGTGCGCTAAGCCGCCTCATTTGTGCCCGACTCTGTGTGACCCTGTGGACTGCAGCCCGCCAGGCTCCTCTTTTCCAGGGATTCTCCAGGCATGAATACTGGCATGGGTTGCCGTGCCTTCCTCCGGTGGATCTTCCCGACACAGGGCTGGAACTCACACCTCCTGCATTGGCAGGAGGAGTCTTTACCACCAGCCCGTCCTGGGAAGTCCTGAGGTCCGGCTCTATCGGCAAATCCTCAGCTGCCAGGCCCCATCTGTAGATGATGTCTGGGTGTCTCAGTCACATCTCTTTGGCCCACGCTCTGTTTCAGCTACAGCTGTGGTGCCCATTTCCAACTCACTGCTCACTGAGAGGATCCTCCTCCAACTGTGCCCTGAGAGCCTCTGTAACATGTGCTATGGGGCTGACCTGGGAGTCCTCAGGCCCTTGTGCAAGCCAGCCAGCATGTGCGAGGAGGGAGCGTGTGACCCGATGACCCACGGGCAGCCCTCAACCACGGGAGGCAAGAGCTGGAGGGCAAACGCTCGCCCTCCTATCTCTGTGTCGACAGTATTGGGAAGCACGGTCACTGATTCTTCAAGGTCCTCAGGAAATGAACCTGCCTTCCCCACAACATCACAAACTTGCGTTGGCTTTTCCTCCTCCCCCTTTTCACTCTGTCTTTCTCCTGCTTCCCAGCTTCACTCACCTCCAAGTTCTTGCTCAGATTCTGGTTTGGGGTGAACCCAACTCAGATTCCTTCTCAAGATCTAAATATCACCATCTGCTTGACAGGGGTTGATCACTGGATGTGCAGGAAGTGATGGATTCCTGATGAAGAAGAAGCAGGCTGAGAACAGGGCAGTGAGAAGCTGCTGAGGAATCCAAGGAAGCATCATAAGGTTATATTTAATACTGATGATGAGGAGGAGGAGGACAGTTTGCTTTATAGAAAATGCTTCTCCATGTAACAACAATAGTTATGATACTGCTAATCTTAATTACATGTTTTTTGTGTTTTACTTTTTCAAATGTGCCAGATACTGTGCTAACCCTTTTGATGCTGTGGTAAATTGCTTGCAAAATGATCAAAATAATCACCCCGCCTCTATCCGTACCTTGGACAGCCTCCTGCCACGTGGACTCTGGGACTAGACACCTGACTCACTTTGTGAAATGAGACAGTAGCAATGTGATGCAAGTAGAGGCCTGAGCACCTGGGTTTTTACTCTCCTTCTTCACTTGATCAAGAACACCACAAGAATGAGCGTGAGGGCTTTTCTGGTGGCTCAGTGCTAACGAATCTGCCTACCAATGCAAGAGACACAGGTTCGATCCCTGGCCTGAGAAGATCACACATACCTCGGAACAACTAAACCCATGTGCCACAACTCCTGAGTGCATGTCACAACTCCTGAGCCCGTGTCACAACTCCTGAGCCCATGTCACAGCTCCTGAGCCCACGTCAGAACTCCTGAGCCCATGTCACAACTCCCAAGCCCACGTCACAACTCCTGAGGCTGTGTCACAGCTCCTGAGCCCGTGTCACAGCTCCTGAGCCCATGTCACAGCTCCTAAGCCCGTGTCACAACTCCTGAGCCACGTCACAACTCCTGAGCCCGTGTCACAGCTCCTGAGCCTGAATCAGAACTCCTGAGTCTGTGTCACAGCTCCTGAGTCTGTGTCACAGCTCCTGAGCCACATCAGAACTCCTGAGCCCGTGTCACAGCTCTTGAGTCTGTGTCACAGCTCCTGAGCCACATCAGAACTTCTGAGCCCGTGTCACAGCTCCTGAGCCTGTGTCAGAACTCCTGAGCCTGTGTCACAACTCCTGAGCCTGTGTCACAGCTCCTGAGCCCGTATCACAGCTCCTGAGCCCGTGTCACAGCTCCTGAGCCCACATCAGAACTCCTGAGTCTGTGTCACAGCTCCTGAGTCTGTGTCACATCTCCTGAGCCACATCAGAACTCCTGAGCCCGTGTCACAGCTCTTGAGTCTGTGTCACAGCTCCTGAGCCACATCAGAACTCCTGAGCCCGTGTCACAGCTCCTGAGCCCATGTCACAGCTCCTGAGCCCACATCAGAACTCCTGAGTCCATGTCACAGCTCCTGAGCCCATGTCACAGCTCCTGAGCCCACATCAGAACTCCTGAGTCCATGTCACAGCTCCTGAGCCCATGTCACAGCTCCTGAGCCCGCGTCACAACTCCTGAGTCTGTGTCACAACTCCTGAGTCTGTGTCACAACTCCTGAGCCCGTGTCACAGCTCCTGAGCCCGCGTCACAACTCCTGAGCCCGTGTCACAACTCCTGAGCCCGTGTCACAGCTCCTGAGCCTGAACTCCTGAGCCAGTGTCACAACTCCTGAGCCTGTGTCCTGAGCCCACATCAGAACCCTGAGTCTGTGTCACAGCTCCTGAGCCCGTGTCAGCCCACATCAGAACTCCTGAGCCCATGTCATAGCTCCTGAGCCCACATCAGAACTCCTGAGTCCATGTCACAGCTCCTGAGCCCGTGTCACAGCTCCTGAGCCCGCGTCACAACTCCTGAGCCCGCGTCACAACTCCTGAGCCCGTGTCACAGCTCCTGAGCCCACATCAGAACTCCTGAGTCTGTGTCACAGCTCCTGAGTCTGTGTCACATCTCCTGAGCCACATCAGAACTCCTGAGCCCGTGTCACAGCTCTTGAGTCTGTGTCACAGCTCCTGAGCCACATCAGAACTCCTGAGCCCGTGTCACTGCTCCTGAGCCCACATCAGAACTCCTGAGTCTGTGTCACAGCTCCTGAGTCTGTGTCACATCTCCTGAGCCACATCAGAACTCCTGAGCCCGTGTCACAGCTCCTGAGTCTGTGTCACATCTCCTGAGCCACATCAGAACTTCTGAGCCCGTGTCACAGCTCCTGAGCCTGTGTCAGAACTCCTGAGCCCGTGTCACAACTCCTGAGCCCGTGTCACAGCTCCTGAGCCCGTGTCACAGCTCCTGAGCCCACATCAGAACTCCTGAGTCTGTGTCACAGCTCCTGAGTCTGTGTCACATCTCCTGAGCCACATCAGAACTCCTGAGCCCGTGTCACAGCTCTTGAGTCTGTGTCACAGCTCCTGAGCCACATCAGAACTCCTGAGCCTGTGTCACAGCTCCTGAGCCCGTGTCAGAACTCCTGAGTCTGTGTCACAGCTCCTGAGCCACATCAGAACTCCTGAGCCCGTGTCACAGCTCCTGAGCCCATGTCACAGCTCCTGAGCCCACATCAGAACTCCTGAGTCCATGTCACAGCTCCTGAGCCCATGTCACAGCTCCTGAGCCTCCTGAGTCCACAACTCCTGAGTCTGTGTCACAACTCCTGAGCCCGTGTCACAGCTCCTGAGCCCGCGTCACAACTCCTGAGCCCGCGTCACAACTCCTGAGCCCGTGTCACAGCTCCTGAGCCCGTGTCACAGCTCCTGAGCCCACATCAGAACTCCTGAGCCCGCGTCACAACTCCTGAGCCCGCGTCACAACTCCTGAGCCCGTGTCACAGCTCCTGAGCCCACATCAGAACTCCTGAGTCCATGTCACAGCTCCTGAGCCCATGTCACAGCTCCTGAGCCCACATCAGAACTCCTGAGTCCATGTCACAGCTCCTGAGCCCATGTCACAGCTCCTGAGCCCGCGTCACAACTCCTGAGTCTGTGTCACAACTCCTGAGTCTGTGTCACTCCTGAGTCCCGTGTCACAGCTCCTGAGCCCGTGTCACAGCTCCTGAGCCCGCGTCACAACTCCTGAGCCCGCGTCACAACTCCTGAGCCCGCGTCACAGCTCCTGAGCCCGTGTCACAGCTCCTGAGCCCACATCAGAACTCCTGAGCCCGCGTCACAACTCCTGAGCCCGCGTCACAGCTCCTGAGCCCACATCAGAACTCCTGAGTCTGTGTCACAGCTACTGAGCCCGCGTCACAGCTCCTGAGCCCACATCAGAACTCCTGAGTCCATGTCACAGCTCCTGAGCCCATGTCATAGCTCCTGAGCCCACATCAGAGCCTGAGTCCATGTCACAGCTCCTGAGCTCCACAGCCCTGAGCGTCACAACTCCTGAGCCCACAAACTCCTGAGCCCGCGTCACAACTCCTGAGCCCGTGTCACAGCTCCTGAGCCCACATCAGAACTCCTGAGCCCGTGTCACAACTCCTGAGCCCGCGTCACAACTCCTGAGCCCGTGCTCTGCAACAAGTGGAGTCACCTCAATGAGAAGCCCTCACTGCTACTCTAGTGTAGACCCCGCTCACTGCAACTAGGAAAAGCCCACACAGCAGTCAAGCCCCAGCAGAACCAAAATAATAAATAAATAAAATAACAGTAAAGACTAAGCCTGAGACGTTGTGATAGGAAAGGCATTGTGGAGGAGAGTCCAGGCACGGCCTGCCAGTGGTCAGACAGGTGAGTGAGGCCAGCTTAGACCAGCTGACCCAGACTCATGAAGACAATAAGCATGTATTGTATTAAGCTGCCGGTTCTCAGGTGGTTCATCACGCACCAGAAGCTAGGTAATAGGGCCGTCCCTGAAGGGCCAGTGGCTAAGACTCCCTGCTCCCAGCGTAGGCAGAGGGGGTTTGATTCCTGGCCAGGAACTGGAATCCACATGCCTCAGCTAAACAATCCCCCAGGCTGCAACAAACAGTGGAAGCCCCAGCCCCAACAGCCAAACAAACATACATTTCTTAAAGCCACACAGAGGCATCGTTTCACGTCATTCTTGCAACCTTCACACAAAGCAGCATGCTACCACCACCTGTTTTTTGTAGGTGGAAAGTTGGAGCTTAGGGAGGTTACTTCCCCCAAAATTACACACTTGGTAAATGACAGCACATTTTACAGAATAGGTTTTCTTGATCCCAAAGCAAACTACCTCCCTGAGATTGTCATATGAATCAAATATCTTTTAGGAAGTCATTGATTAGTTAATTAATTCACTCCAAAATCTTTGTTGACTATCTACTTTGTGTCAGGTTCACTGGAAGGCTTAGGTGGTGTAGAAATGAGTCAGTTCAGTTCAGTTCAGTCGCTCAGTCATGTCCGACTCTTTACAACCCCATGAACCAAAGCACTCCAGGCCTCCCTGTCCACCATCAACTCTGGAGTTCATCCAAACCCATGTCCATTGAGTCGGTGATGCCATCCAGTTATCTCATCCTGTCGTCCCCTTCTCCTCCCACCCTCAATCTTTCCCAGCATCAGGGTCTTTTCAAATGACTCAGCTCTTCGCGTCAGGTGGCCAAAGTATTGGAGTGTCAGCTTCAGCATCAGTCCTTCCAATGAATATTCAGGACTGATTTTCTTTAGGATGGACTGGTTGGATCTCCTTGCAGTCCAAGGGACTCTCAAGAGTCTCCTCCACCACCACAGTTCAAAAGCATCCATTCTTTGGCGCTCAGCTTTCCTTATAGTCCAACTCTCACATCCATACATGACTACTGATAGAAATGAATAAACCATCAAAATAACCTCAGAATTGATTAAAGGAAGCAGACATGTGATCAAATAAAGACAGTGCAGTGCAATAATATAGGTGTTTACAAAGAATAGCAGGACAAAACAATACCATCGAGAATGAGAACATGGGGGAAAAACAATTTAACACTATATTGGAATTTTGTTGGAAAAGTATTTCTCTGCCAAAGTCTATTGCTGCTAAACATTTCAGATCTATCTCTGGGGCCCAAACATGTAAATAATCTAAATTCTCTTCACTAAATCTATTTTCAGCTACACCTAGTAATAACACTCTTCCCAATTCCTTACTGTATATTCTCATTTCAGGTATTAATTGCTTTTAAAAACTTTAAGTCCATCCAGTGCATGTACTTCTTAACTTTTAAAAGAAAGTGTCAGTCACTCAGTCATGACCAACTCTGTGACCCCGTGGACTGCAGCCCGCCAAGCTCCTCTGTCCATGGGATTCTCCAGGCAAGAACGCTGGAGGTGGTTGCTGTGCCCTCCTCCAGGGGATCTTCCCGACCCAGGGATTGAACCTGGGTCTCTTGAGTTGCAAGCTGATTCCTTACCATCTGAGTCATCAGGGAAACCCTTTTAACTTAAAACCAGATATAAACAAGCTTTCAATTAGAACTATTTTCCCTGCTCAAATTGCCTCAGTTTCAGAGTCATGGGGATCACTGTAGCAGAAGCTTGAAGTGTTTAGAGAATACCAGGGTGTTCATCAGGTTATCATGGAATACTATTGTTGCTGTTCAGTCGCTCTGTTGTGTCTGACTCCTTGTGACCCCGTGGACTGCAGCATGCCAGGCTTCCCCGTCCTTCACCATCTCCTGGAGTTGGCTCAGACTCATGTCCACTGACTCAGTGTTGCCATCCAACCTTCCCGTCCTCTGTCATCCCCTTCTCTTGCCCTCAATCTTTCCCAGCATCAGGGTCTTTTCCAACGAATACTATGTATCAGTTTAAAAGAAACAGGATAGTATCTAAGACTGCAAAATAACGCATTGTTGAGTGGAAATACTCGGGCAGAATTATACATAAGACATGTAACATTTACGCTAAAATATTAATCAGATGTATTCTGTACACACACACACACACACACACACACACACACGTGGATTTGAATCTAATCCTGTGCTTTAAAACCACTTTGCAGTATTGTGCTTTTTTAGGCATCACTGCACTGTTTCTATTATTTTCCTTGGGGACACTGCCTGCCACAATGATATGTATGCCTGCTTTATTCCATTAAACTGTAAAATTCTTGAGTTCCTATTTGCTACATGAAATGATGCATTCCCCGGGGCCAGGAAGGGACTGATTAGGAAGTAAGAAAAGCACACAGAGTCAGGGGGAAGAGACCGACCAAGATAAGATCAGCTTTTGATCTGTTTTTTAAAATGCCTGTGGTGTCTGCTTTCCACCTGAGAAAGGAGACATCAGAAACTTCTCTTTTGCCCCGAATATCTGCCATTCCCTGTGACAACTCAGATTACTAATATCTTCTTAATTAAACTGACTTGGAGAGTTGATCTGCAATTTAACCACCATGATATGAAAGCTTTGGAAAAACACATATTAAACCAACTTTTGAAATAAAATTTTCCCTGATCCTGGGGGCTCCCTGTCCTTACTAGAATTGGGCAAGTAGAGTAACTCTTTTGAACAACGGCTCAGTCACATCTGTTCCTACATCTTTAAATATATTTTTAGCTCTAATCTTGCACCTAGAGGTAATGGTGGCTCTGAAAGAGTATTTCTCATTTTAAACAGGGAAGAGTTTTCCTGGAGTAGGTCAGAGAGAAGATCTTAGCTATAGTTTATTTTCTGCCCAATTTTTTCTAGAATGTTCATTCATTTTATGAGCATCTGTTCCATGACAGATCTTCTGTTAGACCCTGGGTGTGCAGAATAAATGAATTCTGCCCTCCATTCTTGGGCTGGTGACACAGAAAGCACATCATCACTCACAACAATGAGGTCAAGGAATGAAGTCAGAACTCCTTGGCCGGGGTGTGCGGTGCCGTCCTCTAAAGAAACGACATTTGAAATAAGGCCTGGAAGATGAGCACGTGTGCCCACAGGAAGACATAGGGAAAGTGAGTTCAGGCAATAGGAATAGCCTGTGGGGAGGATTAAAGCAAGAGAAAAGAACTGGCCTGGTATTGGGGCAGAGAGGACACGAGCTTGCAGGAGCAGGGACTGGCAGACTACCTCTGTGAAAAGCCAGAGAGTAGATGCGCTCATCCTTGTGGGCTGCGCAGTAGCCCTGTCTGTCTCAGCTACTCAACTCTGTAGTTGCAGAGCAAAAGCAGCATTGACAGAAATGGCAATGCATGGGGTGACTGTGTGCCAATAAAACTTTATTTGTAAGAGCGGGTGGTAGGCTGGATTTGGCCTTAGTCTGCCAGTTCTTCCAGGGGTCCCCAGCCTCTGTAATCTAATGCCTGATGCTCTCAGGTGGAACGGATATAATAAAAATAGAAAGAAAGTGCATGATAAAAGTAACGTGCCTAAAGCATCCTGAAACCACCTCTCTGCCCCTTGGAACAAGGAGAGATTGTCTTCCACAAAATCAGACCCTGGTGGCAAAAGGCTAGGGACAGATGAATTCTTGGACATGAAAGTGAGGAATAAAAGGTAGTGTGGTTCAACATGAGGACCCAGAGGAAGGTGAGGATTTAGAGCCCCTGGTGGAAATGGGCAGATGATTCCTGATCAGGCCAACCTGATGTGGGCTATTTCCTGATGCTCACCAGCTTTGTGATGTTGAGAACGTGGCTGAGCCTCCCTCAATATTCATATCACGAGGGAAGTAGTCATCCTATTTGGTAGGGCACTAACTGGGATTAAATGAAGCAACACACGTGTCTGTTGTACAACAGACACGTTCGATGCATTCAGTAAACTTGTTTCCCCTGGCCTATATGAAGCCCCTGTTATATCCTGGAATACAAGATGAGGGTAGGGTGCTTGGCTGGAAGGCTTCAGGCAGCACCACCTGCTCTGGGACACTCCAGGGTTCCCCCAACCCAGACTTTGAGAATGACCCTGAAACTCCATGAAGCATCTTTACAGATGGAAGGAGGGCTCCTCATTGCACATTTCACCTTTCGTTAACTCTAGAGAAGTGATGTGGAAATAAATTATCCAATTGCATAGCATAGATTAAATTTCTCCTCCTGTGTTAATTTCATGATTTGGAAAAAATGAATTTTGTTTTTAATTAAGGGGAAGCAAAGGGCATTTTGAAGAAGGCAATGGCACCCCACTCCAATACTCTTGCCTGGAAAATCCCACGGATGGAGGAGCCTGGTAGGCTGCAGTCCATGGGGTCGCTAAGGGTCGGACACAGCTGAGCGACTTCACGTTCCCTTTTCCCTTTCCTGCATTTGAGAAGGAAATGGCAACCCACTCCAGTATTCTTTCCTGGAGAATCCCGGGGACAGGGAAGCCTGGTGGGTTGCCGTCTATGGGGTCGCACAGAGTCAGGCACGACTGAAGTGACTTAGCAGCAGCAGCAGCAGCAAAGGGCATTTTACATTCTGTGTTAGGATGGGGCAAACATCATTGCGTCTAAAAAGAAAAATGAGGAAGAACATCCTACCCCTTAATTTGAAGAATTATTCTGTTTCACATTTTGGGGTCTTCTGTAGAACAGCAGGATGAAGTATGAAGGGACTTTAAAATATAAGTTGGAAGAAGATTGTCTTTTTTTCAGGTATATATGTGTATAAGTGTATGCTCAGTCGATTCAGTCATGTTTGATTCTTTATGACCCCATGGACTGTAGCCTGCCAGGCTCCTCTGTTCATGGGGTTCTCCAGGAAAGAATCCTGGAGTAGTTTGCCATTTCCTCCTTCAGGGGATCTTCCTAACCCAGGGACCAAACCCAAGTCTCCTGCATTGTTGGCGGATTCCTTACCTCTGAGCCACCAAGGAAGCCATACATATGTATATAATTAATCATAATGTATAACCTGTAATTACATATTATTATATAATTATATATTTAATTATACTCTGCTGTGTAATTATATAATTACTAATTATATCAATATAATATATACTTTAAAAAATTTTGTGGTTGGACACCTCACAGTTGGGTGGGTGTGTCTGTACCAGTCTCACGAGTACTTGTGCTTTCAATATCCCTAAGAGTCTTTACGTTGCTAAAGTGAGAAATGTAAAAAGACTTTGCCATGTTGCCTAGTGACTTGCTTAAATAATGCCAAGCAGACTCAGGAATTTTATTTCTAATCCCATTTTCGAAACGACTGAGCTGAGGACCATGTATATATGAGAAGTAGGAGGAGAAAACTGCTACCAACGGGGGGAGGGAAAGTTCTCGACTCCCCCGGGACCAACATTCAGGTGATACCACAGTGGATTCAATTCGCCACATTGCACATCCCGCCATGGTTCGTAGGGCTTTCTCTCACTGGGAGCTAAGTTTGGAGGAAACCTGGGGCCACGCGTGCTGGGAACAGAGACATATTTAGAAAAGGATCTGAGCAATTCTGAACTGAAATCCAACCAAACACTGACTTTCCAAAAATTGAATAATCAGAAGAAATCTGCATATGTGCACACAAGTTTAGTCAACACATTCTGCTGTTAATGTCTGCTCTATTTTGTGCTTCCAAGTCAGTGAGTGCAATTTAATGGACCTAAGTCTCACCTGGAGTTCTTTTTAGAAATGAAGATTTCCGGGCCCTAGACTCCAAGATTCCAATTTAGTACATCAGAGGCAAAACCCTGGAATCTGAATCTTCATTAAGTATCTTGAGTGATTTTTGTAAAGGTAGCACTATTTACAACAGCCAGGACATGGAAGCAACTTAGATATCCATTGACAGATGAATGGATAAAGAAGTTGTGGTACATATACACAATGAAGTATTTCTCAGTCGTAAAAAGGAACGCATTTGAGCCAGTTGTAGCGAGGTGGATCAACCTGGAACCTGTTAAACAGAGTGAAGTAAGTCAGGAAGAAGAAAATAGATGTTATATATTAATGGATACGCATGGGATCTAGAGAATGGTGCTGACGAACCTGTTTGCAGGGAAGAAATGGAGACGCAGACGCAGAGATGGACTTACGGACACGGCGGGGGGGGGACAGGGTGGGGCGCATTGAGAAAGTGGCCCTGGCGTGCACACTCTCACGAGTAACACAGGTACGCGCTGGGAAGCTGGTAGCACAGGGAGCTCAGGCCAGGGCTCTGGGGTGACCCAGGGGGTGGGGTGGTGGGGAGGAGGCTCAAGAGGGAGTGCCGGGAGCCAGCATGGGTGTCCCCACCCCATGACAAGGTCATGTGGGAGAGATCTAGTGGGCAAGGCGAGCCAGAACTCGAGGGGTACCCCTCTGCACCTGCCTGAGCGTCTACCCCAAAACCTGAGCCTGTCTGTTCTACTGCTTCATGACTTTCACCGACTCTTCTGACATTAACGGGGGCTATCCCCGACCACCTTTCTCTGTAAGAAAATCAACTTAAAACTCTAGTTAATAAGTCTCCTGGACATAATAGGAGTGTTTCAATTCAAACCCCTCTGATGACTTTCTAGCTTGTCTGACAGGTTTGTTCAAGACTCACAGCCTCCCAACCACGAGAGGCACAGGAAGCTGAAGATATTCTAACAATGCAGAGCTTCTCAGAGAATAGAACTAGTAGAGGATTTCTTTGTTGAGCTAATGCTTGTGCCAAGTTTCCATAACCCTTACCTACTCTGTCCCTGGGAGTGTATTGATTAATATAGTTGGTTTATAGAAATGTAAGTAGTGGCTTTAATGTTTGTAAACCTTGGACCCTTGAGTTAATTCTTTTCTTGTTATAGCCCACCACTTTTGCCCTATAGGAATGCAACTTTATCTAATGCTTTTGGAGGGTGGCGCCTGACTTTAGAATAATCACCTTTAGAGAAAAATAAGTTTTCTGAGGAAAGGGTCATAAAATGTTAACAGGCTTCCTGGCCAGAAGATGATGTAAATCACCTAAAACTTTTGCATATGATAAGTTTGCAGAAAGAAAGCCTGGCTTCGATAAGGATCAAGGACTGCTGTCCTTGCATGACTCTACCCCCCCCCCCCACCCCATTATCCTCTATGCACAACTTAAGGTATAAAAACTACTTTGGAAAATAAAGTGCGGGCCTTGCTCACGGAAGCTTGGTCTCCCCATGTCGTTCTTTCTCTTTCCTTTTCCTTTTCAAGCTGATTTCCCTGGAGTACAGGGGCTCTCTGCGTTCACTTTCCTGCCTGGGCTTCTAAGACCCACTGGAGAAGGTGCCTAAGGTGGGGCACCTTCCGCGATTCGAGAGGGCGCCTGCAGCCTACGTGAACAGAGCAAGTCCCATGCTGGGGCTTTATTGGCTTTCTGTGTAAACCAAGGAATATCAGTCTCTTTTCTCTCCTCTATTTTCTTAACTGCAAAATTCTTTCCTTATCTCTTTATCTATTCTTTCCCCGATGCCGTCCTCTGGAGGGAATCCCTGGATCCAACTGGGGCTGGACCCCGGTAAGGGAGGGGTATACATATGACTGATTTGCAATGTTGTATGTCAGAAATCAGCACAACATTGTAAAGCAATTTTTTTCCAGTTTAAAAAAACGGTCAGCTCTCTGCCATGCTCTGAGAACCCTTATAAGTAATAAGCTGGCTCTTAAAAAAATGGCCAGCTTTGTTAAAGCCGGCTTATTTGCAATATTTCTCTTTCTCTGTCTCTCCCTCCCTCTTTTCCAATGATGAAAACATGGCAGGATGCACGGCAGCCTGCACATTCTCAAGAATTAGGCCCAAGTCATTCTCCTCACAAACTCCAAGGATCTTTTTTAGACTTAATTGGCCAAGAAGGAGGAGAGTCCAAATGGCTGCTTGGATGTAATTGCCACCCACGCTTGGTTCTTCCCACCTCTGAACAGGTGTACAAGTCATGAGTCATCCCTCTTGATTTCTTTTGGCATTTTGCAACTCATTGTTTTAGAGACCAAACTGTTTTGTGAAAAATTTAACTTGTCATGCTGTCAGAAAGCTTTCAGGAAGCTATTTGACATTTCAATATTTTTTCAAGTTAATAATCTAGGAGACCCTATACATATTTCTTTGGCTATTTCAAACATGTTGGTTGTGAAAGGAAACCATTTTCAGTAGAGATTAAGAAAATGCCTACACGTATGATCCCAGAAAACCTGGTCTCATTGTAAAAGCTATGTGAGTGCCGTAGACTTGTTTCTATCATCATGAGCTAATCACTAATAATGAAGAGACCATATTTTTGCTGGAGAAAGAAAATGAATTATTTCATTTCTCTATAGAAAATGTTCATGCTAGGGACTCTGAAGATATGTTGTTGACTATAGAACAAGAAAACACACTTTGGATTTCCCTGGTGGTCAAGTGGTTAAGAATCCACCTTGAAATGCAGGAGACACCAGTTCAGTTCCTGGCCCGGGAAATCCCTCATGCAGCAGGGCAACTGAGCCCGCGCACCACACAGCCCAGAGCCCGTGCTGAGGCCCACACGCCCCAGAGCCTGCGCTCCACACGCCCCAGAGCACGCGCTCCACATGCCCCCGAGCCCACGGTCTGCAGCGAGAGGACACGGGGCAGTGAGAAGCGTGCGCACCGCAACCAGAGAGGAGGCCCTGCTCGCCACAGCTAGAGAAAGCCCCCTCACAGCAATCTAGAACCAGCCCAGCCATAAGTAAATAAAAGTAAAATCAGAAAACATATTCCATGAAACAATTCTAGAGTAAGAATGAAAGGAAAAATACTAAAGAGTTGTTTAGGGACTCCCTGGCAGTCCAGTGGTTAGAACGTCACCTTCCAATGCAGAGAGTGCAGGGTTAACCCCTGGTCAGGGAACTAAGTTCCCACGTGTCTGGTGGCCAAAAATCCAAATAACATAAAACAGAAGCAATATTGTAACAAATTCGATAAAGACTTTAATAATGGCCTGCATAAAAAAATCTTCCCAAAAAAAAGCTTCATTTATTGTGATGATTTTACAATTGTCATTCCAATGAACTAATCAATGCTCTACACGTATTAGCTCATTGAATCCTTGACAGGCTTCATTATAATCATTTATGAAGGTGGAAACTGGGGTTTAGAATGTTAAGCAACAGTCTCCAGACCACCCAGGTAAAGCCCAGATCCCAAACTCACTCTGTTAATCACAATCCTAAACTGACTCCGTATCTGCTTTTGCCTGGCTTCCTTATGTCTTACAGGTAAATTTACATTGAACCTCCCTTAACTACTGAATGCAGCCTCATTAAACTACTACTTCCACTTCCAAAAAAGAGAGATGATAAAAAACTTCAATTTTTTTTTTAAGAGTGAATGACAAGATAGAATTGAAATATCTCTTGAAGTTCTATGTACATATAGAGTATTAAGAACAATGCCAAAACAATCACAATATTGTCCCATGAACATGGAGTATCCAGGACTTGCCTGGTGGCTCAGTGGTAAAGAATTCGCCTGCCAACGCAGGAGACTCGGGTTCAATCCCTGATCTGGAAAGCTCCCATGTGCCTCAGAGCTGCTGAGTCCGCTTGCTGCAGCTATAGAACCCGCACACCCTGGAGCCCGCACTCCACATCCCAGAGAAACCTGCGCCCCACAACTAGAGGCTGGCCCCACTGGCCGAAACTAGAGAAGAGTCCAAGAAGCATTGAAGACCCAACACAGCCAAAAATAAATCACTACAATTATTTTCTAAAAAAAGTGTCAATTCCTGCTCTGAGAATGTTTATGCACTTGACCTTCAACCAGAGCTGCACAAAACCTGGCTTAATTGGAGGTCCTGGTAGGACAGGCGATGGGGGCTTTCAAAGATCGAGGACGCGATCCCAAGCGGGTCATCCACGTGACTCACTCAGACAGCTGGAGCTAGCTTCTCTTGCCTCTTCTCCTCACCGTCCCAGAGCATTTGTTTAACATTTGCATGCAAGCATTTCTGGCCGAATTTATAGTTTTAAGGAAGAGCAGGGACAAGGGTCATAATCACTTGGGTGTCAGGAAACTTAATTCTGACTGTAACTTAAATCTTTCTTTGGAACAAAGTAGATGAAGCTGATCTTTAGAGTCAAAGAGAGACTAAATTAGAAGGAGGCTGTGTCTCTAATTTCCCGGGGGTGCTGAATTGGCATGCTCCAGATCTAGCTTCTGCATTTTCTGTTGCTGTTGTTTATATGTTTGCTTCCATTCTGAGCATTGTCCTGTATACTGGGGAGAGCTCAGGCATTTGGAACACAAGATTGGTTTCTCTTTTTGCCAAGTGCAAAGTTTGTTTGCAAGAAAGCAATTATTTTCTAAAAGGATTCTAGTGAGCAATTAGAACTGTGGTCAAAGAGCCATGAGTGTGGACTTCACACACAGCAATGGTGAAGGCTTCTTTTTGTGATTATTGACCTGAATACAGTGTAAAAGAGAATGTTTGAACCTGTTCTTTCTTGGGATATGGAATATAAGCTATATGCACACATAATAATTCACTTCAGTCTTGTCTGACTCTGTGACCCCATGGACTCTAGCCCACCATAGCACACACGCATGGGGGAACACCAGGTAAGAAGATGCCTGTTTACAGGAGAGGAAGCAAAGAGAAAGCTTTCACTGATCACTTATTAAGTGTTAGGAACTGTGCCCATTAGCTATGGGTATCGATGACAACGATAACTATACAAAATCAGCAGTAACCACGACAAATGTCGCTGAGCACCAGTACATGCCAATTTCTGTGAGTTCTCTCTAATTTTCTATGCATCATTTCTATCTCACCCAACAACCCTACAGGATGAACATTCTTTTTTATCTCTACTTTGCAAGTCAAGAAAAGGGACTATGGCCCAAAGAAGCTGGTTAACCTGTCCAAGTCTGAAAAAGTGACAGCTTTGATTTGAACCCAAATCAGCCAGCTTCCTACTCCAGAAGCCAACGAAGGAGAAGGATACAGTGAAACAGCATGACTGAAAGGCATTTAACCAGAAATAGCAACAGGTTTCGGAGAAGGCAATGGCACCCACTCCAGGACTCCTACCTGGAAAATCCCATGAGCAGAGGAGCCTGGCGTGCTGCAGTCCATGGAGGGAGAAGGCAATGGCATCCCACTCCAGTACTCTCGCCTGGAAAATACCATGGGTGGAGGAGCTGGTGGGCTGCAGTCCATGGGGTCGCTAGGAGTCAGACACGACTGAGCGACTTCACTTTCACTTTTCACTTTCACGCATTGGAGAAGGAAATGGCAACCCACTCCAGGGTTCTTGCCTGGAGAATCCCAGGGACGGGGGAGCCTGGTGGGCTGCCGTCTATGGGGTCGCACAGAGTTAGACACGACTGAAGCAACTTAGCAGCAGCAGCAGCAACAGGTTTATTAACTGATGAATCAGTTACAAATTTTCATACTGCGATGTAACCACTGCTTAACATACTTTAATTTAAAAAAAGAAAAAAAAAACCACTTTCTGGGGATGTCAGCAGGAGTCAGTCTCTTTGTAACGGGTGGATATCTGTTGATTCAAAGATGTACTATCCATCACCGTCTCTGAAACATTTGCAGACCCACCCCTCCATCCTCAGTTCCTACGGCTTAGACGGAGGCCTGGGTCTGCTCATCAGCGTGATGTCACATCCCTGACCGGTGTGAAGGATCCATGACGGACACAGGATCCGAGCCATCCCGTCTCAGAGAAAGGTGGGCTCTGTGCTGACATCTGGGGAACCGTGTTCTGGTTTGCCCTGGACTGGCAAGATGCCTCCATTTTGAACCTGAAACTGATGCCAGGAAAGTAGAGGAGAGATGGAGAGAAATGTACTTGTGATGATATCATTTCTGCCTCTGACCAATCCCAGTCTTAGAGCAGTCTCACCTGTGGCCTCTAAAATTACTTACCCAGTAGTAATTTTGGCTTTCAGTCAGGTTGGGCTCAGTTTTCTGTCTCGTGTAATTGGATGTGTCTGATTGATTATTGCATATATCCCATCTAAGACTTCCCAGGTGGCTCAGTGGTAAAGAATCCATCTGCCAATGTAGGAGATGCAGGAGATGTGGATTAGATTCCTGGGTCAGGAAGATCCCCTTGAGAAGAAAGTGGAAACCATTCCAGTATTCTTGCCTGGGAAATTCCCATAGGTAGGGAAGCCTGGAAGACCACAGTCCATGGGATTGCAAAAGAGTCAGACACCACTGAGTGACTGAGCGTGCATGCAAGAAGGGGACACCCTGTCTCAAGTGGGAGGATGTTGGGGCACAAAATGAGCTGTGGACTTCTGATCTGCACACCTATCTGTGACTCTCTGCTTCATCCTCTATTAGTCAGGTAACCTTGAACTAGTCCCTTCATCACTCAGAATGTCTTTTTCTATCTCTAATGGCAGAAAGCAAAGAGCAACTAAGAGCCTCTTGATGAAGGTGAAAAAGGAGAGAATGAAAAAGCTGGCTTAAAGCTCAACATTCAAAAAATGAAAATCATGGCATCCAGTCCCATCACTGCATGGTAAATAGATGGGGAAACAATGGAAACAGTGGCAGACTTTATTTTCTTGGGCTCCAAAATCACTGCAGACAGTGACGGCAGCCATGAAATTAAAAGACGCTTACTCCTTGGAAGGAAAATTATGACCAACCTAGACAATGGCACCCCACTCCAGTACTTTTGCCTGGAAAATCCCAAGGATGGAGGAGCCTGGTAGGCTGCAGTCCATGGGGTCGCTAACAGTCGGACATGACTGAGCGACTTCACTTTCACTTTTCACTTTCATGCATTGGAGAAGGAAATGGCAACCCACTCCAGTGTTCTTGCCTGGAGAATCCCAGGTACTGGGGAGCCTGGTGGGCTGCCGTCTATGGGATCGCACAGAGTCAGACATGACTGAAGCAACTTAGCAGCAGCAGCAGCAGACAGCATATTAAAAAGCAGACATTACTTTGTCAACAAAGGTCCATCTAGTCAAAGCTATGGTTTTTCCAGTAGTCATGATGGATGTGAGAGTTGGACTATAAAGAAAGCTGAGTGCTGAAGAATTGATGTTTTTGAACTGTGGTGTTGGAGAAGACTCTTGGACTGCAAGGAGATCAAACCAGTCAATACTAAAGGGGATCAGTCCTGAATATTCACTGCAAGGACTGATGCTGAATTTCCAATACTTTTAGCCACCTGATGCAAAAAGCTGACTCACTGAAAAAGACCCTGATTCTGGGAAAGATTGAAGACAGGAGGAGAAGGGGATGACAGAGGATGAGATGGTTGGATGGCATCAGCAGCTCAATGGACATGAGTTTGAGCAGACTCCAGGGAATATTGAAGGACAGGTAAGCCTGGTATGCTGCAGTCCATGGGGTCACAAAGGGTCAGACACAACTTAGAAGCTGAGAAGCAATAGTCATGTGACCTGGAACTGGTCCCTTCATCACTCAGAATGTCTTTTTTGATTTCTATAAAACATGGACCTAAAAATCCAGTTCTCTGATGTTGAAGGTAATGGGAGGAACACATTACCACAAGGAAGAATTTTGAGAAAAGCAAAGAACTGCATGGATAGAAGGATTCTTATCTACAGTCTAAGTCAACTAGGATAGTAAGATACTGTGTCTCTCAATCCAAGCATTTTCTTTAACCAAGGTGCTGAAGTATTGCTGATCACTTTAAAGGCTGCAATTTGACCCTATGCTTTCCAGGGAAATAGGAAGACCACAATGATGTTTATCTTATTCTGAAATAAACCAACATTTCCTGTTTCCATTATTCACTTTACAGGAAGCGCAGCATTTATTTGCACCTGCACTTACGAAGCTTAAAAATCTGAGCCTCAAAATTGTGCTCTATTGACATGAATGTCAGCCTTTATGTAGAGAAAGGAAGACTAAGACAAGTTTTCTGAGTCACAGGTGAGTAAGTAATTATGTCACAGCTCATTTTGAGAAATGGCACCTGTGAGGTTTTGAGACAATATAAAAATAGCACACAATCTGGACTGAAATTAAGGTGCGCGAATCAACTTAGATGTTTCTCACATACAAAAAAAACCCAACTACTGCCACTCATTAAATTGCTCTCTTTTGAAAGGAGAACAGCGGGCCTTTCTTTGATAGACAACTATTCAGCTTACTGACTAGGGAGTCACTGTAGATGACACTTGTCAAGAGTTTGTCTGAAATTTTGGCACCCACTCAAAAGTATATATAGATAAAGGGCTGCAAGTCCCGTAAAGTGACTGCCCCTAGGAGATGTGTACGTGGAGTTGTTAACTGGCGTGTATCACATGTTCCAGCCCCATGCACTTATTCCCCAAAGCAGATTTGCCATCTGAAGTGCATTTCTTGTTGTTGAGTCTCTAAGTCATGGCCGATGCTTTGGTGACCCTCCAGGCTCCTCTGTCCATGAGATTTTCCAGCAAGAATCCGGGAGAGGGCTGCCATGTCCTTCTCCAGGGGTCTTCCCCCCAGGGACTGAAGCTGAGTCTCCTGCGTTGGCAAGCATGTTCTTGGCTGCTTCACACCAGGAAAGCCACGCGTGGTGGGTGATGCTCCTTATTCCGTCCATCAGGTCACATGCTGGTTAACTCTCCAGAATCCCCCCCAGGAGACACACCCAGAACAACGCTTCACTCTCCACCTGGGAAGCCCTTATCTCAGTCAAGTTTTATAGACTGTTATCTTTTTCCCAGTCTTCCTCAAAGACACCCAGGTTTTTGTTCGTTTGTTTGTTTTTACCAGGATAGCAGTTCATCAGGGGAAGGAAATAATCAAACATTTTGCGGATTATTGGCACTGACTCTGGACTGATACTGATTTCAGAAGACCCCAGACATCACTGCGGACCTCTGGTCAGATCAATGGGATTTTAGCTCTGGTTCCTCTCACAGAAGGTCCAGAGGTTCCCCTAACCTACTCTGCGCTTGTCTCCCCAGGTGCAGAAAGCATAATCAGAATAGACAAACTTAGGCGGTGAATTCTCACACTGCTTCCCTGCGTAGGAAGCAGGGGCTCTTATGGCGGAAAAGGCCATGTGGAAGCCATTAGAACTGCCTCAACAGAAAACGGTAAACCTAAAGCAATACTGCAGTGCTGGAGGGTCGCAGAGGTGAGGGTTGCAATCAGCGCTTGAAAGACGCAGGGCTGGTGATCCCCACCACATCCTTGTTTAACAAGCTTTCCTTGCTTTCTATGGCAGATCACACGACTTCTCAGCCTTCATGATCATGTGAGCCAATTTCTATAATAAATTTTTTTCTCTCTCTCTCCCTGGGAGAATGCAGATTTATAGAATTCATCAAGGACTTGCTTTTTTTTTTATAGAGTTAAAATTCTGACTGTCACATATTAGCTATGTGATCTTGAGCAAGACACTTAGTTATCACAAGTACAAAATGTCTCTGTAGTGTCTATTGCATGGTAGGCAAAAATGACGTAGCATGGGAAGCATTTAGGACGTCGTCCAGCACAAAATAAGCAGAAGCATACACACGTGCACAGGCACACACACAATGTCAGCTCTTATTTTCGTTCTATGATTAATTCCAGAAAATTAGAAAGTTATAAAAATGTAAGAAAAAAATCACGCAGAATTCTAGATCCAGAGATTCCAACATATAATATTTTGCTCTTAGTAATATTTAAAATATTACTAATTTTTAAAAATTAGCCAAACTGGGATTGTAATGAAGAGCATGTTCATAGCACATCTACTGTATCATGGCCTATTTCTTTGAAGCACGCCACAATATGGCTACACGCATGTTCATCATCTGTTGTTCAGTCACTCAGTCATGTCCCACTCTTTGCAACCCCATGGACTACAGCATGCCAGGCCTCCCTGTCCTTCACTATCTCCCAGGGCTTGCTTAAACTCATGTCCATTGAGTTGGTGATGCCATCTAGCCATCTCATCCTCTGTCGTCCCTTCTTCTCCTGCCTTCAATCTTTCCTAGCAACAGGGTCTTTTAGAAACAGTGAGTCAGCTCTTTGCATCAAGTGGCTAAAAGTACTGGAGCTTCAGCATCCGTGCTTCTAATGAGTATTCAGGGTTGATTTCCTTTAGGATTGACTGGCTTGATATACTTGCAGTCCAAGGGACTCTCAAGAGTCTTCTCCAGCACCACAGCTTGAAAGCATCAGTTCTTTGGCACTCAGCCTTCTTTATGGCCCAACTCTCACATCCGTACAGGACAACTGGAAAAATCATAGCTTTGATTATATGGACCTTTGTCAACAAAGTAATGTCTCTGCTTTTTAGTATGCTATCTAAGTTTATCACAGCTTTTCTTCCAAGGAGCAAGCGTCTTTTCATGGCTGTAGTCACCATCTACAGAGATTTTGGAGCCCAAGAAAATAAAGTCTGTCACTATTTCCAGTTTTCCCCCATCTATTTGCCATGAAGTGATGGGACTGGATGCCATGATCTTCTTTTTTTGAATATTGAGTTTTAAGCCAGCTTTTTCACCTTCATTAAGGGGCTCTTTAGTTCCTCTTCACTTTCTACCATGAGGATGGTGTCATCTGCATATCTGAGGTTATTGGTATTTTTCCTGGCAATCTTAATTCCAGTTGGTGCTTCATCCAGCCTGGCATTCTGCATGATGTACTCTGCATAGAAGTTAAATAAGCAGGCTGACAATATACAGCCTTGACGAACTCCTTTTCCCATTTGGAACCAGTAATTGTTCCATGTCCAGTTCTGTGTCTAAAATTTTCATCATGCTATATAAAAAAATAAGTGATTTAAAGAAAAATGGGTCTCCTATGAAATATGTATTTATCTTTAAAATAACCGTTTAAAAGATAACACCTAATCTCTCATGAGAATAATGCCTCATGAGAACAATAATCCCTCATAAGAAAATGTCATTATTCACATTTTTATAAACAGCTTCCATTTTTTTTCTGAGTACACACATATTTGCATTTTTTAAGAAAAACAGTATCAGAATATACATTTTATTTTGCAGTCTTTTTCTTTTTTAAAGATTATACTTTGTCCCTCTTTTCATCTAATCATACTTCTATAATATTATTTTTTATAACTGTACAATGTTACTTTGTGTGGATATACTATAATTTACTCTAAAAAATCATCTGTAATTGAAGATTTAGGCAGTGGAGCACAGGGACTAAGAACAGAGGCTCAGGAATCCGAGGAACCCGTCTTCGAATCTCAGCTCCATTCCTTGCATTTTGGTGCCACGTACAGATCCTACCTCTGCTGCGAATCAGTCGTGGTTTCCTCTGCTTTAAAAATATTGGACTCTGAGATAACTATTTCTACCTCACAGACTTGTTCTGAAAATTAAAAGAGAAACTGTATGAAAAGCACTCAGCACAGTGGATACTGTGTTTAAACGCAATTTACCTTGCTGGTATCATTCGTTTATTGTTATTATCATTATTATTTCTGGCTTAGAATGTGGGGGTATAAGATAGAATAAAAGAACACAACACATACGGGAAATAAATGCTTTTCCTTTGGGGGAAATCCCATGACACATGATAAAGTGTCTACTCTGTCCCCCATACGGTTCTAAGTTCTCTGAACGTATATTCATTCTATTTTCTTAAAAGCACATTATTATTAATTTCGTGTTACAGATGAGAACAGTGAAGCATGGTGATCCTCGGTAACCTGTCCTACCTGACCCGTGGCAGAGTCATGATTCACACCCGCTTGATCTGTCTTGGGAGCCCATGTTCTCTTTTCTTGCGTCGGGGCACACCGCATGGCCCAGGGGACCTCAGATCCCCCGTCAGAGGTCACACCCAGTCCCCTGCACTGGAAGGCAGATTCTAAACCACTGCCCCCAGGGAAGTCCCTGGAACCTACGTTCTTAATGACTAATTTCCACTAGCTTCCAAAACAAACGTTCCAGTGATGATTATTTCCCAAACCTGAACCTGGCCTGGTCTAGTTTGTTCAATACTCCACGTTGGCCCCTGAATTTTTGCCAGGAATGGTATAAAGCTATATTATAAATAAATAAATAAAACAATTGGAAAGGACAACAAGAGAAAATAAAATTGAATTTTGATTACAACCACATTTATAATCTATTCAACATAGTGGTTGCACATATACTAATACCTTTAATCTTCACAAGGGCCAGATAACGCTTTTGTTATCATTTCTCTAACAGATGAAGAAATAAGAATGGGAGGGGCTGACTGTCTTTCTCAAACCAGCACAGCCAATGGAAGTAGAGCTGCGATTTGAGCCAGGACTTAACAGGACATCAACACTGACCCTCATTTGTTACCCATCCATGGAGTAGCACCTAGCATATGGTGGCTACAGGTTTGGCCCATCAGGAACGTGGAAAGCCTTGAATCCAACTAAAGACTGGAAATATTTTCTCCAGAGTCAGGGGTTCTTCACACAGTTAAGAAGCTTTCTTGACAGGCTGGCATCACTTTAGATCAGAAATGGTGGCCTGTAGCCACTGGTCATTTATTTAGTCAACAGATATGTTTTTGAGCTCCTAAAATGTGCAAAACATTGGCTCCAGGAAGAAAGAACACAGACAGGGTCCCTGAGGGCAGGCAGCATGTATTCCAGGGATGGACGCATCCCTGACACTAGAGTTCAGCAGGATGTAATTTGCAGAATTTAATATCTGTGTAATGAGTACATTGGCTTTATTTTGGGAAGTGTGAACAAAGCTGAGAGCCAGAGAGGATGGTGGCGACTAGAGCCTGACAGGTTCGCACAAGTGAACCGACACGGGAGGAGGAGCAAGCCATTCTGTGTGTGTTTAAAATATTCCCTTCCTGTCAAGTCCCTGCTGTTGCACCTCCCCCTGGTATGCACAGCAGAACAAAACAGAAAGAAATGAACACAGAAATATTAGTTTTGCAGCTTTGGCTCCATAAGGCATCAGAAAACATTCTCGTTTCCCCACCAGCAATGCTGTTCACACAGCTGGGTCTGCAGGAAGCAGTCATCAACAATTTGTCAGGACCTCATTTGATGTTTAATAACACCACCAAATAATTTACTTTTGGAAGAAAGAGAGGGATTTGCGTCCAAAATAAATTTTAGGAATAATTTCCAAACACCAGCAAGAAGAAAAAAAAGGCACCTTGGTAAGTTACAGTCTCTATTTTATTTTTAATAGAGTCCTAGAAATATAAAATCATGCCAAAGTTGTGGGTTTTCATGTCAGAAGCTTCCAGAGTGTCGCTCACTGGAGCATCATTAGCAAACATAAGAAATTTATGAGAATGTGGGACAAGTCACCGGAAGGTCACACTATTCATTTAAATTCTACTGCAAAACCAGCACATTCTCTGCACATGTCCCAAGACTGGGGGCAATTGGGAGAATTGATGTGCGTTGTTCTAAGGATGCACACACTCTGTTGGAAAATGAGTTGCACAGGGACCCTTCCATACATCTCCGCTGATTAGTTCACCATGTAGAATATTCCTCCACAGGCGCGATGACGAGCGGCTACCGGTGTGCCTCAGAGGTTCTGAGAGAAATCTGGACCTCAGTGAACACGCAGTATTTGCTTCCCAGGAAAAGTTCTTAGGCAAGAAGGGATGCATTTACTCCTCTTCACATTGGTTAATATTTTCTATATTCTGTTGGGAGTCAATCATTATTTTCACCTGAGAGCAACTTCATTTTCAAGACGACAGACCAGAAAAGGGGCGTCCTAAACCGTAGAGGGGAGCTGCCTATAGAAGGGGAGTGGACGGAGCAACCTCGCCCTCCCGGGCCTGGAGTCCCTGGAACGCAGCGTCAGCCCGCAGTCAGATTCCGCAGCGGGCGCATGCGGCCGGGTGCTGCTGAGGCGGCCGACTGGAGGCTCGGCTCCGCTCCTCCGGCCTGCGTGCGCCCGTGCCGGTGCTGAGGTCCCGCCCTTGTACTGTGACACCAGCCCGGCTTGCTTTGGTCAGTAGCTCTGGCGAAGTGTCAGCCTGGCAGTTCTGCGCTTCGCACGATTCTGCCTTTCCGCTCGGGCCTCTGCGACTGTCATAAGGCCCGTGTGTGGTGAGATCACTGGTCCAAGGATGGGAGACACTCGGAGTCGTCAGGCCCCAGACCTGAGGACGCCCAGGGCCACGGCGGGCGGCGGCTCCTTGCTGCCCCGCCAAGCCCAGGCTAGAGTGACTGTGTCCCAGTGGACTGAAGTCCATGAGGGCAAGTTATGCTTGTTCTAAGCCAGCTAGTTTGGTTGTGTGTGTGTGTGTGTGTCTGTGGAATAGGAAATGGCAACCCGCTGCAGTATTCTCGCCTGGAAATTTCCGTGGACAGAGGAGCCTGGTGGGCTAAGTGCATAGGGTCGAAACGAGTCAGATAGGGCTGAGCATCTGCACACACCCATAGCATCTCTCCAGCAAGAGCGAGCCTGCACAGTTTCAGTTCATAATCCCCTTCGTGTTTCCACTTGGGGGAAAGGGAGAACTATATTTACAGGCCATGAGCCTTAAAGGAGGAATTAGGGAGAATGTTCTTTCATCAAGGCTACAAATTACCCTATAAAACACAGGAAAGTCGTAATAATGACATGAGGACTCTCTTCCCTCATTGTCCGGTGATCTGAGTTGATCATGAGTCTTTGCCGGGTTGGAATAAGTCCCAAATCCTTCTCCGGGAAAGGCTGACTATCTGTGGGAGCTGAAGTCAGACCTCAACTAGTAAGGGCTTCCCAGGTGGCACTCATGGTAAAGGACCCTCCTGCCAGTGCAGGAGACATAAGAGATGCAGGTTCAATCCCTGGGTGGGGAAGATCCCCTGAAGAAGGCGTGGCAGCCCACTCCAGTGTTCTTACATGGAGAATCCCATGGACAAGGAGTCTGACAGGCTACAGCCCATAGGGCTGCAAACAGTCGAACATGACGGAAGTGACTTAACTTACACACTCAGTGAGTAGCTGTGATTAATCAAAAGTTCCCGGCCAGATAAAGCTTCAGTCTGTGGTTTGCCTGTAAAGTTCCTGCTATTGGATTATGGTTCAAGGGTGGAGCTCTGATCTTTGCCCACTGTACAGCCAGCATGATTTTTAACTGAAATTTTGACTTAACAAGTATTTCTTTCCAACGTACGCGATCTCATTCTCACAACGGTGGGCTAGCAGAAGCCGAGGTGGTCTGAAGGTACCGCTAGGTAACTTTCTCCTAATCATTTCTAATAGTATTGACAGGCACGCAAGGGCCTTGTTCCCTCTACACTCCAATCAATTGTAGATGTGTTGACTCGTCTGTTTGGGCAACAGTTACATCCTGATGACTTGAAGGTTCCTCGACCGTTTCATTTTCTGGCAGCTGAATAAAGAATGACACAGCGTGAATGAATATTTTATAGAGAGGATGTGGCAGCTGTGAACACAAACGGTGCCTGGCTGCTGCTGTCGCCAGCAGGGTCGTGTCAGAGTCTCACTGGCTTCAGCTGATGCATTCAGGGTCCAGGCGTGAATGGGTCTGACTGTCTAACAGAAACGAGAGCTTTTATGACCATCTGAAGGCATTTGATGCAATAAGGTGAGTTAGGAACTAAACGATTTGATGAAAAAGTAATTAAGAAACGGCTGAACTGGTGGCTCAGAGGTAAAGAATCCACCTGCCAGTGCAGGAGACACGGGTTTGATCCCACATCTGGGAAGATCCCACGTGCCGCGGAGCAACTAAGCCCGTGCACCGCAGCTACTGAGCCTGTGCCCTGGAGCCCGGGAGCCCCAGCTCCTGAAGCCCACACGCCCAGAGCCCGTGCGCAGCAACAAAAGAAGCCAGTGCGAGAGAAGCCTGTGCGCTGCAGCTAGAGAAAAGCCCGCAGCGACAGAGACCCCGCACAATCATAAACGAATGTTCAAAATTATTGAAAAACAGAAATGGCTGTCCTAACGAATTCCGTAAAAGGGAGTCCAGTCATATGTCACATCAGCTCAAATTATACATTGCAGGTTCTGATGGGAAGAAATTGATCTCATTCAACAGAAGGGAAATAGTTGTCAGGACCTGATGTAAATCATACTGTTTGGAGGATCTGTATTTTTAAAAGCAGTATAAACTTTCTCCCGGTTCAGTACCTATGGGAAAATACGGGAGTCCTGGAAGTTTCTTCAGAGGTCTCATTGATGAATATTTTGCATCAACATTGTCAAATGAGCTCACATTCTATACAATGACTGTTAGACCAGAGTCCAAGAGAACAGGGTTCAACTTGACTCTCCCCTAATTTTTTTCACCTGTTGAGTGGATTTGTGTAAGTAGGTGACAGGCCCCTATATCCTGAGTTCACAGGATCTAAGCTCCATAGCTGAGTCCACACACCAGCAGCATCACGTGGGTTTAATTAAAAATGAAGCATCTTGGCCAACCCCAGATCTACTGGATCAGAATTTGTATTTTAACAAGCTCTTTCAGTTCAGTTCAGTTCAGTTCAGTCACTCAGTTGTGTTTGACTCTTTGAAACCCCATGGCCTGCAGCACGCCAGGCTTCCCTGTCCATCACCAACTCCTGGAGCTTGCTCAAACTCATGTCCATCAAGTCAGTGATGCCATCCAACCATCTCATCCTCTGTCATCACCTTCTCTTCTTGCCCTCATTCTTTCCCAGTATCAGGGTCTTTTCCAATGAGTCAGTTCTTCTCATCTGGTGGCCAAAGTATTGGAGCTTCAGCTTCAGCATCAGTCCTTCCAATAAACACTCAGGACTGATCTCCTTTAGGGTGGACTGGTTGGATCTCCTTGCAGTCCAAGGGACTCTCAAGAGTCTTCTCCAACACCACAGTTCAAAAGCATCAATTCTTCAGCACTCAGCTTTCTTTATAGTCCACCTCGCACATCCATACCTGACTACTGGAAAATCCATAGCCTTGACTAGATGGACCTTTGTTGGCAAAGTAATGTCTCTGCTTTTTAATATTCTGTCTAGGTTGGTCATAGCTTTTCTTCCAGGAGCAAGCGTCTTTTAATTTCATGGCTGCAGTCACCACCTGCAGTGGTTTTGGGGCCCAAGAAGCTCTTCAGGTGAACTAAATGTGCATTAACTTTTGGGCAGTGCTACTCTAGACCAATGTTCCCCTGACTTCAATCTTTACCAGTCACTTTCATAACCTCTTATATAATCATGTGCCATTATTTAATTGCTGTCTTAACTGATCTTTTTAAACCAAAATACATTATTGAAAATTAAATGGAAGTATTATTTGTTAGATGTTCAGTTCAGTTCAGCCACTCAGTCGTGTCCGACTCTTTGCGACCCCATGAGTCGCAGCACACCAGGCCTCCCTGTCCATCACCAACTCCCGGAGTTCACTCAGACTCATGTCCATCGAGTCAGTGATGCCATCCAGCCATCTCATCCTCTGTCATCCCCTTCTCCTTCTGCCCCCAATCGCTCCCAGCATCAGAGTCTTTTCCAATGAGTCAACTCTTCGCATGAGGTGGCCGAAGTACTGGAGTTTCAGCTTTAGCATCATTTCTTCCAAAGAAATCCCAGGGCTGATAGATGTACTAGGTGATAATGTAAAAAAAAAAGAAAAGAAAAGAAATAAATCAATGTTATTACATTTCTACAGTTTATTTGACACAGTGGTGAAGACTAACTGTGCTGATGAGTGTAAAACAGCGGGGACAGTGCCTGCCATATAATAAATAAAGGTCTTGGGCCTTCACTGGTGGTGCAGTGGTTGAGAATCCCCCTGCCAGTGCAGGGGACGTGGGTTCGATCCCTGGTCTGAGAAGATTCCTCATACTGCAGGCTGTGCGCCAGGACTACTGAAGCCTGCACGCCTAGCTCCACAACAGGAGAAGCCAGACGCAGCGACTAGAGAGCAGCCCCTCCCTGCAGCTAGAGAAAGCCTGCGCGCCTCAGCGAAGGCCCAGCACGGCCATCAATAAGTAAACATCCTCAGCAGTCCTGAACGGAAGTCGTACCCAGCCCCTACTTCTTCAAACCCCCCATGGTTTCCCATCTCACACACGAGAGGATGCAGATTCCTCAAGACTCTTTGTAGCTTGGCCTCCAGCATCCGTTCTGACCCAGGCTCTTAACAGTTTCCCTTCTGTCCAGTGCCTTGCAGTCACCGCCTTGCTTTCCCTGGGATAAACCAGATACGTGGCTGCCTCAGGACATTCCCACTTGCTCCCCTTCTGCCTGGAACATTCTGGCTCCAGATATCAACGTGACTTGCTCTTTGACTTCTTTGAAGTCTCTGTTCCAGAAACCTCACCTCTTTTAATCTCTATCCACCACTTATTTTCCTTTCCAGCTCATACTTATGTTTAATAATCTTGCACTCTCTGTACATTAATTTTGTCTCTCTCCACTACAAAATAACCTCCATGAGAAAGATTACCTTCCTTAAACCTAAATACCCAGCAACTAGAACAGACTTTATTTTCTTGGGTTCCAAAATCACTGCAGATGGTGACTGCAACCATGAAATTAAAAGACCCTTCCTCATTGGAAGAAAAGTTATGACAAACCTAGATGGCATACTAAAAAACAGAGACCTTTGCCGGCAAAGGTCTATCTAGTCAAAGCTATGGTTTTTGCAGTAGTCACATATGGATGTGAGAGTTGGATCATAACGAAGGCTGAGAGCCAAATAACTGATGTTTTAGAACCGTGGTGTTGGAGAAGACTCTTGAGAGCCCTTTGGACTGCAAGGAGATCTAACCAGTCAATCCTAAAGGAAATCAGTCCTGAATATTCAATGGAAGGACTGATGCTAAAGCTGAAACTCTAATATTTAGGCCACTGATGCGAAAAACTGACTCATTAGAAAAGACTCTGATGCTGGGGAAGATTGAAGGCAGAAGGAGAAGGGGATGGCAGAGGACGAGATCATTGGATGAGTTTGAGCAAACTCTGGGAGATGGTGAGGGACAGGGAACTCTGGTGTGCTGCAGTCCATGGGGTCACAAAGAGTGAGCAACTGAACAACAAGAACAGCCCTGACACTTCAGTTCAGTTCAGTCGCTCAGTCGTGTCCGACTCTTTGCAACCCCATAAATCGCAGCACGCCAGGCCTCCCTGTCCATCACCAACTCCCGGAGTTCACTCAGACTCACATCCATTGAGTCAGTGATGCCATCCAGCCATCTCATCCTCTGTCGTCCCCTTCTCCTTCTGCCCCCAATCCCTCCCAGCATCAGAGTCTTTTCCAATGAGTCAACTCTTCGCATGAGGTGGCCAAAGCACTGGAGTTTCAGCTTTAGCATCGTTCCTTCCAAAGAATACCTAGGACTGATCTCCTTTAGAATGGACTGGTTGGATCTCCTACTCAGGCATAAAAAGGAATGAAATTAGTCATCTGGATTGATGTAGATGAACCTAGAGTTTGTCATACAGAGTGAAGTCAGAAATAGAAAAACCATATCGTATATGAGAGCACATACATGGAATCTTGAAAAATGGTACTGATGCGCCTGTCTGCAGGTCAGGAACAGAGATGCAGATGCAGAGAATGGACTCGAGGTCACAGCGCAGGAAGGCGGGGATGAACCGAGAGAACACCACGGACAGATACGCGACCACGAGCTGCTGGGAAGCTTCTGTGCAGCCCAAGGAGCTCAGCTCAGCGCTCTGTGATGACCTGGAGGGCTGGGTAGGGGGTGTGGGAGGAGGCCCGGGAGGGAGGGGATGTATACACACACACAGAGCTGACTCACACTGTTGTGCAGCAGAAACTAACACAACACTGTAAAGCAAATACACGCCAATTAAAAAATAAGATTTTATATTGATTTAAAAAATATGTACCATAAATATATACAAAAGCAGTTACTTTTTTGGTATTGTTTTCCTTTCCAAAAATAAACAACTTCCTTCACATAAATAAATATATGCTGAGTGACCCGAGAACACAAACATTATGGGGGATTCCAACCCAGGAAAATAGGTCATTATGTTTCCTTCTATTGCCAAGGGGCTCTGGCTCCTAAGACGTGACACTACTGGTAAAGATCCCACCCAGTGCAGGAGACGTCAGAGACATGGATTTGATCCCTGGTTCCAGAAGATCCCCTGGAGGAAGGCATAGAAACCCACTCCGGTTTCCTGTCTGGAGAATCCCATGGACAGAGGTGGCTGGTGGCTTACCATCCACAGGGTCGCAAAGAGACAGGATTGAAGCGACTTAGAACGCGCGCACGCTGGCTCTAAGAACCACCAATGTTTTCCACAGCGTCCCCAGACTTCACAGCTAACTATACTGATGAAGACTTTTTCTATTTGGAGTCCTAATATTCTCATCACACAGAAGACTGGTTGAGGACCTAATTAGTCTGTGAGGGAGACGCATATCCTGATTCAATTAAATTACAGAGCCCTGCAGAAAACAATTACTTATTTTTTAATAGGTACAGTAATATGTCTGGAAGCTGTATTAATTGAAGTAGAAAGTTAAAGCTAGAGACAAAGGTAGAAGGATCGTGTGTTGTTTCATGATCCATGATTAAGTTTCTGAATGTGCTTGTGTGTGCTGAGGATCTCATCAACCATCTCTAACGCTGCATGCTGCATGAATAATTGATAAGCAAAAATAAATGAGGGGAGAAATGTATTAGCATGGCTCTCAGTCTTTAAAAGTTAAAGCTTTGTATGATCTTTTTTCCCCCATACTTTGAGAAAGGTCAGAGTGACAGAAAGACTACTCCGTGCTCAGTAATGCTCTTCAGATTTGTGTGTTTAATCACTACAGGTACATTTATGTGCAGCAGGTTGGTAAGGAACTCAGGACTGAGACAAACGCAGTTCTGCCTCTTAGCGCCTATGTGACCTGGAGGAACTGATAACCTTTCTTAACCAACTCTGTATTTCTTGCCTTCAAAATGGAGAGAGTATAGTGTCAGCCTACTGGATTTTTTATGAAATAATCTGATGCATTTACAGTTCTTAGGAAACAACTGTTGGACAGTAAGGGCTGCCAACCATCACTTTGTCATGACTTTTAAACAGCTGTCTATGATCTACACAGACTGAAGACTCCTTTCAAACAGTCTGCAAACTTCAGGATTTCTCAGCCAATATTTTGGGTAACACCGATTTGTACATTTATGCCTCCAGTCACTTAAATTCGCCCTATTATCTTAAAAAGTTTGACAAGTTTATTCTTCTAATACCTGTTCTAGGCAAACTACTCACTTTCTAAAATTAGCACAAGAGCTAGGCCCTAATAAAACAAATAAAACACAAAATATATAAATTTAAAGTTTAAATAGTGGGTATCTTTTCTAAAATGATATATGGGTGTTGGCTGAATTAAAGCTGGGAGATTCGCAACTTTAAAACCATAAATAAAACAATGATTTCAATTCCATTTGTTAATCTAACAAGTTTCTTTGCCGGTCAATTCGCCAATCGTTTGCTTATGAGAAATCAAGGTTAAATACATTGGTCATCGACAGTTTAACTCCAGCGTGTGACTTGAGAGACTGTTTTCAGTGGTTAAAGTTGATTCCCTCATCACTGTATAAGCCGTGTACATGGTAATTCACTTCAGTCGTGTTGGACTCTTTGTGACCCCATGGACTGCAGCCCGCCAGGCTCCTCTGTCGACGGGATTACCCAGGCAAGACACTGGAGTGGGTTGCTGTGCCCTCCTCCAAGGGATCTTCCGGACCCAGAGATCCAGCCTGCGTCTCCTGCCTTCCGCATTGGCAGGCACGTTCTTTCCCACTAGCGCCACCTGGGAAGCCCTATGTCTAAGCAACTCAGCTTTAACCAGTCACCGGCATTTTGAAAGCATTACCAGATTGTTCATATTCTTCAAAGAGTTAGATAATATTATTAGTCATTTATTGCAACTATATTAAATGTCATCGTTAGTAGTTTATTTGAAAACAATATAAATATACAAAAATTTTTAAAGCTCTATTTGAGTGTCTGGCTTAGCATGAATAGGGGCAAAATTATTAAGCCCCGCATCTTGAGCTTGGTCTCTCTACCGCGGCACTACTGCCAGAGGGCCCGGGCCATTCTCTGCTGGGAGGTGGGGTGTCCTGTGTATGGTCAGGTGTTTAGCAGCATCTCTGGCCTCTACCTACTGCTGCTGCTGCTGCTAAGTCGCTTCAGTCGTGTCCGACTCTGTGCGACCCCATAGAAGGCAGCCCACCAGGCTGCCCCGTCCCTGGGATTCTCCAGGCAAGAACACTGGAGTGGGTTGCCATTTCCTTCTCCAATGCATGAAAGTGAAAAGTGAAGTTGCTCAGACGTGTCTGACTCTTAGCTACCCCATGGACTACAGCCCACCAGGCTCCTCCATCCATGGGATTTTCCAGGCAAGAACACTGGAGTGGGTTGCCATTTCCTTCTCCAGTGCATGAAAGTGAAAAGTGAAAGTGAAGTCGCTCAGTTGTGTCCGACCCTCAGCGACCCCATGGACTGCAGCCCACCAGGCTCCTCCGTCCATGGGATTTTCCAGGCAGGAGTACTGGAGAGGGCTGCCACTGCCTTCTCTGGGCCTCTACCCACTAGAAGCCAGTAAAACCTCCTCTCTTCAGTGTCAGAACCAAAGTGTCTCCAGACTTTGCTGAGTGTCCCCTGGGAGGGAGGGAAAAATCATCCTCTGTTGAAAAACCCTGTCCTAAACCAATCATTCCAATAATTTTTGAAAGATATCAAGGTCCTTTCTGGTTCATGTGAGTTATTGCATTATGTAGGAAAAGCAAAATCTTGTTGCATTCATGACTTTTATACTTTATTCCTGAATCCCAGTTCCCTTTTCTGTATTTCCTCTTTCCTGCCTTATACTAGGAATCTTTTTTAATTTAAAATTTCATTAAAAATTTTTCTAATTTAAAATTTCAACTGGATTGAAAAGTTAATGGTAACTGCATAGTTTATTCAGTAAGGAATGTTCCCTGCTGAATAATAGGTGGATAAAATTTATTGATTTGCCATAAAAGTCATACATTTATAAAGTGCCCAGAATTTTAGAAAATGGTTATTAAAAAATCTAAATCCTTACTGCAACACAGTGAACTGGTAATAAGGTTTGAGCTGAATGATAAGAGGAGATGTGAAATATGTTGGTAGAATTTGTATGAACTTCGTGTTCTGCAAAGCTTGTGGAAGCTGAATAGAAAACTGCAGTAAGGATGGTGAAGACTCCACAGCCGCGCAGTAAAAATAGTTGTAGGAATCCAGGCTCATGTCTCTCTCTAAGCCTCCCCTCTCAGGGGCTCGCGTGCTTCATACTTTCTGTGCCTTTGACACTGACACTTCACGGAATGCATGATGGAGCAGGAGCGCTTTCTGCTTGGAGTCGGAAACCCAGAAAAACACTAAGTGCTTATGGAAGGTGGTAACATTTTAGGGCTCCGTTCCCAGCCAGTGTCAAACAAGGAGGTCTTGCTGGAGGCACAGGCACTGTTGGGATTCTGTTCTGTCAGAATCTCCCTGCGCAGAACAGGCTCAGACTTAGGGTGAAATTACGAGTTTTTTCTTCCTCTTTGATGACAGACAGCCCCACTGCCTAGAGGTTGCTGCTGTTGGAAAGTCTTATGTGTCTAAATGTTTAAAATGCACTTTCTAATGTCTTTCCTGTTTTAGGAATTCTATTCTGGGTCTCCAAAATTTCCTAACTTTCTGACAGCTCTCACAGTTTTATCTCAAATCCTGAGCTGTCTCCTGAGTCTCAGACTTAAATTTTCAACCATATTTAGGTATATCCATGAAGATACTTATCAGGTATCTTTCTCAAGCTTAGCATGTTCGAAACTGGACCAAACCTATTTTCCTTTTAGTATTCATTCCTACTTCTCAGTTAATACTGATTGACCCAGGAAAAAATTTTGAGGCCGTCCTTGATTCTAATCTGTTGCCCAGTCCTCCTGCCCAAACCGTTGGTGCGCTCATGTCTCCTTCCTGAATGGAGCGGGCAGCCACCCGCTTCTCTCTGTTTCCACTGCCCCCTTGCTGTGTCTCTTGCTGAAAAAACCCGAGCATCCCCAGCGAGGACTGCTGGCCGGCCTGTTTCCAGCCCTGCCTCTGACAGTCCACTGTTTCTTCAGCACGCAACAGAGTCATAAAAAGTAAAAAGAAATCAAAGTCAGATCACATCATTCCTCTGACTAAAAAGAAAAACCAAGCTAATAGAAAAAGTGATCAGATTTGTGGTTACTTGGCAGGGGAGAGGGGGGTGGTGCTGGATGAAGGTAGTCAAAAGGGAAAAACTTAGTAAGATACATAAGTACTAGAGATGTAACTTACAATACAATAATGACTGTAGAGTTGGTCCTGGGCTTCCCCAGTGGCTCAGTAGTAAGGAATCCTCCTGCCGATGCAGGAGACACGGTCTGGGAAGGTCCCATAGGCCTTGGGGCAACTAAGCGCATGCGTCAGGACCACCTAAAGCCTACGGCACACAAGGAGAAGCCACTGCAATAAGCAGCTCATGCACCAGACGTAGAGAGGAGCCCCTGCCAGCTGCAACTAGAGAAAGCCCACGTGAGCAGGAAGATGCAAGAATAAATACATTAATTTAAAGAAAGCGCTGATCCCAAGACTTTCACCACAAGAAAAAACCAGTTTCTCTTTTCTTTCTTTTTCTTGTACACAGAGAAGATGATGAATGTTAACTAAATTACTGTGGTAATCATGTCACAGTACTTTCAAGTTGAAATGTGATGCTGTACACCTTAAACTTATACAGTGTTTTATGTCAGTGATATCTCCATAAAACTAGAAAAAAAGCTGAAAAACTAGAAAAAATAATTTCAGGCTATTTTAATAAAATTCTGATGGGTAAGGGCTGGAAATAGCCTTTCAATATATTTTACAATTGTCAGGCTTTTTTAAAGTTTAGGTCTTCTATTTTGTCCTGCAAATGATGACAAAGGGAAAAGAAAAATCAAAATGGTTAAAAGGACAGAAACTAGGTCATTTGAAAAAAATTTTTTTAATGATTGTCTAGCCTGAAAAAGTGAAAAAGAAAAAAAGCCTCTACTGTGATCTAATGCATGTGTGTGTGTGTGTGTATGTGTGTGTGTGTGTGTGTTCAGTTGCTAAATCATGTTTGACTCTTTGTGACCCCATCGACTGTAGCCCACCAGTCTCCTCCATCCATGGGATTTCTCGAAGGCAAGAAAACCGGAGTGGGTTGCCATTTCCTTCTCCAGGGGATCTTCCTGACCCAGGGATTGAATCCGCGTCTCCTGCATTGGCAGGCAGATTCTTTTGCCACTGTGCCACCTGGGTGGGGGAGAACCCCTGGAGGAGGCCACAGCAACCCACTGCAGTATTCTTGCTGCAGACTCCCATGGACAGAGGAGCCGGGGGCTATAGTCCATAGGGTCACAAAAAGTCCCATACAACTGAAGCAATTTAGCACGCATGCACTGAGTACATGGCCTTAGCAAAGGGGATCTGAAGAACCCAGATGAAAAAAATTAGCGATATGAAACTGAAGGAGGACATTACCAAGGGAAAAAAACCACTGAGCATGATTCCTGGGATGAATAGTTGACCATCCGAAAATTACAGAAGACTAAAGATCAAAATTTACTAGAGCCCTGCAAGCTGACCAATTCCCTCAGTAGCTGCAAAGCACATGTGTCGTAAGAGCGACCCACAGGAGAATACACCCTGTGTAACGCAAAAGGACTCTCTTGGGAGTTTATGGTCACATAAGAGGGCACCCAGATAGAAGACCCTAAAGGTGGACACAGCCTCCTCTGAGAACAGTTGGCATTCTCAAGGCAGAACTCTTTTGAAAGCTCCAAGCCACTCTGGAATTCACTTGTGCTGTGCTGTGCTTAGTTGCTCAGTCTTGTCTGACTCTTTGCGACCCCACGGACTGTAGGTGGAGTGAAAAAATGCTCAGTGGTAAACCAGAGGACTTAGATTCCCATTCTCATAATGGCTACCTAAAAGACCATGTGGGATTCACACACCAGACTTTCACAAACTTTAAATGAGAACCTTAAATTGTAGGTCAATAAGGCCTTGCAGACATTAAGTTGTGGGAAGTTAGGGATTGTATTTACCTATTCTCTGAATTCCTGAAACTTCTCATAATGCCTGTGACATAGTAGATGCTCCATAAATATTCACCAAAAGGATTAAAGCAGATGAAAAAGTATGAAATCCATGATTGTGACATAGTTTATATTTTCCAGAAATCAGTCCCACCGCCTCCAGAAAGCTCCTCTGCTCAATGGGCCATATCAGTTCCTTCTCTGATGCTCTGGCCTCTTACGCCAGGGTACCCATCTGCCTGTCCTCACCCTAGACTGTAACCCCATTCACACAGGAAGCTTCTCAGTTGACTGATAACGTACACAGAGTGTGCTTCCATAAATAATGAATGTCAAATAAATGAATGAATGATTCATCTGTGCTTTGTAGTATCATTCATTTCCATGGATTCCAGGATCTAGCAGTGTTTAGTACATAACAGGTACTGAAAATTATGTATTTTATGAACGAATGGGTCAATAGCTTTCAGTCTTTAGAATCAGTATGAACACAGATAGTTGGAGCCAGACTTCTGCAGCACGGGTCTGTCACCCCTCACAACTAAAACAAGACTGCGGCCTTCAGACATCCTAAATACGGGCTTCCCTGGTGGTTCAGTGGTTGCGGATCCATCTGCCCATGCAGGGGACACGATTCAGTCCCTGCGCTGGGAAGATCGCATGCTGCAGAGCAGCTAAGCCCAAGCACCATGACTTCAGAAGCCCGCTGCCCTAGACCCCGTGTTCCACAACAAGAGGAGCCGGCACTCCGCAGCTGGAGAAAGCCTACGCACAGAAACGAAGGCCGGCAGAGCCAAAAATAAATAGTAAGGCTTTAACATGAGAAATCCTGAAGACTGAGAGGACTGTACAATTTAAAATGAAAAGAAAACCTAAATGAACAGCGGGAAAAAACTTGTTTCTAGAATGGCAGATTGTGAAGTCCATCAGAGATGGAAGCTTCCTCCCCTATGGGGACCTGCAGTTCAAGAACAAGCTATTTTTGTGATTCCTCCTACAGCAAAAGGGGCGTGCCCAAGGTCTCATAGCTCGCCAGCGGGAGAGCCCAGCTCAGGCCAGTGGTCTTGCCCTCTCGTGGTGCCCTGGCCTCACTTCGCGTCACCGGCTATTTCTGGACACGTGTCTGGGATTGCGATTTGTGCCAATAGTTCCTGTGTCGCCTTCTCAGAAAGCCAGAGCCGATCAAAGCAAACGTGGACAGGCTGCTGTCTGGGTCTGGGCAGGGCCCCCGAGAGCTCACAGACAGTGAAAGGCCCTTCCTGGTCACCTGTGTGGAAAGAGCTGCCTGCCGCCCTGACATTAGCTCAGTGGCTGGGGAATCACTCAGCTCAGAAAGGCGTGGTGTGCCGCCTTCCGTGGTGGGAGAAAGAGAACCGTCTTCATCTCCAAGGATTACAGAGGCCTGGAGCTGGAGGGGCTTTCAAAGGAAGGTGGATGTTATACAACAGGAGATAAAAGGGGACTTGAAACCATCTGTGAGGGGTAGCTGCATGCGGGCGGTGACAGAAAGGATGTTCTTACAACAGTGTATTACTCAACCTTAATTTATTAACTTACAACAAACCATGGACCTTAAGATAAAAGCTAAAACTTTTCACAAGAACACATAGGAACAAATCTTCAAGATCTTAGGATAGGCAGAGATCTTTCAGGATGCAAAATGCACATATCATAAAAGAAAAACAAATTGGATTCAAAATTGAGTAATACACTGTTGTATTACTCTGCTTGGACGCAACGTCAAGCTGGGCCTCACCCCAGTGGTTCTTCTGGAATAAAGATGGAAGCCAAAGTGTGTAGGTTTGGTTTCTGGTTCTTTAAATTACAATACTAGCTGTGTTACTGACACTTGGGAGGGAGTGATTGTGCGTTTGGGGGGCCGTCTTCCATGTGGAATGGTTAGCAGCCTCCTGGCTTCTATTATGTGCTCTCAGCATCATCCCCACCCCAGTCACGAGAGCCCAAACTGTCTCCAGGTCCTGCCAGAGGTCCTCAGCACAGGGATGGGCTCTGCAAGATCACCCCCAGTTGAGAACTACTTTTTGTTCAGTTATTAAGTCACGTCCGACTCTCTGCAACCCTTGGACTGTAGAATGCCAGGCTCCTCTGTCCTCCACTATCTCCCACAGTTTGCTCAAATTCAGGTCCACTGAGTCAGTGATGCTGTCTAACCACCTCATCTTCTGTCGCCCTCTTCTCCTCCTGCCTTCAGTCTTTCCCAGCATCAGGGTCTCTTCCAATGAGCTGGCTGTTCTCATCAAGTGGCCAAAGTATTGGAGCTTCAGCTTTAGCACCAGTCCTTCCAATGAATATTCAGGGTTGATTTCCTTTAGGATGAACTGGTTGGATCTCCCTGCAGTCCAAAGGCCTCACGAGAGTCTTCTCCAGTACCACAATTCAAAAGCATCAGTTCTGAGAACTACTACTTTAAATTAATTGATACTATTTATGGTAAATGAAATACTCAGAAAACTCCAACATTGTCTATCATCAGTACCTCACATGTGGGGCTAGAAGAAATTGTCTCCCTTTTCCTGTACATGAGGGAGAATAGAAAAAAAAAATATGGCTTCAGTATGATTCTGATTCTCACAGAGAACAATGTAACATGAAAAGAAAGGGAGGAAGGAAGAGAAAAGGAAGAAAGGAAGGAAGGAAGAAAGACCCTACACAAAGTATGCAGTAAAAATGTGATTGACCTGTCAACTTCCAAGGCGATAATAACTAAGAGGTGAACTTAGTTTAGGGTTAGGGGAATGCAAAGTCAAGAAACACCTAGAGTAACAGGCAAAATTGGCCTTGGAATACAGAATGAAGCAGGGCAAAGACTAATAGAGTCTTGCCAAGAGAACGCACTGGTCATAACACCCTCTTCCAACAATACAAGAGAAGACTCTACACATGGACATCACCAGATGGTCAATACCAAAATCAGATTGATTATATTCTTTGCAGCCAAAGATGGAGAAGCTCTATACAGTCAGCAAAAACAAGACCAGGAGCTGACTGTGGCTCAGACCATGAACTTCTTATTGCCAAATTCAGACTTAAATTGAAGAAAGTAGGGAAAACCACTAGACCATTCAGGTATGACCTAAATCAAATCCCTTATGATTATACAGTGGAAGTGAGAAATAGATTTAAGGGCCTAGATCTGATAGATAGAGTGTCTGATGAACTATGGACTGAGGTTTGTGACATTGTACAGGAGACAGGGATCAGGACCATCCCCATGGAAAAGAAATGCAAAAAAGCAAAGTGGCTGTCTGGAGAGGCCTTACAAATAGCTGTGAAAAGAAGAGAAGTGAAAAGCAAAGGAGAAAAGGAAAGATATAAGCATCTGAATGCAGAGTTCCAAAGAATAGCAAGAAGAGATAAGAAAGCCTTCCTCAGTGATCAATGCAAAGAAATAGAAGAAAACAACAGAATGGGAAAGACTAGAGATCTCTTCAAGAAAATTAGAGATACCAAGGGGACATTTCATGCAAAGATGGGCTCGATAAAGGACAGAAATGGTATGGACCTAACAGAAGCAGAAGATATTAAGAAGAGGTGGCAAGAATACACAGAAGAACTGTACAAAAAAGATCTTCATGACCCAGATAATCACAATGGTGTGATCACTCACCTAGAGCCAGACTTCCTGGAATGTGAAGTCAAGTGGGCCTTAAAAAGCATCACTACGAACAAAGCTAGTGGAGGTGATGGAATTCCAGCTGAGCTATTTCAAATCCTAGAAGATGATGCTGTGAAAGTGCTGCATTCAATATGCCAGCAAATTTGGAAAACTCAGCAGTGGCCACAGGACTGGAAAAGGTCAGTTTTCATTCCAATCCCAAAGAAAGGCAATGCCAAAGAATACTCAAACTACCACACAATTGCACTCATCTCACATGCTAGTAAAGTAATGCTCAAAATTCCCCAAGCCAGGCTTCAGCAATATGTGAACTATGAACTTCCTGATGTTCAAGCTGGTTTTAGAAAAGGCAGAGGAACCAGAGATCAAATTGCCAACATCCGCTGGATCATGGAAAAAGCAAGAGAGTTCCAGAAAAACATCTATTTCTGCTTTCTTGACTATGCCAAAGCCTTTGACTATGTGGATCACAATAAACTGTGGGAAATTCTGAAAGAGATGGGAATACCAGACTACCTGACCTGCCTCTTGAGAAATCTGTATGCAGGTCAGGAAGCAACAGAACTGGACATGGAACAACAGACTGGTTCCAAAAAGGAAAAGGAGTACGTCAAGGCTGTATATTGTCACACTGCTTATTTAACTTATATACAGAGTACAATATGAGAAACGCTGGGCTGGAAGAAACACAAGCTGGAATCAAGATTGCCAGGAGAAATATCAATAACCTCAGATATGCAGATGACACCACCCTGATGGCAGAAAGTGAAGAGGAACTAAAAAGCCTCTTGATGAAAGTGAAAGTGGAGAGTGAAAAAGTTGGCTTAAAGATCACCATCGGAAAACGAAGATCATGGCATCTGGTCCCATCACTTCATGGGAAATAGATGGGGAAACAGTGGAAACAGTGTCAGACTTCATATTTTTGGGCTCCAAAATCACTGCAGATGGTGACTGCAGCCATGAAATTAGAAGACACTTACTCCTTGGAAGGAAAGTTATGACCAACCTAGATAGCATATTGAAAAGCAGAGACATTACTTTGCCAATAAAGGTCCGTCTAGTCAAGGCTATGGTTTTTCCTGTGGTCATGTATGGATGTGAGAGTTGGACTGTGAAGAAGGCTGAGCGCTGAAGAGTTGATGCTTTTGAACTGTGGTGTCGGAGAAGACTCTTGAGAGTCCCTTGAACTGCAAGGAGATCCATCCAGTCCATTCTGAAGGAGATCAGCCCTGGGATTTCTTTGGAGGGAATGATGCTGAAGCTGAAACTCCAGTACTTTGGCCACCTCATGCGAAGTGCGAAGAGTTGACTCATTGGAAAAGACTCTGATGCTGGAAAAGAATCTGATGGGATTGGGGGCAGGAGGAGGAGGGGACGACAGAGGATGAGATGGCTGGATGGCATCACTGACTCAATGGAAGTGAGTCTAAGTGAACTCCATGGACAGGGAAGCCTGGCATGCTGCGATTCATGGGGTCACAAAGAGTCGGACATGACTGAGCAACTGAACTGAACTTAGTTTGTTATAGAAAGATCTCAAAGACACAGTTAACCAATAGTGTCAATCCAAACCACTGAGTCACTCTTTGAGTGGAAAGTGCAAAAGAGAAAAGGTTCTTACTAACATGTAACTTTGGCTCTGGGCTGGGAAGCCTTGACCCTGGGCCTGTTTGGTCAGGATGCATGTCCTCTCCCTAGGAGACCCCTCCTGCATGTTCCCCAGGTCTGCCCGAGAGAGCTGGTCAGGCTGGTCTCCCACGGAGCTGGGACCCAGTGCCCACGCACGTGTGACCTTGGGGCTGGGTGCATAGCTGGTGTGCCAGGGCATGCGTCTGCTTCTGCAGCCAGCAATGTCCTGAGCAGCAGCCGGCTTTTGTAGATGGCTCTGTGGTTTCAGAGGGCTTCTCAGGTGGCACTGGGGGTAAAGAACCCATGCCAGTGCATAAGAGACATACGAGTCTCGGGTTTGATCCCTGGGCCCAGAAGATCCCCCAAAGGAGGAAAGGCAGCCACTGAAGTATTCCTGCCTGGAGAGTCCCAGGGACAGAGGAGTCTAGCTAGTTACGGTCCACAGGGTCGCAAAGAGTCAGGCACAACTGAAGCCCTTAACAAAGCCACACAGAATGTCCAGTCTTCTCCATTTGCAACATGGCCCTAGTATTTGTGGAAACAATTTTTCTGCTCAGGGGAAGTTGAAGAAATAGATTGTAGTGTATTCATAGACTACTTTCCTGCAGATAAAATGAATGGACCAGATCTACGTGTGTCAACCTGGGTAGCTTTTAAAAGCATCGTTGTGCTATAGAAGGCGGACTACAAAAAGACAGTTCAAGGGATGATATTATGTACATTTTGCAAACTCACAAAACAAAATTGGGCACTGTTTGCGGGTATATATTTCATATGTAGTAAAAGCAAAAACAAAGTGCATGTAAATATTAAGCACAAAAAGATTGTCTTGCTTCTGAAGGAGAGATGAAGAGGAAGTTATGAAGAAATGGGTCTACTGGAGAGCATACGATGCTTATGGAGAGGAAGAGTGAAGCGGAGGGTGCACAGCGCAACATCTAAGATATGGACAATCTGGGTGATGTTTACATAGATTTCTGCTATTTATTTTCTTTTCTTTTTGGTTGACTTTCACTCTTTAAAAAATAGTAGGATTGGGAACAACTGGACATCTGTATTAAAAAGAAAATCCCAGACACAGACCTTATACCCATCACAAAAATTAGCTAAAAATGAATCACAAAGTTAAATGTAAAACTCAAAACATAGGAGAAAATCTAGATGACTTTGGGTTTGGCAATTACATTTTTATTTTTTTGGCAACAACTTTTTAGATGTGACACCAAAGGCATGACCCGAGAACGAGACAATTAACAAACTGGACATCAGTCGAATGAACAACTCTTGCTCTAAGAAAGACCCTGACACAGAGAAAATGTTTGTAAAAGACGTATCTGATAAAAGATCTAAGTGTTGAGAACAGAAAAATAAACAACCTGGTGAATGAATGGTCCAAACCTTGACAAACCGCTCACCAAAGAAGACAGACGGTTGGCAAATAAGCATATGAGCACACCTCACAGTGTAGTCCTCAGGGAAGAGCCGATGAAAACAATACTACACGCCTACTGGGAGGGCACTGCCTCCACCACACGCTGGCGAGGGCCTGGGGGCACAGAGGTTCCCACTCAGGGCTGGGTGGACACAAAGGGGTGCAGCCACTTTGGAGGATGATTTGCTGTCAGAAATCCCGAGACTCTTGGGTCAGAGAGAAAACACAGGACTCCTGGGTCGGAGAGAAAATAGGAGACTCCTGGGTCTGAGAGAAAACCGGGTTAGTACCAACAGCAACAGCAATGGCCGTGCATCAGGAAGTCTCAGCTCCGAGCCTCGTCTTGCTGCCTTGGCCAGAATTTCCAGACAACGCTCTGTGACGGTGCTCCCTTGGTTTGCTTCTAATCTTAGTGATGATGCCCAGATGTTTCAGCATTGAGTCTGATATTGCTTCTTTGTCTTATTAAGCTCTTTTTTATTTATTTCTATTATTACAATGATAATGATAAATTTACCAAATGTCCTTTATTCTTCAGTAGATTTAGTTAGGTTTTCCCTTTCATCTCTCACTCCACTCTGTGGTGACACACTTTCTTTCTAAGGATGTGCCATCATTGTAAACAGAGTCTCTCCAGCTGGCCCTAGCTAGTGGACAATATTCTTTTCTGTTGTGCTTTTTCCCTATAATTTTTCTAGCAGAGGCTCCCAATTCCTCACCTATGGATGGAGTCCGTGATGTCTCCAGCTGTAAGAGTGATTTCCTCGATTCCTGCTGTTGTTTTCATTCGCTCAGTCACGTCTGACCTGCTGTTGTTTTCATTCACTCAGTCACGTCTGACTCTTCGTGACCCCGTGGGCTGCAGCAGTCCAGGCTCCCTCTCCTTCACCATCTCCCAGATCTTGCTCAAAGTCATGCCCATCGAGTTGGCGATGCCATCCAACCATCTCACCCTCTGTCTCCCCCTTCTCCTCCCATCTTCAGTCATTCCCAGCATCAGGGTCTTTTCCAATGAGTGGCTCTTTGCATCCAGTGACCAAAGTATCGGAGTGTCAGCTTCAGCATCAGTCCTTCCAATGAATATTTCGGATTGACTTCCTCTAGGATTGACTGGTTGGATCTCCTTGCAGTCCAAGGGACTCTCAAGAGTCTTATCCAGCACCACAGTTCGAAAGCATCGATTTGTCAGTGCTCAGCTTTCTTTATAGTCCAACTCTCACATCTGTATAAGACTCCTAGAAAAAACCATAGTTTTGACTGTATAGACATTTGTAGCCAAAGTAATGTTTCCATTTTTTAATGTGCTATTTAAGTTTGCCATTGCTTCTCTTCCTAGGGGCAAGGGTCTCTTAATTTCATGGCTGCATTCACTGTTCTCAGTGATTTTGGAGCCCAAGAAATAAAGCCAGCCAGTGTTCCCACTGTTTCCCCATCTATTTGCCATGGATTGATGGGACCTGTGCCATGATCTTAGTTTTTTGAATGTTGAGTTTTAAGCCAAATTTTTAACTCTCCTCTTTCACTTTCATCAAGAGGCTTTTTATTCCTCTTCACTTTCTGCCATAAGGGCGATGTCATCTGCATATCTGAGATTATTGATATTTCTCCAGGCAATCTTGATTCCAGCATGTGCTTCATCCAGTCTGGTATTTTGCATGATGTATTCTGCAATAAAGTTAAATAAGCATATTAATAATATACAGCCTTTACGTACTTCTTCCCCAATTTTGAACCAGTCTGTTGTTCCATGTATGGTTCTAACTGTTGCTTGGCCTCCATACAGGTTTCTCAGGAGGTAGGGAAGGTGGTATTCCCATCTCTTTAAGAATTTTCCACAGTTTGTTGTAATCCACACAGTCAAAGGTGTTAGCATAGTCAAGGAAGCAGAAATAAATGTTTTTCTGGAATTTTCTAGCTTTTTCTATGATCCAACGGATGTTGAGAGTTTGGTCTCTGGTTCCTCTGCCTTTTCTAAATCCAGCTTGAACATCTAGAAATTTTTGGTTCACATACTGTTGAAACCTAGGTTGAAGGATTTTGAGCATTACTTTGCTAGCATGTGAAATGAGTGCAACTGTGTGATAGCTTGAACATTCTTTGGCATTAACCTTCTTTGGGATTGGGATAAAAATTTACCTTTTCCAGTCTTATGGCCACTGCTGAGTTTTCCAAATTTTCTGGCAGATTGAGTTCAGCACTTTCAGAGTATCATCTTTTAGGATTTGAAACAACTCCAGCTGGAATGCCATCACCTCTGCTAACTTTGTTCCTAGTGCTGCTTCCTAAGGCCCACTTGACTTCACATTCCAGGAAATCTGGCTCTAGGTGAGTGATCACACCATCTGGTTACCCAGGACATTAAGGCCGTTTTTGTACTGTTCTGTGTATTCTTCCATCTCTTCTTGATTTTTTCTGCTTCTCTTGGGTCCATACTGTTTCTATCCTTTATTGAGCCCATCTTTGCATGAAATGTTTCATTTGTATCTCACATTCTCTTGAAGAGATCTCTAGTCTTTCCCATTCGACTGTTTTCCTCTATTTCTTTTCATTGTTCACTTAGGAAGGCTTTCTTATCTTTCCTTCCTATTCTTTGGAACTCGGCATTCAGAGAGTCACATCTTTCTTTTTCTCCTTTGCCTTTTATTTCTGTTCTTTTCACAGCTACATGTAAGGGTCCTCAGACAGCCAGTTTGCCTCTTTGCACTTCTTTTTCTTGGGGATGGTTTTGATCCGCACCTCCTGTACAATGTTACGAACCTCTGTCCATAGTTCTTCAGGCACTCTGTCTATCAGATCTAATCCCTGAATCTATTTGTCACATCCTGTTTATAATCATAAGGGTCATACCTGAATGGCCTAGTGGTTTCCCCTACATCCTTCAATTTAAGTCTGAATTCTTAATAAGGAGTTCATGATCTGAGCCATGGTCAGCTTCCAGTCTTGATTTGCTTCTACATCGTCGGCGACAAAGAATATAATCAATTCGATTCCTCATCTTAATGTATCTTTTTACACATATCAATCAATTAATTAGTTTAAGAGCTATTGTAACACTAAGACTTTTTAACATTCTTCAAATCAACCTTACTTTATGGTATCAAATTTATCTTGTATAGCAATGGACAGAATTGACTAATATTTTATTTCTATATCAATATTAATATGTGAGATTGATACCTTTTAGCTTCTCATATAAAGCTTTGTTAAGTTTTGATTCCAAAGTTATGCTTCATAAAATTAACTAGAAAAGTTTTATTATTTTACTCTGCTCTAGAGCAGATTGTAGAGCATTGGGGATTGGAGCAAATCAGTCACAAAGCCCTCTCAAGACACATCCATCCATGTAACAACAGTTTTACCACTCATTGCTCTCCTTTTCGTTTTTTATGATTTTTTCCTTGAATAAATTTCAAGAACTTATATTTTCTCACAATATTATCCATTTAACTGAGTTTCCAATTCCTTAATATAGAGAAAGACCAATTATTAGCTTGTGTAACTGTCCAGAGAGCCTCTTGATGAAAGTGAAACAGGAGAGTGACAAAGCTGGCTTAAAACTCAATTTTCAACAAACTAAGATCATGGCACCCAGTCCTCACTTCATGGCAAATAGATCGAGAAAAAATGGAAACAGTGACAGACTATTTTCTTGGGCTCTAAAATCACTGCATACAGTGACTGTAGCCATGAAATTAAAAGACGCTTGCTCCTTGGAAGAAAAGCTATGACCAACCTAGACAGCATATTAAAAAGCAGAGACACCACTTTGCTGACAAAGGTCCGTCTAGTCAAAGCTATGGTTTTTCCAGTAGTCGTGTATGGCTGTGAGAGTTGGACTATAAAGAAAGCTGAATGCCGAAGAATTGATGCTTTTGAACTGTGGTGTTGGAGAAGACTCTTGAGAGTCCCTTGGACTGCAAGGAGATCCAACCAGTCTATCTTGAAGGAAATCAGTCCTGAATATTCATTGGAAGGACTGATGCTGAAGCTGAAACTCCAATACTTTGGCCACCTGATTCGAAGAACTGACTCATTGGAAAAGTTCCTGAAACTGGGAAAGATTGAAGGCGGGAGGAGAAGGGGACGACAGAGGATAAAATGGTTGGATGGCATCACCGACTCAATGGACATGAGTTTGAGCAAACTCCAGGAGATAGTGAAGGACAGGGAATCCTGGCGTGCTGGAGTCCTTGGGGTTGTAAACATTCGGACATGACTGAGCAACTAAACTAACTAAATAGAACCAAAGCAACTAAACTAACTAAGCAACTAAACAGTGACAACAACCAGGTAGTTTTGCTTTGCAGGCCACACCGTCTCCATCATAATTATTCGACTCAGTAGTTATAATGTAAAAACAGTGATAGATTTGAACATAGCTGTGTTCCAAGAGAACTTTCTTTACAAAAACAAGCATCAGACAGGGTTTGTATACCTGTGAGTTTCAAGAGAGGTGATAGAGATCTCCGTCCCTGTTTCCCTGTGTCATTCTTACTCAGAAATCCCTAAACTGCCACCTATTAACCTCCCCCAGATGTTGTTCTAGCTCAAGCATGAGTAGGTCTCTTTATTTCCTGGTCTCGTCCCCCCATCTCTTGTCCTCAAAGTCTGTGTCCTCCACACTGAGCACATCAGGCTTTGGTCTGGTTCACTTCCCCTGGTCCTCTCTTCCGCACCCTGATTCGCCTTTGAACTGCTTTGATCCCCTCACAGAATCGTCTAAGTTGGCTTTGGCAGACAGTCTCTTTCCCACCGTGGGGTGCCCACGGACATTAAAACAGGACTTCTAAAGGCACACATCTGAAAGGAAAATGTTCTTTTGCCAGAGAATAATCAATCAGTACTCTCCACAATCCATCCAGCTCAATGTCAGGGCAAGTTTTAGAGGAGGAATGAAAGGGAGAAAGAAACATCAGGAGGAAGAAGAGAACAAAATGAAGACCGACAGCCTCATCCTTCCTTGTTGCCTGTTTATCTCCTTGTGTGCCCAGTCGCTCAGTCGTGTCTGACTGTGTGCGACCCCATGGACCTTAGCCTGCTTGGCTCCTCTGACCATGGGATTTCCAGGCAAGAATTCTGGAGTGGGTTGCCATTTCCTTCTCTGGGGATCTTCCCAACCCAGGGATCAAACCCATGTGTCTTGTGTCTCCTGCCCTGGTAGACAGGTTCTTTACCACTATGCCTCCCAGGAGGCCTAGGCACCCACTTTCCTCTCACTTATAAGAGCCCAGGGAGGAAAGTGTTGAGGAGAACTGTGGTCATCAGTCCCATGAGAAGAAAAAGCAGCAGGAGGCTCCCTGTGAGCAGGGAGAGTCAGTCCACTGCAGATACCCCCTGCAGCCGGCGCCTTCTCTGGGAGCAGCTGAGGACGCGCGTCTCTGCTCAGGCTGCCTTCGGTGCTGACCTGGAGCTCACGATGCGGCAGCAGCTGCTCGGGGAAGCCTGGTGTTCAGTTCTGAACGGGCGCTTCAGCCCCTCAGCAGCAGGGCAGCTGCTGAGAGCTACAGCTGCACCTTTGGAGAGATGAAGGGGCTGGAAGACGCTCGAGTCTGTGTTTAACAGAAGCCTGGAGAAGGCAGAGGCAGTGGTGACCACACAGGGGCGGTGCCAGCGGTCAGGGAGAGTCCACGGCACAGGGAAAAGGCCTCTCGGGTCCAGAGAGAACGTGAGCGCTCTGTGCTCCAGAGACGGCCGTGGCCAGGTGCCAGGATGAAGAAAACATGAGCCTTTACCTGCGGTCAAGGCACTTCCGTGTTCCAAGCACAGTTGCTGAAACGGAGTTCTTCTCTCTATGTAACTTGAGAAGTAATTTTTCTTTTTTTTCTTTTTAAATTGCAATGATTTCTAATTGTGTTTAATTCCCTATCTGAATATCTGACCAACTGTCCAGTATTTGACAATCCACACCCTCTGTTAATGATCCTGCTCAGTCCTCACGCTTATCCTAAAGGGCCTGCTCATTCCAGTTCTGTCTCCCATGGACTCTCCATCTCTCTGCCCCCACGTCTATAGCCGAGTGCCCCGTCTCTCAGCCCCACATCTGTACCTGAGTGCCCCGTCTCTCTGCCCCACATCTATATCCAAGCGCCCCATCTCTCTGCCCCACGTCTATATCCGAGTGCCCCCGTCTCTCTGCCCCACATCTATATCGAGTGCCCCACGTCTATATACGAGTGCCCCTGTCTATATCTGAGTGCCCATCTCTCTGCCCCACGTCTATATCCAAGTGCCCTGTCTCTCTGCCCCACGTCTATATCTGAGTGCCCCCGTCTATATCTGAGTGCCCCCGTCTCTCTCACTCCTCTCCCCCATGGCTCCCAACCACTCGGCATCTGTAGCTATTGACCCTGCACTTCACCCTCAGCTGCCTTGCAGTTACATAATTCTTGACATGACCCTTGCACATAATATATTGATAATATAATTATTTTATGTAATCTTCTCCACTCTCATTTTTCTCAGAGGTCTTCCAAGTTCCCCTTCTAAATGGAACGCTAACTTCTTAAAATTAAATTGCTCACAGTGGAAACTATCTTTGCCTGTGAAAACTTTCTTCAGTATAATGCAGTCACCACCCTTTGGGTCTCAGACTTTACGGCTGGATTTTCTTTGGGCGAATCTGAGATATAGTTAGAGCTGGCCCCTCATCTGACTTTGACCTTTGGTATCTTCATGTGGCCCCTCTTACTGTTACCTTAATACCTACCCTTGCCAGGTTCTGACCTTCCACAGGTAAATCTTAATCAGAACTTAGTATTGAGTGTTCCATTTTCCAAGGCTCCGTTAGGGCATTTACTTCTAAAATCCCTTATATGGTGTGACATTCAAAACAGAAATGCTGAGGACTTGGGTTAACATATGAGTTCTATCACATTCTGCATGTCCTGGGAGGAAATCTCTTTTTCGTTTCTGCAAATGGAGATGATTAAAAAAAACCCACATGAAGTTGTCATATAAATAAATTAGGCCTCTTGGCAGACAGACATTATCCTAAAGGATTTAAAGGGGGAATGCGGCAGTTAAAGAATTATGTATGGAAATTTTGGCATTGTAAAGAGAAATTTAAAATAAAAATGAGTCTCAACCCACTGGTGAAGTTTAACCCAAGCTAACAAACTGTTCGGAGAAGGCAATGGCACCCCATTCCAGTACTCTTGCCTGGAAAATCCCACGGACAGAGGAGCCTGGTAGGCTGCAGTCCATGGGGTCGCTAAGAGTCAGACACAACTGAGTGACTTGACTTTCACTTTTCACTTTCATGCGTTGGAGAAGGAAATGGCAACCCACTCCAGTGTTCTTGCCTGGAGAATCCCAGGGATGCGGGAGCCTGGTGGGCTGCCTCTATGGGGTTGCACAGAGTCGGACACGACTGAAGCGACTTAGCAGCAGCAACAAACTGGCCATGCTGATGAGGGTACTGAGAATGGGAGGCTTCTAACCGAAACCTTCAGATCATTGTTTCATCAACACGAGGTGTTTTAGCACAACAGAGAGACTCGCTGTGCAGGGAGAAGGCATTACAACTCGAGCAAGAGGGTCGACGGTGATGGACTCCGCCATGTCTGCTCAGATCATCGGCTTCTAGCAGGACTCATTTTCATGCTCCCCTGGCCACGTTTTTCAGAGTATCCTCCTCTCTTTGTTCCAGACCTAAACTCTCATATTCATGGGTTGGTCCTATGTCTAAGTCAGACAATGCCATGATGCGTGATGAGGATTCAGACGTTATTCCTGCCTTGGAAATGAGTTTATCTGTACCATTTTCCTAGACTCCATATGCACGCATTACACAATATTTGTTTTTCTCTGACTTACTTCACTTGCTGTGACTGACTCTAGGTCCACCCACATCTCTGCACACGGCTGACATGCACACACTGCCACGTATAAAGTAGAGAGCTGGGGGGAACCTGCCGGAATGCAGGGAGCTCAGCTCGCGGTTTTGTGATGACCCAGAGGGCGCGCTGGGAGAGAGGCTCGGGTTGGGGGGATATACGTGTACACACAACTCATTCCCTTCTCTGCAGAGTAGAAACTAACACACTGTAAAGAAATCATACTGCAACTAAAGCTAATAGTTCTGAAAAACAAGCATTCAGACTTCAGGCTCAGGCAGGTCTGCATTTGGACCCTTGTTCTCCCAAGGGCTTACCTGCCACAGGGTCGCCCGCAATGAAGCAAGAGGCTTCACCATTTGAAGCTTCCCGTCCTGCTCAGTGCGGACACTGACTCCTCCACCCCCAGGTCAGTGTGAGGGGTAACGCCACAGGAGGTGTGGTCTTCCCTGCTGGTTCAGGCAGTAAAGAACCTGCCTGCAACGCAGAAGACCAGGGTTCAATCCCTGGCTCGGGAAGATTCCTGGAGAAGGGAAAGGCAAAACACTCCAGTATTTCATGGGCAGAGGAGCCTGGTGGGCTATAGTCCATGGGGTTGCCAAGGAGTCGGACATGACTAAGTGACTAAAACTTTCACTTCTCCCCACTTAGCACCTAAATGTGCGGTCAATAAAAGGAAGCCAGAAACTCCATTAGCTGCTTAAGATGTTAAATTTAAAAAAAAAAATGTTGGTGTTGAATTTCTTTAAGGCAACATTTCACTTAAAAGTGAGCATTTCTGGTGTAAAAAGACACTTTAACTCAGCACTTCTTTCCCGTCCACCATGACCGGGGTCACCACGCTCCTTGTTTAGCCAGTACTTGGTCATCATGTTTTAGTAGCGGATCAGCCTCATCTTTCTAATGCTCAAGAAATTAGGGACAATTGAGGCTGACAACTCACATGCCGTGTGACCAGAAATGAAGATCCACAGAAATATCGATCGCTTCCAGGAGCGGGGGGATGGCGAGGGCTTGAGGCAGATGGAGGCGGTGGAGAGGAACAAGGTATACCCTCCGGAGCTTAATTCTTTCAAAAGAGCATCTCTTCCCCGGATTTGATGCAGTTTCCCAGTCTCAGGAACATGAGACCCCCGTGATCATGCTGATGTTCATTTTTACTGTCTCCATTAATCATATTAACTGGATAATTGCTGAGTGCAGAGGCTATGGACCTAGAATCATCTGATCCATGAAATCAGCCGCACCCATAATTCAGCTAATAAAATCACACAAGTGGAGAGAAAACAGTTCCATTAATTTGTCTCTGTGAATTCCACATCTTGGCTTCAATTTGCATCGCATTCAGCTGCGCTTTTCAAATGCAAGTTCATATCCTCAGGGGGCTGTGTGCTAAGGAAATGGGAAGTCAGAGGATAAACATGGTGCATTAATTACTTCATTCTTTCATTCTCTCAGCAAACATTTACCAAGTATTTACGCCGTGCCAGGTGCTGCCCAGGCCCCAGAGATTCAGCAAGGAAGAAATGAGTTGCAATTCCAGTTCTCCTTGGTATTTATAAATAGTGCAGTGAAATAGTACAGTGATGGTCACACAGGTCTGGCTGCAGCGTGTAGGTATTTAAAGACTCGGTGGAAAAGTCAGTCAAGTGGGAATAAACTCAAGTATTTTTACAACTTTTAAAACGGATTATTTATTTATTTATTTGTCTGTGCTGGGTCTTAGTTGGACTTCCCTGGTGGCTCAGTTGGTAAAGAATCTGCCTGCAATGCAGGAGACCTGCGTTCAATCCCTGAGTCGGGAAGATCCCCTAGAGAAGGAAATGGCAACCCACTCCAGTATTCTTTCTGGGAGAACTCCATGGACAGAGGAGCCTGGCGGGCCCCCAGAGTTCATGGGGTTGCAAAGAGTTGGACACGACTGGGTCTTAGTTACAGCATGTGGGATCAGGTCTCCCGACCGAGGATGGACCCCAGCCCCTGCACTGGCAGCAGAGAGTCTTAGCCACTGGACCACCAGCGAAGTGCCAACAGTTTACTGTACATTAAGCAGTGCACATTGTTTTCTATTGCTTACATCTATGTGTAAATTTTGTCCGCCCTCTGATAGCGGAGGATAAGAGGCCTGCGCAGACTTCCTGATGGGAGGGACTGGCTGTGGGACAATTGGATCTTGCTCTGGGAGGGTAAGGCCAGGCTCAGTAAATCTTGAATCCAGTTTTCTGCCAATGGGCTGGGCCGGGTCCCCCTCTGCAGTTTGGCCTTAGGCCAGACGAAGGTAGGGTGAGGGCTGCCTCCTCCCAAAGGACTTAGCAGCTCTCTGTGCCTCCCAAGACGGCAGCTGTCAGCGTCCCTGACCTGGAGGCAGGCTGCTGCCAACCCGGGCACCCACTGGAGACTCCCAAACACTCTCGGGCAAGTCTAGGTCAGTCCCCATGGGCCCACTGCTCCTTCCTCCTGGTCCTGGTGAGCACAGGCCTCGTTTTTGCCTCCAGGAGTCGATGTTTGCCCAGGCCTGTGGATGTTCTGTGATGAAACCCTGCGGACCTGCAAGGTCAGATTCCCTGGGGATTCTCAGTCCCTTTGCGGGACCCCAGTTTGGGAATGTGTTGTGGGGCTGAGAACTTTTGCAAGTGTGAGAACTTCTTTGGCATAATGGTTCTCCAGTCTGTATGCCGCCCACCTTGTGTCTCTGCAGTGGGGCTAATGTGCTGTCCCCCAGGAGGGCTCAGGCCACACTCAGAGCCTCCAGGACTGCTGCTGCCAGAGCCTGTGTCCCGTCGCAGGCTGCCACTGACCCCACAGGAGACCAGCATACGGTCACAGGCGGGCCTGGCCCAGTCTATTGTGGGGGTCACTAGTTCTTCCCCTGGGTCCTGCTGTGCATAAAGTTTTGTCTGTGCCCTCCAAGCGTCCGAAGAGCCAAAAGCAAAGAGGAACTAAGGAGCCTCGTGATGCAGATGAAAGAGGAGAGTGAAAAAGCTGGCTTAAAACTCAACATTCAAAACACTGAGATCATGAAATCCAGTCCCACCACTTCACAGAAAATAGATGGGGAAACAATGAAGCAGTGATATATTTTATTTTCTTGGGCTCCAAAATCAATGTGGATGGTGCCTGCAGCCATGATATTAAAAGACACTTGCTCCTTGGAAGAAGAGCTATGACCAACCTAGACAGCATATTAAAAAGCAGGGACATCCCTTTGCTGACAAAGGTCCGTCTAAATCAAAGCTATGGTTTTATGGTCATATGAAGATGTTAGAGTTGGACTATAAAGAAAGCTGAGTGCCAAAGAATTGATGCTTTCAAACTGTGGTGCTGGAGAAGACTCTTGAGAGACCCTTGGGCAGGAAAGAGCTCCAACCAGTTCATCCTAAAGGAAAGCAGTCCTGAATATTCATTGGAAGGACTGATGCTGAAGCTGAAACTCCAATACTTTGGCCACCTGATGCGAAGAGCTGATTCACTGGAAAAGACCCTGATGCCAGGCAAGATTGAAGGCGGGAGGAGAAGGGGATGACGGAGGATCAGATTATTGGATGACATCACCGACTCAATGGATTTGAGTCTGAGCAAACTCTGGGAGATAGTGAAGGACAGGCAAGCCTGGTGTGCTGCAGTCCATGGGGTAACAAAGAGTCAGACACTACTGAGAGACTGATCAACAAAATACATGAATTACTTTTCCCAGCTTTATTGAGGTGCAATTGACAAACAAAATGTATATATTTAAAGTGTATATGTAAGTTACTTTTTAAAGTAAAACATCAGCACTTCAGTCTATTCCCCTTTCAGAGATAAGGGTTTGCTCTTCTCCATCCTTAGAGTCTTGTTAGTGGAACTGTTTGAAAAGTACTGAAATATTCAAAGCTAGATAATGTTTGGGAATAGTACTTAAGTCTGGATTGATTATGTTACCGACTCCAAGCTTACTCTGCTCTCCCCACGACAGGTCCAAAGGACACACTGAGGCAAGGGATGCGACTTGAGACTGACAAGATGGCAGACTAATTCTCAAAATAAAAGTAAGGGGATATGGCATCTGATGGGGTGTGGAGGCCAAGTTCTTTTACAGATCAGAGATGGGGGAGGTGAGGAAACAAAGTAAAAAGGCCTTTAATCTTGCAAATATCTCCTGGAATGGCAAGCCTCAGGCAGGCGGATGTGTTAATCCCTGTCTTCCTGCTATTAACACGTGGACAGGGTTCTAAACAAAGGAAAGTTAGTTTAGCAGCCAGGCAGAAGGGCAGGATTCTCTGAGGCAGGCCATTATGTGTGATTATAATAACAAAAGCAACGGAAAGAAAGTCAAAGGAACAGTTCCAACATGGAGTCAGAACTGATTTCTCCCTGCAACAATTACACCTTCAGGAGCTTACTTTTTGTGAAACTGAAAAAAGGGCCACCTCCACATCTCGGGCCATGATCTTGGCTTATCAGTCGCCTCCTGCTTGAATATCTCGCCTGGTGGCTGCTGCTGTCATAAAGCGCCCCTCTTAGCCTTTTGCAAAATACACGGGGGTTGTTGTCACTGTGGCTGTTGCTCTGACCTTGGTTTCCCGAGTCTACGCAGGGGAGGGTTCGGTGTTGTCCACACATGGTTGTCACTGTGGCTGTTGCTCTGACCTTGGTTTCCCCAAGTCTACGCAGGGGAGGATTTGGCGTTGTCCACACATGGTTATCACTGTGGCTGTTGCTCTGACCTTGGTTTCCCGAGTCTACGCAGGGGAGGGTTCGGCGTTGTCCACACATGTATCTTAGTGGCTCCCCAGGTGGCGCCAGTGGTAAAGAACCCGCCTGCGTTAGAGACGTGCGTTCCATCCCTGGGTTGGGAAGACCCCTGAAAGAGGGCATGGCAACCCAGTCTAGTACTCTTGCCTGGGAGATCCCAAGGACAGAGGAGCCTGGTGGGCTGCAGTCCATGGGGTCACATAGAGTCAGACACGACTGAGCAACTTAGCATGCCGCATGCGTGCATATATCTTGCAATTATCTTTATTTAACACCTACCTGAAGTAACTTTTGATGGGGAAACACATCAATGTACTGTTACAAGATATTATTTTTTCAGTAGCCCCATAGCTGAATGGCATTCTGTACTCTCATTTTTGTCAGTGTATAAAAACAAATGCTATGCTTGGTCAGATTTAATATCAAGTAAACTACTGAAGAATTGGATTTGGTTTTAGATCTCTTCTATCTCCTCAAATAACAACTAAATTGTGCCAACAGGTGGCTTCCTCAGGTCAGCACGACAACTCCTTCACCTTCCTGGGGCTGTTGAAAAGCAAACGTATCAGCGTGGATGCCTGCGAGGAAACACAGGAAGGCACACAGGAGGAGGGAAGGAAGCAACAGACTGCACGTTTATCCTATTCGCTTTTGTTGCTGAGTCGCTAAGTCATGTCTGACTCTCTGCCACCCCATGGACTGCAGAACACCAGGCTCCTCTGTCCTCCACCATCTCCCTGGGTTTTCTCAAATTCACGCCAATTGGTTGGTGATGCTACCTAACCATCTCACCCTCTGCTGCCCCCTTCTCCTTTTGCCTTCAATCTTTCCCAGCATCAGGGTCTTTTCAAGGAGTTGGCTCTTTGCATTAGGTGGCCAAATTATCAGAGCTTTAGCTTCAACATAGGTCCTTCCAATGAATATTCAGATTGACTTCCTTTAGGATTGACTGGTTTGATCTCCTTTGATATTATGTATACAAATGATAACTCTAGCACAATATTTCCTCTTGAGTATAAATCAAAATAAGAAGAGTAAAATATTGTCTCAAAGCATAAAAATATTGTTTCTCCTTCCTTTATATGCTTATGTCAGGTGACAAAATTATCAGTCCATTCCTAGCATTAGAGAGACAATATTTTTAAAAAGAAAATAGATCAGGGGCTTTCTTGGTGGCTCAGTGGTAAAGAATCCCTCTGCCAGTGCAAGAGACACGGCTTCCGTCCCTGATTAGGAAGACCTCACACGCAGCAGAGCAACCCGGCTGGGGCACCCCAACGATCGGGCCTGCACTCTGGAGCCGGGAGCCGCAACTGCGAGCCCACGTGTGACGGCTACTGAAGCCGAGAGCCCGCGCTCGGCGACGAGAAGCCTCCACGATAAGAAGCCGATGCCTCAGCCAGCAGTCCTCACTTGCCTCAACTAAAGAAAGCCTGAGCAGCAACAAAGCCCAGCACGGCCAAAAACAAGCAAACAAAAAATATTAGAAAGAAAACAGATCAAGAGAGATCTTCTTAAGTGATACTTCTCAATTTAATTTCATGAAAAACACAGATGCTGAATTAAAAATTATAATATATACTTGAATCCAAATCAATAAACACTGAACTGTGTTGTTTAATTGTATGAATAACCAAGTTTTAATAGTTAAATATCAAAATTAAAATATTAAATTTAAATAATAAATTTTTATAAAATAAAAATATAAATTTAAATGATAATTATAAAATTAATAGACTACCACTTTAGTGAAGTGTGTGCTCCTTTTTTTTTTTTTTCCAAAACATAAAACAACCCTACAGTGTACACGTTTTCTCATTTCTTCCTCTTAGGAATCTCTGTATTATTGCAGGGAAGTGGGAGCTCATACGGCAATTTTCCCCAGATTTCCTCAGTTGGTATATGATGGAGCCAAAATTTGAAACCAGCACTCCTGGCCTTCAGGACCCATCATTTCCCATGATACTCTGACATTTCACACACACACTCATTTAGCTGATATTTGCTCTAGCTCAAGATGTGGATTGCAATGCGTGGATGATGTAGGGACGGGGTGAGGGGTGCTGGATGAGGCAGGATGACGGTCAGGCACAGTCCTGCTCTGTAAGGTATGTGCTGAATTTACCTGCGGCAATTCATTCATCTTCCTTCCAGGAAAATACAGCTTTTCCTTTTCAAAGACAGTTTTACTCTATTCTCAATGTGTGTGCTTTCAGCAGAGCCATTCAGAGTACCACCACCCCCAGTCATGACTACTGGCTCACAGATGAGTCCATCAGCCAAGCTGGGCCAGTACCAGCCCTACTTGAGACATTAATTGAAACTATTAAGAGAAAGACACCATCTCTTTAGTTGATAAACTGGTGGAATACAAGCCTAGAATAATCTGTAGCCTTCTTACTATACATGGAGAAAGGCTGCTTGGGAACTGAGTCAACCACGATGAAAGCTGATCTGAGATGGGAGAAAAGGTTCGTATTGCTCGGCCCTGAGCTTCCGGATCTGGCCTCACCTGAAGCAGGCCTACCCCTGGCAACACACGAGTCAGTAAAGTCCCTGTCCGGAACTGGGCTTCTGGCACTTGCAGCTGAGTTCCTTCAAATACATGCTGTACGTAGACTAAGATTTGGTGGGTAAGATGCAAAGTAAACAAAAGTAATTCATGATAAAAAGGATAATGCCTCAAAAGGTAGGTGAGGTGTGTGATAAGGATTCATATCAGCTGTGATGATGAGGAACACCTTCTTGAATCTATGTAAATGAATTAATACGTAACATTCTAGAAATCTAAAAGCTAACTTCAAAAGCTGTCTTAAATGAAAATTGTTGAAACTAATTCAGAAGCAACATTTTAAATGAGTCACGTCTAAAATAATGAAAGCTGCCAGGCTGTGTCACGGTGCTCCCGAGTGATGGGTTCCGGGTGGAGGGCTGCTCTTGTTTAGTTGCTAAGTCGTGTCCGACTCTCTTGGGACCCTCTGGACCGTCAGGCAATGATGGAGGGTTACTCTCCTTCCAAACTTCTGCAATCAAATTTCTTTTCTCCAATGCTCAGTTAAGTTGTCCTTGCAAAGAAGTGAATTATTAATACAAATGCAACTGTTTAAGCGGAGAAGTTCTGCAAACAGCACTTACTGTTCGTGCTACTAACTCTGGTGTGTTCCTAACATCCTCTGCTTTGTAGGTTCTGAAATTACTCTGGGCTGTGACTGCTGAACAGAAAACAATGGAGAACACTGGCAACCTCCTGTTGAAACTGATTCAACTGCCACACTGGATAATTAATACATTTCAATGCAATTTATTCATATTCTCTGTCTACAAGCATCAAATTAATGAGGTACTTGCCAAAACTTCCTTTTTAGACTTCCTGTGGTTGTGAAAACCACATGTCCTGGCAAAATTAAAACACAAAGAAGGATTAATATGCAAAACAATGAAAGATGCCAGCAAACAAAAACATTTATGAAACATGTCTCCCAGGCATTTTGCCTATCATAAATGCACAAGAAATGTTAAATCAGTTCTGTTTTTTTTCAGGGCCCTATAAACTCATAGCATTATTTCTAACCCTTGAAGTCAGCCAAATTCAGAGGGCTGATAAAGATGAGTTACCAGCAAGATCCATTCTGGGATGGGCAGAGGAGACAAGACAAGGAGACTCAGGTCAGGCTTCACAGACATTAAACCCCCACGTTTAGGGCTCTAACATCAGGCACAGATGAGATGATGCGCTCAGTTACAGAGGAACACTGATGGGTTGGAAGAAGGGAGCACTGAGCTCTACACCTGGCTCCTCAGACGGGACGCTGCTGCTCCAGGAGTTTGTGTGTGTGCTTGCGTGCTTCCAGTTCAAACACTGTATACCCGTCTTATGCACAGCACACATTTCCATTGAAAACTCTTTTAAAAGCGTTGTTAGAAATGAGTGTCAATCTATACCATGATTTTTATACTTCTGAGTTGAAATTCATTATGATGCAATATTTTAAAGATGTAACTAGACCAGACCTTTATTGCTATGCTCTGGTATTTAAGGACATTTCTAGAAGATATGCCCTTTGCTCATCTTTCTACTTTTCTTTCCCCAGAGTTCTCAGTTCTTGCCTTTGTAATTTTTGCCTTAACCCCCTTTTCTGGCTCCCAACAGATCTGGAGGTTTTATGTACTTTCCTTGGTACTAGGGCCTTAGTTTCCCTTATGCTTCCTTGTATATATTTCCCCCCCACAACTTCAGCTTTTGGTGTTACCCAAGGAAGGAGTTCTCTTCGTGTGTGCTCAGTCCCTCAGTTGTATTCGACTCTTTGGCAGCCCTGTGGACTGCAGCCTGCCAGGGTCCTCAGTCCATGGATTTTCCAGGCAAGAATACTAGACTGGGTCGTCATTTCCTCCTCCAGGGGATCTTCCCAACCCAGGGATCAAACCCGCATCTTCTGTATCTCCTGCTTTGGCAGGTGGATTCTTTACTAATGAGCCACTTGGCAATTTCCTGCTCTAGAGTTAAAGCCCCAGCAAACCTTCTTTTTGCCCAAAACTTGGGCAACCCTTGTTTTCTGTAAAGAAGGGTCCCGTAACATACTCCTCATCAAGGCATGGAGCACTTCCTGTTGGATACCTATGATAACTGTATCTAAATATGCCTCACTGATAGTCTGTAGTTTTTCCTTATCTATAGTTTTGCTTTTCATGGTTTCAGTTACCCATAGTCAATCCTGGTGTGAAAGTATTAAATGGAAAGTTCTCAGTTCAGTTCAGTTACTCAGTCATGTCCGACTCTCTGCGACCCCATGGACTGCAGCACGCCAGGCCTCCCTGTCCATCACCAGCTCCCAGAGTTCACCAAACGCATGTCCAGTGAGTCGGTGATGCCATCCAGCCATCTCATGCTCTGTCGTCCCCTTCTCCTCCTGCCCCCAATCCCTCCTAGCATCAGAGTCTTCTCCAATGAGTCAACTCTTCACATGAGGTGGCCAAAGTATTGAAAAGTTCTAGAAGTAAACAATTCATGAGGCTTACACTGCCTGCCATTCCAAGTAGTGTGATAAAGCCTTGCCCCACCTGCTCTGTCCTGCCCTGAACATCATTGTGGTCACACGTTCCTGGCATCCAACCCTCCACGTCATCAAAGAGCCACATCCCAAGGTCACCCGAAGCAGACATTCTTTCTTCTGATGTGTCCAGAAGCCTAATGCTGGGGAATTAGACTGTTAGTGGAGTAGAGCCCACGGAGTCACAGAGTCGGGCATGACTGAGCATCTGGGCACTCACTGAGACATGATGAAGATAAGTCTTCATGTGATAAAAGCCATCATTAGAATTCTCCACACAGCCTAACGCTGCCTCACAGGGGTGATGTCATCCTGCTCACTTCACCTCATCACACAGACATTTTATGACCTCACATCCTCATAAGAGGGGTGAGAATAGTAAAATCGAGTATTTTGAGAGATAGAGAGCCACACTCACATAACTTTCACTACAGAATACCGTTATAATTCTTTTATTAGTTTTTGTTATTATTTTGCCTAATTTATGAATTAAGCTCTACTATAGGCATGTGTCAGGAGAAGGAAATGGCAGCCCACTCCAGTGTTCTTGCCTGGAGAATCCCAGGGGCGGGGGAGCCTGGCGGGCTGCCGTCTATGGGGTCGCACAGAGTCGGACACGACTGAAGCGACTTAGCTGCAGCGTAGGCATGTGTGTTAGGCACTCAGTGGTGTCTGACTCTCTGCGACCGCGTGGACCGCAGCCTGCCAGGCTCCTCTGTCCACGGGATGCTCCAGGCAAGAATCCAGGAGTGGGCTGCCGTGCCCTCCTCCAGGGGATCTTCCCGAGCCAGGGATCAGACCTGCCTCTCTTCGGCCTCCTGCACTGACAGGAGGTCCTTTACCACTAGTGGCAGCAGGGAAGCCCATTACAGGCGCAGACTCAGGGGAAACAGTACATCCAAGGCTCAGCACCATCCGCGGTTCTGGGATCTGCCTGGGGTCTTAGATACGGCGGGATGCTGTAAAGTGATATCTGTACACAATGCATCATTTATAGACACTAATAATTTTAGTTCTTTTTCAGGTCCCTCTGAGACATAGGGCTTCCCAGGTGGCTCAGTGGTAAAGAAACCGCCTGCAATGCAGAAGACATAGGAGACGCGGGTTTGACCCCTGGATCAGAAAGATGCCCTGGAGAAGGAAATGGCGATCTGCTCCAGTATTCTTGCCAGAAAAGTCCCATGACCAGAGGAGCCTTGCAGACTAGAGCCCATGGAGTACAGAGTCGGGCATGACTGAGCATCTGGGCATTCACTGAGACATGACGTGGATCAGTCTTCATATGATAAAAGTCAGCGTTAGAAGAACACAACGTTTTTATTTTCTTAAGACTAAAATTGACTTTAAGGATAGAAAAGGCTTCTAGGTTTTCTGGGAGCCCTGAGAGAGGAGGCTTGCCCAGCCCTAAGTCTCCTAAGGTGAGAGTGTTAGAATTCTCCAGGCAGGAATGCTGGGGAGGGCAGTGCTCCCTTCTCCGGAGCACCCCCACCCAGGGGCTGAACCCAGGTCTCCCGCACCGCAGGCAGATTCTTCACCAGCTGAGCCATCAGGGAAGCCTTGGGGCCCTTAGAATTACTTGAAAAGGCATTCCCAGGAAGGCCCTGCAATTTCTTTTCAAAGAAAGACGGTAAGAAAGGCTCTAGACAAATTAGCACATAAAGAAAAATTTGCATGAACAAAGTAACACACTAGGCCACAAATAAAACCTGACTCCGGGGAAATGTACCTATCAGAGATGCTCTGGAGATGCAAAACGGTCTTTTCAGATAAACATGATTATAAGCCATTAAGATTCTAAGGTTGTTCCTCGGGTAGTGTAATCCCAGAAAAAACTGATACATAAGTGCAAGTGAAGTGAGAGTGAAAGTTGCTCAGTCGTGTCCGACTTTTTGTGACCACATGAATTATACAGTCCATGGAATTCTCCAGGTCAGAATACTGGAGTGGGCAGCCTTTCCCTTCTGCAGGGGATCTTCCCAGCAGGGGAGTCCCCTGTTGGCTCCTCAAACTATCTGTGTATCTGTGTATTCCTGCTAGGCCTCTGAGTACACATGTATGGGTGTGAAAGTTGGACCAGGAAGAAGGCTGAAGAATTGATGCTTCTGAATTGTGCTATTGGAGAAGACTCTTGAGAGCCCCTTGGACAGCAAGGAGATCCAACCAGTCCATCCATCCTAAAGGAAATCAGCCCTGAATACTCACTGGAAGGACTGAAGAATCGGACACGACTAAGCGTTCAACACATACACACGCTGAAGCTCCTGTACTTTGGCCACTGGATGTAAAGAGCTGGCTCATTGAAAAAGACTCTGATGCTGGGAAAGATGGGGAGCAAGAGGAGAAGAGGGCATCAGAGGATGAGATGGTTGGATGGCATCACTGACTCAATGGACATGAGTTTGAGCAAACTCCGTGAGACAGTGGAGGGCAGAGGAGTCTGTTGTGCTGCAGTCCGTGGGGTCGAAAAGTATTGGACATGACTCAGCGACTGAACAACAGCACTCTTCTGAGTAGTGATACACAAATATCGTCATTACTATTTTTAATTATGGGAAAGAAGGCCTATTAGAACTAGTTTCTTATGACTGGATATAGAGGGTTAGTTCACACTCTCTCCATTATGTCAGATATTCACAAAATGCTACACAGCTAGTCTGCAGAGCACTGATATATCCAGGACCCAAAATGCCACAGTAAACCAGGAGTAGAAGCGTATCTACCCTCATGATGAACATGGGAACGGCCGCTGGGCAGCTTGTTGCCAGCCGTGCACACAGCTGGGCTTTCACAGGGAGCAAGACCCCGGATGGCATCCAGGCCACCTTGGCTGTCCATACATTGCAAGGATACTGGTCAAGCTTCCCTTCCAGAGGCAGTAGAATGAACCACTATCCCCATTAGGGGTTTGGGCCAAATATCAAAATGTACAGTGTGTCTATAGGAACTGAATCTGGGGAGCTCATGAAATTAAAAATGCTTGTTCCTTGGAAGAAAAGCTATGACAACCCTAGACAGCATATTAAAAAGCAGAGACATCACTTTGCTGACAAATTTCTGTATAATCAATACTATGGTTTTTCCAGTAGCCATGTACAGATGTGAGAGTTGGACCACAAAAGAGGCTGAGCACTGAAGAATTGATGCTTTTGAACTGTGGTGTTGGAGAAGACTCTTGAGAGTCCCTTGGACTGCAAGGAGATCCAACCAGTCCATCCTAAAGGAAATCAGTCCTGAGTGTTCATTGGAAGGACTGATGCTGATGCTGAAGCTCCAATACTTTCATCACCTGATGTGAAGAGCTGACTCCTTAGAAAAGACCCTGATGCTGGGAAAGATTGAGGGCAGGAGGAGAAGGGGAGGACAGAGGATGAGATATCCGACTCAATGGATATGAGTTTGAGCAAGCTCTGGGAGATGGTGAAGGATGGGGAAGCCTGGAGTGCCTGCAATCCATGGGGTCATGAAGAGTGGAACAGGATTGAGTGGCTGAACAACAACAGCATGCTCAGAGATGGCTTTTTTAGGAAAATGACATGATCTTCCTTACAGATTACTAGAGTGAAGTAGAAGTTATGAGATAGCGAGAAGAGTATCAACAACAGTAAGATGGAAAAGAAAAGCTGTGACAGAACTCGTCCTAAGTCTACACATTTAATTATGTGGTGCCGAGGCATAGGGCCAAGTCCACTGAATGCAAGATTCCTTGTTCTTTTCTCTGTGCTTCAAAATACATGTGTGTTCATGAATATACACAAGCTGCGCACGTATCGCTGTTGTTCAGTCACCAAGTCGTGCCAGCTCTGCAGCCCCACGGACTGCAGCACGCAGGCTTCCCCGTCCTTCACCGTCTCCTGGCGCTTGCTCAAACTCATGTCCATTGAGTCGATGATGCCATCCAACCATCTCATCCTCTGTCGTCCCTTTCTCATTCTGCCCTTAATCTTTCCCAGCATCAGGTCTTTTCCAAGGAGTTGGCTCTTCACATTAGGTGGCCAGCAATACATTTGTATAAATATTGATTTTTTATTGAACATCTGCTGAGTGTCTATGTAAAATACTGCACTCCATCGACTGGCACAAACAAGACTGGCACAGTCCCTGGACCATGGCCACTGGTAGTCTCGGGCACCCTCTCATCTGTGCTTACCACTGCTGCTGTGGGAGAGGAACGCCGGGGGGAGAGCCAGTGCTCTGCGACAGCGGCTCTCCTGCCTGTCATCCCACCTCTCCAGACTGTGAAGTCAGGAGCGGAAGATACACGCTGTTTCTCTTAATCCCGCCACTGCCATTGGTCAGGGCCCAATTTGGTTTTTTGCTGGAGGACTACCTGGTCACTCACCCTGAGAGTTAAGCTTTTGAACACTCACTCCAAGCTAGACAGCCACTGAAGGAGGACTCGTGTGTGTATTATGATGTTTGCTGATTTCAGGCGCAATCTGGGAGGTAGGATGATGAACCAGCCATGTAATTATGATTATACGCTTAGTTAATTCCAAACGTCATTTACCCTGTGTTGTCTAATATACAAAATAAGTTAAACTGACTCCCTCCCACCCTGCCAATCTCCACTCCCGCCCCTCTCGTGTTCATAAACGTCTGGAGGGAAGGTTTCGTGCGGATTCTGTATTCAGGATAAATCCAAGCAGCTGACGGCCCCCAAATGTCCACTCTTTGCTGAGAGGGGTCTGCGCGGGGCTCTCTGCCCACTAATGAATGCCTCGATCACTCGGTGCTGGGAGAGGCTGGACAGGATGACTTAATACAAGCTAGACAGAACCAAAACTACTGTAACGGAACAAAGAGAGCTCGTTTCCAAATTTCCTTCCTCAAAATAAAATAAAATGAGGTCCATACTTAGAAACGGGAACATTTCACAGCGTGGAGGAGAGAGTGGCTCGCAGTTCTCGGGTGCTGGACCATCTGACGTCACGGAGTGGGACAGGCAGGACGCTGTACGGGAGGGCTTGCCTTCCCCCCTCACTCAGCCAAGCAGCTGCAATCCAGCTAAACTCATTGAAAGTGATGAGCTATCCCAGGAAGGCCCAGAGGAAATCCACAAAGGTGCCACGTAACTCCTAAGAGTCTGTAGAGAAAATCAGGAGCAAGACGCCAAGCTGAGTGCAGAAGGGTCTTTGTTTCACTAGAGATGCCACTTGTCATCTTGGGCCTCGAGATAAAATGCCCAAACCACAAATGTGTCATCACATATCTCATTCAGTTAACATGTCCATATGGTCACAATCCAAGTGTCTATTGGCTACTGCAAGGACTGACGCTGAAGCTCCAATACTTTGGTCACCTGATGTGAAGAGCCAGCTCGTTGGAAAAGACCCTGATGCTGGGAAAGATTGAGGGCAGGAGGAGAAGTGGGCAGCAGAGGATGAGATGGTTGGATGGCATCACCGACTCAATGGACGTGACTTTGAGCAAACTCCAAGAAACCATGAGTAACAGGGGAGCCTGGCATGCTGCAATCCCTGGAGTTGCAGAGTCGGACACGACTGAGCTACTGAAAAACAACAACTGCTTACGTGGAAATAATTTATTTTCAAGGCCAAATAAAAAGAAACATCTATTCTGTTCACTAAACCTTTCATTCAAGAGTGAGTGCGGATACATGCCTCCAGTTTTGTGTCTGGATGTATAAAATTGTATAATCTCAATACTCTCTCTGACTGTTTAAATGTTTGCCTCTAATACTTTTATACTAAGATTTCACTGTTCTCAAGCTCTTAATTTTGTTCCATCGCTTATAAGTGAAATATATATTCACCTATCATTTTTGCTCCAAGCATGCTATATTTTCTGAGCCCTTGATGACCTAAAATCAATCGCCTTTATCCATGAACTGCAATATGGCAAGGCACTCGTTCCTGGACTGAGCACACAGCTTTGGAAAGCTGCAGCTGCCCTCTGGCTCTGTAACTTCAAGTGTCGTATATAATCGTTCTGAAGCCAGTCTGTTTTGTCTTGCTTTGCCAGGGAACTATTTTCCTTTCCTCACTAGGGTTCTTGATGCTGTTTAAAAATTATGACCATCTGTATCTCCTGTGGTTCTCTTCTCTTCTGATTTTGCTCAGAGCGCAGCCTCCTTTCTTAGATTTCCTTTTGTATTTTGCTAAAATCAGAGGGACTACCACTGTTGTTTTCATCATAAGCGGAGAGACTCATATTCCGTACTTTCTGCTAGTTCTGTTTTGGTCTTTTCTTTTGGAACCCAGAGCACAGATCTCTTAAATCTTCATTCCGTGTCTCTAAATTGATTTCAGGTTATGGACTCCTTTTGCTATATGTTCAGAAAACTTTTCACATGTATCCCTTATGCCAGGGATGTGTTTCAGCTTCAGAGGGTCCTCAGTTCCTCAGTGTCTCTGGCGTGGAGCAGAATTCCACTTCTTCACTTCTAATTTCCTCGAGCCATCCTGAGTCTCAGCCGTCTCTCCTAAGATACATGACCTGTGCACTGTCTCTTTCACCCGGGACTCTCTCTGCTGTTTCAGAGAGTGTCCTGTTTGCATTTCCTTGTGGATGATGAACACACTCATGCAATTTCTCCTTGTTGTTGCACGAGTAATTTCCAGAGGGACCGTCTTTGTGACACCTGAGGTCAGTTTCCTTTTTTAGTTTTTGGAGATTATTTTTTCTAGACAACGCCTCACTTGTTTTCCCTTTACTCATATTTGAATAAACTGAGACCTCATCAAAGTGAGTGGGGATGGTCCTTGACCAAGGTCTACAGCCACTTCAGAGGGGTCTTACGAAGGTCTTTGAGGGGTCAAGAGAGACCCAGATTGCTTGTATTTTTCTGGCTTCTGATATATTTAAAAAGGAAAAAGAAAATTGCAATATAATATTAAAAATGTTGTGTCATATTTAAAATATTCAGATTTAACAAATTGCTACTTTTTAATATGTACACATGGAAAAATAACTGGATGTATAAACTTATTTAGAAAAATATCTAAATGTAAGCTTCTTTGTGAATTTTATGTAAATGTCCTTCTTAACATCCTTCATTGAGAGTTCTTGGTCAAGTTTCTTTTTCAGGTTAATAGCTTGAGATTAGTTAACATACCGGTCACAGTAATCACATATATTTAACCTAATATATTCATTTTAACCTAACTGTTCATTTTTTTCCTGTATCTTGTACTCTTTCAGGCATCACTGATCGTTCCTGTTCAAGTGTTTTACCCAACTCTGAGGTGAGGCAAAAGTGTCACCTGCTGGAGAACAAGACTTTTATTACTGGGGACATCGAGGCTGGAGGACATACTGTGAGAGAGCAAAACGGGCTGGACCCACAGAGCCTCCAACCTCTCTCCTGCCTCCTCTAGTTCCTGAGAAGCAGGATGCACTTGCACCCCTTGATCAAGACCCTGTCGGAGCAGCTCCAGCCTGGCAAGAACCAGAGACCCCCACCTGCCACCCACCAGGTGGCCTCACCTCTGCAGAAGGCTGGGGATATTTGGGAATGAGAGGGATAGGGCAAAGTATTATCTTTGAATTTAAAATCTTCGTTTACCCACAATGCTTAAACCTCTGATTATCAGAATGAATGACACATGAAAGTAAGGAGGAAAAAAATCTTATCAACTCCAGAAAAGTCTGAGCACAGAGCTTCCTGTCAGTAACACAGTCTTCCTGGGAGATGGTTCCCTTCTCAGGGTACCTTCACCTCAGCTACCTGTGCTTTCACCCCCACTTTCTTGCTCTGCTGTTTCCTGTGAACTCCCATCTATGAACAAGTATAGAAAGCGGGCAGAGTCAGAGAACTGCCTCATCTGTTTTTGCAACTAAGGTCGAGTCCTAGGCCTTAAACGCAAGGAGAGGGCCCTTCAGTCCCCATGCGCCCTCGGTGCTGTTACAGACGCTGTGCAGTTTCCACCGTGCTCCGTGCCCAAAATGTTCCCCAAAGCCTAGCACGAGCTTCTTTGAGTCCTAATGATCACTTCTGGTTGTTACAATTTCCCCTTGTTTCTATCTCTACTTGGATAGTTTAATGGAGTGATATTGAGTCAGGTAAATTTGGTGCCAACTAAAATAGAGTAAAAAGTAAAATATGCTTTTGGACTGTGGTGGAGAAGACTCTTGAGAGTCCCTTGGACTGCAAGGAGATCCAACCAGTCCATCCTAAAGGAGATCAGTCCTGGGTGTTCATTGGAAGGACAAATGCTGAAGCTGAAACTCCAGTACTCTGGCCACCTGATGCGAAGAATTGGCTCATTGGAAAAGACCCTGCTGCTGGGGAAGATTGAAGGCAGGAGGAGAAGAGGACAGCAGAGGAATAGATGGTTGGATGGCGTCACCGACACAGTGAACATGAATTTGAGAAAAGCCCAGGAAACAGTGCAGGACAGGAAAGCCTGGCCGCAGCCCATAGGATCCCAAAGAGCCAGTCAGATCTCGGCGATGGAACAACAACAACAGCAAAAAGAGTAACGCTGCAGCCCATAGGATCCCAAAGAGCCAGTCAGATCTCGGCGACTGAACAACAACAGCAGCAAAAAAGAGTAACTTCTCGTTTTGTTTCTTTCAAAAGTGTGGACCATGAGACTTTCAAAGTGCTTTCTACTTTTAAAGAGATAAAACTTTTATTGTTCTGTGAGCGGTTTACCTTCAATACATCACACCTAATTGAGTCAACAATGATACCTTGATATAAAAATATATTCTGTTTGGGGGTAGACACATTTTTTTTTACATGTTATATCTTGCTTTTTGCCCTGATTTTCAGAAATTGGATGCATTGGAGATATGCGGTTTCCCTGCATCAAGGAGAGGAACACGAATGATGTGAGCTGGTCGGGGACATCATGTTTGCTCAGTGGAGGAGAGATCTCAGGCAGAGTTTCCAAGACTGGGCTTCACTGATGCAGGAAGCTGAGCAGGGCATGGTTGCCACGTCTGGTCCAGGCCTCACAGGCACGCACGTCATGTTTCATCAGCTAATCGGTGAAAAGCTATGTCATGCTTTTCAAGATATGTCCCACTGATGGCTCTAAAAGAAGGACAGCATGATGAAAGAGTGACATGTGACATTATGTCCCAATTAGCACGTCTTCCTCTGATATCATCACAATGGGAGCCAAGGAGATCTGAACACACACTGGTCCTCTTTATTGTAGGAAATGCAGACCCTTCTCCATCCTTAAGTCCCTTATGGCATTTCTGGCTGCTGGCTGTGTTAGTCACTCAGTTGTGTCCAACTCTTTGTGACCCCATGGACTGCAGCCCGCCAGGCTCCTCTGTCCATGGGATGCTCCAGGCAAGAATATTGGAGTGGGTTGCCACTTCCTCCAGGGGATCTTCTCAACCCAGGGATCAAACCCACACTGCCTGCATTTCAGCAGATTCTTCACCATCTGAGCCACCAGGGGAGACCCTTATGGCATTACTAACAAAATTGTCACAAGACTTCTCAAAGTCTAGTGTGAACCCACGTCACCTGGGGATCTTGCTAAAGTACAGACTCTGTTTTTGAGTAAGGCCTGAAACTCTGCATTTATATCAGGTTCCCAGGGCGCTCAGTCTGACTGGCCCACAGACCATATTTTGAATGGCAAGGAGCTAAGATACATCTCCTGCGCAAGAGGGAAGGCCACGAACAACCAGGTATTTGATTGTGTCCTTTTTCAATGCAGCAGTAAGTACAAGAAGCAGGATAGTTTTCTTGTTTCCTCTGATGCGTGTGCTTCTAATATTTTAAGTAATAACACTAAATGGATTTATAAAAGTCATCAACCCCTCATGTTAAATATTGGCCTTAAAAATGGCAAAGGCAGGAGATAGATACCAACATGAAAAACTTTGCAGGAAGCCAGGGTAATAAATGATTAGCTTGTGAAGAGGCAGTAATTTAGAAAACCAACTGGGGCATTGAAGGAGCTACAATATTCAAACCTCCATCAATCACTCCTTAAACTCCAGTTTTAGCTCTCCCCTGAAAGAGGAGACAAAAGTTGAGGAGCTCACTGAAGAAATAGAACCCTGCTGTAAGCTCAGATGCCCCTCTTTGTTATAAGTGAAACAAATCAGGCATATTTATGGTATTCCTCAAAAATGAGTCACATCTGGACTTTATTTCTCAAGCCAATAAGTCTGCGCCTAGCCCCCAACATTCTCTCTTCCTCATAAATCGTCTCTGTCCACAGCCCATGTCCCCAAGATCAAATTAAATGGAGACGAGACGCTCACTTCCGTGAAGAGAGTGGATGACAGCAACATGATGGACCTAGAGAGTGTCAGGCTGAGTGAAGTCAGACAGAAAGTGGGAAATAACCTACGATGTCCCTTACAAGTGGAATCTAAAAAGAAAAAAGAAGAAATGGTACAAATTAACTTACAACACAGAAAGAGACTCATGGACGGAGAGAAGGAACTTACAGTTGCCGGGGGAAGGGATGCTGCTGTTCAGTTGCCCATTTGTGTCCAACTCTGCATGACCCCATGGACCACAGCATGCCAGACGTCTGTCTCTCACCGCCTCCCTGGGTTTGCCCAAGTTCATGTCATTGAGTAGATGATGTCATCCAACAGTTTCATCCTCTGCAGTCCCCTTCTCCTTCTTCCTTCAATCTTTTCCATCATCAGGGTCTTTTTCCAATGAGTTGGTGCTTCACATCAGGTGACCAAAGTATTGGAGTTCAGCTTCAGCATCAGCCCTTCCAGTGAATATTTAGGGTTGATTTCCTTTAAGATTGACTGGTTTGATCTCCTTGCTGTCCAAGGGACTCTAAAGAGTATGCTCCAGCACCACAGTTTGAAAGCATCAGTTCTTCGGTGCTCAGCCTTCCTTATGGCCCAGCTCTCGCAACCATACATGACCACTGGAAAGACAGTAGCCTTGACCACATGGACCTTTGTCGGTAAAGTGATGTCTTTGCTTTTATCACAGGTCTAGGTTTGTCACAGCTTTCCTGCCAAGAAGCAGTCGTCTTAATTCCATGGCTGCAGTCACCATCTGAGTGCTTTGGAGCCCAAGAAGAGGAAAGCTGCCATTGCTTCCACGGTTTCCCCTTCTATTTGCTATGAAGTGATGGGACTGGATGCCATGATCTTAGAAATGAAACAAATGACCTTACTTACAAAACAGAAAGAGAGGGACTTAGAGAGAGAATTTAACAGTTGCCAGGCGGAAGGGATAGTTAGGGAGTTTGGGATGGACAAGCACACACTTCTGTATTTAAAATGGATAACCAACACAGAACTCTGCTCAGTGTTGTGTGCCAGCCTGGATGGGAGCGGGTTTTGGGGAGAACAGACGTATGAATATGTAAGGCTGAGTCCCTTCACTGTTCACTTGAAACTACCACAAGATTGTTAATCAGCTAAACCCCAATAGAACATGTTTTTGATGTTCAAAAAATAAAAAATTAAATAAAATAAAGTGCATCAGGGAACTTACTGGAGAAAGTGAGAGTGAACGGTATTGATAAGAAAAAAGTGCCAGGCATTACAGAAGAAGCAATCTTCCTGACGTCTCTCCCTGGAAGGCAAGGTGATTAGGAGGAAGCAGAGAAGGCAAGCTGGCAGACAATGTGCTTCCCCAGACCCTCCAAGCCATGTAATTTCAACTTTGATCAGTATTTGATTTGATGGGAGCCTTCTGGGGTTTATATAAAATCACAGGGGAAGTTACGCATGGAATTCAGTAAGGAGGAGAAGGTCTCTGAGATCAGATACAAAGTTCATTTAAAAAATCACATCAAGGGACTTCCCTGGTGATCCGGCGGTTAAGAATCCACCCTCCAGTGCAAGGGCTGTGGTTCGATCCTGGCCGGGGAGCTGAGATTCCTATGCCGCAGGTAACTAAGCCCGCAGGCCACAACTGGAGAAGACTGTGATGCGACTGCTGAGCCCAGCACTCAAGAGCCACAGAGGAGAGCCCTCATCTCAACAAGAAGCGCACGACCCACAGCCAGAGAAACCCACATGTACAGAGGAGACCCAGGGTGGTCAGTCTTAAGAATAAATAGATAAATAAAAATGTAAACAGTTATGTCAAGAAAGGGACAGACTCCCGGGACGGATGGCTTCATTTCCCACCCCGTCTTTTATCAGAAATGTCCCACAGAAAGCGGACAAGGGACTGAATGGGATCTCCATCTCTTTCCATCGTCCACGTCTTTTCTCCAGGCGTGTGAATAATGGCAGTTTGTATTCTCCTCCCGAGTCGTCCAAGCCTGCTTTCACTACAGTGTGTTCAGTTTTGAGCCCACATTTCTGTGAGGTAGGCCGCTTGATCACAACATTTCTCAAATACGGAAGAGGAAGCTGAGGCCCTTGGGGTAGAAGTTACATCATCGGCTCATAGAGAAGTCAGGGACCGATTCTCGGGCTCCCTGATAGGGGGTGCAGCCCGCTTCTTACCTCTGAATATGCCTCCCTCCCATTACAGTGACCGTTTCACAGTGGTCTCTAGCCCGACTAAGGTAAAGAGAAGATGTATCACTTCTGAAATATATCATTCATAGGAAATTGAAGGAAACAAGGCATGTGTTCACAGATATGGATGGCTTTCAATGACTCAAGTCAGAAACACAAAAATAAATAAGGAAAGAAAGGTTTTTTTCCCTACAGAAAAATAATCAGATTCCATCAATGCTTAAAATTGATGGGAAAACCGTTAAGTGCCGTGGGTCTGCTAGAAGCCTCCTGGCGTGAGGGAGATGGGCTGGCAGGCGGACACTGGTCTTTCCCGAGTGTTCCTCGTCTTGCTTTAGCCTCTGTCAGTCACTCAGTCGTCAAAGAAATTAGGCTGAATCCCACTGCAAACCTAACTGCCTTAGAAACTTCCTGTGGACTCCAGACCCAAAATTCACTCTGGACTACCTGTGACTCATCTGGTCTAACTCTTCCTGAGCTAATCCATTGCTTCGCTCACTAACTGATTTCTATTTCATTTTATGGCCTCCGAGTGTATGCATTTGGATGCTTTTCAGCTTAATCTGAATCAATATAAAAGCATTCTGAATTAATTATGCTCAATAAATAATTTTAAAAAATGAACCCCCTGAAACCAAAAAACAATAGGAATTGCTCTCAAATGAGCATCTTATAAAGACTGGAAAAAGTAAAGCTTTAAGATATCTTTCGCCTCCAAATTAAAACTCAGTCAAATATTCGGGTTTCTGAACAAACCATAGGTGAAGACCCTAAGGGTCTCACTCACTTTCTGATATATTCAATTATGTAGATTTTCAGGACCATGGTATCAACTGTGAAATAGGGGCCTTATCAATGGGGTCCCTACAAGCTTTAAACAGACATTTTTCCACATGTGTTACAAAAAAGCTCTGTGATGAAGGGGACTTCTAAATCATCTCTTCTGTTGCACTTAGAAACTTGAGAGTGTTTTTGACAGATCCATGACAGGCGGCACATGTCAGTTATTTATCTTTAATTTATAAATCTTACCCAAACTGAATAAACTAAAGGGAGATTAAGTAGGTCATAGAACTAAAATTACTAGAGCTCTTAACCTCCAAGCACAGCTTGATCAAGGGTTCAAATTATTTCACAAGTATACTCTCAGGGCTTCCGTGGTGGCTTAGTGGTAAAGAACCCACCTGCCAATGCAGGAGACACGGTTCGGGTTTGATCCTTGGGTCAGGATGATCCCCTGGAGAAGGAAATGGCAACCCACATCAGCATTCTTGCCTGAGAAATCCCATGGACCAGAGGAGCCCAGTGGGCCATAGTCCATGCGGATGCAAATGAGTTGGACATGATTTAGTGGCTAAACAGCAACGATACTCACTCCCTCTCACACACATCGTTTGTCTCCTTTTTCTCACTTACACTTCAACATATTGGTTCAAAACTCAGAGTCTTTCCTCAAGGCTGCATTGTGGCTGCAGCAGCTCCAACCCTTATAGCCTATTCTGTTCCCATCCAGACGATAGAGTGTCTGTTCTCTCTTAGAAGACTCAGAAAAGCCTCATGGCATCACAATGACTCTGAGAGGTCATATATTCATCTCTAAACCAGGATTCCCGGGGTGTGCATGCACTCATTAAAAATAAAGAGGCACTGACGCACTTTGCAGAAAATCAGGCTTAAAGAGTTACACAGTAAATTTCCTTCCCAGCCTTATTGAGATGTAACTGACAAATACTGCATATATTTAAGGCATACGATGTGATGATTTCATGAATTCATATTTGCATATTGTCCATCTAGTCAAGGCTATGGTTTTCCCTGTGGTCATGTATGGATGTGAGAATTGGACTGTGAAGAAGGATGAGCACCAAGAATTGATGCTTTTGAACTGTGGTGTTGGAGAAGACTCTTGAGAGTCCCTTGGACTGCAAGGAGATCCAACCAGTCCATTCTGAAGGAGATCAGCCCTGGGATTTCTTTGGAAGGAATGATGCTAAAGCTGAAACTCCAGTACTTTGGCCACCTCATGCGAAGAGTAGATGCATTGGAAAAGACTCTGATGCCGGGAGGGATAGGGGGCAGGAGGAGAAGGGGACGACAGAGGATGAGATGGCTGGATGGCATCACTGACTCGATGGACGTGAGTCTGAGTGAACTCTGGGAGTTGGTGATGGACAGAGAGGCCTGGCGTGCTGCGACTCATGGAGTCGGACACGACTGAGTGACTGATCTGATCTGAAACTCACTAAAATGAAGTTCATTAACATACGCATCACCTCACACGGTTTTCCTTTCCTTCCTTTCGTTTCCTTTTCTGGGAACACTCAGGATCACCCCTCAGTCAGAGGCTCCTAAACGCTCCCCAAAGGCTCTAGCGGAGAGCCTGGCATCGAGCACAAGGGGCATTTGTCAAATGAAATGAGGGATACATTGTTTAAAGATCTAAATTACAAATAAATAAAGTATCAGAACATACAAACTCTCAGTGATATCACAGAGATACTGAGAGTTTGGTTCCAGACCACTGGAATCAAGCAAGTATTTCAACAAAGCAAGTCACACACGTGTTTTGGTTTCCCAGTGCACACTTACCATGACCCTGCAGTCTATGAAGCGTGCAAGAGCATCATGTCTAAATAAACAATGCACATACCTTAATTAAAAAGTATTTTATTGCCAGAAAATGCTAACCACCATCTGAGCCTTCGGTTAGCTGCGGCAATAATATCAAAAGATCACTGATGACGCATCACCTACCATTTATATAAACTTCACAGTGATGTTGCGGATTGTCTCACTTTGCTTCTTATAACTATACAGTTAGGCTTTGTGTTATGCCCGTTTTATCTATGAATATTGAATGGCCTCAAGGTGGTTGAGTCTCTGGCTTTTCTAAAGACAAAGCAAAACAAAATACACAAACGTTAAGATGACCCCCAATAATTCTTTTCCTCTAAATTCCATGTCTTTGTGTAGTTCCTTCCCCTTGAATATAAGTGAAACTTGTGACTTGGTTCAATACATGGCAAGCTAATAAGATATCACTTTCCTGATTAGATTTCATTATATGGCAAAGATTCCTATTATGTAAATTATCTGCCTGCCAATGCAGGAGATGCTGGACATGTGGGTTCAGGCCTTGGGTCACAGAGGTCCCCTGGAGGAGGAAATGGCAGCCCCCTCCAGGATTCTTGCCTGGGAAATCCCATGGACAGAGGAGCCTGACTGGCTATAGTCCGTGGGGTGTCAGAGTCAGACACCACTGAGCGTGTGTGCGTGTGCACACACACACACACACACACACACACACACGATACATTGCATGAGGCTCCATCTCATGAAGCTGGAGCAAAAGGTTCCCTTTGCTGGCGTGGTCAAGTGAGCAATCAAAATGAGGAAGCCCGTGTCTCAGGATACTGTGGGTGGCTCCTGAGCACTGGAGCTCTGAGGGTGCTTTTGGCTATAGTCTGCAAGAAAATGGGGGCCTTTCTCCTATGGCCACAATGCAATGAATTCTGCCCAAAACCTGGGGAACCTGCGGGTGGACCCTCAGTCAAGACTCTGAGGAGGCTGCAGCCCTTGCTGACACCTGGTTGCCGTGTGGTGAGATCCTGGGGCAGAGCACCCAGCTAAGTGGTGCAGGAGCCAGGAGCTACCGAGGCAAAGAAACAGAGATGGTAAATGAGAGGCCACCTGAGGTGAAGAGCCGACTCAACGGAGAGGACCCTGATGCTGGGAAAGATTGACGACAAAAGGAGAAGGGGCAGCAGAGGATGAGATGGTTGGATGGCATCACCGGCTCAACGGACCTGAATTTGAGCAAAGTCCAGTAGATAGTGGAGGACTGGGAAGCCTGTCATGCCGCAGGCCATGGGGTCGCAGAGAGTTGGACACGACCGAGCGACTGAACAACAACAATAAATGAGCGTCATTTTAAGCCACTAATTTGTTACACAGCATAGATAACTCACACAGCTACAAAGTCAGCCTTCCTTGCACAACACCATCGCAGACTTTGCCATGGAAACATGGACAGCCTTGCTAAGGACTCAAGCCTCCTACACAGTAAACAAGGATGAATCACTTTATTTTGTCAAGTTGGCAAAAATGTCTGCTGATTGTGGACGCTCAGCAAAAATAGAGACATACACAGCCTAGAGCAACAAGATTAGACGGAAAAAGCCATTTTATCCAATACAACTTCATTAATCACTGTTGACTGCTCACAAATCAGTGTCAAACTCTTTATCTACACAAATAAAATTGTTTTGCCTATCTTTGCTCATTGAGAAATAAAGAAATAAACTAAAACTGTCCAGTGTGGGTTTTCACCATATTTGGTAGGTCTGCTTGCAATACTCTGACTTAAACGTAGGATTGTTGCACCTCCAGATACATTCTATGGGACACGACGGTGAGGGGACGCATTAAGGTCGTCACAGTCAGTCTTTCAGAGCAAGTCAGAGTGGGCCACCAAGACCACAGGCTGGTCTGCAAACTAGCTGCCTCAGTGACATTCTGAAGCTTGTTTGAGGCAAAACTGTGAGCTCTGCTCAAAAATGACTGAATCAGGACCTGCACGTGAGCAGGATTCCTTGCTGACCTGTGTTCACATTAAATTTTGAGAAATACTGCACTGAGAGCCTGTGCGATGCTCATCAGGGGAGATCTGCTAAATCCATCAAGATGCTCCAGGCACGTTAACAGTGGTTTGAAAACAGCCCCAAGTTGGTTTCCGGTTCGTGTTGATTGTTTGCTGCTGATCTGCTTTCCTATGCAGTGTGTTCCAGGGACAGGAGCCAGCTCCAAAGGGAACGGGACTCTTGAGCAACTGAGAGGGAGCCAACCTGTATGAAGTAGAGCACATGGCATAGACAAGACTTTGGTGGGTGCCCAGTGATTTTCTGAACCTCTCCTCTGAACCCGAGGCATCGGCCAGCACCCAGATCCTCAGTCCTGGGAAGCCTAAAGTAAGCAAGTCCTCTGGCCTCCTCAGGCAGCTGAGACCAGAATCTCTGGGTGTGGGTCTCAGGTGTGAGTATTTTTCAAAGCTCCTCACACAGCTGCTCAGGTTTGGGTACCACAGTCTGGTATTGGGGGTGTCAGATGGGAGTCTTTCAATCCAAGGTAGTGATCCAGCAACTACCATCAACAGGCTAAATCTGGCCCCACGCCTGTGTTTGCAAATAAAGTTTTATTGGATCACAGCTATACTCATTTTTTTTGTTGCTGCTTATCGCCACAGTGGCATGGGGAGTAGACCTGAAATATCGACCATCTGGACCTTAAAGAAATGCTTTTACAGCTCTGAGATAAGCTCACACAGCGGCTGTTAAGAAGAATTATCTAAGAAAAAAAACCCATCCAAGAGAAACTGAGTTTTTGCTTCCTCAGTCTTAACAGGTAGAGGATTGTGAATTTTAGCGAGTTTGTGTGTGTGAGTTCACATACTGAGATTGAGGTATAATTATTTTGTTTTGTTTTGCCAGGAATTCTAGTGAATATAGCCTATCCTGTGAAGAAAAAAAAAAGTGATATTCTATCCTGCAACTAATCACAAGTTCTACCTACTTGCTTCAAACAAAGCATTTAAAAATAAGAATAGGTATTTAAAAAAAATAGATGGGTGGTTTCTATTTTTTAAAGCAAGAAGAAAAAGAACATGTGTTGCATGAAATGATGCAGAAACCATTCACTTCTTGAAACCACACGCCTTCAGGAGAACCTCGGCAAAAGTGTCATCTATATTTTCATAGAAAATTTGTTACTTATTTTGGGGGACTGTGCAAATCAAGTTTTTTTTTTTCCATTTCCTATTGGCTCCCCTCTCCCATGACTTTACCTGGGGTCTATCCTTTAATATGCATTTGCTCTACCAAGACAGTGTCTTCCTTTGGAGGAGTTTGGGCCCAGCTGGATGAGTACATCTATGCTGACTTTCTGTCCATCTTTCCTTCTAGTCAAGTGTCACTAATTTACTGAACCTCTTCAAGCTTCCCTTAAGCAAATGCCAATAATGACCTTCTGTGGATGTTTGAAAATTAATCAGAAGCATTATACATAATCAGTTACAGTGCTGGGTACAATGACCGCTTTTGCCGTTTGAGGGGAGAGAATTTCTTTATCATTCCTCCTTCTGATTGTCTCTAACTTCTGTCCTGTTGACTCCGAGGGTGAGATCGTGCTGGCAGAGCTGCTCTGCACGCTGCGGATGCTGCAGCATCTCTACCTTCTTTGGCTTCCCTGGTGGCTCAGCAGTAAAGAATCTGCCTACAATGCAGGAGCTGCAGGAAACGTGGACTGGGTCGAGAAGGTCCCCTGGAGGAGGGCACGGCACCCACTCCAGTGTTCTTGCCTGGAGAATGCCATGGACAGAGGAGCCTGGCGGGCTACAGTCCATGGGGTTGCAAAGAGTCGGATATGACTGAAGCGGCTTGATACTGCACGACTGCCTTCTGCCTTGATTCCCTGGTGGGTCAGTGGTCAATAATCCGCCTGCCAATGCAGGAGAGGCAAGAGACGCTGGTTTGATGCCTGGGTCGTAAAGATCTCCTGGAGGAGGTAATGGCAACCCAGTCCAGTATTCTTGCCTGGAAAATTTCATGGACAGAGTAGCCTGCAGGGCTACAGTGTATGGGGCCACAAAGAGTCAGACATGACAGCGTGAGCACGCACACAGGCTACCTTCTACTCACTCGATGCCAGTAACATCTGCCCCCTATTCAGTTGTGACAGCCAAAACTGTCTTCAGATAATGTCAAATGTCCCTGCAGGAAGAGTCATTCCTCGTTAAGGATCGCTGTTCTAAGGAGAGAAACCTAGCCCTTCTTCAGGGTATATACATCCTGAGATGTATATATGCTTATATGCATGTACACGTGTGTTTCTACAGGTTGTCGAGGAGACATCTTAGTCGCATTTTTAAAGTTCACTTCAATGAATGTAATGAGTTGCTGGCTTTGCAGTCCCTATTTTTATTCCACATTTTATTTTATGAAAAGGCTAGATGGACCTCATCTGGTTCCTTCACATCAGACAGGGTAACGCTGAGCATCTGTCTGCCAAAAAGCATCACATTGCAAATTGGACTGTCTTCCCATTTCTCACTCAATCCATCTGCTCTTGGTTTGCAGCATTGGGAAGCAGCTGATGTGGTCAGCATGTCTTCAGAGTGATTTTCAATAAAACTTTATAGATTCAGGACTGTTCCCCAGCTATCAATATATCCAGCATGTAAAAGTCATTCCAGTCCAGAAGAAAACTGGACACATCTCAAATTCTACAACCCAAGACCATGTCGTAGGAACTCTACAGCACATTCCAGTCCGAAGTCCTGGGCTGTAAGACTCCAGCATCTGTATTTACAACCACCACGCCCCCCACATGCTCTGTTGTATCACTTTGCTGAATGCCACACACTGGACCCCAAGAAGTGCACAATATCCCAATAGCCTGGACCAAAGAGATGGACATTATCCAGAAGGCATGGGTTCTCTTCAGCTGAATGGCAGGGTCACTCCACTTAAATATTACAACATGCTTTAATTTGTAAATACTTTTTTTAAAATTTATTTTTAGTTGCAGGATAACCGCTAGACAACACTGTGTTGCCTTCTGCCACACAACACCGTGGATCAGCCGTGAGTACACATATGCCCCTCCCTCCTGAGCCTCCCCTCTGCCCCACCCTTTTCAGGTGTCAAAGATCATACAGCAAATCCCACTGGCTGTCTACTTTACACACGGGGGACTACATGTCCCCTGCTACTCTCCACTCATCCCTCCCTCTCTGTGCCCGAAGTCTGTTCCCTGCGTCTGCATCTCCCATTCTTCCTGCAAGTAAGTTCCTCAGTACTATTTCACAAGATTCCACGTGTGTGTGTTAATATCCTGTACTTGTTTTTCTCCTTCTGATTGAAATTGTAAATACTTTTCTTTGCACCCATCTCTACACTTTCCTTTGAGCTTTTTTTCTGCTCAGGAATACAGTTTTCCCAGCCAGGTATTACCCCTTAACTCTAACGTGGTCTCCTGCCTTCGGGGATGGACACACCTGTCTCCCCTTCCTGCCCCCTTCCCCCCATCAAAGCAGGCACTCACATGCTTCCTCTCAGTTTTTGCCCTTCTTACCTCCAGCAGACACTGTGAACTCTGCCGGATTAAGCGCACCGCTGCAGATGTTACAGTTTATAAGGTTTAGGGCAACAATTCATCTTTTCCTCCTCTGGTGCTGTCACCACTGCCCTCCAATTCTCCACCCTTCAAAATTAGGGGCAGAGAAGATGAGCAGCTGCTTTTCCTGCTGCTCTGAATAATTCATGCCAGTTTAGCTTCAGCTTGGTGATATCAGTGGCCTTGTTTAATACCGAGGGGAAGGAAGGGCCTCTTGAGAATTTTCCAAAGCATGAATTTAAAAGGAATAAGATTTTTTTAAGCCTCCAGATTCTTCTGACTTTTTCTCTAACACAAATAAAATACAACAAAAATTAAATTGACAATGGAACTTTCATTCTTTTCAAGATTCTTCTTCAAGATGAAATTAATCAAGTACATTTATTTACATTTACTTTAGGAGCTATGCCATCCAGCCAATAATCTGTGTTGAGTATTCTCTGTGCTACAGGCACGTTACTGGGCAGCTGGGGGGCTGGGGGTGGGAGACGCTGGCATCCCCCTCAACCAGGGGGCGTACCTGCTGGAGGAGGAGACGGATACACATCAAAAGAACTGCCAAATAACCACTCTCAAGGCAGCAGACGCCCTCCGCTATGACTATGGACCCACTACATTAATTCATCTTACAAATGCTTGTATTTAAGGGCTGTGCACCAGAGGCTACTGGACAGTGAGGAAACAGCAGCGCGTGAGCGAAACGGACACAGCGGCGGCCTTGATGGAGCTACTCAAGTGCGGGACCGAGCGGTTGATCGTCTGCACGCACATAAAGGCACCATCTGAGATGAGTGCAGCGAGAGAACGCTCCGCAGCAAGAACACTTCCCAGGAGTTCTCACACGTCCGCTTATCCGCTCATGCCTTCATCTGAGTGCTGTATGTGCGTTTCCTTCTCAGCGCTAGGCACTTAGATTTCAGCGCTGGCTGCGGTTGGATGGGCCCCCTGACCTCACAGGACTGCAGTCACCTGGAGGATGAATAATTGAAGAAGCAAAAACAAAGACGCTCATGTACCTAAAACTGTGCTAGTTCTGGGTCAAGGTTGTAAATAGGAAATACGTAGACTTTTTACATGAATTACCTTACGTAGCGCTCATAACTGCCCTTTCCATGTGATTAACTTGTTTACACATGTTGGCACAGTGGTAAAACAATCTGCCCTCCAATGCAGGAGACCCAAGAGCCGAAGGTTTGATCCCTGGGTCAGGAAGACCCACTGGAGTAGGAAATGGCAACCCACTCCAGTATTCTGGCCTGAAGGAGCCTGACGGCTACTGTCCCTGGGGTGGCGAAGAGTCGGACACAACCGAGCGACTGAGCTGCATGCGGGCAAACCTGAGTCTCACAAACGTTTTAAGGACACGGGACTGATAAGCCCCATTGAGGCATCACCACCATGGGTTCCCATTGCTTTAGGATAAAACTTAATCCCTGACTATTTACAAAGTCCTGGATGAACCACCCTTGTGTTGAAGACAGACTGCAGGATAAGCAAGAGGCTATTGGCCATTACACACGAGGCCAAGACTGAAAGCAAAAATCAACATTATATCGAGCCCTTGACCTCCATAGCTCTGTGCTTCTAAAAAGAACCCATTCAGCTCTAAATATCACAAAGCTTGACTCTAGTATAGTGTGACTCACTGTATTTTTTCGTGTTTACATCCTTTGCTCAGATTTTCTCACGTTTATCTCCGGTTTAGCAACATGGCTCTTGAACAGCTTCCAGATGTTGTTCTATAGCCCCGGCCAGATTTCACTCTAACTAGTGTCAACTCTGCATATAAAGAAAGGAGTTCAGAAATCAGGATTTCCTTTCCTGCCAAGAATCCCTAGAAACCCTGATCCCAATATATTGTAGACATTTTTCCCTTAATTTTACCGTTTAGCCTCTAAGTCTAACCAGGTGGTACTAGAGGTAAAGAACCTGCCTGCCAATGAAGGAGACACAAGAGACACGAGTGTGATCCCTGGGTCAGGAAGATGTCCTGGAGAAGGAAATGGCACCCCACTCCAGTATTCTTGTCTGGAGAATCCCATGGACAGAGGAGCCTAGTGGGCTATAGTCCACGGGCTTTCAAAGAGTCAGACATGACTGAAATGACTTAGCATGCACCCATGCAGCTTCTAGGGTCTGTGCTTGGTTAATGAGTGATGGAGTTTTGTGCAACAAAAATCAAAACAGAACACCATGCTTTTGGAATAAAAACTGATACATTTTATCTAGATGAGAAAAAAAAATGAATTTGGGAATATTTTGGCTACTTAGTAATACTGAGAGTGACCTATGAAGCTAAACTAGAGGGGCAACATATGTCTGAAACTAGACAAAAAATTTCTCCCATGAGATCTATTTCAATTTTTTTCCCTTAATGTCCAGTTACAGGGTTGGGCAGTGATGTTCCCTGAGTCTGTTTCATGTCACTGGTGTCAGAGTAGCTGGCGTGAAACATGATAATCGGGTTCAGGACCTATGATTTTGAGTTTTTCATGCCTACAGTGTCCTTAAAATTAATCTGTTGAATGTACAATTATTTTAAACACCCTTTTTAGTTAGAAATCATTTTTAAAAGATAATTTTACATTAAAATATGACTCCTTATCCTTTAATTCTTAAAGTTTAAGCTCATTTAATATAGCAAAGGTTGAATAAATTCTCTAGGTAATATATGGATGTTAATTAAAATTCCAAATCTACCTTCAGTGGAGATACCACATCAATATGTTTCCTTTGAAGCAAACCAAATTAAAAATGTGACTTTAAATTTATTATCAAGTATCTGTTGAGGAACTATTATGCTTTTGTTCATTCTTTTGTTTTTTGAGTAGGAAAAGAAACAAAAATTTTACTCAAAAGATATTATGGTGTATTGGGATCACAGTGTACTGGGAAAAATTTTAGCAGATAATTAAAATCAAGTGTGATTACATTTGTCTTAGATTTTTTTTCTCTGTAAAGAAAATCTCATTATTAAAATCCCTATAAGGAAAAAACAGGTTTAAAAAATAAAACTTTGTGTAGATGGAATTTTAAAATCCTTTAACGCCAACTTGATTTTTTTTTCCCATGAAAGCTATTGTTTTCTAATACTCTTTGTGAATAACTTGGCTCCCACATTGAGAGGAGAATCGTGATGTAATTAAGAGCATGGACGCAGAGACTCCTGTCTGGCCTCAATTCCGTCTCTGCCAACCTCTAGCTGCAACTTTGGACAAGTTCCTGAGACATATTGTGCCTCCGTTATCCTATCTGTAAAATGAGATAATCATCATAGCTATTATTATCAAGTTACTAAAAGGCTTAAATGAACTCCTAATTGGAAGTGCTTAGAGTAATGTTTTATATCTCACAGACACTCAAGAAGAGTTGTTTATTATTGGAGAAGAGGGCGGCAGAGGATGAGATGGTTAGGTAGAGTCCCCAGCTCAATGGACATGAATTGGAGCAAACTCCTGGAGACAGTGGAGGGCAGAGGTGTCTGGCGTGCTGCAGTCCACAGGGTCACAAACAGCTGGACACAACAACCAGTTGTTAACATTATCATTTCACAGCAAGAGACTATCTTCCTATACTTTTTATTGCTTTTAATTTTACACAATACTTTTGCATTTCTTATCCAAATTGACCCTAAAACCACCAGCTAAAGATGGGGAAGACAATACTGCCCACTATATATGGGGAGCCTGCATCTGAGAGCTTGAGACTCTCAAGTTTATTTCACGGCACAGGAATCCTTGTTCTCTCACACCTCCCCTACCGCCATGCTTGGCTGGGAGTCCAGATGGACTTGATCTTTACTGGTCACTTGGTCTTCATTTGATACCTCTCATCAGTTCTTTCACAGGAATCGAACATGACTGAGCGACTTGACTTTCACTTTTCACTTTCATGCACTGGAGAAGGAGATGGCAACCCACTCCAGTGTTCTTGCCTGGAGAATCCCAGGGACGGGGGAGCCTGGTGGGCTGCTGTCTATGGGGTCACACAGAGTCGGACACGACTGAAGCGACTTAGCAGCAGCAGCAACAGACTGACCAACGACTCTGGGGAAGTTAAAAACCACATTGTAGGAAGTAAGTTGGAGAAGCATTTCTGTCCACAAACCCAGAGGAGACAGCTCGATCTGCCTCTGAAGCCATTAGATAATACCAGGCAAGAGTAATGGAGTGGGGTGCCATTGCCTTCTCCAAGATAATACTTGTAATGATACCAAATTAGAATGAAGTCTGATGGGTCCAACCGGGGCCACCCTCAGGTAATTCTCATTGATAAGAGTAACTGTGTGTTTTCTGTAAACCACCCAGTCCCCCTACCCTAGAGGAACAGAGCTCACAAGAAGGCTGCAGGTCTTGCAGGATGGCCGTAGGCTGCACCTGTGAGGGGTAGAGATATCTTAACACGCTCTGTCCCCATCTCAGTCATCAGGCAGCTTCCCTCTGCACTGAAGGCTAGTAAATAAGTATTAAATGAATTAATCATAGCATTGCTTCAGGACTTGAATTCATGGACTTAACTAAGCACTATATGTTAAAACACATGGTATGCAGGCCCTGAAAATGTTACTTCTTCCTTTCTTTGCAAATAAGTATAATAGCACTGTACCATTCCAAGCAGACATGCATTGTTTTTTCACTTAATAATAAAATTGTTCACTGAATGACTAAAACTCTTTGCTGATTGAGTATATGGCCTGGAGATATGCTTCTATTTGAGTGCAAAGGAAGCTGAGTAACCCTGTAATTATTATGATATTGTTTTCCATCAACAGAATCATAAAGTTGAATCGGGTAAGTAGTGGTTAGTAGTTAGTGGCTAGTGGTTAGTAACCGAACTGAAGGCCACCCTGCTCCAGCCTGCTAGTTTATGCAGGAATAAGACTACTGCGTAGCCAGATATTTTTAAGGGAATCCAAATCAGTAGATTATTATGTGAAGTTTCCAGATTATTAAATATTGATCATAAAATGCATTTAAGGTAACACACCAGGCATCTGCTTCTTGCCAAGTCGAATAATAGGAATTGTATTTACTACCCCCTAGCAAAAAACTACACAAGATACTTAAAATAACGGATACAGTAACGAAGGACAATGATCCCGAGAGGTAGGAAACACAGGAGAAAATCCATAAACAAGAACCCAATAAACTTGACTTCACCACAATTTAGAACTTCTGCTCTTCAAAAGACAATGTTAACAGAATGAAAAGATTGGAAGGAAATGTATCTGGTAAAGCACTTGTGTTCAGAATATATAAAGAACTCCCCAAACTCAATAATGACAAATATTACATAGTATCATTTACATGTGGAATCTAAAACATTGACACAAATGACTGTATTAATATTTACAAAACAGAAACAGACTCACAGACATAGAAAACAAGCTTATGGTTAATAAGGGCAAAGTGGGTAGGGATAACTGAGGAGTTTAGGATGAACATACACACACACTGCTATACATAAATTAACAACAAGGACCTACTGTATAGCACAGGGAACTGCACTCAGGATTTTGCAGGAACTTCCACGGGAAGAGCACCTGAAAAGCCGCATATATGTGTGGCACTCACAGTGCAGCTGAAACTAACAAAACTGCACAGGAACTAGACTTCAGGTTTTAAAAATATAAAATAACACTCAATAAGAAATCAACAAAATATTTGAATGGACTTCACCAAAGAAGATATACAGATGGCAAATTAACACATCAAAAGAAGTTCAACATCATTAACCAGTAGTGAAATGCAAATTAAAACCCTGATGAGATACCATTACAACCCATTAAAATGGCTTGAATTAAAAATACTGGCAATACCAAATGATGGTGGACACGTGAAGAAGTTAGGATGTGAAGAAAATGGTGGTTGGAAATTAAAAATATTGCAACTACTTTAGAAACACAATTTGGCAATTTCTTTAAAACCTAAATATACACTTATCTTCTGAGCTGGCCATGCCGAGTGCAGGTATTTGCTGAGGAGAGAAAAATGAATCGTCCATACAAAGATGTATACCCAGATATTCACAGAAACTGCATCTGCAGTGGCCCCAAGTGAAAATAACCCAAATATCCATCTATTGATGGATAAACATATGGATATGTTTAAACACATGGATAAACACATGGCATATGGATAAACACTGTGGTATGTCTATACAATGGAAGACTAGTCCACAAAAAAGGGATGAATTATTAATATCTACTGCACCATGGATCTCAAAATAATTATGCTCAGTAAAGAAAAACAAACCAAAAGATTATATTCTCTATGACTCTTTTTTTATAAATCTCTAGAACATGTAAACTAATCTGTCAATCTGGGCTGCTATAACAGAAATACCATAGCCTGGTACTGTCTTAGAAACAATAGAAATGTATTTCTTACCTTTCTGGAGTCTGGGAAGGTGAAGGTTAAGATTTCGTATCTGGTGAGAGCCTGCTTCCTGGTCCTGGATGCCATGTCCTCACCTGGGGGAAGGGGTGAGGGCGACCTCTGCAGCCTCTTTTTTAAGGGCACTAATCCTATTCATGAGGGCTCCACCGTCATGGCCTAATCACCCCTCAAAGACCCCACCTCCTAATACCATCACACTGGGGGTTAGGTTTCAACTGATGAATTTGGGGGGAACATAGACACTTAGTCTACTGATAATCTCTAGTGACAGAAGGAAGAACGGGGTTACATAGGGATAGGGTAGGGCAGAGAGGGGCAGGCGGGAGGAAATACAGAGGCATATGAGGATATATTTGAACTTCCCTGGTGGCTCAGATAGTAAAGAATCTGCCTGCAATGCAGGAGACAGGAGTTTAATACCTGGGTCAGGAAGATCCCCTGGAGAAGGAAATGGCTCCTCACTCCAGTATTCTTGCCTGGGAAATCCCATGGACAGAGGAGCCTGGAAGACTACAGTCCATGGGGTCACAAAGAGCCGGACACAATTGAGTGACTAATACATTACTTTTTTTTTTCATGAGGATATATTTAGGGATAATGGATACGTTCACCACCTTGATAGTGGTGATCATTTAGTGGGTATACACGTACAAAAAATTCTATAAAATTATACTTTTTAAATATGTTTGGAATTAAATGTCAATTACAGCTCAGTAAAGCTATTAGAAAACAAAACAATAACATGGATTTTAAAAGGTAAACACCAGGTCGGCGACACGCAGGGACTCTGGGCTATGAGTTTGCAAACTCTGATCTGTGTTCATGACTTACTTTCAGGAAAATACTCACAGCCCCGAACACCTACACTAAATTACGAAATGAAATGTTTGCTAAATGGGGGCTCTCTTGTTGGCTCCTTTCAAACAAAGCAAGTACCACTTCCAACTCTTTCCTTGAATGATCCAAGCCAACTCTTTCTGAATGGTTTGATGGCTGCTGAGCAAAAGTTCTGATTAAAGTCCAGAATCTCTTAATAGCAAAAGATGGCATGCGAGGCAGAACTCGTTTCCCTTTTGACGTTCACACATAATTCCTCTTCACAGCGGCAGGAATTACAGGTTTAATAGCACCCTGAATCTCTGCTGACAAAGTCCCTTCCCAAACCTCACTTGCCTCACACAACAGACTCTCTCTGTGATGTGGAACTATTGTTCACAAAGCACTGTGAAGACATCTTTCTGAAAGACTCCAATACGTGAAGGGAATGGAGATTTTCCTTACAGCGGGTTTCATAAATGTATGAGGTAGAATAAAAAGTTTTAAATCCGCATTTAGGAACTTACTGAAAGCATCTACGTGTAACTATGGATTGCACGAGCTGGGCAGAATGAACAGAGCTTTCTGTTTCTCCTCTGCTCCCTTAACCTCGCTCCCTTTTCTACACTGACGTCTTTGGAAAGACGCAGGCTTTTTCATTCAGGAGCATGGTCATTTTGGTAATAAGAAGATCCAGCCAATGGAAACACCGCTCTTCCCAGCGCTGTAACGCCTGTCTGTCTCCACTGGCCTCAGAGTGGCTCCTTCCTCCCCATCGGCCAGGCCGACTGCGGTCCCGGGCAGAGGCAGCAGGCACAGGGCCTGCCGCGGGCCAGCGGGCCGTTCCTGCTCTGTCTGGCACGTGGGGCGCATTCTTGAGAGCGGCCCCGTGGGGGCTCCATCTACGCGCCCCCGCAGAGATCCGAGCCGTCTCTCCCGTCGTCCGCTGGGACGCCTCCTCTCTGCGGGGGCGCCGGTCTGTGGGGCTTCCAGGGCCTCCTTTACGACGCTTGGTTCTGCCTTCAGACGGTCACGGCTGGTCCGTGAGAAGCGCGCCTTCCTGTTCTGAGCCCAAGGGAGGCTCGCAGGGCAGCCCTCTCTGCTCGGCTAAGCCCTCCACCCCTCGGCTTCCCTTCATTCAGCATCCGATGCTGATCCTTACGTCCCCAAAATCAAGGAGGACGTATGTCTAGTTCTCAATGTGGTTCTCTTCAAAATCTCTCCGTTGGATAGAGGTAAAGAATCCGCCTGCCAATGCAGGAGACCCCGGCTTGATCCCTGGGTCGGGAAGATCCCCTGGAGAAGGGCACAGCTACCCACTCCATTGTTCTAGCCTGGGGAATCCCATGGACAGAGGAGCCTAGCGGGTTACAGTCCATGGGTTGCACAGAGTCGGACACAACTGAATGACGAACACTGACACTGCCTAAGAAAGTAACACCGTGTTCATTTCTCCACCGCGAGGTGCAATTCCGGAATACACAGCACAGCCACTGCTCTGCGCGAAGACCACCGAGTCCTGGCCCTGCCGCCCCTCCGCGTGGCTGGTGGCTGCGTGACTGCTGCTGGCGGCACCCCAGAGTCCTAACCTCTTGGCAAAGCCTGCGCAGCTGGTGGAACCTTGAATTAAAATGAGAGAGCATTTGTCTCTTGTCCATTTCTGAGCTTTAGAAAACAACAGGAAGGTAAGGGAAGGCAACAGAAAAAGTCATATTAAATTTCATAAGCTTACTTAGAAAAAAGGGCTCAGTGAATGTTGTAATTACAACTGGCCAATAGCTTATCTCTCTTTTCTCTGTGCTCCAGGGATGAGATCATACTGCAGTTTTCAGCTTAAAATTAATTCCATGAAAATCTACTTTATGAGAAGTTTTGAGAATTTTCTTGAATTACAATCCATAAATGAAAATGTGTGGAAACATGACTCAGAATAACTTGAACTCAGTACCTCAGTGATTATAACCTTATTTTAAATTGTTTAAAACATTCAAGCTAATCATTTAAATTATCTAAAATTCTTTGTGCTAAAATACCCAAATGTTTCAAAGGAAAGTAGGTTGGGGTGATAGTGTTTTATTTAAATTAAATACATAATTGCCAAAAGTATATTTTTTAAGGTTCAGGGAGCTTGGGTTAATTCAGTTTTCACTGCCTGCTTAAAATGGGGTATGTTCAAAGAATATAGAACTAGGTTGGATATTTGCTAAGCTGCCACTTATCTCTATTACCTTATGATTCTATCTTTGCTATTTTTAAATGACAATATCCAGGCTTAAAACGAATGTAAAAATGGGTATAAATGTAAAAAGGCGCTCCTCTTCCCATCACAGTCTGACCTTGATACCACACCTCAAAGGGAACTATCGTAAACAGCTTAGTTCTTTAATCTACACACACACATACACAAACACACACACATACACACACACACACACAAACACACACACACACACACAAATAAATATCCAGTGGCACAAGCTTACACAGTGCTTGCCTGCTTGCTTTTACCAAAAAACACAAAAAGCAGGGGGCGCCTCTCAGCACAACTCTGTAACCAGCTTTCTGGTTTGTGTTGTCCCGTCACTTCCTTCTATACATCATGGCTCTCCTTTAGCAGAGGCATGCATGATCTGTATTTCTTTTTAAGGTGGTCAACACAGCTCATATTTACTAGGTCAATTCATTTAATCATCTAGTCTTGTTGGTCTTTCAGGTAGCTTTAGGGTTTTTGTTTTCTTTTTCCAAGGCTGCCATAATTATTAATGTGCCGTGCTGTGCTTAATTGCTCGGTCCTCTCTGACTCTTTGTGACTCCATGGACTGCACGAATCCTCATGTGCCCACCAGGCACCTCTGTCCATGGGATTCTCCAGGCAAAAGTACTGGATTAGGTTGCCATGGCCTCCTCCGGAGGATCTTCCCGACACACAGCACAAACCCAGGCCTCCTGCAATGCCAGTGGATTCCTTACCATCTGAGCCACAAGGGAAGCTCAAGAATACTGGAGAGGGTAGCCTGTCCCTTCTCCAGGGGATCTTCCTGACCCAGGAGTCCAACTAGGGTCTCCTGCCTTGCAGGCTGATTCTTTACCAGGTGAGCTACCAGGGAAGCCCAAATGTCAATAATAAGACTTAAAAGTCTGTATGTGACATTTTCTTGTTCAGAGCTCCCATTACTCTTGCTTATATTTTAAAAAATAGAAAATGCAGACATTAAGACGAGTAGTTAACTCAAGGGTGAGGACAGGGGGCTGCATGGGAGCGGGTTTTGATGTCTCTGGCCATGATCAGGCAAGTGGAGTAAAATGAAACATAACCGAAACTCCTTCCCCGTGGGGGTAACAGTCTGCCCTTTGCTCAGACTTATCCAGAGATACTGCGTTGTAAGTACCAGATGGTCTATGATGCTGCGGCTTTATTTTATGATTTTCAAAGGTTGGAAAGAATCAGACACTCCAGGCTGCTTCTCTGCTGCGCATGAAAGACCCACAACCTTTGCACGGTCCTGGAGAGGGTCACCTGACCTTCAGTCCCTCTGAACGTCCTAGGGAGACCCCTGAGTCCTTGAGGGCAGGCCAGTGTGTCTTTCTATGCTCATTTGGGAAAATATGCTCTTTATTAATCCAGACACAGTGCTCAGGCAAATGGAATGAGCAAAAAGGGACCACCAGGTCCATTACAATCAGAATCTTCTGTGTATGTAGATAAGATAAAATGGATTACATTAGCTGCATGTGTACATTAACTGTTCATTTTTCATACAGATAGTCCTGTTTAATAAGTAATGGCACCTTAGTCCATTAAGTTTCATGGCTAATATGTCCCTCCTCCCTCTGAATCTTGTTTAAAGAAAAAACATTTGGTTGGGTAATGTGCAGGATGTACCTTGGGGTACCAATTTATAGTACTCTCTTATCAGAAATTGCTTCCAAATGCCTCATATCCATATTTGAAATTCTGCAGGCAACAATTTCCTACACCGTGCTTGTGGCGCTCCATGGCAGATTACCTCAGTTGATGATGCAGTGGGTCAGGTAGAGAGCGGACGGATACACACAGGGGAAACCAAACAGAAACAAACGACTATCGATTTGGACAAGATTTCTTATTGCATGGAATTTTTAAATTTAACCATTTAACTAGTGTAGTAAAGCCAGGTTTTATTCATCAATATTGTAATTCCTAGAATATTGGCTACAGCTGTCATTTTTAAAATACATTATTTACATACATGTTATACAAATGTCTTTGGACTTTCTATTCCTTCTGTCTTTATTCCTGAAAACCCCTTTCACGGGTCTGTGTCTGGCTTATCATTTAGCTGTTAGTCCAGGTCACTTCCTCATGTCAGGCAAGGCATTCCTGGGCCGATCGGCAAACGTAAAATACGGACTGTGTGCATTCTAGCTTTGTATCCATGTTAAACATCCTGGCTATGACACCGTTCTATGGTGATTTCTAGAATGACGTTGTTCTTAGGACATACACACTAAAGGATTCATAAGTGAGTATCACAAGTGAAGGATCAAGATGCCCAAAGCTCTTAATTGGGTCAGAACAACGTATTATACAACAATTATACAGAAAATATGGCAAAGTGTTAGCAGTTGGTTAAACTGAAGGAGTCATGAGTCAACGATACTACTTTTGTAACATTTTCTAGATTTGATGTGTTTTCAAAATGAACAGTTGGAAAAAACAGAATAGCCTCCTTAGAGAAGATGTCTCTCCATTACTGAAGTCTCCACTGCCCCGTGCCGTCTATGCATGGCACATTCACATCACAGAACATTGACTTAACATCACTAGAATGCTTTACTTTTCAGTAACTCTGTCTGCCATCCTTCCAGACAGAATGCATGTAGGGCCTTCACATTCATCACCTCATTATACAGAACATTTCACAGAATGTTAAAAGATGCTCAAAATTTTTTTTTCTGAAAATATTTTTTGAAAATCTTAATTCATGGCAAATTCATATCAATCACCCAACATGTTTTCTGAAATTAGTATCCTTCTCGTAGTTGCCAGATTCTTGGGAAATGCAAATCTTTTGATGTGAGCTAAAAGTGTAATGTCCACACACACACACATAGCTAACCAACAAGCGTGGCAGAGCACAGTGACTTTACTTGGCCTGTTCATCCCATTCACTGGCATCACTGGCAAAAGTCAATCGTGGATTGACTACATTTCCTTTAACATCGGCACAAAACCCAGCATCTAGTAGCTCTGGCAGAACCAAGAGGAGACTCAGGCCCCGTCACCAAGTGCACACGTGTGCCGTGTACACTGGCAGAACCGTGACTCAGCCCACGTCACTAAGTGCACACGTGTGCCGTGTGCGCTGGCGGAGCCGTGACTCAGCCCACGTCACCAAGTGCACACGTGTGCTGTGTGTGCTGTGCGCTCAGTCACCTCTGACCCTGCGATTCGTGGGCTGTAGCCCTCGGGGCTCCTCTCTCTGTAGGTTCCCCAGGCAAGAACACTGGAGTGCCCTGCCATTTCCTACTCCAAGGGATCTGCCCAACTCGGGGACTGAACTCACGTCTCTTGTGTCTCCTGCCTTGCCAGGCAGATCCTTTATAACTGGGCCACCTGGGAAGTCCCTATATGTGTAAATATACACATACTTTACTAAAAACTCCAGAAAAACAGCATGTAGTCACAAACATCTGTGCCCAGAATAGGCATCTGTACAAGACACATCCTCTTTGCTTTGTCCATATTTAGAGAAGCCCAGCAGCCGGTGGTCTGCCTATTCCTTTTACAGGAATTTCTGGTCAATGTCCAACCTGTTTCTTCCTGATCATAACTGATTTTCCAGTGCGGATTATAAAATTGCATCTGATTTCTGTTGGATTTTATTATTTGGAGGATTTTTGGAGTTCTAAACTTATGCTTTTCCTTTGGATGAGGAATAGGTATTTTTCACCAAGATAATAGATGCAAATGACATGGCTGAGGCTAGTTATCAAGTCAAGTTTACATAGCACATGGGGTGCATGCTTTTATGCTTTGAGGTGTTTTGATTTTTGTTGGGCAAAACAGCCATCTGGCAGATCAGAGAGAACAATTCTAAAATGAAAAGGATCCCTCAGCCTAAAAATAATGAGCTTCATGGGTGCAGCTCATTTTTTAGTTAATTGCCCTTAATTTATTCAGCTGAAATACCTTACAGTTTTCCGTGATTAAAGGGCACCATGTTTGACTTGTCATTGAATTAGTTTGATATTGATATAAATGAGCCATAAAGTATCTCCATGATTGCTTCCTGAATAATATAAATGTATTTTCTTTTGTTACTGGCTCAATAAAGAATGAGATATACCTGATCTGTGGGTTTTTAAGCAAATCTTCTGCAGTTTGGAAATGAAGGGAAGATGGACTTAATCAGCAAGGAATGTATTTCCACAAGAAATTAAAACGTCTGTTGGTAATGAAGCTTATTTACTGTGATGCAGAATGAATAATGGTACCAGTTTCCATTTCTGTCTTAAACCTGAAAGAAATAAATCTCCATCAAAAAAAAAAAAAAAAAAGAGGAAAAAAGGAAAAAAACCAGCTAGACAAACAGATGTCTCACCCCAACCCCTCTGTTGAACAATGGTCTAATTTACAGTAGCATATTGACTGAATTTGCTGTTTGCCTCAAAACTGTGTATTACAAACATATATAAAAAGTCAATTTATTATAGGATAATTTAAGAAAATAAAAAAAGAAAATCTACACATCTGCTAGGCATGTCTCAGATAAAAACAGCTTATCTGTACTGCAACCTTCTGCACAAGTCATGTCATAAGAAGCATCCAGCTAAGGGTTACGTGCCAGCAAGATGCACTGAAAGGAGGGCAACTGGTAGCCTCTAAATGCTGATATGTTTTGCCCCAAAACACCGAATGAAACGCTCCCATTTTCTTTCTTTGAAGGACTTTTCCATGTTTCTAGAAGATATTGTTCAGTTGCTAAGTCCTGTCTGACTCTTTGTGATCCCATGGATCGCAGCACGCCAGGCTCTGTCCTCCACTATCTCACAAAGTTTGCTCAAGTTCAAGTCAAAAAGATGAGCCATTTGAAAAATATACCTAGAATTTCAAACCTAACTACACAGATCTGAACCCCTTTATTCTATTAAGTCTTCTCCCCTTATTTCTGATTTCTGACCATGTCCTTACAGCTTTTAAATGATTGTGAAAATTTTAATTGTTTCCTGGTCCTTTTAACTTGCCTTGGTGCAAGGAATCTGAGACAGAGCTGTCCACCAGAAATAAAATGTGAGTCACACATGAAAGTATAGATTTTCTGGTAGCTACATTTTTAAAAGTAAAAAGAGGAAATTAATTTAATAGTATATTTTATCCAACACAAATGTGTCCCCAACATTTTCATTTCAACCTGTAATCAGCATAACAATTTTTTTCATAGTAAGGCTTTAAAATTGAGGTATAGAATACTTAGGCACACGTAGTGGACTGAATGCTTTTGTCCTAAAATTCATATGCTGAGATCTGCAACCCCAGTGCGGTGATATGAGAGGGGGCCTATGGAAGGTGATTAGGTCATGAGGGTGGAGACCTCAGGAATGAGATCAGTGCCCTTACAAGAGACACCAAAGAACTCTCTCTTTCCGCCCGCCAAGTGAGGAATACAAGGAGAAGGCAGCAGTGTGCAACCCAGATGAGGCTCTTAGTCGACCCTGGCATGGTGGCACCCTGGTTTCAGCTTCCAGAACTGTGAGAAATAAATCACTGTTGTTTATAAGCTACCTCGTCTATGGTACCTTTTTTTTTTTTTTTTTTTAGCAGCCCCAGTGGACTAAAACAGAACATCTCAGCTCAGATAACCACATTTTAAGACTTCAAGAACCACACACGGCTTCTGGCTGCTGGATCAGAAACCACAATTCCAAGAGAAACATACAGAGTACTAGAACTGATATCAATAAGCCTCGAGGCTTGCAGTTGCCCTCCGTCAACTGTCTCGAGCAAGTTAACCAGGACACTGAACCCAAGGGCTAAGGGTTTTAAATCTTTAAAATAAACAGGTCAGGGTAGATGGTCTTGAGTGTTTATTTTAACTCTAAGATGATGATACTGTTATCATATGAAGAAACTTTTGCTTTCTGGCTTCCCTGGGGTTGCTCTGAAAAACCATTATCCATGGTTAAGTAAATAACATTCCCGCTGAGGACCACTGTGGAGCAGCGACTCAGGCTTGTCCTGCGAGGAGCAGCTGGCTTGCAAATCGGAGCCTGCAGCTTAGAAGGCCTGCTCTAGGGATTCTTTTGGTGAAGGCTCATATTTAAAATCACAGTCTTTAAAATTTGCCTTTTACTTTTTAATAGTATCTTAATAAACATGACATGCATCCTCCAAATACATTTAGGTTTCTCACTGCAGCTAGTTTCAAGTGCGTTGGTTGTTGACACCTGGAGTGTGTCTGTGGGGCTCACATGAGTGCTAAGTTGCTTCCGTTGTGTCTGACTCTTTGTGACCCTATGGACTGTAGCCTGCCAGGCTCCTCTGTCCATGGGATTCTCCAGGCAAGAATACTGGAGTGGGTTGCCATTCCCTTTCCCCAGGGAAATTTCCTGACTCACGGATTGAAGCTGGGTCTCCTGCATTGGCAGGTGGATTCTTTACCATCTGAGCCACCAGGGAAGCCCCATTTTAAGTGAGACCATCCCGCAAATACCCTCCATATCGCAAAATGCTAGTCATCTCCGTGTGGGTGTGCTGGATGCAGAAACATGCTGCGCTGACATAGGTCTTAACTACGTTGCATGGTCTTCATATGCGGGTGGTAAGTGCACGACATGCATCATTTCCTTTCATTCACAGTGAGGGAAGGGGGGGTTGGAAAGATTTGCTGGTTTTCTCAAGATCACCCAATTGTTTCCTAGTGAAGACAGAACTTGAATGGAGACTCTCCTCCTGATGGATGAGGGTGTTCTTAGCCACTAGGTCCTGCTCCCTAACTGTCCTTTTCTGCTCAGGTGAGCCACTCCTCCAGGTCAGTCTCAACCCTGGCTGTATATGAGAATCACAGGGGGCTTTTTATTTTTTTAACTTAAAAAATTGCTTTACAATGCTGTGTTAGTTTCTGCTGCACAATAACATGAATCGGCTATAAATACGCATCTACCTCCCACCTCTGAGCCTCCCTGCCACCCGGCACCTCATCCCAGCCCAGCAGACCATCACAGAGCCCGGAGCTGATGCACAGCGGGAGTTCTAAACCTCCCACTGTCCTCGCCCACCCACAGCACCAAAACCTACTGACTCAGAGCCTCTAAGCACCATCTGGTCTGGGGTGAGGCCTGGAGCTGGGCGTTATTTCAAAGGTTTCCCATACACTATGATTTTCATCAAAAGCAGAAAGGAAACCTTAACCTAAGGAACAGCTACTTCCATTTTACTCATTAAAATATAAGTCTGCACACACAAAGAGAAGTAGATGACTAAAATTGTGTGAATATGTGTGTGCCAAATGTACTTTTTACTAAACATTTTAAGTATAAGGATGGTGTGTGCTTGTCTTTTAAAATTTCAGTTCGTGTTCCTTAAGCATTTGTTTGTATCATAGGCAAACACCTTCAGAGACCTGCTGGTAGCCCACTGTTTAATTCTCTTCCAATTTTTCCATCTCTTAAGCAAGTTCTCAGCTCTCACATCCCACTCTGAATTAGCCTGAAAACCGACTAACGTATCTTTTAAATTATGTATCATGTGTCAATATGTGTGCAAAATACATAAAATTTGTATTTCAAAATAATTTTTTGTATTTGTTTTTGTCACGTAAAGGGAAGCCCTTGGGGGGACCGAGCTCTTTCTGTCTTTCTGCTCATGCTTCTTGCCCTTACGCCCCACACGATCGCGTTCCCCTCCAGAGTTTTGCCGGAACTCCTGTGGGAGGAGGGCCTCCGAGGGACAGGACCGGCCTGGGGCGGTTCCTCCTCTCGGCTGAGTGGCCAGGCCATGTCACAGGCTCTCTCTGCTGGAAAAGGACGCTGGGAAAAGGGCCTCCTTGAAGCAGGGCAAACGGGCTCCACGCCCAGGCTCCAAAACGTGAACGAGCAAGCCAACAAAATTCCCAGACCGCCGCCAAAAGCAGCGAAAACATACAGAGTGCTAAGGACGAAAGGGGGGCCTTGGGAATGGGGCGCCCACAAAGGGGACGCCGTCCCTCGCTGAGGCATCACGGCTTTCCGTCTCCATGTTCCAGCGCAGCCTGTCACTGTATGTTCATTCACTCACCTCCGTCTCTTGCTTATTGTCTACACTGCCCTTTGTTTCTGTAGGGTCAACGTTTGCTCTTCTCACCAGAGCCTCCCTGCCACCTACCGTGTTGTTTGGCCAAGAAATGTAACGAATCTTTGGTTACTGAAAGCTGAATGATGAGGTTATGGAGTGAGGAGAAGTAAGGACAGGAGGGGCTCCTGTTTCCCTTATCTAACCGAGACCTACTCTTTTTAGTAAATTGATTTTTTTTAATCAGAATATCTTTAGTGTTTTAATACCACCACACTTTAAACAGTCTTTTGTTATGTTTGCTTTCAATAAAAGTTTTGGCATAAATTCCCAAACCCTGATCATAAGGAAGATCATAAGGAAGAGTCCATATACAATGCAGAACAATATATCATGACTTCCACACCACAGAGCAAAGTCTAATGCAATGCAGTAAATACAGATACAACACTGAAATGAAATTCACGGAAATGAAAGTTACATAAATCAAAATGTTAATCAGTCATATTGAAGCTAACTTTAAAATTGCTCCCTTAGACTGTTGTAGAAACTAGGAAATCTTGTATCAAAGTATATAATTTCATTTCACAAAAATCTAAACATCACGAAATCCTTTCTCTACACCGCCAGTGATATTGAGTCAGACTGGCTGAATCCCACTGCGGGGGTCTCCCCTTCTTTCTAAGCCCCACGTTCGCTCAGCTCTAATCTCTCGCTTGACCTTTTTCCCAGATTGCAGGTCATCAGTTAATGCCTTAGAAATTGGCACGGATGGTGCATATGCAGACTCAGCAAAGAAAAAAAGATAGGCTTGGAAGAAAGAACGGAAAACATTATACTCTTGCTTCTTTGAAAGATAAGGTTCAGCTTACTTTGCAAAGAGTATTGAACAAATCATAGTACCACACTGTGTCTTTTAGCAGCGATTTTAGAAAGGTCCCTTTACCCTTCCATCAATTATTAAACAGAGCGCTCTAGTTGAGAGGCCGCCAACTCTCACTTCCCATGCTATGCTGCTGCTAAGTCACTTCAGTCGTGTCCGCTCTGTGCAACCCCATAGACGGCAGCCCACCAGGCTCCCCCGTCCCTGGGACTCTCCAGGCAAGAACACTGGAGTGGGTTGCCATTTCCTTCTCCAATGCATGACATCCTCAATTTTTCCTTTGACCCTAAATGACCTTGGAGAAAGCAGATATCCACTCTGCGCATCAGTTGCATTCTTGTAAGTGCCCTGCTGGAAGCTCAGAGTCCAGGTTCGTGGTGACAGACAAACGAGATGTAGAGGGCATGGACATTGGTTGTTGGAAAACAGACACTCTTCTAATGAGATTATGTTCTTCCCTTGTTTAAAATCTTCCAAAGTCTTTCCATTACCCTCAAAATAGAACCGACTCTTGGCTCGCTGACGCCTCCTCATCCCTCTGAACTCGCTGCGTGGGCATCTCCATTCTCTGTACCCCACCCAGCCCGGCGCACTCCTCTTTATCACAGCGCTTCTCTGTGTCTAGATGGCTTTACTGCCAAATCGTCCAGCAGCTAATTCTCAGCATCACCTCTCAACCCCCAAATCCTCTGTTAAGGGGCTTCCTATTTACTGCCTTGTCTAGACCCTCCTTAACCTCACACTCTTTGTTATACTCTTCATAGCACTATGTGAATGATTATGCTTGTTACAGGTGAGTATTCTGTTTTCTCTGCCTAACACGAAAGTTTCCCAAGGGCATCACTGTCTACCGGGAACAGTACATTGTAAGTATTAAAGAAGAACTACAATGAATAAATAATGTTTGGTTAAAATGAATACATTTCAAATAGTCTAGTTCAACACACACATCCTCACTCAGCTTCAGAGAGCAGCTAGAGCATTCTGAACAGGGCCTGGATACTTTGCTGTAAATGCAACTTACATATGCAATGCCTGAGACATACGTAACCCAGACGTCAGCTGTGACCTCATTCATTCATTCACTCTCCATGTGCAAGGTCCTAGGCTGGGCGCAGAGACATGATGGTACGGTCTCATTAAGACGGTCACGAGTCCTCCAGCCCATAACGTATGGGCATTGGAGACAGTCGGTGTTTCTCTACAGCTTTGCGCTGAGTAAGGAACGAGGCAGAGTGACCCCTGGTTTCGAATTCCTTTCTCTGTGCACGCGTCATTTGCTGCCCACAACCCGTCACCCAGCAGGCATTCACCTTCTTAATGCATGCTCACAGAAGCTGCTGTGGGTCCAGCGTATTTGTGAGTGAAATAAACTGTCACATAACAGGGATGGGGTTGCTGGAAAGGAGAAATTCTTTAGTAAAGCAAACACACAACACGTGAACATGCTTCTTCTCAGAACCACTTGCCTCCAGCCTCCACTCTGCAGCTTCACACACCTTGTAACAGGCGATGCTTCACTCTCCCCTTCCCCCTTGGCCCTTCTTAACTCTCTCTTCTCCCCTTCTTGGAGATGCTGTCCATAATATTTTAATAAGGCTTATTGCTTGAGTTCTGTTGGCCAACATCTCAAAATTTCACCCAACAACCCATGTGCCTTTAAACACACACACACGCACACAACTATACAACTAGAGCAATATCTTTCCTAAGATACACCAAATGCCCCTTCTTACCATATTAGTATTTTTTTTCATCTTATTACACTCAGGTATATTGTCTGAGGCTTTCCAGGTGGCACAGTGGTTAAGGACCCGCCTGCCAGTACAGGAGACACAAGAGATGAGGGTTCAAACTCTGGGCTGGGAAGATCCTCTGGAGTCGGGAATGGCAACTCCCTCCAGTATTCTTGCCTGGAAAACTCCAGGGACAGAGGAGCCTAGTGGGCTACAGTCCATGGGGTCACAAAGAGTCAGGCATGACTGAGCCCACACATAAATACTGTCTGAAAGAATGGTTAGGGAAAAGACCAATGGCTGGTAACCAGAATGTCAGGGTATTAATTACATGCCTCATGATAATGTTTTATTCTGATAATAGCTGTTGAAACCTAATATAGATTTCCCTCACAGTCTGCTGGTTAAGACTTTGCCTTCCAACGCAGTGGGTATGGGTCTGATCTCTGGTTGGGGAGCTAAGACCCCACATGCCTCAGCCAAAAAACCAACAGGTAAACCAGAAGCAACATTGTGACAAATTCAGAAAGACTTTAAAAATGGTCCACACCAAAACACCTTTAAAAGAAGCATAATAATGAAAAAGTGTGTTTTCTGTATGCCAGTCATTGTTTTAGACACTTTGCATATGTTATCTTATCTCAGTCCCATATTTGCATTATATGGTAGGTTCCCAGGTGGGATCAGTGGTAAAGAATCCACCTGCCAATGTAGGAGGTGCAGGGAGCATGGGTTCGATCTCTGGGTCAGGAAGATTCCCTGGAGCAGGAAATGGCAACCTGTTCCAGGATTCTTGCCTGGAAAATTCCATGGACAGAGGGGCCTGACGGGCTAAAGTCCATGGGATTGTGAAGAGTTGAACACAACTGAACACAACAACACTATCCCTGTTTTATGGATGAAAAAACTGAGGCAGGGGTGGGTTAAATAATTTGCCCAAGATCACAGAGCCCTACAGACGTTGCCAGACGTCACAGCTCTGACCAGACTCACGATGTCCAAGAGCAGGAGGGTCAGAGGAAATGTCCTCCTTCCCAATGAGCCGAAATTGTATCTGTGAGCACTGGTGCCTTCCCTGCAGAGAAGGGAGTGACAAGAGAAGCCTGGCACGGGATCTGATGGAAAGATTAAAGGTCACAACGTCCTCAACTTACTAAAATCAGAAGCCAGTGCTTACCACCACTGAGTACGTGCCAGAGTCTGCGAAGCACTTGCAAAGCTTAATCTTGTTTTAACCCCTCCAGTCTCCAAGGCAAGTATCATACATATATTTTAATATGCTTTCAAATGGCTTAAAACCCTTAGGTCACAAATCTGATGAGCAGAGGAACTGGGCTTCTGCTTCAGTGAGACTTTTCACCTGCTCCCCTGTCCTACTCCGCTCCACACTGAGCTGTGTTTACCTGAGCGGGTAGGCCATCGGTCACTGTGCCGGCCCACAGCTCCCTCGCAAGCTCACACTCACACGTCGTCTCACCTCTTCCCTTGGGTTACTGTCATAAACTGCATGTGATGACATTTCTCCCCTATTCAAAAGAAACAAAGAAAGGATACTGATAAATTCATCCTAACTGAGCAACCCTTTTCAATTTCCACTGCATTTCATAGTAACCAAATAACAACAAGCTCATGGAGGTAGGTAGGGTAACTTATGGAGACCTGGTTTTGCTCAGGATTTTTAAAATCACATTGTCTTGCATATTTACGGCAAATCTTATCTATAAAAGACATTTTTGAAATGCCATCTTGCTACACAAATCTGATATTCCGTGATGTCTTAAACACGTTACAGTACTCCTATGGGTGAGGGTACTGTGGAGGGTCTTTCAATCTATATCAGCTCAGGTGTGTTGGTTTTATGTGTTTATTTCCTCTGAGGGGCTTCATATATTCTCACCAGCCATACTTCTGAAATAACTGAGAAGCAGCAGGTAGTCTAGGCAGTAAGTAATCCTTTAGAATACATAAATCTTTTGACTTGGTGGCTCCTTCAAGATATGTCACAGTAGCTACTTGAAAAATGCTTTCTTTTTGCCAAGTGATATCACAAAGGCTTGGGGTTGGAAAACCTGTGAGCCATCTGAGACGTTTGTCGCAGCTGAGAGATGGGTCTGTGAGATGCCTCCTATTCTGACCACCATCTGATGGCAACTCCAGGCTGTTATCTGTGGGGGAACTGGCCCGTTGCACTGAGTCAATCTGCAGAACTGTGAGGGACAATAATAAATGCTTTAAAGCACAGAGACCTGGGATGGCTTATTTTGTAGCAATACAGGCAAGGGGAACACTCATTAAATGTTGCAATTTCAAGCCTCAATTTTCTAGGAGCATTTCATGTACAAACAACCACACAAAAGCAAACATTTACGGTGAGCTTCAGATTTTCAAGCCATGGTCAGGCAACTGCAACCCCTACACACTTTTAGAAACACATACACACACACAGAACAATCTGTGTGACCCTGAGTTGGGAAAATTTTTCTTAAATATGATGCCAAAATCATGGTCCATAAAATTTTTTAAAAATTCATTAACTGGACTTCACCAAAATTGAGAAGTCTTGCTCTTTTGCTCTTCAGAAGGCAGAGTTAAGAGCATGAAAAGACAAGTCACTGACTATGGGAAAATATCTGCCAAACAGATCTCCTACAGAACTTTTATGCAGGATACATAATGAATTTTCAAAACCCAACAGTAAGAAAACAATTCAATTAGAAAATGGGTGAAATATTTACCAGACATTTCACTGAAGAAGATGTAAGGATGGCAAAGACACACGTGAAGGCTGCTCGGCATCATAAGTGATTAGAGAAAGCGTGTTAGTCGCTCAGTCGTGTCTGACTCTTTGTGACCCTGTGGACTGTAGCCTGCCAGGCTCCTCTGTCCATGGGAAGAATAATGGAGTGGGTTGCCATTCCCTTCCCCAGGGGCTCTTCCCGACCCAGGGATCAATCCGGCTCTCCTGCACTGCAGGCAGATTCTTTACCAACTGAGCCACCAGGGAAGCCAAATTAAATCCTTGGAGTGAACCTGCTCCACATGTGAATCAATGGGGGAAAAACTACAGGGTGGAAAACAGATTATTAGTTGCCATGAGCTGGTGGTGGAGGGAAGGCTTGACTACAAAGGAGAAACGTAAAGGAATGTTTTGGATAATGGGAGCATTCTGTGCAGTGGCTGTGGGGCTAGATATGATGCTATGCATTTGGCAAAGCCCATAGAACTGTGCCCCACAGAACAAATCCTACTGTATTCACTTAAAAACAAAATCAGCCACCACAAACAAGGCTGTCACGAAGGGTGATGGTGCACCCTGAGGATGACATGTGACTTCAGATCTCTGCCTCTCAGTTCCAAGAGCTTGGTTCAGTATCTTTTAACTCCTCACCTAAATGGGGCCAGTGGAGACTGAGGTACGTTTCAGGGGGAATAGACAATATATAGGCTGAGAGTCTTAAAAGAGTCCTAGGTCAACTATTTTGCAAATCAATCCAAATCCACTATGGCTATAGATTCTTCATTTTTTTTCCCTCTAGAGCACAAATCTTCACTTTCCTGACCTCTACATTTGTAATAAATTTTGTCGTTATCCCTCAAGTCAAAAATTGTTCTTAGTGGATAATGCATATGCCTGGATACCAGAAGATGACTCTCAAAATATTTTCATAAAATGCACTTTTTAGATCCTGTCCTTTGTCTTATCATTGGGATCCTGATGGAATTTCGTTAGGCAGATGAATATCAACATCTTAACTTTCAGAAACTTAGTATATCTAAGATCATGGCATCCGGTCCCATCATTTCTTGGCAAACAGAAGGAGAAACACTGGAGGCAGTGGCAGACTTTATTTTCCTGGGCTCCAAAATCACTGCAGATGGTGACTGCAGCCATGAAATTAAAAGATGGCTGCTCCTTGGAAGGAAGCTGTGACCAACCTAGACAGCATATTAAACACAGAGACATCACTTTACTGACAAAAGTCCATATAGTCAAAGTTATAATTTTCCAGTAGTCATGCATGGATGTGAGAGTTGGACCATAAAGAAGGCTGAGCACCAAAGAATTGATGCTTTTGAACTGTGGTGTTGGAGAAGACTCTTGCAAGTCCCTTGGACAGCACGGAGATCAAACCAGTAAGTCCTAATGGAAATCAACCCTGAATATTCATTGGAAGGACTGATGCTGACCATGAAGCTCCAATATTTTGACTACCTGATGGAAAGGGCCGACTCATTGGAAAAACCCCTGATGCTGGGAAGGATTGAAGGTAGGACAAGAAGCGGATGACAGAGGACAAGATGGTTAAATTGTATCACAGACTCAGTGGACATGACATTGAGGAAACTTTGTGAGATAGTGCAGGACAGAGGAGCCTGGCATGCTGCAGTCCAAGGGGTCGCAGAGTCCAGCATGACTTAGTAAATGAACAATGACAACAAATAGCTGAAATAAAACATTGTGGACTTAGAATTCTGAAAGTTGTGCCAGTCTCCCTGCGAAACGCCACTTTAGCACCATTTAACAGAGGGATGGATGGCAATCAGAACAATTAGCACACACCTCAGGTCACACCCTTCATGTGTATTCCTGGTAAACCCTGGAAACCAGAGCTAAGGAAGAGGGGGAATGATCCCTCCTTGCTCTTCAAAGGGCTCTACAAGTGGGCATTGTGATACCGACATTTTCTGGATAGTTCACAGAGAAATTCAACAGTTCACAAAGAAAATTCAAATCACATATAAAAATAGTGTCAAGGCTCTCAACTCTAGCTTCGTTCTCCTGATGTTGAGGAAATCCTGAAAACAGCTTCTGGCATGCTTTCATTCCATGCAGTACTCACCAGTATACCTGGCTTCCCCATGCTTAGAAGAAAGAGCCTCCAGCTCTCATATTTTAAGCCAGGTCAAGATGTCACAACACACTGTCCACACACACAGTATGAAGGTGTCCAGGGTCGGCCGTGGCTGTGACCCGCAAGAACGGGATGAAAGCCAGGACAGAGACCAAACAAAATTTCCCTTTGAAGTGAGTGCAGAAGTGCCAGAGGACACAGGCAGCACCCAGCACCTTCTCACTGTACCCAGTCTACCGGGGATACCACCTCCCAGGGCTTTCTCTGGCCGACAGTCCCTGAATGAACAATGAGGACTTTAACGTTAGGTATTTTCCTCCTGTCCCTGTCACAGATTCAGTTCAGCAGAAACATAGCAGGTGATACCGTCCAAAGCGAGACTTGGCAGTGGTACACAGACTTTCTTTGTAGCTTGTTGTCCAGTAAAATGATTTAGAGGAAAAAGGGAAAATAAGGTGATTTGTAGTTTAGAGAAACCAAATAGTAAATTAGTATCTTTTCAGAGGGATATAGGAGGAAAGCGACTAGAAAAGAAGGCAGCAGCGTGGCTTCTGAATCCTGTGTCCTTGACTTACACCATGAACTTGGATAGGTACAAGGAGCTGCCATCACCATGCAAGAATCGCCTTGCTTACTTTACCTTTAGTGCATGTGACATTTTTCTCCACAATAAATCAAAGGATTATAACATTGTATGTCTGCATCAGCTTTCATCCCTGGATTATAAAATGATTTGCAAATAGATGCCTCTCATCTTCAAGATTTCCATGAGAGACAGGAAGGAAATAAAGAACTTAATCAGATAATTGATATTTATAGAACACCTACTCTTTGCTCTGTATACTCTGCATCATCTCATTTAATCTCCATCACGAATCACTATGGCAAATATTCTAAACCCCACTTTACAAACAAGAAAGTTGAGATTCAAAGAGATTAAATAATATATTTCACATAACATATCTTTCTCCAATGCCCACAGCTAACCTTCATCTCAGGACAGAGAAAATGTTATTACATATCTGCCCCAAATCATAGAGGGGACCCTCTGTAAGTAGATGACCTTCCTGACTTCAAGTAAATGTTTCCGCACTAGTTTCTTATGTTATCGTGGCTTTTAGAATAATCAAGAATGTAGGATCCGTGGTCAAAGCCCTTGATTTGGACCTTAGTCAACTTGATAAATGCTTCCTGAGCTTCAGTTTCCTTACAGATAGTGTAGCATAACAAATCTATAGAATTTGCTTTATAGATCCACTGTAAATATCAAATGATACATAGTGTGTGTCTGTCTGTCCATCTGTCTATCTGTCTACAGGTCTCCCAGGTGGTACTGGTGTTACTGAACCCACCTGCCAACGCAGGAGGCATACGAAACATTGGTTTGATCCCTGGATCAGGAAGCTCCCCTGGAGAAGGAAATGGAAACCACTCCAGTATTCTTGCCTGGAGAATCCCATGGACGGAGGAGCCTGGTGGGCTACAGTTCACAGGATCTCAAAGAGTCGGGTACGACTGAGCGACTTCGCGTGCATATATATAGTGAGCAGGACTCTGCCTGGCCTCTATTAGTACTAAATCCTCTGTAAAGGTTGGGCAATGATATCATCATAACAAAGACATTTGAAAAGTATAATTAAACATGTGGCCATGCATTCACTGACTTCTATGTATGGCATAAAATTGTATTTGATTGCTGACAAAAAGAATATGGTTATTTGGCTTATTTCCTGTTCATTATGACTCAGATTTAGCGCTCAGACAGGTGTGCATTTGATGAAGTTTGGAATTTGGCAATCTTTCCTTCTTTAAAAAGAAATACAAAGATAGAAGAATAAAATTACAACAAATATTTATAAATTAGTCCTTTATTTGATAAATACTTCTTGGAAAATTACTTTGCCAAAAGTCAGAAAGCAAAAACAAAACAAAGAGAGAAAAACAGTGGTTATAGTGAAGAAAAAATTACCAAGGAGTGACGTGACTATTTAAGAAGACATGCTTTCAGGACTTAAGGTATCTTTTGCTTTCTTTTGCCCCCAAATCCATAAAATGTCTGTGGTTGACTTTCCCATGCCATTATGTAGTTGGTGTAGGATAAAAAGATAGAACCTCAGCAGAGCACGCAAATTTTTAGAGATCTGGGTTTGAGAGCTGAGTTACAGCAATGCTGTGAATTATTAACTGAGAAATCACAAAATTTACCTGCAGTCCAGGGGCTGTTCATTCCTTTTGTTCACAAATCCTCATTTTATTCTGATCCAAAAGCCCAGTGTTATCTGGCCTTTGCCTGTGTCACTAACCGTACCCTGTACTACAGGCACTCATGGAATTAGTCAGACTTAGGCTGTGCTGCTTTAAGGAGCAAATCCATCATCTCAGTGGCTTCACACACAGAGGCCTTCCCGTCATACTCTGTTACTTATTCCTCCTTTAATTTAAAGCAGAGCATTTACCACTATCCGATTTTCTCATCCCCTCGCCCCCTTGAAGCACAAGTTCTAAGAGACCAAGGATTTAGCTTATCTCCTTTATCAGTTGGCATTCTAGCACTTAGCCTGGCCCTGGTACGTAGCTGGCAGTTAGTAAATATTTGTTGGGACAAATGAGCAAACCAAAATATATGCAAATTAAAGTCAGTTCATATGTGACCAAAACTTACTTGACCAAACCATCTATCATCATCATCATGTGTGCATGCTCAGTCGTGTCAGCTCTGCAACCCCATGGCCAGTAGCCCACCAGGGCCCTCTTCCCATGGAATTTTCCGGGTAAGAAGAGTGGAGTGGGTTGCCTTTTCCTTCTCCAGGGAATCTTTCTAACTCAGGGATCAAACCTGGGTCTCTTGCATTGACAGGCAGATTCTTTACTGTCTGAACTACAAGGGAAACCCCCAAACAATCTAATCCAATCTCCAATCCAACATCAGAATCCTCTATACACTATCCTGGGCACCACATCCCCACTCTACCTGAATACGCCTGGGAAACAGGAAGCTCACCACTCATCGAGGGCAACATGAACGTATTTGCTGAGTGTGCAAGCTGTTCTAAGAATATTTCATTATACTTTTACCATTATAATAGCACTAATGAATATTACTGCTATTATCACTTTTTAAATTTATTTTTAATTAATTTATGTTAATTGGGGGATAATTATTTTGCAACGTTGTGATGGCTTTTCCATACATCAACATGAACCAGCCACAGATACAGACATGCATCCACCCTATCCAAAAACCCATCCCCCTATCCTTCTGTGCTGTCCCAGAGCACAGGCTTTGAAGGCCCTGCTGCATGAATCAAATTTGCACTGGTCATCGAATTTGCAGTTTTACATATGGTAGCAAACACGGTACTGTACATGGCTGCAGCAGACCTGTGTCACCCAGCATGGGGCATAAGCCATCTTGGAGGAGGTCATAACTGGCCCCATCATAGAGCCACTGAGCAGAGGAACCACACACTGCAGAACAATTATACCAAAGAAATTCTCACACTGTTAAGAAGTTCTAGGACCCACAGAAGATTTCCCAATCTGGGGATCTGGGAAAGGGACTGAGAATCCCCAGGGAATTTGACTTCGGAGGCCAGTGGGATTAGATTACAGAACTTCCACAGGACTGGGGAAACAGACTCCTGGAGGGCGCAGACAAAACCTTGTCTGCACCAGGACCCAGGAGAAAAGAGGAGTGTGCCGAGGAGAGACTGAGCTGGACTTGCCTGTGAGTGTCCAGGAGTCTCCAGTGGAGGCCTGGGTCAGCACGCCTCAGGCCAAACAATGGGGACGGAACACAGTCCCACCCATCAGCAGAAAACTGGATTAAATATTTACTGAGCACTTTCAGAACAAGACCCAGTTTCCCATACAGTCTATCTCTCCCATCAGGAGGCTTCCATAAGCCCCTTATCCTTATTCATCAGAGGGCAGACAGATTGAAAACCACAATCACAGAAAACTAGCCAATCTAATCACATGCACCACAGCCTTGTCTAACTCAATGAGACTATGAGTCATGCCGTGTAGGGCCACCCAAGATGGAAGGGTCATGGTGGAGAGTTCTGATAAAACACGGTCCACTGGAGAAGGGAATGGCAGACCACTTCAGTATTCTTGCCTTGAGAACCCCATGAACAGTATGAAAAGGCAAAAAGATAGGACACTGAAAGATGAACTCCCCAAGTCAGTAGGTGCCCAATATGCTGCTGGAGATCAGTGTAGAAATAACTCCAGAAAGAATAAAGAGATGGAGCCCAAGTGAAAATAAGACACAGTTGTGGATATGACTGATAATGGAAGTAAAGTCCGATGTTGGAAGAGAACAATATTGCATAGGAACCTGGAATGTTAGGTTCATGAATTAAGGTAAATTGAAAGTGCTCAAAAAGGAGAAGGCAAGAGTGAACATCGACATTTTAGGAATCAGTGAACTAAAATGGATTGGAATCAGCAAATTTAACTCAGATGACCATTATATCAACATTCAACCAATTCAACGCTCAAAAAACTAAGATCATGGCATCTGGTCCCATATCTTCATGGCAAATAGGTGGGGAAACAATGAGAGACTTTATTTTCTTAGGTTCCAAAATCACTGCAGATGGTAAATACAGCCATGAAATTAAAAGATGCTTGCTCCTTGGAAGAAAAGCTATGACCAACCAAGACAGCATATTAAGAAGCAGAGGCATTACTTTGTCAACAAAGGGCCATCTAGTCAAAGCTATAGTTTTTCCATCAGTCATGTAAGGATGTAAGAGTTGGACTATAAAGAAAGCTGAGCACTGAAGAACTGATGCTTTTGAACTGTGGTGGAGAAGACTTTTGAGAGCCCCTTGGACTGCACGGAGATCCAACCAGTCCATCCTAAAGAAATAAGTCCTGAATATTCATTGGAAGGACTGATGGTGAAGTTGAAACTTCAAAACTTTGGCCACCTGATGTGAAGAACTGACTCCTTAGAAAATATCCTGATGCTGGGAAAGATTAAAGGCAGGAGGAAAAGGGATGACAGAGGAGGAGATGGTTGGATGGCATCACCGACTCAATGAACATGAGTTTGAGTAAGCTCCAGGAGTTGGTGATGGACAGGGAAGCCTGGCATGCTGTAATTTAAGGAGTTGCAAAGAGTCAGACATGAATAAGTGAATAGGTGAATTTAACTCAGATGACCATTATATCTACTAATGTGAGGAAGCATCCCTTAGAAGAAATGGAGTAGCCCTCATAGTCAACAAAAGAGTCCAAAATGCAGTACCTGGGTGCAATCTCAAAAATGACAGAAAGATCTCTGTTCATTTCCAAGGCAAGCCATTCAATATCACAGTAATCCAAGTCTATTCCCCAGCCACTAATGCTGAAGAAGCTGAAGTTTAATGGTTCTGTGTTGACCTACAAGATGTTCTAGAAATAACATCAAAAAAGATACACTTTTCATCATAGGGGACTGGAATGCAAAAGTAGGAAGTCAAGAGATACCTGGAGTAATATGCAATTTGGGCCTTAGAATACAAAATGAAGCAGGGAAAAGACTAACAGAGTTTTCTCAAGAGAATGGACTTGTCATGGCAAACCCCCTCTTCCAACAACATAAGAGACAACTCAAAACATGGACATCACCAGATGGTCAATACTGAAATCAGGTTGATTATATTCTTTGCAGCCAAAGATGGAGAAACACTATACAGTCAGCAAAAACCAGAACGGGAGCTGACTGTGGCTCAGATCATGAACTCCTTATTGCCAAATTCAGACTTAAATTGAAGAAAGTAGGGAAAACCACTAGACCATTCAGATATGACTTAAATCGAATCCCTGATGCTTACACAGTGGAAATAACAAATAGATTCAAGGGATTAGATCTGATAGAGTGCCTGAAGAACTATGGACAGAGGTTTGTGACACTGTACAGGAGGTAGTGATCAAGACCGTCCCCAAGAAAAAGAATGCAAAAAGGAAAAATGGTTGTCTGAGGTGGCTTGACAAGTACCTGAGAAAGAAGAGAAGTGAAAGGCAAAGGAGAAAAGGTAAGTTATACCCATTTGAATGCAGGGTTCCAAAGAAGAGCAAGGAATGATAAGAAAGGATTCCTCAGTGATCAACGCAAAGAAGTAGAGGAAAACAATTGTATGGGAAAGACTAGAGATCTCTTCAAGAAAATCAGAGATACCAAGGGAACATTTCATGCAAAGATGGGCTCGATAAAGGACAGAAATGGCATGGACCTAACATAAGCAGAAGATATTAAGAAGAGGTGGCAAGAATACACAGAAGAACTGTACAAAAAAGATCTTCACAACCCAGATAACCACAATGCTGTGATCACTCTCCTTGAGCCAGACATCCTGGAATGTGAAGTCAAGTGGGCCTTAGAAAGCATCACTACGAACAAAGCTAGTGGAGGTGATGGAATTCCAGCTGAGCTACTTCAAGTCCTAAAAGATGATGCTCTGAAAGTGTTGCACTCAGTATGTCAGCAAACTTGGTGGCCACAGGGCAGGAAAAGGTCAGTGTTAATTCCAATCCCAAATAAAGGCAATGCCAAAGAATGCTCAACTACTGCACAATTACACTCATCTCACAAGCTAACAAAGTAATGCTCAAAATTCTCTTAGCTAGCTTCAACAGTACATGAACCAAGAACTTTCAAATATTCAAGCTGGATTTAGAAAAGGCAGAGGAACCAGAGATCAAATTGCCAACATCCATTGGATCACCAAAAAGCAAGAGAGTTTCAGAAAAATACCTATTTCTGCTTTATTTACTATGCCAAAGTCTTTGACTGTGTGGATCACAACAAACTGGAACATTTTTAAAGTGATGGGCATACCAGACCACCTTATCTGTGTCCCGAGAAAGCTTTATGTAGGTCAAGAAGCAACAGATAGAATGGGGCATAGAAAAACGGACTGGTTCCAAATTGGGAAAGAAGTATGTCAAGGCTGTATATTGTCACCCTACTTATTTAACATATATGCAGAGTATATCATGTGTAATGTAAGGCTGGATGAAGCACAAGCTGGAATCAAGATTTCTGGGAGAAATATCAGTAACCTCAGATATGCAGATGACACCACCCTTATGGCAGAAAGTGAAGAAGAACTAAAGAGCTTCTTGATGAAAGTGAAAGAGGAGAATGAAAAAGTTGGTTTAAAGCTCAACATTCAGAAAACTGAAATCATGGCATCCGGTCCCATCACTTCATGGCAAATAGATGGGAAGCAATGGAAATAGTGACAGACTTAATTTTCTAGGGCCATAAAATAACTGCAGATGGTGACTGCAGCCATGAAATTAAGAAGCTTGCTCCTTGGAAGAAAAGCTATGATCAACCTAGACAGCATATTAAAAAGCAGACATTACTTTGCCAACAGAGGTCCATTTAGTCAAAGCTATGGTTTTTCCAGTAGTCATGTATGGATGTGAGAGTTGGATCATGAAGAAAGCTAAGCACTGAAGAATTGATGCTTTTGAACTGTGGTGTTAGAGAAGACTCTTGAGAGCCCCTTGGACAGCAAGGAGTTTAAACCAGTCAATCCTAAATGAAATCAGTCATAAATATTCATTGGAATGACTGATGATGATGAAGCTGAAACTCAATACTTTGGCCACATGATGTGAAGAACTGACTCTTTGGAAAAGACTTTGATGCTGGGAAAGATTGAAGGCAGGAGGAGAAGGAGATGACAGAATATGAGATGGTTGGATGGCATCACCTACTTGATGGACATGAGCTTGAGCAGACTCTGGGAGTTGGCGATGGACAGGGAAGCCTGGCGTGCTGTGGTTCATGGGGTCACAAAGAGTCAAACATGACTGAATGACTGAACTTAACTGAACTGAGTGTACATGCTTCAGCGCTATTCTCTCAAATCAGCCCACCCTCACCTTCTCCCACTGAGACCAGCAGTCTGTTCTTTACATGCCTGTCTCCTTCGCTGCCCTCCGTGTAGTTTCATCAATACCGTCTTTCTAAGTTCTATATACATATGCTAATATACAGTGTTTGTCTTTCTCTTTCTGACTTACTTCACTCTGTATAATAGTCTCCAGGTTCATCCATCTCATTAGAATTAACTCAAATGTGTTCCTTTTTTATAAAAAAGCTATATATATACATATATATATATGTGTATATATATATATAGAGAGAGAGAGAGAGAGCTATAACTATATACATATCTTAACTAAGCTATAGCTACAGCTAGTCAGTCCATTCAGCTTCTCAGTCGTGTCTGACTCTTTGCAACCTCATTGACTGCAGCACGCCAGGCTTCCCTGTCCATCACCAACTCCTGAAGCCTACTCTAATTCATGTCCATTGAGTCGGTGATGCTATCCAACCATCTCATCCTCTGTTGTCCCCTTCTCCTCCCGCCTTCAATCTTTCCCAGCATTAGGGTCTTTTCCAATGAGTCAGTTCTTCGCATCAGGTGGCCAAAGGATTTGAGTTTCATCTTCAGTTATTACTCCTTCCAAAGAATATTTAGGGCTGATTTCCTTTAGGATTGATGTGTTGGATCTCCTTGCAGTCCAAGGGACTCTCAAGCGTGTTCTCCAACACCATAGTTCAAAAGCATCAATTCTTCGGTGTTCAGCTTTCTTTATAGTCCAACTTTCACATCCATATCTGAATACGGGAAAAACCATAGCTTTGACTAGATGGACCTTTGTTGGTAAAGTCTCTGCTTTTTAATATGCTGTCTAGATTGGTCATAACTTTTCTTCCAAGGAGCAAGTATCTTTTAATTTCATGGTTGCATTTACCATCTGCAGTGATTTTGGAGCCCAAATCTCACACTCTAGCAAAGTAATGCTCAAAATTCTCCAAGCCAGGCTTCAGCAGTATGTGAACCATGAACTTCCAGATGTTCAAGCTGGATTTAGAATAGGCAGGGGAACCAGAGATCAGATTGCCAACATCCACTGGATTAGAGAAAAAGCAAGAGAGTTCCAGAAAAACATCTACTTCTCCTTTATTAATTATATCACTGCAGTGACAGACTTAATTTTCTAGGGCCATAAAATAACTGCAGATGGTGACTGCAGCCATGAAATTAAGAAGCTTGCTCCTTGGAAGAAAAGCTATGATCAACCTAGACAGCATATTAAAAAGCAGACATTACTTTGCCAACAGAGGTCCATTTAGTCAAAGCTATGGTTTTTCCAGTAGTCATGTATGGATGTGAGAGTTGGATCATGAAGAAAGCTAAGCACTGAAGAATTGATGCTTTTGAACTGTGGTGTTAGAGAAGACTCTTGAGAGCCCCTTGGACAGCAAGGAGTTTAAACCAGTCAATCCTAAATGAAATCAGTCATAAATATTCATTGGAATGACTGATGATGCTGAAGCTGAAACTCCAATACTTTGGCCACATGATGTGAAGAACTGACTCTTTGGAAAAGACTTTGATGCTGGGAAAGATTGAAGGCAGGAGGAGAAGGAGATGACAGAATATGAGATGGTTGGATGGCATCACCTACTTGATGGACATGAGCTTGAGCAGACTCTGGGAGTTGGCGATGGACAGGGAAGCCTGGCGTGCTGTGGTTCATGGGGTCACAAAGAGTCAAACATGACTGAATGACTGAACTTAACTGAACTGAGTGTACATGCTTCAGCGCTATTCTCTCAAATCAGCCCACCCTCACCTTCTCCCACTGAGACCAGCAGTCTGTTCTTTACATGCCTGTCTCCTTCGCTGCCCTCCGTGTAGTTTCATCAATACCGTCTTTCTAAGTTCTATATACATATGCTAATATACAGTGTTTGTCTTTCTCTTTCTGACTTACTTCACTCTGTATAATAGTCTCCAGGTTCATCCATCTCATTAGAATTAACTCAAATGTGTTCCTTTTTATAAAAAAAAAGCTATATATACATATATATATATATGTATATATATATATATATAGAGAGAGAGAGCTATAACTATATACATATCTTAACTAAGCTATAGCTACAGCTAGTCAGTCCATTCAGCTTCTCAGTCGTGTCTGACTCTTTGCAACCTCATTGACTGCAGCACGCCAGGCTTCCCTGTCCATCACCAACTCCTGAAGCCTACTCTAATTCATGTCCATTGAGTCGGTGATGCTATCCAACCATCTCATCCTCTGTTGTCCCCTTCTCCTCCCGCCTTCAATCTTTCCCAGCATTAGGGTCTTTTCCAATGAGTCAGTTCTTCGCATCAGGTGGCCAAAGGATTTGAGTTTCATCTTCAGTTATTACTCCTTCCAAAGAATATTTAGGGCTGATTTCCTTTAGGATTGATGTGTTGGATCTCCTTGCAGTCCAAGGGACTCTCAAGCGTCTTCTCCAACACCATAGTTCAAAAGCATCAATTCTTGATTGTTCAGCTTTCTTTATAGTCCAACTTTCACATCCATATCTGAATACGGAAAAACCATAGCTTTGACTAGATGGACCTTTGTTGGTAAAGTCTCTGCTTTTTAATATGCTGTCTAGATTGGTCATAACTTTTCTTCCAAGGAGCAAGTATCTTTTAATTTCATGGTTGCATTTACCATCTGCAGTGATTTTGGAGCCCAAATCTCACACTCTAGCAAAGTAATGCTCAAAATTCTCCAAGCCAGGCTTCAGCAGTATGTGAACCATGAACTTCCAGATGTTCAAGCTGGATTTAGAATAGGCAGGGGAACCAGAGATCAGATTGCCAACATCCACTGGATTAGAGAAAAAGCAAGAGAGTTCCAGAAAAACATCTACTTCTCCTTTATTAATTATATCAAAGCCTTTGACTGTGTGGATCACAAGAAACTGTGGAAAATTCTTCAAGAGATGGGAACACCAGACCGCCAGACCTGCGTCCTGAGAAATCTGCATGCAGGTCAAGAAGCAACAGTTAGAACTGGACGTGGAACAACAGACTGGTTCCAAATTGGGAAAGGAGTAGGTCAAGGCTATATATTGTAACCCTGCTTATTTAACTTCTATGCAGAGTACATCATGAAAAATGCTGGGCTGGATGAAGTACAAGCTGGAATCAAGATTGCTGGGAGAAATATCAATAACCTCAGATATGCAGATGATACAACCCTTATGGCAGAAAGTGAAGAAGAACTAAAGAGCCTCTTGATGAAAGTGAAAGAGCAGAGTGAAAAAGTTGGCTTAAAGCTCAACATTCAGAAAACGAAGATCATGGCATCTGGACCCATCACTTCAAGGCAAACAGACGGGGAAACAATGGCAACAGCCATAGTTATAGCTGAGTAATATTCCATTGTGTATATGTACCAAAACATCCTTATCCATTCATCTGCCAATGGAATGATAAGGTTATTTTATCAATAATATGAAGCCATGATAATGTTGCTTCCATTTCCTAGCTATTGTAAATAGTGTTTCAGCGAATACTGGGGTACATGTGAGAATTTAGAACTAGTGGCTCATAGAAGTTTGGTAATGTGCCCTGGGGTCACACTTAGTGATTCAAATCAAAGCTTACTTTAATCTCAAATTAACCGCTTAACTAAAATGATCTAATGTTTTTCAGAAAGTGACCTATTCAGTTTGGGGATATCTCTGTTAGAAGGACATCTTTTTCTAAACTAAAAATAAATACAGATGATATTACTTAGTATAAACCAAAACATGTCTCCCTATAACTTCTCATCATTCATATTTTTCCCAGTGATTAAAGTCACTCATATTATTGTTCTGGTTTCCATCTGAAAGCCCCAACAAAATTTGAAAACAATCTTCAACACTGTGACTCTATTTCCAGACAATTCTCTATCATGTTTGCCATCTTCCTGAGGTAGAGGAGCTTGTCAACAGCCCTTGGAAACGTGGCGTATGGCTGGGAACGAGCTTTCCCCGTGTGCTCTGCCTCCTGCACTGTGTGATGAGCCCTCATCACTGCTGATCTGCACACCATGTTCCAGCTTCATGGCCAGTCTGCAGCCTCAGCTTATTTAGCAAATGTGTCTTACCTAACAAGTTCTATTGAGGTTCATCTAAAATACTACATACTAAGAACAATCAGTTCTTGCATAATGCATTCTTCCAACCTAAATGTTCCCACAGATTTATTTCTATTAAACACTAAGAAGAAATGGAGAATAGAGGTTTACCCACCTTGATGCCTAGGAAGGACCCAACCTCCTACTAAAAGAACAAAGACTAGTTGCCAAAATAAATTCCATTACATCACCATGAAAGGAAACATATCTATCCACCTGATGAGTTCTTCTTAGACACTGATAAGGGTTCCTGCACCCAATTTCAACACATGTGTGTGGGGCTCCCCACTCAACAAGCAAATCTCAGACACCAGCATGGTATATGAGAATTCAACTCTATTCTATACCATCTACCAAGGACAGGGGGCTTTTTCAGTGACTCAGTGGTGGGGAATCTGCCTGCAAAGCGGGAGACTCAGGTTTGATCGCTGGGTTGGGTAGATCCCCTAGAGAAGGAAATGGCAACCCACTCCAGTATTCTTGCCTAGAGAATCCCAGGCACAGAGGAGTCTGGTGGGCTACATACACTCCATGTGGTCGTGAGGAGTTTGACACCACTAAGTGTGTGTGTGCGTATACACACACACACACACACCCCAAATGCACATCTATTTTAGTCACCAAATATATATTTCTTATAGGTCATAATATCACTGCTGCTAAGTCACTTCAGTCGTGTCCGACTCTGTGCGACCCCATAGATGGCAGCCCACCAGGCTCCCCCGTCCTTGGGATTCTCCAGGCAAGAACACTGGAGTGGGTTGCCATTGCCTTCTCCAATGCATGAAAGTGAAAAGTGAAAGGGAAGTTGCTCAGTCGTGTCTGACCCTCAGCGACCCCATGGACTGCAGCCTTTCAGGCTCCTCCATCCATGGGATTTTCCAGGCAAGAACACTGGAGTGGGGTGCCATTGCCTTCTCCCATAATATCACAGAAGCACACTAAAGTTTCACAGCAGTGAAGATCCAGGGGAATTTTACCCATAACACAGAGGCAGAGGGTTAGGAATACAGTCATCACAGCCTACCTCCCCACAAGTGCCTGCACACACATGCACACAGTCCAGCTTCCTGCAACAACATCAGGGGCAGAGCTGGCACGTGGGCAGTAGGCTGAGGATGCCTGTGTGCAGGAGGGAACTGGGAGGCCACTGGAAGGAAAACCCACCTGGGTTTTTAAGTTGGACCATGGACATAGTAAAGAATCAGCCTGCAGTGCGGGAGACCTGGGTTTGATCCCTGGGATGGGAAGATCCCCTGGAGAACAAAATAGCGACCCACTCCAGTATTTTTGCCTAGAGAATTCCATGGACAGAGAAGCCTGGTGGGCTATAGTCTATGGGATCTCAAAAGAGTCGGACACAACTGAGTGACTAAACAACAATTCCTTTGTTGAGACAGCTCCACAGTGACTTTCAGCAGTGACAAAGTCAGAAATTCATATGAACACCTGATTAAATACCAGAAGCAATCCTCATAAAGAAACCAGTTTTCATTCAAAATAACATCTTTAAAAAGATAAACAGTACTTTTAATGACATTCAAGAAGATGCTGTGTAATTAAAACAAGGCAAGATGCTAAGAAATATGGGGCCAAGAATAGGATATTTTGGAAATAAAAAATGCTAGCTAGTTTTTAAATGAAAGTATCAGCAGAGGCAATGCATCACATTTTGCACCACATATAGTAAAAGAAAAGCATGGTAGCGGTTTACTTAATTCTAAATAGAAATGTTGAGAGAACACTAAGATTTAGAGAGATAGAAGATAGATTCAGGACCTCCAATATCCGCATGGTTTCCAAGGGGCAAAAAGCTACTGCAGTAGTCAGCAGACTTGTGCTGTAAAGGGCCAGATGGGAAACATTTCAGGGCTCCACAGAGTAGGCATGAGGTCTCTGTCACAGCAGCTCAAATCTGCCCTTGTAACAGGAGAGTAACAATAAATGACTGGCTGGGTTACAATAAAACTTTATTTAAAAAATCAGGTGGCAGGCCAGATTTGACCTGAGAAATGCAGTTTGCTGATTCTTGAACTATGAAACAGAGAGGAAACAAGAATCAGTAGCAACTTGTGCTGTTGTTTTTAGTTGCTAAATTGTCTGACTCTTTGCAACCTCATGGGCTGTAGCTCACCAGGCTCCTCTATCCATGGGATTCTCCAGATAAGAACACTAGAGTGGGTTGCCAATGCCTTCTCCAGAGGACCTTCCCAACCCAGGGATCGAACCTGTATCTCCTGCACTGGCAGGCGGATTCTTCACCTCTGAGCCTCCAGGGAAGCCCAGTAGCAACTTAGCATCATGCTAAACACAGGTTTGGATTCAATGGACCTGACTTGAAATTCCAAGTCTATTGTTTCCTTGCTGTGTGATTTCCAACAGGTTCATTTCTCTAAATTGCAATTTCATCATTGGTTAAGTGAAAATCTTGGACAGTGTATAACTAAGAGAAAAGCATGATAACGGATTATATTATTAAAGCAGGAAAATTAAATGGTATAGGAAGAACTTATTGTTTTGGGCACAATAAATAACAATGCTTAAATTTGAATTTTTGTCATCAACAAATGAACATAATTAATATATAAAACATTATTGAAAGTCAATTAGAGGGCTTCCCTGGTGGCTCAGTGATAAAGAATCCACCAGCCAGTGTAGGAGACACAAGTTCAATCCCTGGTCTGGGGAGATTCCCACATGCCATGGAGCCACTAAGCCCTTGCAGCACAACTACTGAGCCCACGGGCCGCAGCGATCGAAACCCAGGCACCCTAGAGGCCCTGCTCCTCAAACAGAGAAGCCACTGCAGAGAGAAGCCGGCACACCAGCATGGACAGCAGCCCCTGCATGCCACAACAGAGAAGAGCCTGCCCAGCAGTGGAGGCCAGCACAGCCAGGTACTAGAGAAGAGCCTGCACAGCAGTGAAGGCCACCCGCACAGCCAGGTACACAAGTAAAATTGCTTAAAAAATCAATTTGAACATGATAGGTACTCAGACATTTTAAAGGCATTAAAATCAAGGAACTGTCAATTCACAAAGGAAGAAATATACTAAATTCTTAATAGGGTGGAAAAAGGAATTTTACATGGAATGAAAAATATGCATGCATATAAAATAATGATATCCCTGATTTGATAAGAGAAAGAGAGTACAACTTTTTTTCAATTTTCTGTTGTTGAACGTATAAAGAAGTAAGCACTTTAATCTACTTGTAATGGTGCTCAAAACTGGTAACAATTGTAATTGAGGGCAAAATGACTGTTTCATTTCAAAAGGTACAGATATGTGTATACTGTTTGAGCCTCCAATTCCACTTCCAGTAATTATCCTCAGGGAATTACTATGGATGGGGAAGAATTCACCTCAAAGATGTTTCTTACAATTTTCTTGGGAGGCATTGCCAACAACACTGATAAAAAAACTGTAAATACACAACAATAGAGTTTGGTTCAATTAAGCCATACTTAGCAAAACATTGCAGTGATCTTCTAAGATTTACTTTTTAATCTGCGCCTTCCTGCATTTTCTATAGTGAGTAAGAAAACTAGGTTTTATTTCTGAAACATAAATGTCAGAGTTTATGTTAGAATTTTTGGTTGAAAAGGACAAATACGACGCATTCTTTATATAATCAGAAAGGGAATCTAATGCTTTGTTTTACTAAAAAGATGGAGGAGCGGGCTTAATAGCTTCCTTACAAAATGTCATTCTAAAAAAATACCCTGGGCTATAAATCTAACCTTGGTAAATTTTTTAAAATTTGAAATAATTTCAAGCATCTTTTCTGATTACAATGTGGTAAGATTAGATGTCAACTACAGGGGGAAAAAAAAAACAACTATAAAAAACACAAACATACGGAGGCTAAATAACACACTTCTGAATAACCAACAGATCATGGAAGAAATCAAAAAGAAATCAAAATATGCATAGAACCTAATGAAAATGAAAACATAACAACCCCAAACCTATGGGATTCAGGACAAGCCGTGTTAAGAGGGAGGTTCATAGCAACACAAGTCTACCTCAGAAAACAAGAGAAACATCAAATAAACAACCTAACTTTACAGCTAAAGCAACTAGAAAAAGAACAGAAGAAGCCCAAAGTTAGTAGAAGGAAAGAAATCATAAAAATTAGAGCAGAAATAAATGAAAAAGAAATGAAGGAGACTAAAGATCCGTAAAACTAAAAGCTGATTCTTTGAGAAGCTAAATAATATAGACAAACCGGTAGCCAGACCCATCAAGAAAAAATGGAGAAGAATCAAATCAATAAAATTAGAAATGAAAATGGAGAAATCACAAAAGACAACACAGGAAATACAAGGATCATAAGAGATTGCTATGAGCAATTACATGCCAATAAAATGGACAACTTGGAAGAAATGGACAAATTCTTAGAAAAGTATAATCTTCCAAAACTCAGTTCAGTTCAGTTCAGTCACTCAGTCGTGTCCAACTCTTTGTGACCCCACGGACTGCAGCACGCCAGGCTTCCCTGTCCATCTGTCCATCATCAACTCCCGGAACCTGCTCAAACTCATATCCATTGAGTCGGTGATGCCATCCAGTCATCTCATCCTCTGTCATACCCTTCTCCTCCTGTGAAGAAATAGAAAATCTTAGTAGACCCATCACAAGCATTGAAATTGAAGCTGTCATCAAAATCTTCCAACAAACAAAAGCCCAGGACCAGATGGCTTCACAGGTGAATTCTACCAAAAATTTAGAGAACAAGTAACACTTATCCTACTCAAACTCTTCCAGAAAATCACAGAGCAAGGTAAACTCCCAAACTCATTCTATGAGGTCACCATTACCCTAACACCAAACCACACAAGGATGCCACACACACACACACACACACACACACACACAACTACAGGACAATATCACTGATGGACATAGATGCAAAAATCCTTAACAAAATTCTAGCAAACAGGACCAACAACATTTTAAAATGAGCATATATCATGACCAAGCTATCTTTATTCCAGGGATGCAAGGATTCTTCAATATTCACAAATCAAACAATGTGATACACCATATCAACAGACTAAAAGATAAAAACCATATGATTATCTCAATAGATGCAGAGAAAGCCTTTGACAAAATTCAACATCCATTTATGATAAAAAAATAAAAACTCTCTAGAAAGCAGGCATAGAAGGAACATGCCTCAACATAATAAGAGCCATAGATGACAAACCCACAGCAAACTCATCCTCAATGGCAAAACACTGAAAGTGTTTCCTCTAAAATCAGGAACAAGACAAGGGTGCCCACTCCCACCACGACTATTCAACATAGTTTTGGAATCCTAGTCACAGTAATCGGAGAAGAAAAAGAAATAAAAGAGATGTAGATTGGAAAAGAAGATTTAAAACTCTCATTGTTTGCAGATGACATGATCCTCTACATAGAAAACTCTAAAGACACCACCAGAAAATTACTACAGCTAATAAATAAATATAGTAAACTTTCAGGATATAAAAGTAATACACAGAAATCCCTTGCATTCCTATACACTAACAATGAAAAAACAGAGAGAGCAATTAAGGAAACAATTTCAATCACCATTGCAACAAAAAAAATACTTAGGAAAAAGTTTACCTAAAGAAACAAAAGACTTATACATAGAAAACTATCAAACACTTATGAAAGAAATCAAAGAGGACACAAACAGATGGAGAAATATACCACGTATGTGGATTGGAAGAATCAATATACTAAAAATGAATATACTACCCAAAGAAATCTATAGATTCAGCACAATCCCTATCAAATTGCCAAGAGTATTTTTCACAGAACTAAAACAAATCTTTTCACAATTTGTAAGGAAACACAAAATAACCTGGAATAGCCAAAGCAATCTTGAGAAAGAAGAATGGAACTGGAAGAATCAACCTTCCCGACTTCAGACTATACTACCAAGTTACAATGATCTACACAGCATGGTACTGGCACAAACACAGAAATACAGATCAATGGAACAAAATAGAAAGCCCAGAGATAAATCCACACACCTGTGGACACCTTATGACAAAGGAGGCAAGAATATGCAATGGAGAAAAGATAATCTCTTTAACAAGTGGTGCTGGGAAAACTGGTCAACCACTTGTAAAAGAGTGAAACCAGAACACTTTCTACCACCATACACAAAAATAAGTTCAAAATGCATTAAAGACCTAAATTTAAGACCAGAAAACTTAAAAAACTTATAAAACTCTTAGAGGAAAACATAGGCAAAACACCCTCTGACATAAATCACAGCTCAACATCACTCATTATTAGAGAAATGCAGATCAAAACCACAATGAGGTGTCATCTCACACCAGACAGAATGGCTGCCATCAAAAAGTCTACAAACAATAAATGTTCGAGAGGGTGTGGAGAAAAAGGAACTCTCTCACACTGTTTGTGTGAGTGCAAACTAGTACAGCCACTATGGAGAACAATGTGGAGATTCCCTAAAAAACTGGAAATATAACTGCCATATGACCCAGCAATCCCACTGCTGAGCATACACACTGAGGAAACCGGAACTGAAAGAGACACGTGTACCCCAGTGTCCATCTCAGCACTGTTCACAATAGTCAGGACATGGAAGCAACCTAGATGTCCATCAGCAGACGAATGGATGAGAAAGCTGTGGTACATATACATAATGGAGTATGACTCAACTATAAAAAAGAACACATTTGAGTCAGTTCTAATGAGGTGGATGAAACTGGAGCCTATTATAGAGTGAGGTAAATCAGAAAGAGAACACCAATACAGTGTATTAGTGCACACATATGGAGTTTAGAAAGACAGTAACAAAAGTCCTATATGCAAGACAGCAAAAGGGATGCAGATGTAAAGAACAGACTTTTGGACTCTGTGGGAGAGGGCAAGGGTGGGATGATTTGAGAGAATAGCACTGAAGCGTGTATATTACCATATGTAAAGCAGATGACCAGTGCAAGTTCGATGCATGAAGCAGGGCAGTCAAAGCCAGTGCTCTGGGACAACCCAGAGGGATGGGGTGGGGAGGGACGTGGGAGGGGTTCAGGATGGGGGGACACACGCACCCCTGGGAGATTCATGTTGAGGAATGGCAAAAACCACCGCAAGACGGTAAAGAAATTATTTTCCAGTTAAAATAAATAAATTAATTTTTAAAAGTAGTCTACGCAATACTACTCAGCCATGAAGAGAGTGAAGCAACGGCATTACAGCAGCATGGACAGGCCTAGAGACGATCATACTAAATGACGCAAGTCAGGAAGACGACTGTCGCATGACACCACTTGCGTGTGGAGTCTAAAATGTGACACCAGTCAACTATCTATGAAACAAAGACTCGCAGACAGAGAGAACAGCCTCCGTGGTTTCCAACAGGGTGGAGGGGTTGGGGAGGAATGGACTGGGAATTTGGGGTCAGCGGATGCAAACCATTATATCTATGCACAACTGCACCACTTTGCTGTCCACTAGAAACTAACACAGCATTACAAATCCACCACATTTCAATACAATAAGTTTTTAAAAAATAGAGGCATGGTTGGACTCAGGGTCTGTGGCAAAGCTGCCTGAGCCAGTTTCTCTCCCTCTGTTTGCCCCTCCGTCGGCTTTACTTCGCAGCAGAGTGCAAGGCTCAAGTGAACGGAGTGGTCCCAGCCACAAGGCGAACTCATTCAGAGACCTGACTTGTCAACTATCAAGTCAATCCAGTTTAAAATCAGAACCTGCCTCCCACAGTTTCTTCCTGATCCTTGCTTTAACTTTCTCCATGGTATTCATCACTCTGGATATTCTAAATACTCGGGTACTTCTTTCTTGGGTGTCTCCATTCACTTGAATATAAGCCCCTGATGATATCAATATTTTTGTCTTACACTCCTAAATCCCCAGCACCTAAAACTGCTTTGCACATAATAAACACTTGTTTAACAAATGAATAAGAGGCTAAAATCAAGAAAGCAGATAAAAGATAACAGTGTGTTGTGCTTTGTCACTCAGCTGTATCCGGACTCTTTGCGACCCCATGAACTGTTGCCCACCCGGCTCCTCTGTCCATGGAGATTCTCCAGGCAAGAATACTGGAGTGGGTTGCCATGCCCTCCTCCAGGGGATCTTCCCAACGCAGGAATTGAACCAGGGTTTCACACATTGCAGGCGGACTCTTTACCAGCTGAGCCACCAGGAAAGCCCATGAATACTGGAGTGGGTAGCCTATCCCTTCTCCAGGAGATCTTCCCGACACAGGAATTGAACCGGGGTCTCCTGCATTGCAGGCGGACTCTTTACCAGCTGAGCCACCAGGGAAGCCCCGAGATAACATCATGGACTCACAGTTCTAAGCGGGGCTGCTGCGCGGCTCGGCGGTAGAGAACCTGCCTGCCAATGCAGTGGATGTGGGCTCAGTCCCTGGGTCAGGAAGATCCCCTGAAGGAGGAAATGGCAACCCACTCAGTGTTCTTGCCTGGGAAATCCCAGGGAGCGGGGATCCTGGCAAGCTATACAGTCCATGGTGTCGCAGAGTCGGACAAAACTTAGCAACTAAACAACAATATCCCTAGGTTAGGGGGCTTTCCAACAGTAATGGCTGAGTCCCAAAGCTGCTTTGGCCCAAACTCTACCAAGAAGTATTAGCTGTAATAAGGTAAACAGGAGTCAGAGGTGAAGTGAAAAACTAGTATTTCTGCTTTAGAATTCCTGGGGAGATAGAAATTCAGATACCTGAACTCTGCCCCCACCCAATGACGGAAAGCCAACAGTGGGCCCAGGAATGCGCCCTGCGCATCCCAGTGACCCTCGTGTGGACCACAGAGGACGTTTCACGGTCCTTGAAGGCGGACCCTGCTAGCGGGAGCACCCTGAAGATGGCTTCTGAACTCGTCTGTATATTCAGCAGAAAAGAAAGGCTGACAGTCTACTCCTCGGGGTTCAGATCCTGGTGAAAACCAACACTTCACTTGCTTTGCTGAAAATCCCTGCCTGTTCCTGCAAGCCTCAGGAAGGGCAATATTGCCTGAGATGGTGAAAGGCAAGAAAATTAAATAAGTTTATGGAAATTCAAATAGGTTTGCAGTTACTCCTGAGTGCTACTTACTTTAATCAAAGTGTTTACCTTGACAATGGAAGATTAAATGGAACACTAATTAAGGAATTTTCTAATTATTCTTCCTTGTTGGGGATATCAACAGTGGAGGCAGATGGGTTTTTAGCCCTGACAAGATCAATTGTGTTCCAAACAAAGCTGAGTGTTGATTACTTGAGGGAGTCTATCGCCGCTTTTCATCTGGCATCTGAAAGTATCCTTGACTTCCTCCCAGGGCTTCCCCTCACAGTTCTTTTTTATATGCAATTTCAAATCTTATGGAAATCAAACCATTCAAATAATCAGGGAAACTCAAGGGACAGGATAGTGTACCTAACTGATTAAAGAGCTCCTGACGACATCCCCTTGTTGAACTTGCTCTAATAGAGGAGAACTTTAGAGTTGCATGTTTGATAGGGGAAGATTCGCAGAGATGTCTCAGTCAGCTGGTATTCTGCCATGGTCCACGGGGAAAAATAATTTTAGGAGAATGTGGAAGATAACACGCATGTATCACCACTAATCCAAAGTGTGTGTGTGGTTTACTATGAATGTATCATGTAGGCACACCACATATATTTAAAGCAATACAATTCATCTATGCGTGCTTAGCAGCTAATTTAAAAATGATAGTTAAAATGAGATAAAGGGCTAATTTAAATTGTGGTGGCTGTATTTTGCTCCTGGCGGCCCTGAAGCAAGCAGGATGTGGGAGGCATGAGTGTGGTTTCCCTCCTCTGGCCTCAGTCTTTTATCCCTCACGTTGTATGCCAGTGATTCTAATGTTTAAAGATGAGTCGTTTTTTCCTTTGTTTTGTCCCTAAGCACAATTTACCTACTTCATCTGGTGTTCAACTCAAGAGCAACTATTCCCACACCGGAGGAAAAGCTGGCAGTCGTGGATATTCTGAGATACATTTTCAAGGGTAATTTTGATTGGATGAGATGTTTGCCTTACCTACTGATTGGAGTGTAACCATTTCCTAGTACACACACAGACACACACAGAGACACGTGTGCAGAAACGCACACATATGCACTCACTCGTATCTATAAGAGTCAAAATACACTGGGCCTTTCCGCACTGGTTTTCATCATGAATCTACTTCATCCTTTCCAAAAGAGGCGCAGGAAATACTGCACATCTGCAAACGCAACTGGGGCTGACAATCTGTAGATACTGCGGATGTGTAAGAAGGAACTGATGCCTGGGAGAAACTAAGAAGATTAGAATAAACAGGTGCCTGTGTATCACCGTTACCTCTTGCCCCACTCACACACCCAAGCTTTTATTACATTCTAGAATACGAAAGCGCCCACGGAAGTTCATCTGAGGATACACCTACACACTCTGCTCAAGGCCAGGAAGACCAGCTGCAGAGCGAGCGTTCTCTGAAGAGTCCTCTCATGCGGCTCATTGAAGGGCAGCCAGGAAGTGGCTTGACCTCTCCGTGACTGTTACTCAGAGGAAGAATCCTGTTTAGCTTCAGAGCAGAACCACTCATGTTTTTCTACACAACCATTAAAACAAATGATTCTTCTACACAAGCTGACCTTCCTGACAAAGAAAAGGAACTTCTGGTGGACTTTCAAGAGCATCGGAGCTCAGAAGCAAATCTGTGAAGGAAAGAATGTTTTTTTATCATGTCTAGACACATAATTATGCTTAATTTGCTAAACGAAAAGGAAGAGCCTCAAGTGAATTATTTTAGATTTTCCCATTTGCCTTTTGAGTGCTCTGGTAAACGGAGATAATTCTACTCAAAGGTTATTGCTATTTAAATCCAGTCCAAGTCCTTGCTCTCCCCCAGCTGTTAAGTACTCACTTGATTGTTGCTGGAGCTCTGATGGGATGTGCAGGGGGCCTGAACTCCTCTGCTAGCAGGAAGCAGCTCAACCCACTGCCAGAGCCTTTGTAAAGTCTCAAACCAGCCTCTAAACCCTGCTTCTAATGTTCTGAGGTGATGGAGGTGCCTGCTTTCCAGATTGCATTTCAGAACGGTGTGTACTTCCTTCTCAAATAAAGTACTTGTGGAGACATTGCCAAATATTTTGTTTCCAGTATTCAGCATTCTCATAAGTTAGCATTTCAAATAGGGCTCCAAATATCACTTTCGGCCTGCAATTGCTATCTGGTTTGCATTCTCACACTTGGGACATTCTTTCCCCCTTGCTGAGTAGTCTGCAGGATCTTAGTTCCCTGACCTGACCAGGGATCAAACTTGGGCCCACAACAGCGAAAGCGCAAGTCTTAATCACGGGAGCACCAGGGCAGTCCCGTACCTGGACTCTCTAACCCAGCTCACACCCTCACATTGCCAGAGTTCTCAGACAGAAACGGCCCTCAGTCAACAGTGCGTGTGAACTGTGCATCGGAAGCAGATACTTAATCTCACCATGGAGTTTCCTTTAGGATTTTCCTAATTTCTTTAGTCAAGAACTCACCTGCATGTATTTGAAAAGAAGGCAAAAGTCCTTCACCTAAAGCACTTGGTAAAACGTTATGAAATGAGCAAAGCAAAGTCTATTTCTGACATGCTGCCCTGTGAAACAAGCCTAGTTCTGTTCATTATGGTTCTCTGCTTTTAAGTAACTTGAACTGGCTCTAATTTAACCTGAGATAAATCACAGATTCTAAAAGATGTCCCCCAAAGCTGAACCACGATCAAGCAAGGAGCTGGGCAAATCCTCTTCCCAGAGAGAAGCCAGAGAGATGGACAAGTAAACACAACAACTTAAGTGTTCTCAGAGCCCACCAACATCACATGGCCATCTGAGAAGTGGTGAATTGAGAAAAACCTCCTCAACTCTTGATAAGAACAGTAGGAATTTAGATGGGCCTGTTCCCAGCTTGATAGGCATGCAGGTTTCACCCAATGAGATAGGTCATGGAGACTGGCAGCTTCTCTGCTCTGACTGAAGGAGCTCCTGTTGCTTGGAGCTTGGAGTAGGCTATGGCCAAGCCAGCAGCCTTGATGTTAGCAGTGACTACGTAGCAGTTGGTCAGGAGGGGCGGGCCACTGGATACAGCCTCCTGAGGATCCAAGGTCAAGCCAGCATATTCTAGGCTGAGGATGCAAATACAGACAATGGATTCTGGAGGGGCCCAGGCCAGCCACACACTGAGGTGGCAACATTTGCACAGATCTGAAAGGACCTGGTAGAAACTGAACTCTAGGGCAGAAGTGAAAACCTTCTGAACCTTGAAAGTGCTTCTCCTAGAAACAAATACCTGGGTAGAGATGGAAGCCTTACTGACTCAAGCTGAAGTGAGCATAACTCTGTGCAATTGCTGGCTGATATAAATTCATGCAGACACAAGGGCAACCCCCTAGGAAGTTAGAGTTAAAAGCAAAATTAAGAGGCTTTAAAAGTCAGCAAGGTGCTTTTGAGCTGTGGTGTTGGAGAAGACTCTTGAGAGTCCCTTGGACTGCAAGGAGATCAAACCAGTCAATCCTAAAGGAAATCAGTCTTGAATATTCACTGGAAGGACTGATGCTGAAGCTAAAAGTCCACCTGATGTGAAGAACGGACTCCTTGGAAAAGACCCTCATGCCAGGAAAGATTGAAGGCGGGAGGAGAAGGGGACAACAGAGGATGAGATGGTTGAATGGCATCACCAACGCCATGGACATGAGTTTGAGCAAGCTCCGGGAGTTGGTGATGCACAGGGAAGCCTGGTGTGCTGCAGTCCATGGTGTTGCAAAGGGTCAGACACAACTGAGGGAATGAACTGAAAGTCATCAGCAGACACACATCATAGAGACAATTAGCAGACTCACCTGGGTAAGTCATGGACAAGAAAAGAAAGAGGAAAGAAGGAAGGGAGGAAGGACAGGCCAGAACCACAACCTCAGGGACAAAAGCACTTGAATCCAGAATTTTTCCAACATATTTTCTAAAGTCTCCATCATGAAGGACCTGGCAAGGGAATTCTCCCTTGGAGTCTTCAGAGGAGAGCCCCGTCCAGCCAACATCTGGCATCAGCCGAGGTGGTCCTGCCGCTGGCCCAGCGCAGCCCACTTGGGCTTCTGAAGGAAGAAACTGGTGACAGGTGGGGGCTGTTTCAAACGGCTCACTTTGTTATGCATGGAAAACTAGCAGAGATGGTCCAACCATGCCCAGCACACACGGCCAGGGGAGCAGCTAGGAGCAGCCAAGGCGCAGAGCAAGTGAGGTGGGCGCGCCCCAGGCCAGGTCCGATGCTGGAGGAGCGGGCTAAAAGGCACATTCTCTGAGCCTGGAAAACACACTTGATAACTCTGTTCCATGGGAGCCGAGAAACACAAGAGCTTTGCCAGGCGCTGGGGGACGTGTTGCTGCGAGAAACACCCTCGGAACAAAGTTCAGTGCCCGCTCTCTGTGAGTGTTAGTCGCTCAGTCGTGTCCCGCTTTTTGCAACCCTGTGGACTGCAGCCCACCAGGCTCCTCTGTCCAGGGGACTTCCCGGGCAAGAACACTGGACTGATTGCCACTTCCTCCTCCAGGGGATCTTCCCCACCCAGGAAGGAAGCCCAGGTCTCCCGCACTGCAGGCAGAATCTTTACCCTCTGAGCCCCCAGGGAAGCACATTCTCTCTAGACCACGGCTAATGGTGGGAGATGCCATTATTCCGCGGAGTCAGTAAAGACAGGAATAGTGGGACCCTAAAACTAGAGAGGCCAGGTGAAATGAGTGGCAGGTCAGCGGGGCAGCCAGAGGGCCAGACCCAGAGAGTGAGGGGGACCGTGAATAGAGCTTGTCCCTGCAGCCACACTGATGAGAAGCCCTTCTCAGGCGGCTCAGTGGTAAAGAACCCAGCTTCCAACGCAGGAGATGCAGGCGCGATCCGCTCAGTGGTAAAGAACCCAGCTTCCAACGCAGGAGATGCAGGCGCGACCCCTGGGTTGGGAAGATCCCCCAGAGGAGGAAACCCAACCCACTCCGGTGTTCCTGCCTTGAAAATTCCATGGACAGAGGAGCCTGGAGGGCTGAAGTCCACAGAGTCACAAGCAGCTGGACACGAGCAGGTGACTGAGTGTACCACGGTGTACACACCATCAACAGATGCACAGAGCCCCGGGAGCTGAGAGAAGGTGCCTCAATAAAACCTCACAGCCCTTTCCCCAGCTTCGGCAAGAAAGCCAGCTCAGAGGAGAGATCCTTTGGCTGAAGAAGAGGCTGGGTGCCTGGGAGGAAGAACCCGGCCCGAGGTACCACGTGGTAGCGATTCCTCTTGTCATCCGCCCAAGGGACCTGTAGCCGGCTGCCTCGGTAGAGACACGGGAGGGAGAGGAAGAAACCCAGATATTTAGAGGCTGTTTGAAATGAAAGAATTTGCCTTGCCCAGCTGCCCTGGGGGCTCAGCTGGTAAAGAATCTGCCTGCAATGTAGGAGACCTGGGTTTGATCCGTGGGTTGGGAAGCTCCCCTGGAGAAGGGAAAGGCTACCCACTCCAGTGCTCTGGCCTGGAGAATTCCATGGACTCTACAGCCCGTGGGGTGGCAAAGAGCCGGACACAACTGAGCGACTTTCACTTTCAAGGTGACAGCTCCTTCCCAGGCAGCCCACATGCAAGGATTTGTCAGGAAAGAAATATAAAAGCCCAGTTCAACTGCAAGGGCCCCATGAGGCTGGCCTAGACCTGCATCGTGGCTCATCACAACCCATCTCTTCTTCTCAGTTACCCTCTTCCTTCCCAGGAGGACACTGTGATAAGTTTCTTTTTATCTCCATCACAGAATCTGTCTGTCTGGAGCCTAACCAAAGATAACAGCAAGCACTCTGGGCTTATCAGTGATTATACTTCAGCTACTGGGTGGCTTTATGTTGTTTTCTTAGTCACCTATTAAACAAAAATTCATCAGAAAAGTATTATTTAAAAGTCAATCCTAAAGAAAATCAACCCTGAATATTCATTGGAAGGACTGATGCTGAAGCTCCAAAATTTTGGCCACCTGATGTGAAGAGCTGACTCATTGGAAAAGACTCTGATGCTGGGAAAGATTGAAGGCAAAAGGAGAAAGGGACGATAGAGGATGATATGGTGAGACAGCATCACCAATTCAGTGGGCATGAATTTGAGCAAACTCCAGGAGACAGTGGAGAACAGAGGAGCCTGGCGTGCAGTTGTCCATGAGATGGCAAAGAGTCAGACAAGACTTAGCAACTGAACAACGCTTTTTAAGTCTTTCTTTGGATAAACAAAACCATAGCACAGATCACCTTTTAATCCAGAAATGAAAGACTGGCCATCCACTGTGCCATCTCGTTAACGCCTTAAGTGAAAAATTTATGCCAAAATATCCATGGTCTTTACTGCCACTATAAGGAAGGCCATGCAGACTCCAAAGTGGTTTTCCTCGGTGATTAAGCGAATATTTGCATCCATCTAATCATTCCTGCTGCACATTATGATACCTAAGGCCTTTTTCTTTTACAGTTTTAGTGAAAAAGCAGTATAAAAAATATGAATGTCATTTACTTTTTCATGTTAAATGAGCCAGTGATTAGAAAAAAAATAGAACTAGTTAATATTCTGCTCCTCCAAGATTTAGAGTGTGGGAATGTTTATGAAAATATGCCTTTGACAAGAATAGGGGTAAATGAGTCTATTGGATTTTATGAAAGCCCAGATTCTTTTTTTCACCAGCTTTATTGAGGTATGATTGACAAGAACAAAATTGTGTCTATCTAGGTTTTGGGCCACTAAACAAAAGCTTTTCATGTTCCTTTCCCTGAGCGTGTCAGGTGGCTTCTACATTTGTAAATGCAAAGTGACAATATTTCTGACACTGGAGATATAGGAAATAAAACATCAATGACATCATACTGTCAATAAAAGTTTCAATGTAAACTTTTAATGTATTTTGAATAAATTAGTTGTCTAGACTTGAAATTGGCACATTCTCCTCAATAATGTGGATATATAACAATCCAATAAAGATAGTCAAAATGCGTCTTTGCATTGCAGGCAGATTCTTTATAGTCTGAGCCACTGGGAAAGCCCCTTCTTTGGTGCCTACTAAGTTACAAACTCAAACAGCCACAGATTCTGGAACACACACACACACGCACATGCACACATTAGACTGCTTTAAAGATTGGGGGTGGTGGGGTTCTTGGCTAACACTTACCTCTTCAAAGCATTTGAATTCCGTATTTGTACCAAATCACACTTACAGACAACACAGTTGTCGTCAGAAGGTGAGGGCCGTCATGCACTACCTCTGATTTATATCATATGCAGGGCTTTTGTTTTAAAAGAGCAATTTTAGTTTCACTTAGTCGGAAGAGTGTGGAAGAGACTTTGAAGTTGTTTATGGATGCTTCAAACTGTGCCAAACCACGTCTGGGACTGGTGAATGTGCTGCTGTTGCTGCAGGGTTCCCGGGTACGCTGGGAGGATCCTAAGGTTTTATATTCCAGAACTGATTTTGATTCTTATGCTAATTGCCAATTTCTGTTTCACTGATTCGTTTTTTAAAATACAGACAGTTTATTTAACTTCCCTACACCTTATCACGGTATGTCTCTTAGCCCAGACAGAGAGAGTAACACAGATTTGAGAATATTATTGCAGTGGTGGAACCCGTCCTTAGTGAGACAGAGAACTACACAAATTCCTGCAGTCAGGATGGCCAGTAACCTCGGCTCCAGAAGACTCTTATTCAAGGCAATCTGATGCCCGTTATGCTTTTCACTGTGTTGTCTTCCTCAGATTTACTCCAATACTTCAGCTGCACCAGTTATAACGATATCCAGGTCTGGAGCAATAGGGTTACAAGAGTAAAACAGATGCAGAAAGTGAGATGAGAACGGGGATATATAACCACGTGGAAGCAAAAACCAAGAGATACTGTATTAGCTAAACTTTACAAGCTATACCAGGAAGGTTGCTTTCAAAGTATTTAACTTGGGACTTCTCTGGCGGTCCAGCAGTCAGGAAACCTCCTTCTACGGCAGGGGTGTGGTTCGAGCCCTGGCTGGGGAAGGAAGATCCCACACGACACGCGGCAACTACACCCGTGCGTTCCAACCGGAGAGAGAAGCCCGCACACTGAAACGGAGATCTGGCACGGTGCAAAGAGGAACTACTCAAGTACTCAACTCACTTCCAAAACAGAAGTAGGTGATATCATGACTCCGTTTTACAGAAGAAAATGGAGGCACAGAAGGACTAAGCATTTGTCCAGCCTCACAGCACTGGTGAGAAGTGAAGCCCAGGCAGCCTGCGCGCGGCCCCTGCTCCCAAAACGCAAACTGTGCTGACGCTCAGGGCGAGTCACGCAGCCTTCCACAGGCCACTGGAAGGGATGCAAAAGATGAGTACGGACCAGAAAGTCAAAACGATTTGAGGACAGCCAGAGAGCAGACTATCTCTTAACCTATTTTTTTCGCCACCTCTCTATACCTTTCCCTGTATATCCCAGTGTTATAGCATTTAAAACTAGCAAAATCATTGCTTAAGGCCTCATCACATGCATAATATTTCATCGTCCTGACTCACTTTAACTCAGCACTAACAGTGACTTCAACGATAGCCAAGTTTTTATTAAACACACTTGCTCTGAAGCAGGCGCGCACTAAATCCTCTCTACACTTAATTATGTTTAACTCCACCTTCATGCCTCAGTCTTCTCATTTCCCCTCTTCCTGTGAGTGAGCGTTCACCCTAGTCTCATTTCCTGTGTGTGAATCAACAATTCAATTGTGATTCAACAATTCTCTTCTAGACCTTTCCCTTTCCCGAGTCTAGATCCCGGCTCCACCCTCTTCACCATGATCCACCTTCACATCTGCTCCTCAAGTTCATCTTAATGTCAAACTGGCAGAAATGACATTTGTTTTTATCCAAATGGAAGCTGTTTTCTTCTGCAGACTGCTTCTCATGGTGACTTCCAGACGACCGTGGGCGCCGCCTCTGCACTTCCTGCCTGCCGTCTGGAGTAATCTGCCACACATCCCTCCCAGTCCTGCCTGACAGACTGCTTCTCCTACCCCAGGCGTGCAGCTCTTTTGATCACTTTCTATAAACTCTTCCTCTTTGCTCCACTTGTAACAGACTCCTGTAGACTCTAACGATTTCACCCAAATGTCTCCTTTCAACCTTTTAATCTTATTGCCAAATCAGTTTTCAAAAAGTTCAGCCTGAGACAACCTTGTGCAGATGGTCCAGATGCAGTAACACCACACCTTCATGCTTCTCCTCCTCTACGACCATCTGCTGATGCTCCAACTGGCCAAACATCCTTCAGTCAAAGGACAAAGGAGCGTGATGACCCCGCTCAGACAAGTCTCCTATGGCAGCAAATTGGGTGACGGAAGGTGGAGCAGGGTTCTAACACAATCAGCACAATTTTACACTTCATAAATTGATTTAATTGGACGTTAAAAAAATTTGTGAAATACCCCTTCAAGTTGCACTTACAACTTCATGACATTTTGAGGAGGTTGAGATATTTTAAAGGTTGTAAGGTCTAGCTGGTTTCCTTACAATTTATTTATAAGTATACTTTTGCACTCTGCTCATCTCAGTGATAAAGGAAAAGCTTTTATTTTTTTCTTTCTCCAAATGTGTACTCTTATGATATTTCTTGAGATGACTTTTCAATAAACTGATGGTGGCGATGTAGATTTTATAAATGACAATCTTCTGGTGCAGGGGCAGGGAAGGAGTTCAGTGAAAAATGATCTACTTTGTTCCTAAATTTCATATGTGTCTTCCCAAAGATTATTTTAAAAGCAAGAATTCTTTTCCATTTTAACTTGCTATCTACCCTGAACCTTCATTGTGGCATCTATTTTCGGAGACCTCAATATGCACTGAGTCAAAAAAGAGCAAAGTGACACCTGAAGCTTTAATACAAGGAATCCAGTTCACTGTGTGGAGCAGGCTCACTGAGATCCTAATGTTCTGCCTCTCGTGGGCACAGCCCTCAGTTCAGATATTACACTTTCAAAAGAAGAAAAGAATTCACCAAAACCAAAAATGAAAAACACAAACCAAATGTTGTGTTAAATGTACAAATATTATATACAATAAATGTATATGTAATGGTATAAAGAATTCACAAAAATTCAGAGAACTATTTCTATATGAAGAGTATGTGATGTGATTAAAATGTCATAATGAAGAAATCATTTAATGTTTTATATGTTACAATTATGATGAGGAATGATCATTTCCCTAACCTTCAGCTCGAGTTTGGTTTGAGCGGCCGTCTCAGGACATTATTTTTCCTGTTATATACTCTTTTGAATGGCACCGATGTCAACTGTTCTTCATCATTGCCGCTAGTCACTGATGTGATCTTGTAAATAAGAAAGTAATAAACGCCTTTCAGTCCAAATATATAATTAGTGCTAGTTGTGAAGTATAGGTTATGACAAGATTCATAGTTCATGTTCAGATTTCCAGGTTAATAAATTCTACATGACAAAAAAAGAAAGAAAAAACCTCCCAAATTTTCTCACTTAAATGCTATTCAGAGGCTCTTATTTATCAAAGATTGAGTTATAGTAGGACAGTTTTTGTGTTTTATTTTTTAATTTCTCAGTATAGAAGAACTCTGCTGCTGCTCAGTCACTAAGTCATGTCTGACTCTCTGTGACCCCATGAACTGCAGCACCATCAGGCTCCTCTGTCCTTCACTATCTCCCAGAGTTTGCTCAGATTCATGACCATTGATTGAGTCGGTGATGCCATCTAACCATCTCATCTTCTGTCTCCCCCTTCTCCTCCTGCCCTCAGTCTTTCCCAGCATCAGAGGCTTTTCCAATGAGTCAGCTCTTCACATCAGGTAGCCAAAGCTTCAGCTTCAGCATCAGTCCTTCCAGTGAATATTCAGGGTTGATTTCCTTTAGGATGGATTGGTTTGATCTCTTAGCTGTCCAAGGGACTCTCAACAGTCTTCTCCAATGCCACAGTTCAAAAGCATCAATTCTTTGGTGCTCAGCCTTCTTTATGGTCCAATTCACATCCACACATGACTACTAGAGAAGAACTCTGAATTCTTTCAAATACCGTGTAGGCAAAGAGCACCATATGTTGAAGTGACTGCCTTTGACCGTGAAATGCTCATTTCCTGTAGTAGATAGCTGGCCGGCTCCCAGAGTGGCATGGTTTCCTTGCATAGCAGAGAGTTGTGTTCAAAGGGCTGATGAGAGTAAATATATCTGTAGTCCCCAAGGCTTCTTGCATCTCAGAGGTGCCGTACAGATACTTCTCACTGATGGAATGTGAGTAGAAGGGATATAGGCCACTGCTAGGCCAAAGCAGTTAAGAAGACATGCTTTACCCAAGACTCCACAGGAAGGCAATGTCACAAGAGGGAAGAAGTCTGGGACCCAGCACGACTGAATAAACCATCCACTGACCAGGTGTATCTGCAACGAACGACGCGACAGCTGACCAAAGTCTTCCTTATGTATTATGCCTCTGAGATGGTAATCTATAAGTGAGTACCATGATACAGAAATATACTATATATCATGTACAAAATACGGCAACGTATAAGCTTCCGAAGGGACTTCCCAGGTGGCCCAAGTGGTAAAGAATCCACCTGCCAATGCAGGAGACACAGGAGATGCAGCTTCCATCCCTGGGTCAGGAAGATCCCCTGGTGGGGAATGGCAACCCACTCCAGTATTCCTGCCTGGGAAATTCCAGGGACAGAGGAGCCTGGCGGGCTACAGTCCATGGGGTCCAAAGAGCCAGACCTGACTGAGTGACTGAGCATACCTGCATGCAAACTGACAAAATGTAGAATATAAATACAAAGAATACTGAGAAATATAAAGTATTATGTATTTGTCAAAGGCATGTATATGTGTGCATATATAGTTTATAAATATGTATAAGTAAATACATTTTATATTATATTCATGTAGTATATACACATATATACACACATTTGGCAGATATATATAATGTTTTGTATTTTTAATATTTTTGTATTTGTATTATGTAAATATAATTGCATTTACATAGTTTATATATTTATATTTTTTGTTAAAGTAATATTGTATTATAACATATTATAGAATAAATATAGAATAATTATGTGATATATTTTACTTTTCCTTCATTAGGATAAAACGTTCTGAAAGGCAAAAAAATGAAAAGTGTATTGCTGCTCCTCCTCCTACTTTAGTTAATACACGTCAGTGCAAAACCGAGGACGGAAGAGAGGACAGAAAGTTGCCCTGCACCCCTTCCCTTAGAGAACTGTCTCTGCCGGTTCCTAACTGCAGCTGAACTGTGAAGAGCTTGTAAGCAAGAGAGCCGATCAATTTAGTACTTAAGTATCGGTATTAATCACGTGAGTGAAGAAATGTGTGATTGTACAAATTGCTCAGTGAGATTACGAAGGAGTTTGCATTTGCAAACACACGTCTGTGCGATTTGCCTGGTAACGACCGGTTACAGAACGTAAAAAGTGTAGCCCCCGAAATCAGACAAGCGATTCATCCCTCAGCTCCTGCTCTTGCTTCAGAGGGTTCTCTGCTGCGAGCTGTTTATGTCCAGCGGCTCCATTACTTCTGCTCCCAAATTAGCTCAGTGAGTCCACTCTGGAGTGTGCCTTCCCTCTTTATGACCTCTTACTTACTTGATGTTTTCCCCGAAGAAGTGCTCTTAGAATTTACATCAAGTCTCTTGACTCCCCTTCTGCCGCTGGCGATTGGCCCGCCCCCTTGGGGTAATAACTCCTGAAGAGACTTGTTTCTGTCCCCCTCTCCGATTCGTCTCTGGCTGGGCTCTTTCCCAACCTACCTCCATCGGACTTTGTCTCTGTCATTCTGCACACAACTGCCTCGTTACTTGGTCATCCATAAGCTCCGCATTTCTGAATCCAAGGGCTTCCCTGAGTTGGTAAAGAATCCGCCTGCAGTGCAGGAGATGCAGGTTCGATTCCTGGGCGGGGAGGATCCGCTGGCGAAGGGATAGGCTACCTACTCCTGTGTTCTGGCCTAAAGAATTCCATGGACTGTATGGTCCATGGGGCCGCTAAGAGTCGGACACGACGGAGCGCCTTCCACTGTCACTTTCTGAATCGGAAGGTCCCGTCCGTGACCCCAGCAGCGTCTGACACAGCTGACGCGCCCTTCCTCTCTGGGCCGCTGTCTTCTCCTGGTTCCAAAACCCCACACTCCCGGCGGCTGCTCCCTCCTTCTCAGTCTCCTTTGCCAATTTCTCCTCTTTTCTATAACTTCCTCGTGCCTCAGTGTCTCAGATCTCATTCCATAGCCCTTTTCTCTATGCGTACTCTTTCCTTTGGTAATCTCATTCCTTTTTACTGCCTTCAATGTATTTATTTGCAATTATTTCTAAGTTTATAGCTCCTACAAACTGGGGACTACAGCCGCACACTTGATATCTTGAGACGTGTAAACTGATCACAATATTTACTTTTTAATTATAACTATTCCGTCTCAGATTAGCCCCAGTTGTATATAAATTTCCTGTAGCAGGAGCCTCGACAATTTTTATTCACTTGCTCAGCCTCAGCAGTTGGAACCATGTCTGCAACATGGCTAATACTTAACAAATATTTGCTGCATAAACTGCATACAGGAAAGAAGCAAGGCTGGCTGTCACCTGACCCATTCATTCTTTTTTAAAAAATATTTATTCATTTATTTGTGACTGAGCTGGGTCTCCCTTGCTACACGTGAGCTTTCTCTGTTGCTGCTAAGTCGCTTCAGTCGTGTCTGACTCTGTGCAACCCCATAGATGGCAGCTCACCAGGCTCCCCCGTCCCTGGGATTCTCCAAGCAAGAAACTGGAGTGGGTTGCCATTTCCTTCTCCAACGCATGAAAGTGAAAAGTGAAAGTGAAGTGCTCAGTCGTGTCCGACTCTTAGCGACCCCATGGACTGCAGCCCACCAGGCTCCTCCGTCCATGGGATTTTCCAGGCAAGAGTACTGGAGTGGGGTGCCATTGGAGCTTTCTCCAGTTGCAGCGAAATGAGGCTACTCTTTGCTGTTGAGTGCGGGCTTCTCACTGTACTGGCTTCTCTTGCTGGAGGCCACAGGCTCTAGGGATGCGGGTGTTGGTAGTAATGGTGCACGGGCTCAGCTGCCCCACGGCATGTGGGATCTTCCTGGACCAGGGATGGAACCCATGTCCCCTGTGTCCGCAGGCAGATTCTTAACCACTGAACCACCAGGGAGGTCCCATTCATTTTCTACAATATTGAACTTAATTGATCATTCTCCTTGTGCAACGTGCAAATAGGTTGGTACAGATTATCTAAATATTTTATTTATTTTGCAGTAGTTTATGTGAGAGGTTCCTGGTATATCCAGTTATTTAATAATGATGTAATCTGCTTATCAAATGTTGAGAAAACCAAAAGGTAGACATCTTAGTCGGAGAAAGCAATGGCACCCCACTCCAGTACTCTTGCCTGGAAAATCCCATGGATGGAGGAGCCTGGTAGGCTGCAGTCCATGAGGTTGCTAAGGGTCGGACATGACTGAATGACTTCACTTTTCACTTCCATGCATTGAAGAAGGAAATGGCAACCCACTCCAGTGTTCTTGCCTGGAGAATCCCAGGGATGGGGGATCCTGGTGGGCTGCCGTCTATGGGGTCGAACAGAGTCGGACACTACTAAAGCGACTTAGCAGCAGCAGCAGCAGCAGACATCCTAGTATTGTTCTTAAAAACCATGAATCTTGTAAGAAATGCAGACTAAATCTTCCCCTGCAACTCCAATTCATTGATTCTTAAACTGGTGGTGGTGGTTTAGTTGCTAAGTTATGTCTGATTCTTTGGAACTCCATGGACTGTAGCCCACCAGGCTCCTCTGTCCATGGGATTTCCCAGACAAGAATACTTGAGTGGGTTGCCATTTCCTTCTCCAGGGGACCTTCCCCACCCAGGGATTAAACCTGGGTCTCCTGCCTTTCAGGTGGTCTCCTGCATTGCAGGTAGGTTCTTTACCAGCTGAGCCACCAGGGAAGCCCCGATTCTTAAACTGTCTGTGGGGAAATTCCCAACCCATTTGGGGAGAACTTTTGTAAAGTATAATAAAAAAGACTTACCTTACCAGAAAAGTAAAAATTCAAAGCGGCACAGATCATACAAAATCCATCTGTTCCACGTGAGGTTCAGTGTGACTGTCAAACGGTTACATTTCTACACGATCGCTCTCAGTTTCTGCATCTGTGTCGTCATGAGCGGTAAGGAAGTGTCCAGAGCTGACTCTGCGGGCCTGGCGCGCCGCCTGGGGCATCTAGATGCACCCCCATTCTGATCTCTTTCCATTTGCGTCTTCCACTGGAGAGTGCAAACTTCCTACAGACAACTGCTCTGTGACCACTGTTTCCACCTAATCCACACTAAAGAAGCTGTATCGTATATACCTTAATCTACTAAGGTAGTGTGGTCACTGAGAATACAGGATAAGATCTCACAAAAGCTTTACATGCATTTGTCTCCGGGGCCAGGAAGGTGTGTCATCCTGCTCCCCTTGCCCCGCCTAGAAAACCTTCTCGTGCCTGGAGACCCGCTGACCTTGGGGGCCGGGAGGGCAGGGCTAGTGCTCTTTCCTCGGTTACCCTCTTTGTCAAGATGCTCAGTAAGCTGGCAGCAGAAACAGTGGTTTCCCTGTCGGATCTGCCACCACCAGGAGCGAGCACATCTCAGCACAAACGGTTATGTCCAATGGTCGTCCAGGAAACGGTTCCGCAATCTGTGTTTAATCAAATTCATTGAGTTTGCACAGCATTACAAGCAGCTCATTACTGTCATTTTCCCCACAGACGACTCTATTCCTCAGTATCACTTACTCACGGAACACCTCCTGGCAATGACCAGCGCCAACCACCCGCCTCCACCGTGCCAGAAGCAATAACTTCTGATGCAGAGTGTGAACACTGTATTATATTTAATCTTTCCTCTGTGTGTTATCATTCACCATAACCACCCTTCTGAATTACAGAAAATCACATGGCAGAGAGGGTTGGTTCCATATTGTTTTCTCCAACGAGATTCCGTGGTTTGCTCCCGACAACCAGCCAGTCTCTGGACTCAAGGCAAACTGTCAGCTGCTGTTCCAACGCCTGCTGCTGCTGCTGCTAAGTCGCATCAGTCGTGTCTGACTCTGTGCGACCCCATAGATGGCAGCCCACTAGGCTCCCCGGTCCCTGGGATTCACTGGAGTGGGTTGCCATTTCCTTCTCCATCTGCCTGAGCAGTGCTCAAAACCTCACTGCACTGCATGGCGTGCGACAGGAACACTAGCTCAGTCTCTGTTGCTGCGTCTCCCTATGATGAGCCTTCAAGGTTTTCAACATGGAACTCCATCTACAGCACAGCTTATACAACATACAATTTCAATTCTCTCCATCACAAGGAGGGGTTTGTTTTCTTTTCCTAAAGTCCCATGCAGAGGGAAGTGTGGGATTGACAGCACATGCTGAGCAAAACACCCTGATGATTTCACTGTGAAATCTTGGGCAAATGAGCTGTGGCTGATGACACACAGAAAAAACCACTCAAGTCATCAAAGGGGAAAAAACGCCAACAAGCCCCTCATAACCGGTGTGTAGCATCTTATAAGCAAAAGGTAGTTGCCTCACCTAGGGTTCTTATTTTTCAACTTTAGGGCTGGTGTCAGGTAGAACTTCGGTTCTGGGACAATTTGATTCAATGGGTGTCCCTGACTCTGAAAAGTGACTCTGCATTCATTCATGTAATATTCTGACAATAAATATGTACTAAGTGCCCAGTAGGCTTTGCACTTTAGTATTTCAAGATGGCTAATGGAATATTTGCCTAAAGTGAGTTCAATGGGACATTAGGTTCATGGATGTTGTGAAAAGAATTATTCTATGGTCAATCGAGTTTGAAAAATAAAACTGCATTAAACAAAGAGAATCATGCCTATTTGTAGAATGGTTTCTCAGAGCTGACAACAGCCTAATGTGCATTGAGAATTTCTAAGTAGGGAAATTAGAGGGTCACATTAGCCATAGTGTCTTAGTTAACTGGATGCCTCTGGTCCTTTAAATTTTTTTCCAACTCTTTGCAACCCCACGGACTGTACCCTGCCCGTCTCCTTTATCCATAGGATTCTCCAGGCAAGAATACTGAAGTGGGTTGCCATTGCCTTCTCTAGGGGATCTTCCAACCCAGGGATTGAACCTGCACTTCCTGGGCCTCTTGCTTTGGCAGACAGATTCTTTACCACCAAGCCACCTGGGAAGGCCCTCAGGATGTCTTACAGCCCTGATATTTCTCAGAATATGTTTTGGTAACTGTGTCTTTATACTCTTAAGGATCATAAATGTTTGTAATACCACCCCCCCCCACCAACCTTTTCCACTTTTCTTGAGACCACAGCTTTGGTCTGTGGTTGCCAATAAACCAAGGCACCACAGAACGGATGTGAACCCCATAGGCTCCATCTCTCCCCCAGTAGTGGCCACAAATGAGGAGATGTGGGATCAAAAGCATAAGGATCTGAACCTCTGAGTCAGCATTTCAAGGCAGTGGCCATGAAGAGACACAGACTAGAATGGAATTTGCATGGGTAGGAAATATACTCTTATGGTTAAACCACTGAGGTTCTGAAGCATGCTACTGCAGCAGAGCTGATCCTGGCCACTCTGTCTATAGTGAAGCTATTGTAGATGACATTTTTAACCTTTGGTATGGGATTATATCCATACAGAATGGATTATCTTCTTGACCAGAATTACACGTGCAGATTTTACCAGCCCATCATTACTTGACAAGTATTTGGAAGAAAAGAAAAAAAAAAATCTGAAAAGGTGGGCAGAGAGTCAGTGTGATAAGTTATGTTTCTTACTAAAAGATTTCTAGCAGGTGCTGCCTGTGAGAAAGAATGTGCTACAGCCTATGAACGCCCCTATATCTTAGAGAAGTGTCTGTGCCATGGGTGGGTTTTTTTGTTTTTTGGCTTTTTTTTTTTTTTTTTTGCACTTAATTTATGAGTCTAGGTACAAACATAAATCCCCTTCACCTTCAAGGAAAGTCTTTGGTCCTAAAGCAATCATCTGAAGAAAGAAGTCATTTTATCAGAAACTTAAGCATCTTCATTACAACATCAACAACATTTATTATGTCCACTGGTTGGCAGGCTACTATCCTGAGTGCAATAGGAATTTACATAATTTGGCCCCTGGGGTTTTTCTAGTCAAAAGCAGCAGCACTTAACACCCACACCCCTCCACCCCTGCTGAGCACACATGATGAATGACATTCTCATGAATGATGCATTTGCATGTTCAAAGCCACAGTTATGCACCATTTCCACCAAGATATTGGTCATCCTTCTCTCTTTCAGGCAAGACACAGAGTATAATGCAAATGAGAGGAACAGTCAAAGAACAGCCTTGAATGTGTCCAATTTATGTAAAGGAAATACTTTGTGAACTCAAGTATTTTAATCCCACAAGTGGAAAGTTAATCAGATTTGCAACAGAAAAAAAAAAGAGTGACCATTATATGATGTTGCTGACGATAATAGGTGATATTTATGGAATGTTTTCTACATACAAAATCAGTACTCCAAATATAAGCAAATGTAAGACATAGAGTTGTATAGCTGTTTTTATATCAATTTACCTAATCCTCAGTTCTCACCACAATCATCTGAAAGAGCATTATTATTTTCCCCCATTTTGCAGGAGAGGAAACTTAGGGAGAAAGAAGGAAGTGATTCGTACAAGGTATGCAGCTGGGAATTCACAGAATTGATATTATGTCATCTGCCAAGTGACTTCAAAGCTCACACCGCTATATTATAAAACAATGTCATAAAATAGTGTTTCGTGATATTTATAGTTGAGAACAGCTAAGCATCCATCCCTGCTCTTAGTTGCTAGATATTGGGAATCTAAATTTCCCTTTCTCTGGAGTGGCTGGGAAGATTTACTGTAGAGTCCCTTGAAACCACGAGAAGTTACAGACCTTTTAAGAAACGTGCACTATGCCACTGAGGGAACAGCAGAAAGGAAGGTGGCACGGGGGTCATCCTCCTGCTGTGTATCAGAGAAGAGCTCTGGGGCCAGAGCTCTGGGATTCAGCATGAGGCCCTGCACAGGGGACTCTTCTCAACAGTCTGCAGTGACCGACATGGGAAGAGGAGCTAAAAAGGAGTGGGGATATACGTATCAGTTCAGTTCAGTAGCACAGTCGTGTCTGACTCTTTGCAATCCCATGGACCACAGCACGCCAAGCCTCCCTGTCCATCACCACCAATTCCTGGAGTCCACTCAAACTCATGTCCATGGAGTCGGTGATGCCATCCAACCATCTCATCCTCTGTCATCCCCTTCTCCTCCTGCCCTCAATCTTTCCAAGCATCAGGGTCTTTTCCAATGAGTCAGCTCTTCACATCATGTGGTCAAGCTATTGGAGCTTCAGCTTCAGCATCAGACCTTCCAGTGAATATTTTAGGACTGATTTCCTTTAGGATGGACTGGTTGGATCTCCTTGCTGTCCAAGGGACTCTCAAGAGCCTTCTCCAATACCACAGTTCAAAAGCATCAATTCTTCGGTGCTCAGCTTTCTTTATATATGCACATATATGTACGTATAATTGATTCACTTTGCTGTATATCAGAATTCCACATTTCAAATCAACTATACCCCAGTAAACATTACAAACAAAAAACCAACAAACAAAACCTTGGCTCTGCACTGACTCTGCAGCCCCTGTGACTTTCACTTGGGCATTCATCCAGTTACTGACTGGGGACCCGTCTGCATCCGGCACCACCGCGGCCTTGCAGAGCCGGCACCGGGCAGGCCAGGTCCCTGCCCTCGTGCACTTGCATTTCGGTGGGGAAGGCAGGTAACGCACCAGGACCCAAGGCCATTAAAGCACTGGTCTCAGAGTACAGAGAATCACCTGAAGAAAACAGGTGTGAGGCAAAGTGTAGAGAGGGTCCAAAACATCACTGATTAGAAGCAGAGCATGTCGGGCGTAATGTTCGTGGAATGTACAGAACGCACCGTTCTCTCCACACTTTTTTATGACATGAAATTGAAGATGCACATAAATAAAACATGGGTGTTTTCAGCACAACTTTTGCGAGTAATTCTCTTCTTGTGTTGATTTTACTTTCAAACTAGTCTGTAATAAAACAATAAATTTAAAATGTTTTCCCTTCAAAAACAATATAAAACTTCAATAATATTTTAATAAAGAAAAATTAGGAAAAAATACAAAAACGAACAGTCATGCACTGGTGATATGAATTCTTCAGTTGTCATAAAAAATGAGAACAATAAAGACAATACAGCAATGTAAGAATGTCTGTGATACAGTAGGAATATACAGAATATAAGATTATTTTTGATAGCTATTATCATAACTGTATAATATTTTACATGCATAAAACAAAGAGAGGAACATTGCCCAGGCAATGAAGTCAGTTGAATAGTAGGGAAATTGGATTGTAGATGATATTGTCTTATTTTTGGTATTTATGAAACAATTTTTAAACTATTCATAAGATTTTTGAAAGAAAGCAAGCTGTCTAATGATTTTGAACCATCCCCGCAGACTTCATTGACGGGAAGAAAAAGTTTTCCTTATTTGACTTTCATGTAAAGGGTTATTCTATAAAAGTTTTAATATATGTTGCTCTTGCAAATGGGTGTCCTAAACTACACATAAATTTGTTTTCGATTCAGTAGTTAATCATCACTAGACAGACACGTACTCTAGGTCGGCTACTTAATCCATCAAAGAGCTGATCTCTCCAAGGTTAGTTACAAGCGGTGCTTGACTTTGCCCTTTTCTGTTTATTTTTTGTCTATGTTGAGGTTGCTTTCCCATAAATCTAGTTTACAAGCTTTCTCTGAACTGCAGTGTCTGGTAAGACGGCTAATTTTCTCCCCTAAGCTTGTGACAATTATAATTTTAGAATCTTCTAATTCCGGCTTCCTTTTTCCTTCTCATTTCTCTGTATACCCAGCAGCTTTTATACTAAAAGTTGATACTCAGTCATTTGCATCTTACCGTCTCCTCTTAGAATACCATTCCATTTAGAACAGGAAATCTTATTCTCAGAGACACTGGCTGCCAACATGTGATCTTATAAACCTTTCTACCTACCGAGTCACATCTTCCCAGCTAATGACTACCTCGTGATTCAACCCTGAATATCCACTGAAAGGACTGATGCTGAAGCTCCAATACTTGGGCCACCTGATGCAGAGAGTCGACTCTTGGTAAAGATCCTGATGCTGACAAAGACTGAAGGAACAGGAGACGGGGCGGCAGGGGATGAGATGGCTAGATAGCATCGCCATCTCAGTGGACATGAATCTGAGCAGAACTCCAGGAGACAGTGAAGGACGGGGGCAGCAGAGGATGAGATGGCTAGATAGCATCGCCATCTCAGTGGACATGAATCTGAGCAAAGCTCCAGGAGACAGTGAAGGACAGGGAGGCTGGCGTGCTGCAGTCCACAGGGCCCAAAGAGTTGGACACAACTTACCGACCGAACAGCAAGAAAGTGACTACCATATGAGTCTGAAACCCTGGTTATCTGGGGAGTTTCGGGGCCACGCCATTTTAAATAGGAATGTTTCATGTGCTATTTTTGTAGTTCTCATGGAATGCAGACCAGTTTGTGTGAATGTCTATCTCATCCCATGTTCATTTGCTTCCAGTGGTCAAGCTGTAAGCTAGGCGAATCATTAGCTAGGCGAACCATTAGCTAGGCGAACCATCAGCAGTGATTCCAGACCTAAACTAAGTTAATGACAACTGTGAAATGGATGTCCTTACCAAGGAATTACAAGGTTATACCACTTTCTCTCAGGATCTGAACAAAACAGTGGGGACATTTTTCATGGCTGAAACCCCCACTGTGACTGCTGTGTCTCTCCTGCCCAGCTGTCGTTGTCCTGTACATGCGATATGTGGGCTACAGGAATCCCCTTTTCCTGTTTGCAATCATTATTGATTCAAGTGTTTATTAGGAAGTCACTACACGCCAAACAATGGTGAATTCATTAGCTGGAACCAAGCATTAACCCTCGGGGTCGTGGACCTTAAGCTAGGGGTGCAGACAGGAAGCCCTTCAAACAAATGCATAAGTACGACATTGTAGAGTGATAAGACCACAAAGACTCCCACTTGGGCAATAGAATGTGGTGGAGTTGGGGACTGGCCTCTTAGACGGGGTGATCAGAGTGAGCCTCCCTAAGAAACTGACATTTGAACTGAGATTTAAATGACGTGACTGACCAAGTGCAGAGCTGGGGACTGTATCTGGCAGAGGCAACGGGAAGGGTCAAGACCCCTCCAACCGCAGCAGCCGGGGGAAACCTGAGGGGCTGGAGGGATGAAAAGAAAGCCGCTGGATCTTGAACAGAGTGAGCAGGGGAGTGGATGGCAGAGGTGAAGTGGACCGGGAGGCCCAGGCCAGGTCGGGGCGGCAAGCTACGCCCTGGGGACAATCCTCCTAGCTACCTGTTTTCGGTGAACTGAGAACTTATTTTTACAGATGCCCACTTGCAATCTCTATGATGATGGGGACACTGACTTTTGTTTTATTGTTTTCAAGTTTCATTGCTCATTTTTTTAAATTTATTTTTTAATTGGAGTGTAACTGTAATTGAAAGTCAATTAATGCATCTCACAAACCAGAGCTTTATTCTTGTAATGATCAGCTGAGTGTTATAAAATTATATGCGTATATTTTAATGTAATAATAACCTTTTGCTATTTAATAAGAATAAATTTATTTTTTAATATTTTGAAATTCGCCCAAGACTTGTCAAAATCTGTCTTCTCTCTTTTGATCAAAGTACCAGCAGTGCCCTTGGTCTCGTGTCTCGGTCCACACAGCCTACTATCTGCCTTTACAGGAAGTTTGGTAACTCTGAGGTCACGCCAACTACCGTGAGAATACACAATTCCTTTTTAATCATCCCGAGTTTCTTTTTTCTAAATGATATCTGCTTCTTTCTTCTCTTATAACAAATATATTTATTGAATGCCTATTTGTGATGTTAGTAGGAAATGATACACAGTGGGAGAAAATAGCCTCTCAGATTATAGATAAAGTTGAAATATTGAGGTTGGTATTAATATTTCTACTTCTGTCTCCGTTTTCTCTCAATCTCGCCAATCTAGTTTCTAAAACCACAATAGACACACCCCTTAGATATAACTGACGTATACCATTGTATTAGTTTAAGGTGTACTGCTAAGTAAATTCACATGTGCATGTATATATATATACTGTGAATTGGCCATCACAGTAAGTTTGGTTAACATCTATCACTTCACATAGTTACAATTTTTTATCCTCATGTACACAAAAAAATTAGTTTAGAATTGCTCACACATTCTTCCATGAGAAACAGATTTACAAAGTCACGACTGGCATTAAAACAGTTCTTATTTTCCTTGGGCCTTATAATATCCACTTAAAATTCTCTTTCCCAAAGAAACTTAGGTTGCTTCTTCTTCTACCCCTTCATTTGTGACACGATCACACTCATGTATTATTACTTACATCCCAGATTTGGGTTCCCCTCACATCCTGCTTGGCTTAGCTTATAAACAGATGTTTTGCTTATATGTTTATTTTTTGGTGTGTGTTTCGTGGTGCTGGTCTGAGCGTCAAAGCCCAGAGCCTCCTCAGAAGTGTCTCTCCTTTCTTTCCTGTTACCTTGCTCCCATTTTCAACTTCTTTCCACCCTTTCCTCACCCACCCCCTGGAGGATCTGTTTAGTTTCTTATTTATCCAGCCTGCATTTCCTTTGCACAAATGAGCAGATCTGTGCATATTTGAGAGCCTTTTTTTTCTTACTTGAAGAATACACTACAGGTATTTTTCTGAACTGGGCTCTCGTTACTTCACAGCATTTTCTGGAAATCCCTCCAAATCAAACGCAGAACTCACCCTCCCTCTCCTTATAGTTGTACAACGCTCCATGTTTGTGGACGCACATGATTTATCGACTCCTCTCCTACGGATGGACATTTAGGTTTTCTCCCATAGTTTGCAATGACAGACAATGCTGTAACGGACAGCATATATATGTTCATCTTGTTGGGACTGCACCTTCAGAGCATACTTCCAGAAGAGGAACTGTGGGGTCAAAGACACACATGTGTGTGGCTTTGTCAGATTTTGCCCAATTCCCCATCAGAATCCCACAGCAATGCCTGAGAGCTCCTGCCTCCCACAAACTCACCAACAGAATGTACTGTTAAGCTGGTGCCACTGTGAAGGTGATGAATTCTGAGTCAGTATTTTAATTCTCATTTTTCTGACCATGCGTGAGGAGGAAGGCATGGCAACCCATTCCAGCGTTCTTGCCTAGAGAATCTCATTGACAGTGGAGCCTCGTAGGCTATAGTCCACAGGGCCGCCAAGGGTTGGACCCGACTGAGGCGACTGAGCCGCACACAGTTACGAGTGGCTCATTCTTCACACATTTCAGAGCAGTCTTTGTGGCCATGCTTTGTAGCTTGTGGGAACTCAGTCCCCAGACCAGGGATTGAACTCGGGCCCTGGAGTTGAAAGTGTCCAGTCCTAAACACTAGACCAAAGAACCCTGTCCCTGTTCTTTGACATTTAAAAATATCAGCTTTTTGCCCCTTTGTGTCTCAATTTCTGGGAGATTTTAATCTACTGGAGACATTGTTGGGGTATATTTTATACATATTGTCTTATAGTTTTTAGCAATCTTTTGATTTCATGTATGTTATTGTTGGGGTTCCCCCCATGTAACTTCTTTCTCTTACTGTAGTAAATGTATCAATCTTCTCTTGTATTACTTTGGGATTTGAAGTCATAGTTGGAAGGCTTTCTTTCCAGTATGGCTGAAGTGGAATCTACCCATGTCTTCTTCTAGTACTTGCATAGCTTCACATTTTTACTCTAGACCCCTGATCTGTTTGGAGTGTTTTCTTATGGTGTGAAATATGGACCCAATTTTATAATTTTCCAGATGGCTACTCAGTTTTCCCAATATCATTTATTAAAAAGCCACTCTTTATCTCAGTGCTTTGAGATGCTACCTTCATTGTATTCTAAATTTCCATAAAGATCTTGGCTATGCTAGGCTTTCTCTTGTTTCACTGGTCTGTGAGTGTGTGTTCAGTCGCTCGGTCATGTCTGACCCCGTGGACTGTAACCTGGCAGGCTCCTCTGTCCATGGGATTCTCCAGGCAAGAGTACTGGAGCGGGTTGCCATTTCCTCCCTCAGGGGATCTTCCTGAGCCAGGGGTCGTACCCGTGTCTCTGGTGCCTCCTGCACTGGCAGGCGGATCTTTGCCACTGTGCTACCTGGGAAGCCCCGTTCACTGCTCTATCCGTCCATCTATGTATCCATTCCATGCTGATTTACTCATAGAAGCTGTGTAGTCTGTCTTAATGTTTGCTAGGACTAGCACCCATCAGAGCTTTTTACTTTTCAAAGTTTATTTTTTTCCTGGCTCTACTTATATATTAGTTTTTCTATATGAACTTTAGTATCAGTTTACCCAACTCCATAAAATAGTCCATAAATGAGAAACTTGGGCACAAATTCAGAAAGAAATAAAGATAGGGGAGGGAGGGACAGCCTCCTCCCCAGGACTCTCATGTGCCAGACTGGAACATGGCTCATCTGCTCTAACAGACTGGTTACTGGGGACCTACCATCTGCCCAGCAGCAGATCTGGGAATAGAGTGGTGACCTTAACAGGAAGAGCGACCTTTGCCACAACGATGTGGCTAAAAAGCTTGGCGTTGAGAAGCACAGTTTGGAAGTGGTCCTTTGTATACATGCTTTTCTCTTCTTGCTACAAATTCCAAGGAAATAGGGAATTTTGAAATAATGTTATGAAGTCTGAAACAGAGCTTACAGTCTCCCCAGGCTGCAGAATCATCATCTCCAAGTCACTCTTGACACTCCCTCTTTCCACTGCTGCTGCTGCTGCTGCTGCTAAGTCGCTTCGGTTGTGTCCAACTCTGTACGACCCCATGGACTGCAGCCTAACAGGCTCCTCCATCCAGGGGATTTTCCAGGCAAGAGTACTGGAGTGGGGTGCCATTGCCTTCTCCGCCCTCTTTTCACTGCCAACATCTAATCCATCACTCCCCCCGTGTGTTTCACGTCCACAATTGCTCCCAAGTCCAAGCACATCTCTTCAGCTCACTTTCATTCTTCTGATCCAGCCCTTCAGACCAGCATTATCGTCATACATGCCTGGACTAAGGCAAGTGTGCCCTAAACCCCTCTCTCTCTCTCCATCTCTCATTCAGCACCTAGCAGCTTGAACAATCAAGATCTTTATAAACAGGACTCAGATCGTGTCTCTCCCCAGATTTCCCACCCTTCAGTGGCTTGTTCACATTCTTTGTTTTTTTTTTTTTGAACTTTTAATTTTATTTCTTTAAATAAATTTATTTATTTTAATTGGAGGATAATTACTTTACAATATTATAGTGGTTTTTCCATACACTGACATGAATCTGTCACGGGTGTACATGTGTTCCCCATCCTGAACCCCCTCCCACCTCCCTCCCCATCCCATCCCTCTGGGTCATCCCATTGCACCAGCCCCGAGAACCCTGTATCATACATTGAACCTGGACTGGTGATTTGTTTCATATATGATATTATACATGTTTCAATGCCATTTTCCCAAACCATCCCACCCTCGCCCTCTCTCACAGAGTCCAAAAGACTGTTCTATACATCTGTGTCTCTTGCTGTCTTGCGTAAAGGGTTATCATTACCATCTTTCTAACTTCCATATATGTGCATTAGTATACTGTATTGGTGTTTTTCTTTCTGGCTTACTTCACTTTGTATAATAGGTTCCAGTTTCATCCACCTCATTAGAACTGATTCAAATGTATTCTTTTTAATGCTGAGTAATATTCCATTTGGAGAAGGAAATGGCAACCCACTCCAGTGTTCTTGCCTGGAGAATCCCAGGGACGGGGGAGCCTGGTGGGCTGCCGTCTCTGGGGTCGCACAGAGTCAGACATGACTGAAGCGACTCAGCAGCAGCAGCAATATTCCATTGTGTGTATGTACCACAGCTTTCTTATCCATTCATCTGCTGATGGACATCTAGGTTGCTTCCATGCCCCGGCTATTAAAAACAGTGCTGCGATGAACATTGGGGTACACATGTCTCTTTCAATTCTGGTTTCCTCAGTGTGTATGCCCAGCAGTGACAACACAGAAATACAAAGGATCATAAGAGACTACTACCAGCAACTATATGCCAATAAAATGGACAACTTGGAAGAAATGGACCAATTCTTAGAAAAGTACAACTTTCCAAAACTGAACCAGGAGGAAATAGAGAATCTTAACAGACCCATCACAAGCACAGAAATTGAAACTGTAATCAGAAATCTTCCAGCAAACAAAAGACCAGGACCAGACAGCTTCACAGCTGAATTCTACCAAAAATTTAGAGAAGAGCTAACACCTATCCTACTCAAACTCTTCCAGAAAATTGCAGAGGAAGGTAAACTTCCAAACTCATTCTATGAGGCCACCGTCACCCTAATACCAAAACCTGACAAAGATGCCATAAAAAAAGAAAACTACAGGCCAATATCACTGATGAACATAGATTCAAAAATCCTTAACAAAATTCTAGCAATCAGAATCCAACAACATATTTAAAAAATCATACATCATGACCAAGTGGGCTTTATCCCAGGGATGCAAAGATTCTTCAATATCCACAAATCAATTAACATAATACACTACATTAACAAACTGAAAGATAAAAACCATATGATTATCTCAATAGATGCAGAACAAGCCTTTGACAGAATTCAACATCCATTTATGATAAAAACTCTCCAGA